>NC_038044.1:52290796-52943698 GCF_002211085.1 Panicum hallii
AAGGCTCAATAGTTTTCAAATAACATGTTGTTGAAGCATATTTTTAGTAGAAGCCTCAAAATAATAGTTGCATGCCTGCTTCAAACCTAAATGTCTGGGATCAAAAAGAAAGCAGAAACCTCGAACGGAAGAACAAAATAGATGTAGGGGTTACATGCATAAAGCCATCCACGTGATGGTAGTAGAATACAGCTACATAGCGTAACACGTGACCATATATGCACACACTGGATAAGTTCGTGCATCCATTTACACACATTTTACTGCTTGTTGGATCAAAGTGATACAAATATATAAGTTGTTGTATGGTGGATGCAATTTGCTCAATTGTAAATATAATTAGCATTGAGCATCCGGATGGGTGATGAGAACGCTCCAATTGCAATTATAACATCCAAGGAATGTCCATTGCAGTAACACTAAAATTGAACAATGCAATATAAAAAACTGGGCATGAAAATCCCCACTCAAGCATCTGATTTTGGAGGAAAAAAATTCCTAGAACAACATGATGATTTGTTCCACACAACGTTTTCGAAATAAAACATTATATGGGCTCTCGAGCTACAGCTTGCGCAGGAAACTCCTTCAATCCATTTGCAAAAAAAAAGGAATAAAAAGTCCCCATTAGTGCGAGTATTCAAGTCTCATACTCATAAATCAGGATATCAACACCAAAGGAACTGCAACAAGATATTATTACGGAAACATCTAAAGCCATTACTGCAACATCAAGAAAATTCACCTTCAGATCCATCTCTGTATAAAAAAAAATACGTAACAATTTCATGGTTGCAACATCCAAATGAAGCTATTGAAACATCCACACTGTTGCAAGAAATTGAAGTTACTTGAATATCAACACTATTGCAAGAAATGGAAATTACCTGAACATACATCCTGCGAAAGCTAGTACACACACAGAGACAAGAAGAGTGCAAAATACGTTATGCACCTTGCAACATCATCACGTTCAGATCACAAAGTTACAAAAAAGAATATTAGTAGCTGCATTTCAAATCAGCAGTTTGCTATGTCGAAAAACATTATCGAAATCAATAAAAATCAGTTAGACCAAGGCAATGAGAAATGGGAAGATAAAGGGAAAGGGAGGTGCAGCAGTACTGTCAGTCCGTCAGTGCCCATGTATCTAGTAAATATAGTCAAGGGTTCTCATTTCCCTGTTGTGTTTTCCATGGTGATGAGACTACACATGGAAAAAAATGATAGTGATGAGTTGAATCTCTGTAGTTAAATACACATGGCACCAAAAGCATGCATGGGTGCTGCATGTAACACTCAGAAATACCTCATCTCTTTGCTGCCTTCAAAAATGCATGAAACTGGCATCAAGCTTATTATGTTGTCCTTGCAACTGTTTTTTACTTGTTCATTTCTTCAGTTTATACTTGACTGTCCCAGTTTTGTGTTCTCCAAAGATCAATCACATGTATAATATGTATTGCAACTCCTCTCTCATTGAAATCCTTAAAATTACAAACAACGCCGGTGAACACACACACGTACTGAATCGAAAGATACATTTTACGTACAACTCATTCATGCTAAGATCATCAAGCTACGACCATTGTCTATACGAACCAAGACTAGGTATAAACCAACAAGGAAGTGGCCAATTCAACCATGGCCGAGGTGTGCGGAATTGCTTGAAGCTGCCATCACCGACATTGTAGACGCCGATATCCCTGGGCTCTCCGGGAAGTACAGCGCGTAGCACTCCTCATTGTCGGTGTAGTAGATGTGGTTGGGCATGACGCCGGCGTGCTCGCCGGCCGGCACCAGAACGCCTGGTTGCACCCGATGAACAGCGCGTGGTTGGTGTTCTCCCTAAACGTCACCGTCTTCACCAGGGTCTGGGTGTCAACGTCCACTCGGAACACCTTGATCCACACCGTGGTAAACAAGTGTGTGCTGCTGCCGCCGCCTTCCGGCGTGGGCACGGGCTCCATCATCCTCCACACCTGCAGCCACTCCTGGCCGCCGCCGGGAGCCTGGACGAGGTACTTGGTGTCGGTGTCGATGATGTCGTGCACCTGGTCATGCAGGAAAGTCGTTTGGCGTACGGCGGAGGCCCTGCCGGCGAGGTCGTACCGTGGATGCCCCCGGCGATCGTCAGGGCGTAGAAGAGGCCGTCGCCGTCGTTGTTGACGGCGTCAGCGTACGAGGTTCGCCTCCCGATCCAGGTCCAGCGCTCGTCCACGCCCACCGAGCGAAGGAGAGCTCGCAGTCAGGCCTGTTGAGGAGAACCACGATGAAACAACCTCCCGGGCGGTGCGATGGATCGGACGACAGGAAGGCGCGCATGTCGAGGCGCTTCGCGAGCTCACCGGCCTTCACCGGAATAGGCCGCGGGGGGTTGTTGGGTTGTGGCTGCTCCAATCTCCAGTCGTACGAGCAGATCTCGTAGTCGTAGCCGGGCTCGATCGGGCCGGCGTCGCGGCCCCTGAGGTGCGCGATTGTCGGCACGGGCGGGAGCGCGTCGATCTGCTGGCCGGTGACGGGGTTGACGAGCCGCACCTCCGCGGAGTCGGCGTCTGCTGTGGCGAGCCAGCCGTGAGCAGCGCCGAGCCAGTACCTGCCACCGATGGGAGGGGACCCAGCAGGGTGACCTCGTATGTGCTTCCGCCGGAGAGCGTGAAGACGGTGGCGGCGTGGGTGTCGGAGGACGAGGCGGTGTAGATCATGCATGGCGGCTGGAGTGCCGCCGGACCGGAGAAGAGGTCGTGGCGCGCGCGGACGGGTGCGTAGGCGGCGCGCCAGTCGCGGCAGACGGCACCGCAGCGGACGAGGTCGGTACGATTCCTGAAGGTCTCGAACACGGCGGCGAGGATGTCGGCCGGCAGGGGACACGGGTGGAGGTGGGAGCAGGGGTGCTCACCAACCTCGCATCCATGGTGATCCAAATCCTGATCCAAAGCGAGGGGCGCGTGATGAAGGGAGGGCTAGAGCTGCTGAAGAGCCCAAGGCGCGCGTGCTGGGGAAAGAGAAAGCGAAGCTTCCTTCCTTGTCAGGTACTCCAAAAGCTGCTAACTCTATCAAATGTTTCAGATGTACTGAGGCATATGGCGGTTAGAAATGCAAACAATCTGGGCATATGGCGGTGGAATGTGGTAGTTTACCTAACAGAAAGCTCAAGATGTTTGGCTTCGCCGTCTCTGGTCAGGGCTTTTACTCGATTGAAATTCCTGACAAAGGAATACCAGAGAGTACAATGGGTTAGTCATGGTTGTTGAAGGGGAAGCAACTGAGAGAAGGTTGAGGATGAGCTCAAGAACCTGATGAGTGAGAAATGGGACTTTCAGGTTAGGAAATTTACTGCAAATGAGTTCAGAGTAGCCTTCCCAGATCAGAATTCACTGGATACCTTCTCCAAATTGTCTAAAATTGTGCTTGGCGTTTATGGTCTGAAAGTGAGGATTTCCAAATCAATGGTGGACCCTGCTGCATCTGCTGTGTTACAGCCAGCTTGGATTAAATACATGGGGTGCCAGGCTTTGCCCGAGAGGAGGACATTATCAGGGAGATCACAGCTCTAGTGGCTGAACCCATCAAGGTGGATGAGTTCAGCCTGCTGAGGGATGAACCAGTCAGGGTTCGAGTTAATTGCAGGGACCCTTCCAAGATTAGAACCATTGTAGAAATATTTTTCAATGGAGTTGGGTATGAAATCAGTTTCATTGCACAAGGTGTACAAGGGAGAACACAGGGCAGAGGAGATGGGCCTCCAGGAAGCCAGAACAGGCATGATGACAGATCTGGTAAGAAAAGGGGGAAGGACAGAGAAGAAGATGATAACATGAGGAAAATGGACAGACATGACAAAGAAGATGGGCCTACAGATAGAGAGATGGAAGCCAGTTAGGGGGATTCTCAAGACGATAACATGGACAACTTGATTAGAGATGGATCACCCACTGAGGAGGCTATGGATAAGGAGGTAACAGCCGAGGGAGCTGTTCCTTTGGCTGCATATCACCCTGATATTGGTATGGAAAGGCTGGAGGGACAGCTGATAGAGAAAAATATCAGAGGTTGAGGAGCAGATTGGTGCTGAAGACAGCGTACAACCTATGGCTGAAAATTTCAGCGATCTTACTGACAACTTGCTTAGTCCTGTGGGGGCACAGTGACTCAAGACAGTCAGGTCTCTGAAAACTTGTCTCCTGAAAATACTGGGACTCTTGATGAGAGGAATTCAAAGTGCCCTGATGGGAAAATTCTGGTCCATAATCAAGAAGGGGTGTATTTCATGGATAAAGACAGGTGGCCAACTTTGGAGATTGCTGCTGGTCCTCAAGACCAGATTTTAACACAGGAGAGGATCTGATGGACAATACTGCTATTCAGTTGGAGGAGCAGACTGATAAGGAAGACAGTCAGGAGTGGGAAGTTCAGAAACCAAAGAAGAAGGGTGGGAGACAGAAAAAGAAGAAACAACCAGCAGTGGCTA
Source organism: Panicum hallii (assembly GCF_002211085.1). Taxonomy (NCBI): domain Eukaryota; kingdom Viridiplantae; phylum Streptophyta; class Magnoliopsida; order Poales; family Poaceae; genus Panicum; species Panicum hallii. The sequence continues at coordinate 52,295,268 of NC_038044.1, forward strand.
CCAGAGCTAGTGCAAGGGTGCCTAGGGATGGTGTGCCTATTGCTGCCAAAGATATTGCCAGAGCACAGAAGAGGGATGATTCTTTGCAAGGTATGTAACTCCAATTTTACAATTCTAAATTCTGCATCCAATTCCTATCTCAGAGAGGTCATGGGTGACCTTGAGGTTGAATGCAATGATTTTGATACTGAAATTAACACTTTTAAGGCTGAGGAGTTAGTTAGAGCTGATTTAGCTAAAGCCAATTATAAGGCCTATATAGATAAAAATCAATAAGAAGAATGCTCCTCAAGGAGAGGAAGACATTCAGGACTTAGCTATGTCAGTGATAGATAACTCTTCTCGCTGTAATACTCCTATGGTTAATGGCCCACCTGATAGGGCCCCTAATTCTCCTTGCAAATCATGAAGATTATGATGTAGAATGTGAGAGGGTTAGGAAAACCTGCTAGGAGGAGACAAGTTAGAGAACATATTTTCCAAGAGAAAATTGAGGTGGTGGGTCTGCAAGACTGTCAAAGGGGACTTCTCTGACCAAGACCTGCTGGAGCTGGCTGGTGGGCTTCAGTTCACATGGGTGTGGTTGCCTGCCCGGGGGCATTCTGGTGGTATTATTTTGGGTGTTAAGGTTGACACTCTTGAGGTGGAGGCTCATTACATTAGAGAGTTCAGTATTCAAATGGACTTAAGGAACAGACTTAATAATTTCAGGTGGAGTGTGATAGTGGTTTATGGCCCTGCTCAACACAATTTGTCTGGATAATTCCTTGCTGAATTGGATGAGATCTGCAACCAGAGATATCTCCCCATGATCTTGGGAGGGGATTTCAACCTTATTAGAAAGGAAAGTGAGAAAAGCTCTGAGTTGTATAATCATACGTTGATTGCCCAGTTCAATGAACTCATTGGCAAGCACTTGTTGAGAGAGGTGACAAGAGTGGGCTCTAAATATACCTGGACCAACAAACAGCTTGCTCCTGTGCTGGTTAATCTCGATAGATTTCTGATGACAAGTGATTGGGAAGACAGATTCCCTCTTTGTCTAGCATGGGGGCTGACAAGAGTTGGATCTGATCATTCCCCTATCATTCTTGACTCTGGGGTGCATGGTGCCTCCAGACCAAGATGCTTCTTTTTTGAGAAACAGTGGCTACTAAGCCTGATTTCCAGACCATGGTGGTTGAGAAATGGGAGGCAAGCCAACAAAGAAGACCTGAAGGGTGTTACTCTATTACCTACTGGCAAGGGAGCCTTGGTTTTATGAGACAACACCTGAAAGGTTGGAATATCCAACAAATTGGAGAACAGAAAATAGTGAGGGCTAACTTGCTTCAGCAACTGGAAGGGATTGATAGGTTATGTGAATCTAGGGAGCTGCTAGCAGAAGAGTGGCAGAAGAGATATGAAATAGAGAATGAGCTGGAAAATATCTATCAAATGGAAGCCATTTACTGGCAGCAGCATGGAAGTGATCTTGGAAGGGGATGCCAATACCCAATTCTTTCATCAGCATGCTAATGGTAGACGCCGTAAAAAATACCATTGTTGCCCTGGATACTGAGATGGGAGAGGTTAGAAGTCAGGACGATATCATGACAAATGTTACACGCTTCTATAAACAGCTCTTTGGATCTCAACTAGTAAGCAATATGACGTTGGCTAGCTCCTTTTGGCAAGATAGGCAGAGCTTACCTGTGTTGAAAAATTTGACTAAGCCCTTCACAGAATTGGAAGTGAAAAATATTGTGGATGAGATGAGCAATTCCTGCTCCTGGCCCCAGTGGGTTTGGGGGTTCAGTTTTTCAAAGACTTTCTGGCCGGTGATCAAGGGTGATCTCCTAACCATGTTTGCTGATTTTTACAAAGGAGATTTGGATATCAAAAGGCTGAATTATGGGTGTCATAACGCTGGTGCCGAAAGTGGAAAGACGCAAACAATATTAGGCAATATCATCCATTTGCCTTCTGAATGTAGATTTCAAAGTATTTACTAATGCCTTGAATAACAGATTCATGCCTATTGCCAAGGAGGTGATTGGGTGCAATCAAACTGGGTTCATAAAAGGGAGGAATATTTTGGAGGGTGTGATAATCTTGCCATGAAGTCATCCATGAGCTCAAAACCTCCAAGAGAAAAGGTCTTAATCATGAAGATTGATTTTGAAAAAAGCCTACGACAAGGTTAGATGGGATTTCTTGGAGGAAGTTATGCTTGGTAAAGGACTCCCGACCGAATGGGATTGGTTGGGTGATGCAAACAGTGAAGGAGGGAAGAGTTTGTGTTAATGTTAATGGACATCGAGGGCCTTACTTCAGAACTTACCAAGGACTGGCGCCAAGGTGATCCACTGTCCCTACTCTGTTTAATCTAGTAGCGGATGCCCTTAGCGCCTTCCTAGATAAAGCAGTGCAAAAACAGCGAGTGGTAGGGGTGCTCTCGCATCTGATCCAAGGGGGGATCTCGCTTATTCAATATGCGGATGATACTGTCATCATGATTGATGGTTCTGATCAATCTATCCTGAATCTCAAGCTAATTCTTTACTGCTTTGAGTGGCTTTCACGCCTGAAATTAATTTTCACAAGAGTGAGGTTTATGTTTTCGGAGTCGACCAACTTGAGAAGGAAAGGATGGCCAATATGTTAAACTGCAAATGGGGGCTTGGCCGATGAGATACTTGGGTATCCCTCTATCTGAAAATAGACTGGGAAGTCTGGCTTTTGCTGGTCTGAAACAAAAAATGACCAGAAGATTGGATCCGTGGAAAAGGCAAACATGGGGGGGGGGAGGGGGGGGGGAGCTGATTCTCACAAATGCATGTCTGTCTAGTTTGCCAATATACATTATGGGTTTTTACCTACTCCCAAGAGCTCCCATGGAGGGATGGACTCGGTGAGAGTTAAGTTCTTCTGGCAAGGGGCGCAAAAAGACTTCAAATACCACATGGCAAAGTGGGATACTCTTAGCAGGCCTAAGGACTAGGATGGTCTTCGCATCATCAACAGTCAGATTATGAATGAGTGTTTGCTTGTGAAATGGATTTGGAAAATCGCCAAGGGAGGCAATGATACTTGGTATAAGCTCTTGGAGGCCAATATATGCCTGATGGAAACTTCTTTGACTCCAAGTGCAAGGGCACCTCGCAATTTTGGCAGGGGCTGCACAAAGTCAAACACCTCTTTAAATGGGGCGCCATTCATAAAGTTGGAGATGGGTCTCTGACTTCCTTTTGGGGTGACACTTGGCTGGGCCAGTCCCCTCTGAAAATACAATTCCCTGATCTTTTTAGAATATGTGAAGACCCAACGGTCCTGGTAGCTGACTGTTGTGGTGACGATGGTTGGCTGGTAAACTCCAGGCGAAGCTTATCTCTGGAGGAGAATGCGAGCTGGGAGGAGCTCCTTGGTCTTCTGCAGAATGTGAATCTAGATGAGGAAGTTAGGGATGACATCACCTAGGCCCTTGATAGTTCTAAATCTTTCACAACTAAATCCCTTTACAGATTTATAACACACAGGGGTGTGTGTATTCCATTATCAGATGATGTTTGGAAGTCTAAACTCCCATTAAAGATCAAGGTCTTCATGTGGCAGCTACAATACAACAAACTGCAAGTTGCAGCCTCACTAAAAAGAGAGGTTGGAAAGGGGATGTTCATTGCTGCCTATGTGGTGAGGTTGAATCGACTAACCATGTCTTTTTTTTGGGTGTTCCATCTCGAGGTTTGCATGGTGAAGCCTTAGAGATACTTTTGGCTGGGCTGGTTGCCCTTCCAACTGGAGTGACCTTACGGGGGATAAGGTTACAAAAGGGATGAGGCTTTCTGATCGTCTGAAAAAATTTATTTTCGCGGGAATAATTTGGGCCATTTGGCGTTCCAGAAATAAATGATGATTTAGCAATCCTTTCCTAAAAACCCTTTGGATGCGATCCGTTCGGGTAATGCTTTTGTGCAGAAATGGCGACCTTTGCTCGGAGCACCTGATCAAACGGAGATAGCAAACCTGGGGAGAGAAGATGAAGACGTGGCTACACAACTTCACCGAGCAGCGTGGTTGTTTCAGATATTGTGGAGCTTTGAGCGTTCTTCTTTCGTTTTACCTTTTTCTGATGTGTAATGCTCTTATCATGTTAAATGGGTAACCCCTATTCTTGTACCGAACTTTATTTGCTTTCAAGAAAAGCAGAGTGATCTCCTTTCAAAAAAGAGAATGTCGGCCGGCAAGCCTGTTCAGTCAGAGGCCGCCGCGTCCGGCGATGGATCCATCAGCAGTGGTTAATTTGGAGTTTGGAGCGCCATTTTGTTTGGCTTGCAGTTGGGACTTGCGGTTCATCAGCCACGATCGCAGAATCGGGCTCTTTAATGCAATTGGCTTTCACGTGGGCATTTGGGTCACGACTCTTGACTTGATTCCGGCTCAATCATACATATCTTCCACACATTGCTGCGAGGCTGATTTCGTAGGTAAAATCTTTATCTTTATTTTTACCTATTTCTAAAGCATCTACATTTCTACTTTTATTTTTTAATTTAATCCAACTTCTATCATTGAAATGTGGGCCTCCATCCATATGTGATGGGATCAGCCTTCCGTCCACGACTCGATCATGTAGACCCTACGAATTAACACACATGCAACTATATATATATCCGATTAAAAAAATATACATATCCCGATACTTATACAGCATTTATCCGTAGTAATGCATGAGTATATATTTACCTAGTACATGAAACATGCCTAATTGGCCTGTCTACTTACGGATGCTGTACATATCTCCCTTTCAAAGTTCATCCAGACAGAACTTGCCATACACTTCTGGAAAATGAACGAGGAACCTCTGCCATATTGCAGAGGGACTAGTTTTTTGGTGACGCATGAGCCCCACCGGCCATCGCACTGCAATTTGAAGCCCCTGACGAAGTACAAAATAGGTCTCTGAAATTTGAGAAAAAATCATGTCCAATATAATTAAGGTATACTTTCACACAGTATGTATTGTTTTGTAGAATATCGACTCGCTAATTAAGGGCTTGACTTGTCGTGTATTGTGGATGAGTGATGGCATGTGTGATGCCTAGAGACTAGTCTCAGTGCACAATTCATAGTACAATTATTAAGATTGAGAACTAGGTAACCATGCCAGATGAGTTTTATGATGATAAAATTCTCTCACATCCTATGAAACTCCCTCCTTATCTCTCCTTGCCATATCAGCACAATTGATGACGTGGTATAGAATTCAATGTCACGAAACTCTCCATAAAACTCCCATTGAGACCGACCTTATCCTTGAAGATTATAAATCAAAATTTATTATTAGGAGCACTGCACACACGGGTCCCGCTTTATATAGATGTCCCTAGCGGGCCTATGACACTTATGGCGTTTTATGACTCTAATGCCAGTCACTTATAGCACTTTATGACTCTAAGACCCAGTCATAGTGGGGTTTCATGAGAAGTTTTATGGATATTAAATATCATGCCACATCAGCAAATTTGATTACATGATAGGGTCATCTGTCATTAACAGGAGAGAGGAGGTGGAGTTTTATAGTATGTGAGGGGAGTTTTATCACTATGACACTCTTGTGGCACAGTTACCAAGTTCTCAGTCTTGATAAAACTGTGCATTGAGACTGGCTTAATACCTTGATAAATTAAATCCGTTAGAGCCATTACGGATCCAATCAGATTGGAATCCAATGGACGTCCAAGACGAGTCTGAACTAGTTGTCGCTCGACGTAGTGCACTGAGATCCTGATGATCTTCTTCCGCGGCGGATCCACAGCCGCGTAAAGCATGGTGATGTCCTCCTTCGCTGCTGGGAGATCAGCGGCTACTGCGAGGCCAGCGAGGAGCAGGAGGAAGACCGAGACGAGGGGCTGGTGGTAGAGACGAGCCATCTGTCTTGTCAGACTAGGACCACGGAGCGAGTGTGCTACTACACTTCAACTGCAAGAACTGTGGCCTCATCCACTGCTGTGGGCTGGAGGGATGGTCACTGCAAAGAGCTTTGTGCTGAACTGCTGCCTGTACGGTTTGAACGCTGCCATCTGATATGCATTGGATGCTTTCCAACTGCAAGAACGCACGTCGGGGTGACTGGAAGTGTGGCCGGGTCAGTGGGTCTTGAAAAAAGTAGCAGCAACACAGCAGGGTGTGGAGTGTTGGTGGTGTTGCTTTGACTGCCTAGTTTGAACAAGTGTGAGATCGCAGTGAGACCCAACCTTTCTTGGAAAAGATATGCTAGTAGGTGGAAGCTATCCTACCCTGCAGTTTAGTTTGTTGACGTCCGTGAATAAGCCGTGTCAACCCTGTAGCCGTACCAATCCTAGTACCATGGCACGTTGCATTTTACTAACACAGAACCGGCTATTGCAAACGCCTCATCAGCGCATGATGAGGTGTGTTAGCAGTGAGACATCAGAGTCGTTTTTTTATTTTCCTGACCGTTAAAACAGGATTAATTCATCATTTGTTCCACGGGAGACGATTATGGATCGTCGGCCAGCTGATATATATCCTCGGCCCATATATTTGTGCCAGCCATAGGCACAAACGTGCCAGGTGTTAGCGCTAGATTCAAACGTGGGTGTGCTCAGCTCATGGAAGCCCTGTCTGCCTCTACTCACTGTTGCAGGAGCTAGCATTGGAGTACCAGCGGCGTGATGACATACTTCACGCAGCAGCCGGATTTTTCTCACAAAGTGTCCGTTGAGTGCAGGTGGTTTCTCTTAATTTGCTTGTCAGTTCGAAAGCTGAAACTGCAAATTTGTTTTGTTAAGAGCAACTCCAACAATACTCTCTAAAACAGATCCTCCAAATACTAAATGGGGCTGTTTCTATTTTTAGGAGCTTTCAAATTTACTTCAACTCTATCAATATTGGCTCTCAATTCTAATCTACACTAGAGGGCTCCCTATGAGACCCCGTAGGATTAGAGGGTGGAGGAGGGGATTTGGAGACCTCCCCATAATACTGCTGGAGTGCATCTTTTTTGTTTAACTCTCTAAACTTGAGATACGTTAGAGGCTCGGTAATTAATCGTTGTTCTACACCATTTTTCCCATTCTTCCTTTCCTATAAACTTTTCCTTGTTGTATATAGAGTGATTTAATGTTTCTTTCGAGGGTTTCGTTAGCGCTCTTGATGAAGTTTCACATCCACCTGCTTCACTGAAATTTACCAGCAATATGTGATTTTTTTAAAAAAACAAATGAATGTCACAAGAAGCTGCGTGCAGGAGGTCTCCACATCATTTAAGGCAACAAACCAAGACATGTTACTTGATCCCAAGTTCGACACTACCACACACAAACTGATCATCCACTAAGTTAAATTACCAGACAATCACTCCACTAATCCGTCTCAATCCTACTGTCTTGGACGCCACAACAAGCTACTAGAACAGGTTAACACATGATACACGAACTCAGCTCCTCGCTGCTAACCTCCATTATTCCATCCATCCACCGGTTGATTTGGATGCTCCTAAAGCAGTTATGAGCATTCGAACTTGCTTGGGGTCCTCGCCCGTGCCGGGTTTTACCATCTCACCTACACAACAATTATGATCAGAAGAGAGATGCTTTTCTTTTAAACTAACCAATGGAGAACTCTCTTGGACCGGATGAGTGGCTACCTCCATATCCATGTCCAAGATCGGTAATAAGTTTGCAGTGCACCAGAGCCAAACCAGGAAACCTTGCTGCCCAGGAACATGCAAGCGCATGTGTGTAGCTCAATCACTACGTCAGAGTACCCATACTAGTTACGGCTGTAAGACTAACATTGGTGACGGCAGAAATTTTCGTCACTGATGTGAATCATATTAGTGATGCAGAAAACCTCATCACTAATAACCCAAACATCAGTGACACGTGATACCAAAATGCGTCAGTGACGTGTTTTACCAGTAACCGTTACTGATTACCCATATCAGTGACGCACTTGACTAGACCCCATCACTGATAAGATCATCAGTGACAGAAGCTAGGGAAACACGTCACTGATATGACCCTCATTAGTGACGTGAATTCACAACTCCGTCTCCAATGTCGAATTAACAAAAAAAACAAATGAGACACCAATACACAGTTTCATCCTTTATATACATTAGAGGTTACATAGATTTTTTCCATTAGATACAATACAGCACACAGCCATGAAATGTAGTCATACACAAGCCTAATCAATTGAATTCATACAAAATCAACTATTATCTCTAAAGCCAAACTATTATCTCCTTGTCCAACATCACTGCCACTAGCCACAATTAGCACACTGTCACCTGCATTTGGACAGTATATCAATCTCCAGCAAAAAGAAGAATTGGCATTTGCACAGAAATCATTTCAACCTTAGGATGAATTGACGCTTCCTTAATAGCTTATGAAATCCGGCTATTCAAGGTTACAACAATCCAATGTTGCAAAGACTGTGAATGTCTGCCAGAACCATCTAACCATGATGCAGAAAACAGCTAGCAAGGTTCATTTCTATTTACATTAAGGATGGCATATACATGTCAGGATAAGAATAACTGAATAGCATTGGCATACATTCCAGTTACAAGTTGAAACATAGGTAACAGAAGATAAGAAAGCATGATCCATACAACTCATAATCTGGGTGGTCAGAATGTTGATAGCCATTATGTGTAGTTGTGGAATGCATAATGATGAACAGTAATTTTTCCATTGCAAACCCTAAACAGGGTATAATAGTTATATACATGGGCTCTATACACATGGGCTCAATATACTCCAACACCCCCCTGCAGTCTGAACTACCGGCGAAGCGGTGTTCAAGACTGGACAAGAAGAGAGTACAAATAGAGTACAAAGGGCAAATACCCCCCCCCAGCCACAACTAGCCACCGGCTACGTTGAGGCTGGATCGAAACTCCGAGAAGGTCGAGCAGGGCAGGCCCTTGGTGAAGATGTCAGCAAACTGGGAGGTGGTCGGGACATGGAGGACCCGAACATCGCCGATTGCGACTCTGTCGCGCACGAAGTGTAGGTCGATCTCCACGTGCTTCGTCCGTTGATGTTGGACGGGGTTGGTGGAGAGATACACGGCGATGACGTTGTCGCAGTAGACGAGCGTGCTCTTGGCGAGCGGGCTGTGGAGCTCCGCCAAGAGCTGTCGTAGCCAGGACGCCTCCGCTACGCCATTAGCGACAGCCCGGTACTCCGCCTCGGCACTGGAGCGAGAGACAACTGGCTGCCGCTTGGACGACCAGGAGACCAGGTTGCCGCCCAGGAAGACGGCGTAGCCAGAAGTGGAGCGACGAGTGTCCGGGCAGCCAGCCCAGTCAGCGTCGGTGTAGACCACCAGCTCAACAGAGGACGAGCGGTGAAGTACCAAGCCGAGGTCCACAGTGCCACGGACGTAGGGGAGGAGACGCTTCAGCGCAGCAAGGTGTGACTCCCGGGGATCATGCATACGGAGACAGACCTGCTGGACAGCGTAGGTGAGGTCCGGCCTGGTGAAGGTGAGGTATTGCAAAGCACCAGCCAGACTCCGGTAGGCAGTAGGATCAGCCACCGGATCACCCAGATCAGCGGACAGCTTCGCCTGAGTGTCGATAGGAGTGGAACATGGCTTGCAATCAGTCATCCCAGCCCGCTCCAGGATATCGAGTGCGTACTGCCGCTGGTGCATGAGAAGACCATACGGGCGAGGCTCAACAGTGACGCCCAAGAAGTGGTGGAGCTGACCGAGATCCTTCATAGAAAACTCCTGCTGCAGAGAGGAGATGACACTCTGAAGCAACTACTGACTAGAGGCTATGAGCACAATGTCATCAGCGTAGAGCAGCAGATAGAAAGTCTCATCCCCACGGCGGTAGACGAAGAGAGACGTGTCAGACTTGGCCTCGGTGAACCCAATGTCAGCAAGAACGTGGCGAACCGAGAGTACCAAGCCCGAGGAGCCTGCTTCAGTCCATAGAGAGACTTGTTGAGCCGGCAGACCATATCCGGACGACTCGAATCCACAAATCCCGCTGGCTGAGAGCAGTAGACAGTCTTTAACAGAGTGCCGTGAAGAAACGCATTCTTCACGTCCAGTTGGTGCACAGGCCAAGAGCGCGAGAGCGCAAGCGAGAGGACTGTGCGCACCGTAGCAGGCTTCACGACTGGGCTGTAGCTCTTGTCATAGTCCACACCAGGCCGCCGAGTGAACCCCCGGAGAACCCAGCGAGCCTTGTAGCGCTCTAGTGTGCCATCAGCCCAACGCTTATGCGTCCAGATCCACTTGCCAGTCACCACATTGCAACCAGACAGACGCGGCACGAGGTCCCACGTCTGGTTGGCAAGAAGAGCAGCGTACTCCTCTTCCATCACGCGACGCCAGTGAGGATCCGCCAAGGCGTCGCGGACAGAGGAGGGTACCGGAGAGACCCGCGGCTCTCCCTCGGCGGCGAAAAGAGTCGCGGCCTGAGACGCCATCCACCGAGTCACCATGGGATGGATATGCCCAGGATCCCGATGGATGACCGGCGGGTGGTATACCTCCACCTTGGCTCGAGAGGGAGGCGGAGGAGGCGGCGGCGGCGACGGCTCCGGCGTCGGCATCGCAAGAGCCTCCGGAGCAGAAAGCGGCGCCAGTGTCGGCGCCGAACGACGCCGGTACACCTGCACCGACTTGAAAGTGCATTTAGGCCCCTAATTGATTTTGGTGATTCTTGACAATCACAATTTGGGATATGATGTTTTGATGAAGTTGTGTGCAAAAATAAAATGAAAGAATTGAGAAGAAGATGAAAAGAAGGTCCCCAATTCAAATATGTATGATGGTGGAGTTCACTGGTGATTTAATTCAGATTTTCGTTTTGAATTTGAGTATAGGACCACCGTACTATAAAGGGGGATGCTGTCGATTGATCCAGGTTGTCAAAGTGCTTCAGTTTGAAATGAAATTCTTTCTTGAGAAAATCTACCTTCTAAATTCCCTAGGCCGGATGATCCGGCCTCTAAGCCTGAAACCTTCTGTCACCTGTCGGATGATCCGACCCCATGGCCGGATGATCCGGCCCTGGGAATTCTGGAGAGCTTTTCGTGCTTAAATGAGTGCGGACCCTAGGCCGGATGATCCTGCCATGGGAGTTGCGTAGTGTATTTGACCTATTCTGTTGCTTGCTCGGATGATCCGGACTAACACCGGATGATCCGGTACCCCTCAGAAATACACATAACGGTCACTTGAGGTGGGTGGGGTATTTATACCCTTTCACCCCCCCTCATTCACTCCTGCTGCTTCCCACGACCTAACACATCTCCACAGCATTCATTTCAACCCTCCCTCCATCCAAGAGCTTGATTCTTGCAAGGATTCACCTAGGGATTGAGAGGGAGTGAGATTTGGGGTGTGGGAAGAGAGCACTTCGTGGGCTTTCACTTATTCATCTCAAGAAGCACTTGAAGCATCCTTTGATTCGTCGATTTGCATTTGTTACTCTTGGAGCCTAGCTCCTAGACGGTTAGAGGTGCCGGTAAGCTCCCATTCCTTTGTGGTTTGAGCTCCCGAAAGTTTGTATTACCCCTCTCTTTGTGAGATCAATAGTAAGTAACTCAATCCTCCTTTGTGGTTGATTGTGAGAGACTTGGGGCTACTGATAGCCCGGCTTTTTGTGAGCATCTCAACGGAGACGTAGCTCCTTTGTGAAGTAAACTTCGGATTAAATCTTGTGTCTCCATTTACTTATTGTTGTTCATATCGTTCTTGAGCTTGTTTTGACCTGATCTACTAGATAGGCGTAGATCTCGTATATTGGATTCCTGCATAGGCTTTGCAATACCTTTTACCAACTTTGTATTCAAAGGGAATCATCAAAAGTTAAGTATATTTTGAATTTAGTTGTTGGTTATTTTCTCCCGGGTGGAAGATCCGACCTTAGGCCGGATCATCCGCCGCCCGGAAGATCCGACCTTGAGCCGGATCATCCGGCCGCTGACGTTTTTCTGTCAAGATTTTCAGGAAAAAATTGAACAAGGCCTATTCACCCCCTTTAGGCCTGCGTTGGTCCTTTCAATTGGTATCAGAGCCTAATCCCTTGATTAAGGCTTAACCGCTAAGGGAAACACACTATGGTCGGGATCGGTGATAACTCCGGTATTGGTGCACCCTCCGAGAAAGGACATGTGGTTGTGGAATCATGCTCAGATGATGATGACGACTTCGCTATAAGCGATGTTGATGAGAGCTTGGAGGAAATGGAGAAGAAGAAGAAACGAAGTGAGAAAATAAGAAAGAAGATTGCCAAACAAGCCGAGAAGAAAGCACAAAAGCTTCTCAAGAAGAATTTGAAGGAGAAAGAAATCCTTGCAGGACTTCATGCGGTGTCTCATTCATATGAGACTTCTTCCTCTCATAAAACTCTTGATCCCGCTAACCTTGCTTTTACATCGGTTCCAATGGAAAAGTTCCTCACTTTGATGGGAGTGACTATGCTTGTTGGAGCGATGATATGAAAATGTACTTATATGGTCTTCATCCCTCTCTTTGAACTATTGTGGTTGTAGGTGTGGACATTAACGCCAAGCCCCTCACACAAAAGAGCAAGAACATGACTTCTTCTGAAATGCTCAAGCCGTGATGGTTCTTCGAAACTCTCTAAGCTCATATGAATACAACAAGATAAGAGGGCTTGAAATTGCAAAGGACATTTGGGATACACTCCAATTGTCTCATGAAGGAACGGATGTGGTCAAGGAGGGAAAGATGGATGTTCTTCAAGGGGAACTTGAATCCTTTGTCATGAAGAAGGATTAAAGTCAAAGAAATGCATGATCGCTTGAAGCTTCTTGTGACCGAGATAAGGATGCTTGGTAGTAAGGATTGGGATGAGCACAAAGTCACCAAGAAAATGCTTAGAGCATATGCTCCGAAGAATCCAATGCTTGCAACCATGATTAGAGACAAAAAAAATTTAAGCATATGCTACCCATAGAGTTGTTCAAAAAGTTGCAATTCCATAAGATGAACAACTTGGATGTGTCCAAATCAATTGAACAAAGTAAAGTCAAGGCAATTGCTCTAAAGGCCGAACCAAGCAAGAAGAATGAGTCAAAAGAGAAGACCTCAAAGTCAAAGAAGAAGGAAGATTCAAGTGACAATGATAGCACCGATGAAGAGACCGCCATGATGGTGAAGAATTTGAAGAAGTTCATGAAGAGAAGAGGTGACAAGAAGCCGGTTCACCAAAGAAGATGTTATGAGTGCGGTGAGAAAGGTCACTACATGTGACGCCCTAAAAATTTACCAAGTCAAATCACGCGTTAGAAGGTTTCGATTAAAAACCACTCGTCGTTAAACCCTAGCCCTAACCCCTGACCCTATCGCTGTTCCATTCCGCGCCGCCCGGAGGTCTGCCGTCCGCGCGCGGTCACCGCCGCGAATAGCGCCGGCGCAAGTCACTTCCCGCGCAAAGCGCGGATTCGCGCGCGCGTGGCCGACCGGCCGCGGTCGCCGCCGCGACCGGCGCCGACACGCGCCTCCTCTCTTTTCTTTTTCTCTCTCCTTTTCTTTTTCCTCCCTCTCCCATTTCTTTTCTTTCTCTTTTCCTTTTCCTTCTTTTCCTTTCTTCTTTCTTTTCCTCTTCTTCCTTCTCTCTTTCCTGGCTTTCCCTGCCCCGAGGCCGCACGCCTCCTCCCCCCCTGGCCGAGCACCACGGCCCCCCCCACGCGCAAGCGCATGCCCGAACCCCCTCCCCGCGCGCTGGCCCCGCCCTGTGCCCGGCTGCCCGTACCCACGCGCGCGCGTGCGCGTGCACCGCGTGCCGCGCCGCCCGCCGTGCCGACCGCGCACGGCCGAGCCGTGGCGACGCGCCGCCCGCCGCTGCACCCCACCTCGCCCGCCGTGCCGCCCCTGTGCCCGCACACCGCCGCCCGGCCCCCCCCACGTGCACGGCTGTGCACGGCCGTGCCCCGCCGCAAGCCACAGGCGCCATTAATGGCCGCCCGTGGAGCCGCCCGCCGGCCACCGCCTCCCCGTGCCGCTCGGCCGCCTATAAGTAGGCCGGCCGCGGCCTCTCATCCCCCACAGGCCTCCACCGCCGCCCCTGCCTCTCCCCCGCGCTCCACCGCTGCCCCCGCCGAGCCGCACGGCCGCCGCCGCCTGCCCCACGCCGGCCCGCCGCCTCGCGCAACCCCCGCCCGAGGTGAGGCCGGGAATGGGCCCCCCTCCTCCCCCTCTCCCTCTTCCCCCACTCCCTGGCCGCGATTGAGCCCTAGGCCGCCGGATTTGGGGCCGGCCCGAGCTCCCCCTCCCTCCTCTGTTTCACGGGTGAGGGGAGGAAGAAGAAGGGGCAATTTTGCCCTTAGCCCCCCCCTTCCTTTCCATTTAGTTAAGAGCCCCTCCCCCTTGTATGCATTGCAGAAAAGCCCCTGTTATTTTATTTCTTTCAAACTAAGTCCCCCCACTATGTAATTTTATTTCCAAATAGGCCCCTCACACTTTTCACTGCCCCCTAACATTTCTAGGATTTACAAATAAGCCCTTCCCTTTTTAGGGAAACTTACGAATAAGCCCCGGTAACCCTGTTTAACCCATAGACCTTCCTTTACCTCATCATTTTATGTGCGAAATGACCTCCGATCGACCCGAAATTTTACCACGCCCTTTCTAGTATAGTTTTAGTCATGCCATTAAGAAACCACCTAAAGATATCATCCCTAACTCCGTAACTAAATTATTTCCGATTCAAGCTCAACGATAAAAGCTTTTAGTTCCTTCGCTTGATCGTGTGTCTGTTTTGTTTGCGTCGTAGGACACGGAGTGAACGACGAGGCTCCCGACTGCGACCAAGCAACTGAGGACCAGTTCTGCGACCCCGAACCCGAAGGACAGTGTTTCGATCAGGACTTCCCGCAAGGATTTGACGATGGCAAGTTCAATTCCGCCCTTTGATGCATGTTTCTGCCCTAGTTTTATAAACACAACCCAGTGGCCTATTTTATAAAATTGCATGGTTTTGCGTGCTGGAAACCGGTAGGATAGCCACCCTTGCTTGAAATACCCATACTTGGACCGCCTGAATTATAAAGAAAATGCGTGTGTGTGGGAAAGGATAAAGTGTGGTTTTGAAAAGTGAGTCCGACGGGATGGATGACATTTCTGTGTGAATTGCCGATGGTGTGCTCGTACCTGTGTGGTTGAGCGTGGAAGGGAGATGTCCGTCCTGTCACCCCTAAGGACCGAGTTGTTGTGACATCTCACCTAGCTTCCTGTCGTGCAAACCACTTGACCGTTGTATGGGCAACGGCTTGGCCTAACCCCACTAGTTAGTCTGATAGCCATCGGGAGAGCTGGGAGCAACGGGTGATCAAGGAGACGGGATAAGCTCTGTGTGACTTATGCCCCGGTAAAACCTCGGTGTTAGGTCGAATGACCCCTTGATAGATCCCGTGATGGTTAGTCAGGTCTAGCTAAGGTGGGTAAGGGCTTCGATGGGATCTGCACCGGCACCAAGGTGTTCGTGTTGTGGTACCCCGCCTGTGGGTAAAGTTGCACACCTCTGCAGAGTTGAAAATCTATTCGAATAGCCGTGCCCACGGTACTGGGCAAGTTACGGTGTGGTCACATAACTAGTGTTTCTCTCTAGGAATGGTTGAGCTGGTGTGAGTTATTTGGAAAGTACCCGGCGGTTGTGCCGTGCGCTACGGCGGACGGGGAGTCCGGTAGCGGTTTGAGACTTGGATCCGTGTGGATCGACATCGTGTGTTCTTAGACACTTGAAAACTTGTTTTGAGAAATGTTTTTAAAAAACGAACCCTTACATATAATTGTGTTTCCGCAAAAGAACCGTAACCATATCCTTGGATTATCCTGTGCATTTAATTCCGTTATACCCCCCCCCCCGTGGGTGTGATTGGACTTGCTGAGTACGTTTGTACTCACCCCGTTCTTACTTTACAGTGGAGGATCCCGACTACATCCCCGAGAACGACGAGTAGGGTTCCGTCCTGCACCCAGTCTTGCCTGTGGGTGAGGTCACCGTTGGAGCTCCGCATGGCGCAAGACTCTGATGATCCCCTGTTCGTAGTTAGTGTGGTAGTATGGGTCTTTGTTGTAATCCTCGCGATAGTGGCGCTTCACTGCCCATTACCGCGAAGAGTTGTACGGTGATGTACCATCTGATGTAATAAAAGTGTTATCAGCCTCCTGGGACTGATAAAGCAACACTTTTAAGTCTCCTCCGATGGGGGGACGCTTCAGGTGGTATCAGAGCCGTAGGCTGGCCGTAGGACGTAACCCTAGGAGCGAGACCCCTTTCTAGGCTCTAGAGCTTGTCCGGATTTAGAAACTTTCTGCACAAACACTCACCACTGGTCTTTGCCTTGTTCCAGATGGCTGGCAATGGATGGGTTAGCGGAATCTGCCACGCAGAGCCCGGTCTCCCCAAGTTACTATTGCTCAGCCTGGAACGCGTCGGGGTTATGGAACTACCGGAGTATGCCTACCGTGAGTACATCGCCGGAGGCACCCTTCGGTGCGACGTAATGGTTTTTGTGGAGAAAAGCACCCGCTATCCTGATGTGGACCCTTGGTTCATCTCCACCACTGGTTTCCGCTTCCCCGACACCTATCGAAAGGCCGCTCGTAAAGCCCTGCGATGACTGCGTGTGCTCTACAGGCACCACCTTCAGCGGACTCCTATGGGATTTTTCCCACCCGTTGAGGGAAGAGGGCGCACTTGGATTGCTCGAATGAGGGGACTTGGACGAGAAGAAGAAGACCTGGAATACACGGTTTCTCACCTGTCCATCTACCTCACTGGCTTGGACGCACTCTACCGCGAGCAAGCGGCACAACTGAAGCAGCTAATCCATGGGGTTGAAAAGTTAACCCAGGAGCTGGAGGAACAACGGACAAGAGCCGCAAGCGCCGAGTATTCCTTAGCCGCCCTCCAAGCCCAGATGCAAGAATACGAGAACCGCAACGGGATAGGTGGATGGATCGAAGAAGAAGAAGAAGAACCCATGGAGACCCATTGGGACAAGGGTACTCAGACCGAAAACGAGATGGATCAGTTCCTTCCAATAAAGAAGCGCTCTATCAGGACCGAGGAAGAATCCCCATAATAGGATTAGCACCCCTAGCAAAAACCCTACCCGAATGACCACGTATCCATAAAAACTGTACCACCCTTGTTGTAATAATAAATATCATCTACTCCCTTTTGCACTTGTACCAGGTTGTTTACCCTGTTTCTGTTTCAGATGGCTGAGGAAGGATGGACCCAGGGCGATTGCCAAGCTGCACCTGGATTCCCCAGCCTCTTAATCAACACCCTGGAGGACCTTGGCGTTACGGAACGCCCAAGGTACTACAGCCGAGAGTACGAGCACCATGGTACCCTCCGCTGCAGGGTGATCCTGGTCATCGCCAGGAGCAACCGCTACACCGACATCCAGCCTTGGCGAGCGACCGCCACAGGATTTAGACACCAAGATACCTACCCCCTGGCCATCAGAAAAGCACTTCGTTATTTGTGCCGGATTTTTGAAGAACACCTCGCCCCCACGCCAGCGAAGTTCTTCCCGCCGGCCATCAGGACCCCAGTCTGGGAAGCACGCATAAGAAACCTGGAACGACGTCGCCACGAAGAAGGACCCCTATACCAAGTGACCACTTACCTAGCCGCCCTGGACCAACTTTTTGATGAGCAAGCCAATCTTCTAAGGGAGCAGACCCATCGAGCCGAGCAAGCAGAACTCGCGGTGAGGATACAGCAGATCCGAGCCGCCCATGCCGAGGCGAGAGCCGCAGCCGCGGTCAGTAGCGAAGCGGTCGCCCAAGAGAGCCTCAGGCAAGCCCGAGACCGGCGTATGCAAGATTGGACCCAAAGCGGAACACCAGTCCCGGCGATAGGGGAGGACCATGTTTTACTCGGGACACCCATCATTGGATGGGGGACACTCTTCAGAAACACACAAGCCCCACCCGAGAACCCTGAAAGTTCCGCTGCTGCCGCCGAAGAAGATGCTGCAGCGCAACCCTCGACCAGTGGAAACCCAGAGGACGGCAGGCAAGGCCACGCCCCCAGAAGAAGGCACGCCCCGCAAGTAGAAGGACCGTCGCTACCCTAGTGATGTATCCCTAGCCGCTTTCGTTAAAACATGCCTAATCCTGGACAAGTAGTACGAGGCCTAGCCTTACCCCAAGTTGTACCCCCTTGCAGTAATAAAATGGTTCGTGCTTGTTGTTTGTGATGTTGTGTGCTGGTTTGTCGTGTGCTGGTTATTTATATGAATACAGGCAGAAGGTAGATTCTGCCCTATATACGAATTAAACAACTTAAACATCACATAATCGTAACCCTAATTTACCCAATCAACAGGTGACCCCCCGGAACGTTGCGAGGGCCTCGCGTGGCCGGAACCCCGTAGCCACTAGTGTCGGAGCGCATCCCGTTGAACAAGATCTTCCCCAAGGAGAACAAGAAGTAAGCCAGAACCGAGGGGGAAGTCAGGAAGGAGAACAACTACCACCACCCCCACCCCTCGGAGACCTGGCGCAGATCATCCATAACCAGACCCTCATACTGGAGACTCTGGCGAATGCCCTCATTAACCGGCAGCCACGAGGGCAGAATATGAACGACAAGCTGACGGCCTTTCTAAGGACCAAGCCGCCTACCTTCGCCGGATCCTGCAACCCGTTGGATGCTGACGACTGGTTGCGAGTAATTCAGAGGAAGCTCGAACCATTCGAATGCCAGGACCGGGATAAAGTCCTTCTGGCAGCTCACCAGCTCACCGGAACAGCATTATCCTGGTGGGAAAACTATTGTGCTGCAGCCGAAGATGCCTCTACCATCACCTGGGGAGAATTTGTAAGGGAGTTCCGCCGCTACCACATCCCTTCGGCCACTATGAAGCGCAAGGCGGATGAATTCCGCGCGCTACAACAAGGGAGTATGACGGTGGAAGAATACACCCACCGGTTCATAGAATTGGCCCGATATGCGCCGGAAGAGGTGAACGACGACGATAAAAAGCAAGACATGTTCAAGAAGGGGTTAAGCCCAGAGCTCCGGACCTTGCTTACTCCCCAGATCTATCCGGACTTCAACACCCTGATGAACAAGGCCATCCTCACAGAAAGGGCCAAGGCTGAAGAAAGAAAAGACAATAAACGCAAATTCTTGGAAAGTAAGGTTCGCCAACAGGACCGCTTCCAAAAGCCGAGAAACTCCAACTACACTGCACCAAGATCCCAGGCCCCAATGCAGTATAGAACCCAGTCCCAAGTGACTGGATCACGAGCTTCTGAAGCACAGCCCAAGAGTCAGAATACCATGAGGGCCCCGCAGAGCAACAAAGTCTGGCCGCCTCCGACAACAACAATGTTAGGGCCTGCTTCAACTGCCGTGAGACGGGGCACTTCATCGCCAATTGCCCCTACGCCAAGAATAAGCCGGCCACGTCAGCCTTCTCCAACACAGTGAATGGACCCAGACCAGCCCTGACCGGTGCTAACCGAGTGCCCGTCCGCAACAACGACGGCAGCCAGCAGGTGAGGCAGCGATCCTTTGGACGAGCCCGCGTCAACCACATCGACGCGCAGGAGGCTCAAGAAGCTCAGGGCGTAGTGCTCGGTGAGTATCTAGTCAACTCAGCTCTGGCGACAGTATTGTTTGATTCTGGAGCATCACACTCGTTTATATCCTCGAGCTATGTGGAGAAACACAAAATACCTACAGTACTACTAAAGACACCCCTATTAACCCGGACGCCTGGAGGCGACATCAATTGTCAATTAGGTTGCCCACGGGTAAAGATCAATTTAAGTGGGGTAGACTTTCTAGCAGATTTGGTAGTATTTAAACCTGGGGGGATAGACGTGATCCTTGGGATGGATTGGTTAAGCCGACACAATGGTCTCATAGGCTGCACTGATAAAGTGGTACACCTAACCAACCACGAAGGAGTACAAGTGATCTGCCGTACCCGGGATAGTAAATATGACCCAATGGTATTTAGTATGGAAGCCAAGCCCTTAGAAGGAGTTCCGGTAGTAAACGAATACCCAGATGTATTCCCTGAAGAGCTTCCCGGTATGCCGCCGGACAGGGATATAGAATTCGTCATAGACCTTATTCCCGGAACCTCTCCGATAGCCAAGAGACCCTATAGGATGGCGGCCTCTGAATTGACAGAATTAAAGAAGCAACTAGAAGAACTGCAGAGGATTGGCTTCATCAGACCAAGCTCGTCGCCATGGGGAGCCCCAGTACTGTTTGTCAAGAAGAAAGACGGGAGCATGAGGTTGTGCGTGGACTACCGAGCACTGAATGAGGTTACCATTAAGAACAAGTACCCTCTTCCCAGGATTGATGACCTGTTCGATCAGCTAAAGGGAGCCAAGTACTTTTCCAAGATCGATTTAAGGTCAGGGTACTTCCAGCTCAAGATTAGAGAAAGTGACATCCCCAAAACAGCTTTTGTCACCCGCTACGGGCAGTTTGAGTTCACTGTAATGTCCTTCGGACTAACCAATGCCCCTGCCTATTTTATGAACCTCATGAACAAAGTATTTATGGACGAGCTGGATAAGTTTGTCGTAGTTTTTATCGACGACATACTTATCTACTCTAAGAGTATTCAGGAACATGAGCAACATCTGCGGGTAGTATTGGAAAAGCTGAGGGCACATAGGTTATATGCCAAGTTCAGCAAGTGCGAATTCTGGCTGGAGAGAGTAGCTTTTCTTGGTCACATCCTGACCGCGGAAGGCGTAGCAGTGGACCCAGAGAAGGTCGAAGCCGTTTCCAATTGGCAGCAGCCAACTAACGTTAGGGAAATCAGGAGCTTCCTTGGATTAGCTGGGTACTATCGGAGATTTATTGAGGGATTCTCCAAAATAACCCGACCCATGACGGAACTTCTTAAGAAAGAAAGGAAGTTCGCCTGGACAGAAAGTTGTGAAAGAAGTTTTCAAGAGTTGAAACAAAGGCTGACAACCGCCCCAGTGCTGACCTTACCGGACATCCATCGGGATTTTGTCATTTATTGTGATGCATCCCGACAAGGAGTAGGGTGTGTGCTGATGCAAGATGGGAAAGTCGTTGCATATGCTTCCCGTCAACTCCGGACCCACGAGCAGAACTATCCGACCCATGACTTGGAATTAGCAGCCGTAGTGCATGCCCTCAAGATTTGGAGGCATTACTTGATCGGGAATAAGTGTGAGGTTTACACCGATCACAAGAGTCTGAAGTACATCTTTACCCAGCCGGATCTAAATTTAAGGCAGAGAAGATGGTTGGAGTTGGTCAAGGACTATAATTTGGAAATTCAGTATCACCCCGGAAAGGCGAATGTGGTAGCCGATGCCTTAAGCCGAAAATCCTATGGACCCAAGGATGACAACCTGCGCGAGGAAATGGCACGATTAAATGTGCACATTGTCCCTCGAGGTTCCAGCCATGTGTTAAGCGTCCAATCAACCCTAGAGGATAGAATTAGAGAAGCTCAAAGCTTGGATCAGGAGTTAGTAAAGATCTGCAAGCAAACTGGAGAAAACAAAGCGCCAGGTTTCAGAGTGGACGATAAGGGAACTTTATGGTACGAGGATAGAATTTGTGTACCCCAGAACGGAGATTTCCGGCAATTGATCATGGACGAAGCCCATAACTCGGCCTACTCTATCCACCCAGGATCCACCAAGATGTATATGGACATAAAGCAAAAATATTGGTGGAATGGAATGAAAGCGGATATTGCACGATTTGTGGCTCATTGTGATACTTGCCAAAGGATCAAGGCCGAGCATCAGAAACCGGCGGGATTATTACAACCCTTGCCTATTCCGGTGTGGAAGTGGGATGAGATAGGAATGGACTTTGTAGTGGGACTACCCCGAACACAGAAGGGACACGATTCCATATGGGTAATTGTGGATCGACTCACTAAATCGGCACATTTCATACCCGTAAGGACCACTTATGGCGGAGAAAAGCTGGCAAAACTTTACGTGGAAAATATAGTGAAGTTACATGGAGTGCCCAGCAGAATCGTCTCGGATAGAGGGACCCAATTTACATCTAGGTTTTGGAAAAGCCTACATAAAGCCATGGGCACTAAGTTAGATTTTAGCTCCGCATACCACCCACAGACGGATGGTCAAACCGAGAGGGTGAATCAGATCATGGAAGATATGCTGAGAGCATGTGTCCTGACCTATGGAAATGATTGGGAACAGAGTCTGCCCTATGCAGAATTCTCGTACAACAATAGTTACCAAGCCAGCCTGGGCATGTCGCCATTCGAAGCTCTCTACGGAAGAAAGTGCAAAACGCCCCTGATGTGGTCGGAAGTTGAAGAACGTGCACTAGTGGGGCCCGCACTTATAAAAGAGGCAGAGGAAAAAGTAGCGGAAATCCGCGAGAAATTGAAAGCAGCTCAGTCCCGACAGAAGAGCTACGCAGACAAGAGAAGGCGAGAAATAAGTTTCGATCCAGGGGATTTCGCCTATCTCAAAGTCTCACCCATTCGGGGAACGCGAAGGTTTCAAGTACAAGGAAAGTTAGCCCCTCGGTACATTGGACCGTATCGGGTTCTAAAGAGAGTCGGGGCAGTAGCATACCGACTGGAGTTACCAGAAGAAATGTCGGATATACATCCAGTGTTTCACGTCTCACAATTAAGAAGATGCTTGAGAATACCCGAAGGTGAACACGTGCCAGCGGAGACAATAGACCTGCAGCCGGATCTGCGATACCAGGAAGTACCGGTCAAGATTCTGGACACCGTCACCAGGAGGACAAGAAACTCCGAAGTACGGATCTGCAGAGTTCAATGGAGCAGACATGGAGTAGAAGAAGCAACCTGGGAACGCGAGGAGGCTCTAAAGAAGGAATTTCCCCATCTATTTAGAAGTCAGCCGAATCTCGAGGACGAGATTCATTTAAGTGGGGTAGGTTTGTGACGCCCTAAAAATTTACCAAGTCAAATCACGCGTTAGAAGGTTTCGATTAAAAACCACTCGTCGTTAAACCCTAGCCCTAACCCCTGACCGTATCGCTGTTCCATTCCGCGCCGCCCGGAGGTCTGCCGTCCGCGCGCGGTCACCGCCGCGAATAGCGCCGGCGCAAGTCACTTCCCGCGCAAAGCGCGGATTCCGCGCGCGCGTGGCCGACCGGCCGCGGTCGCCGCCGCGACCGGCGCCGACACGCGCCTCCTCTCTTTTCTTTTTCTCTCTCCTTTTCTTTTTCCTCCCTCTCCCATTTCTTTTCTTTCTCTTTTCCTTTTCCTTCTTTTCCTTTCTTCTTTCTTTTCCTCTTCTTCCTTCTCTCTTTCCTGGCTTTCCCTGCCCCGAGGCCGCACGCCTCCTCCCCCCTGGCCGAGCACCACGGCCCCCCCATGCGCAAGCGCATGCCCGAACCCCCTCCCCGCGCGCTGGCCCCGCCCTGTGCCCGGCTGCCCGTACCCACGCGCGCGCGTGCGCGTGCACCGCGTGCCGCGCCGCCCGCCGTGCCGACCGCGCACGGCCGAGCCGTGGCGACGCGCCGCCCGCCGCTGCACCCCACCTCGCCCGCCGTGCCGCCCCTGTGCCCGCACACCGCCGCCCGGCCCCCCCCCCCCCACGTGCACGGCTGTGCACGGCCGTGCCCCGCCGCAAGCCACGGGCGCCATTAATGGCCGCCCGTGGAGCCGCCCGCCGGCCACCGCCTCCCCGTGCCGCTCGGCCGCCTATAAGTAGGCCGGCCGCGGCCTCTCATCCCCCACAGGCCTCCACCGCCGCCCCTGCCTCTCCCCCGCGCTCCACCGCTGCCCCCGCCGAGCCGCACGGCCGCCGCCGCCTGCCCCACGCCGGCCCGCCGCCTCGCGCAACCCCCGCCCGAGGTGAGGCCGGGAATGGGCCCCCCTCCTCCCCCTCTCCCTCTCCCCCCACTCCCTGGCCGCGATTGAGCCCTAGGCCGCCGGATTTGGGGCCGGCCCGAGCTCCCCCTCCCTCCTCTGTTTCACGGGTGAGGGGAGGAAGAAGAAGGGGCAATTTTGCCCTTAGCCCCCCCCCTTCCTTTCCATTTAGTTAAGAGCCCCTCCCCTTTGTATGCATTGCAGAAAAGCCCCTGTTATTTTATTTCTTTCAAACTAAGTCCCCCCACTATGTAATTTTATTTCCAAATAGGCCCCTCACACTTTTCACTGCCCCCTAACATTTCTAGGATTTACAAATAAGCCCTTCCCTTTTTAGGGAAACTTACGAATAAGCCCCGGTAACCCTGTTTAACCCATAGACCTTCCTTTACCTCGTCATTTTATGTGCGAAACGACCTCCGATCGACCCGAAATTTTACCACGCCCTTTCTAGTATAGTTTTAGTCATGCCATTAAGAAACCACCTAAAGATATCATCCCTAACTCCGTAACTAAATTATTTCCGATTCAAGCTCAACGATAAAAGCTTTTAGTTCCTTCGCTTGATCGTGTGTCTGTTTTGTTTGCGTCGTAGGACACGGAGTGAACGACGAGGCTCCCGACTGCGACCAAGCAACTGAGGACCAGTTCTGCGACCCCGAACCCGAAGGACAGTGTTTCGATCAGGACTTCCCGCAAGGATTTGACGATGGCAAGTTCAATTCCGCCCTTTGATGCATGTTTCTGCCCTAGTTTTATAAACACAACCCAGTGGCCTATTTTATAAAATTGCATGGTTTTGCGTGCTGGAAACCGGTAGGATAGCCACCCTTGCTTGAAATACCCATACTTGGACCGCCTGAATTATAAAGAAAATGCGTGTGTGTGGGAAAGGATAAAGTGTGGTTTTGAAAAGTGAGTCCGACGGGATGGATGGCATTTCTGTGTGAATTGCCGATGGTGTGCTCGTACCTGTGTGGTTGAGCGTGGAAGGGAGATGTCCGTCCTGTCACCCCTAAGGACCGAGTTGTTGTGACATCTCACCTAGCTTCCTGTCGTGCAAACCACTTGACCGTTGTATGGGCAACGGCTTGGCCTAACCCCACTAGTTAGTCTGATAGCCATCGGGAGAGCTGGGAGCAACGGGTGATCAAGGAGACGGGATAAGCTCTGTGTGACTTATGCCCCGGTAAAACCTCGGTGTTAGGTCGAATGACCCCTTGATAGATCCCGTGATGGTTAGTCAGGTCTAGCTAAGGTGGGTAAGGGCTTCGATGGGATCTGCACCGGCACCAAGGTGTTCGTGTTGTGGTACCCCGCCTGTGGGTAAAGTTGCACACCTCTGCAGAGTTGAAAATCTATTCGAATAGCCGTGCCCACGGTACTGGGCAAGTTACGGTGTGGTCACATAACTAGTGTTTCTCTCTAGGAATGGTTGAGCTGGTGTGAGTTATTTGGAAAGTACCCGGCGGTTGTGCCGTGCGCTACGGCGGACGGGGAGTCCGGTAGCGGTTTGAGACTTGGATCCGTGTGGATCGACATCGTGTGTTCTTAGACACTTGAAAACTTGTTTTGAGAAATGTTTTTAAAAAACGAACCCTTACATATAATTGTGTTTCCGCAAAAGAACCGTAACCATATCCTTGGATTATCCTGTGCATTTAATTCCGTTATACCCCCCCCCCGTGGGTGTGATTGGACTTGCTGAGTACGTTTGTACTCACCCCGTTCTTACTTTACAGTGGAGGATCCCGACTACATCCCCGAGAACGACGAGTAGGGTTCCGTCCTGCACCCAGTCTTGCCTGTGGGTGAGGTCACCGTTGGAGCTCCGCATGGCGCAAGACTCTGATGATCCCCTGTTCGTAGTTAGTGTGGTAGTATGGGTCTTTGTTGTAATCCTCGCGATAGTGGCGCTTCACTGCCCATTACCGCGAAGAGTTGTACGGTGATGTACCATCTGATGTAATAAAAGTGTTATCAGCCTCCTGGGACTGATAAAGCAACACTTTTAAGTCTCCTCCGATGGGGGGGACGCTTCACCAGGTTGATGTGGCCCCGGTATCAAGCCCGACAGCATAATGTACTTCCGTTTGTTACACAACCAAGGCGGAAGGTTGTATATCGTTAGAACCATTGGCCAGGTGCTATGTGTGCTATTGTTCATGAATGGGTTCATGCCATCTGTGCTCATTGCAATCCTAATATTCCTCGGATCTTCCGCAAATTTAGGATATCGCAAATCTATGTTCCGCCATTGTGTGGCATCAGCAGGATGTCTTATCAACCCGTCGACCTTATGCTTCTCCTTGTGCCATCGCAACAATTCTGACTCCTTTTTGTTTGCAAACCAGCGCACCAATCGTGGAACAATTGGAAAGTACCAAAACACCTTTTAGGTCCGCCCTTTGTTCTGTTGCAGTCCTCATCATCACCACCATCTTTTCTACGGTTGAATCGATCGAATCCACAAACAGGGCACTTCTCAAGGTCCTGATAATTCGAGCCACGATAGAGAATGCAATCATTCTTGCACGCATGGATTTTTTCCACCTCCAATCCCAACGGGCAGATAATTTGTTTGGCCTCATAAACGGTCTCAGGGACGGTGTTGCCTTGTGGAAGCATGTCCTTAAGGAGTGCTAACAACTCCTTGAAACTGCCATCACTCCATCCGTGGATTGCTTTCAACTAGAAGAGCTTCACCATTGCAAATAGCCTAGAGTATTTCAATCCACAACCAGGATAGAAAGGTTTCTTAGAGTCTTCGATCATCCTCTTGTACTTTCCGAATTCGCCTCCTTTGAACTCATTGTCGCCGTGTCTCTCAGCATTGCAAACCATCTCCTCTATGTTATCAACCTGTCAAGCCAGACATGAAAAGTCATATTAGCACGACCTTATTATACTAATTGTAAGCTTTATTATGGGGCTGGGTTTGATTAGTACCTGTTCCATGATGTCGGCATTGCTCAACCCTAGTATATCCGCCTCGTCCACATCGTCGTCCTCTTCTTCGACAACGCTATGGACCTCCCTCTCCACATAGGAATCCCTACTCTCTGCTTCATTAAGTCCTTCTTCACCGTGTTTATTCCAACATCGATAATCCTCCATGAATCCACGTTTGATCAAGTGTGATTTCAACACGTGCTCTTGAAGATATCGCTTCTCATTTTTGCAATTTTTGCATGGGCAATAAAGATATTGTATACCATTGTCCACCATATCTTTCTTCGCGTTCTTAATGAAGGCTTGAACACCATCCATAAAATCCTTGCAAAGGCGGGGACCATACATCCAACGCCGATATGACATCTATATAGAATATGAAATCAAAACGTTAGGATTCTCATAGTTTGAGGCCATGCACAACTAGTGTTTAAGTTCAAATATTGTTAGATGGCAAATGACATGATATCATGTGCTAGAAAAAATATTTTAAGATTTTCATCTTTACTTTTCATGCTATATGATTTATCTCGGATTAATTTAGTATTAGATGCTCTTAACGTCTGAAGACAATCATGAAAAAATCTTGGTGTATTTTCGAACATAAGTTATAATGCCCTATTCTAGCTATAAAAGTTTGAACTTAGAACTTAATTATTACATGGTGAACCAAAAGGAAAATTCAAACATTTTCGAAAGTCAATCGAACCAAAATTTTATTCCAAGGCTAAATGGACAAAGAAAGCTAATTAAGGCAGTAGAATGAGTTTTTCTAACTCTACTTATAGCACTGCAGTAAAGTACCAAAATGTGTACAGTTGTGATGGACGAGAAACACATTAAGATGGGATGGATGCGGCGGCGGCCTCGCTCGAGTGGCTCAAGTAGGCAGCGACATCTGCCTGGCAGGACGCACACACTGGTTGGGGTGAATTCGTTTGGAAAACGGGAGGGAAACAATCGTATAGTAGTAATAGCTAGACTTGACTTGGGCATAAAATGCCCCGCTCGGCTCAAGTACATGGTCATTTAGATCTAGAGTTGCGCTAAATTTTATTGGCCCAAAAGAATCGATATCATGTCAGAGGTACCATGCCACTGCCCCCGCAACACACGACAGCAAGAAGAGGCTCGATCGTGCTCCAGCCGCCCGCCACGACACGCTCCCCACGAGATCTCCACCGCCCGCCGCGGCGGATCCACCCAGCCGCACATCCGCCAGCACCACTTTCCCCAGTTCCATCCAGCCGCACCACCAAAGTATCAGACTGCAAGTTCGGATAGCTTGTTCGGACCTCCAGACCCCCAGGCGGGTCTTGTCTGAGGTGGGAACAAATGCAAGACGCGCCGCATTATCTGTGACGCGCCATCCAGTGGCGCATCTCCCATCCGCATGATCTGAGACGAGCCATCCAGTGGCACGTCTCCCATTTGTAAATGATCTGAGACGTGCCATCCAGTGCCGCGTCTCCCATCCGCATGATCTGAGATGTGCCATCCAGTGGCGCGTCTCCCATTTGTAAAGCGAGACACGTCCCGGCTATTTAACGAAAGAAATATAGTCGCGAGATGTACTGCTGAACGAGATGAGCACGGCTGAAATCCCCCTCCCCAGCGTCCCGGAGACCGAGGACCTCGCCACCACCAAAATCCCCCTCCCCAGCGTGCCGGAGACCGCGGCGCTCGGCATCACCCTCCTCGGCGCATCCTCCAAGACCGCCGCGCTCCCGGAGTGCACCGCTTCGGAGATCACGGCGGTCACCACCGGCAGATCTGCGGCGCCTCCTCCAGCGGGCTTCTCCACCACCAGCCGCAGATCTGCGACACGGGGACCACAACGCCCTTCACCACCAACATCTCCCGCGCATAAGGATCGGGTACCCCCCATTGTTGAATGTATTTGTTGGAATCGTCGCATTCTGCCTGAATCTGCATCAGCAAACCCACGAAACCCACGGAGGAAGCTTCTCTTTGTTTGCTTTAGTGGTAGTACTCTATCGATTTCTATTGTCTCACGAAACCCACGAAACACGAGCTGGTCCAGGATGAAATTTCCGAGCTGGTCGAAACTGTTTAGCTGCTTCGGCGGCTGCCTCCCCTGTAGCGACTGTTCAGCCAACGTCACCCTAAATTGCTGTGGCTCGGGGAACAACAACGTTTACAGGGGGCAGAACGATGATTCAGCTCGCGAAGCTGCTAGCGCTCGTAAGCCAGCGCCATTGTCTGATTTAATATCTATGTAATAATTAATATCGATGTAATAATAATTGCTGGATTTAGCTAGACATTGTAATGTATTGTGAGATTATTTGTATTTGAGACATTGTAATGTATTGCTAGATTGATTCCATGTAATGTAATGTATTGTACGCTACAGACGCGCACCCCCCTTTTGGGGGCCCTGGATCAATGCGAGACGCGCCTTACTAAGGCTCGTCTCGCATTACTATACGACGCGCCTTAGTAAGGCTCGTCTCGTATTACTTTCTGTGGCTTTATAAAATGATCGGAGACAAGCCCTCCCACGGCGCGTCTCGCATTGAGGTGGGAATAAATGCGAGACGTGCCACGTTAAGGCGCATCTCAGATCTCAAAATGATCGGAGACGTGCCCTCCCACGGCGCGTCTCGCATTTGTCTCTTACCCTCCCCCACCCCACGCAGCGCCACGCCCGCATTTTTAGCGCGTCTCTCTTAGTATAATCTGAGACGTGCCCTTAGAGGCTTGTCTCAGATTGCTTGCTCCTATTTGCTGTTTTGGCGTAGTGATCGTTTGGAATGGAACCCTGTTTTCGTATGGTTCAAGCTTTCCCAAATGGGGGCATGTGTCTGTGTTTTGTCTTGAGATGTATTGTCAGTTTGAGCATGGGACTTTTGTAGGGTTATTGCACGACTTTGTGTGTGTGTGTGTGTGTTCATATGATCGCTGTTAAATTCTTGGGTTCAAATTGGTGCCTTGGATGACATGGAACTAAGGGAACAAGTAAATTTTTGGTGGCTCAGATCTTGCATTTGTCCAACTTGTTCCCTGACCGTCGAAACCATGTAGCTCTTTTCATGATTGTTGGAATGGAGCACTATTAAAACCATCCTTTAATTTGAGGCTTTGACTCTTAATCCATCTATACTACAGTCTTTATGACAGCAAATTAAAATCATAACCGTAGGAAAAGGTACTTTTAAACATGATACAACAACCGTGTCTGCCAAGTCTATGCAGTTTCCATCACAAGTACATAACAATTATGACACGAGCTCATGTATGTCAGCTCAGTTATCCAGTGAGTTCTTTCTTAGCTATTCATATTAACATTGATGAGAAATTGAGAACGAGATACTACTAAGTTAATGTTTTGTGTTATTGCTAAGGAATATGGGCATGGCATCATCAACATGTGTCAAGCCCAAGCCAAAACAGACTCCAGCATGGCATCAGTGCATGATTATAGTTTTGGTTTGGACTGTGAAACAACCTTAAACTAAACTGTCCACATCGACTTCATCTATACTCTGTCAGGGATGTTCTACGATTTCACAAAAAGCTTATCAAGTGTAATTTCTAATGGATTTAGCTTCCTTCTGACTTGAATCATCAATTTTACTAGGATCTATCGTTGCAATCATTATTGCGCCACCTTATTTTGGCCAGTGGGCCTTGTATCATGTAAAGTCCAGACACACGTCTTATGGTTTGAGTACGACCGCAAGACCTCCTCGTGGTGGTCCTCCATCTCGTTATCGTCCTATTATCTTTGGCGTCATGTCACTTTTTTATCATACCAAAGGAGAAAGTGAACGAAGAAGACAGTAGTAGCGGGTTAGTACAAACAATGTATAAATATTTTTGTTTTGCTTCGATTCCTGAGTTTCTTTTGGACAAACAATCATTATTAGTGTTACGTTAGTTTTCTTTTTGGATAAGATGTTTTCCTCGATACGGGCCGGTTGCTCTTGAAGGTTCGTGGCTTTTTTTTTTTGCGGGTGAAGGTTCATGGATTATTGAAGAGAAGTTGAAGCACTACAAATTGAAACTAGTGCGATTATTGAACTCATCAAGAGGACCCTAACAAGGATATCTCCTTTGAAGCAAGCATGCATGCCTCTCCCTCTTCACATTTCATGGCACGTACGTGGATTTCGGGAACCGAGAGATGGTGGATTGTCGTGGCATGGTGGGAACGTGGGACTAGCTGAGGAGGTGGGGATCTGACCGTCCGAAGTCAACTAATCCTTTTTCTTCCATGGAATGCTAGATTAACGGATGTACGGGCACACTGCTTTCCTCAGAACCAGTAACATTTCCGATTGAAAAATGAAACATCAAGACGGAGCTCAGCCTACCAAGTTTTCTTCAGGCTAAAAAGGCTCCGGCTATGACGGGGCAGGCAATTTGGCGATTCTGGGGCGGCGCCACCGCCACCGTCGCGATCTAATCGCTTCCCGCGTTCAGGGATCTACTGCCGGCGAGTTCGTTGGGCAGACCGCCGGGGGTCCTCCTGGGCTGCAACCGCTGCACAATTCCTTCTCTAGGTTTTGTGGGAGCGGATCGTTTCGCTGTGTTCGTCTCGGACTAAGCCGAGAGTCCTACCCTTGTAGCTGCCTCCAACGATCTGGAGTCAACTTACGAGTTTGTCCCTAGTCCAGGTTGAATACGACTTGGAGTTGACGGTGGTGTCCCATAAATACAATTCGAGCCTAGGGTTTGGTCTTGTGCTTCTGTGCTTGCGTGTATCCTGTGGGAGTCTGAATCCCTGATTGCTCTTGTTCTCACGTTCTGAGGTCGGGGGCGACAAGGGATTTCCGGTGAGGAAATTACCCACCTGAAGCCAATGGCGTCTGGACTCGATCTAGGTTTCATGCTGAGCCCCGTCAGGAACAATGAATGCGTTGGCATGAAACTGCCGGGGGTTGGGAAACTCCCGGACAGTTCAGGAACTGTGCAACTTGGTTAAGTTGCACCACCCCAAGCTCGTTTTCCTTTCAGAAATGAGAATGAGTGCTAGTAGAAGTAAGAATTTGCGTTAGAAGCTCGGCTTGAGAAACTGTTTAGCAGTAGATAGTGATGGTCTGAGTGGTGGTCTTGTACTTTTTTGGGATGAATCAATTTGTGTTACCCTACTGTCGCAGGGGGAGCGTTATATTCATGTGTTGGTGAGTGATTGCCCTGATGGTGTGCCTTGGCGAGCAACATTTGTTTACAGGGAACCTAGAGTGGAAAACAGACGTGACATGTGGGAGCTTTTGCACTCACTGTGTGGGGCTTGGTCTGGCCCGTGGATGATGATAGGTGACTTTAACGAAGCAATGCGGCAATATGAGCACTTCTCGGAAACGCCCCGTCCTGAGCGGCAGATGTTGGACTTTCGTGAAGTTTTGAGTCACTGTGATTTGCATGACGGGTTTTTCAGGCCTGCCATGGACCTACAACAATAACCAGGGGGGAGTAAAAACGTCCGCGTTTGGCTGGACCGTGGAGTAGCTACTACGGATTGGTCTGCTTTGTTTCCAGGGGCAGGTATTCAGCATCTTACTACTTCTTGCTCTGATCATATGCCTCTGCTGCTTACTGTCCAACAGGATGCACGGGCCAGGCGTGGAAATTGTTTCCGGTATGAAATCATGTGGGAAAGAGAGGAGGAATTGGGCTCAAGTCATTGAGAAGGCGTGGCTACAACGGAACCCAGGCATCAATCTGGGCGCCCTCTCGACGGCCTTGATGGAGATCACTAAGGATTTAAAGATATGGAGCAGAGAAAAGTTTGGTCATGTGACACGACGGTTGGAACAGCTGAGAGAAAAATTGGATTCACTAGAGAGAGATGATCCAATATCCAATCGTGCTGTCATCCTGCAAACAAAAACTGAGTTGGATGAGCAGCTACATCGAGAAGAAATGATGTGGCTCCAGCGGTCCAGGATTTTATGGGTGAAGGAGGGCGACCGGAATACGAAATATTTCCATCGGAAAGTGTAATGGCGAGCAAGGAAGAACAATATCAAGAAGCTGAAAAGAGACGATGGGAGATGCTGGATTGGCCATCAGTTATTTCGGAAACTTATTCAGCAAGGATGAGCTCATAAACCCCCAGGAGATTGTTGATTTAATGGAACCGGCTGTAACGGCCCAGACAATGCAGAACTTTGTAAGGAGTACAACGATGAGGAAATTGGAGATGCATTATTTCAGATTGGTCCTCTCAAAGCGCCGGGTCCAGACATTCTCAGGCAGATTTTTCCAACGTAATTGGGCTTTGTTGAAGGAGGATGTTGTTCGAGTTGTGAAGGAATTTTTTCGATCAGGAATCATGCCCGAAGGGGTAAATGACACTTGCATCGTCCTGATACCGAAAGTGCCGCACCTGGAAACACTTAAAGATTTTCGCCCAATAAGTTTATGTAACGTTATCTATAAAGTGGTTTCTAAGTGCATTGTTAACAGGCTGCGACCTCTCCTACAAGATCTCATTTCGCCAAATCAGAGCGCATTCATACCCGGGAGAATGATTACGGATAATGCCCTCATCGGTATGAGTGTTTGCATTCTATCAACTCAAATGCAGATGAAAGGAGTAGTTTTTGTGCATATAAATTGGATCTATCCAAGGCGTATGACAAAGTGGAGTGGAGCTTTCTACATCAAGCGTTTCTGAAACTGGGCTTTCAAAGTACATGGGTGGATCGGGTGATGTCTTGTGTGACCTCGGTTCGCTATACTGTATGTTTCAATGGTGTCTTGTCGGCACCGTTCACTCCTACGCGTGGTCTACGGCAAGGTGATCCTCTCTCGTCTTATCTATTCCTTTTTGTTGCTGATGGGTTGTCGACCTTGATTACTAGGAAAGTGAGTACAGGAACTATCCAGGAGCTGAAAGTGTGCAGGAATGCACCAGGTATCTCCCACCTCTTGTTTGCAGACGACACACTGTTGTTTTTCAGAGCGACAGCTGAGCAGGCAGCAGAGGTGAAGGATGTGCTGGAGACTTATGGAAGATGCACTGGACAGCAAGTTCATCCAGTTAAATGCTCAATCATGTTCAATGGCAAGAATCAGAATGTCGCGCAAGCACAAGTTAAAAGTATATTGCAAGTCCAGCAGGCAGTGTTTGATGCCTGGTACTTGGGCCTTCCGACACCTTCAGGGAGGATGAAGGGTGCTCGGTTCCAACATCTGAAGGAGAGATTTGAGTAAGCGTCTGCGGGACTTCACTGAAAAGAACATGTCAATTGAAGCGAAGGAGGTACTAATTAAAGCTGTTGCCCAGGCTCTACCGACTTACATCATGAGCGTCTTCAAGCTACCTCTCGGGCTTTGTGATGAACTCACAAGCACTATCAGGGATTTCTTGGGGGGGGGGGGGGGGGCGAATGGGAAAAGGAAAACTGCATGGATTGCGTGGGATGCAATGCTTATGAAGAAATGTTGTGGTGGCATGGGATTTAAAGACCCTCGGTAGTTTAACCAAGCAATGCTTGCTAGACAAGCCTGGCGGCTTATTCAGTTTCCGGACAACCTTTGCGCTGAACTGTTAAAGGCAAAGTATTACCCGCGCGGGTGCTTGGTGGATGCCGCCTTCTATGCCAATGCTTCAACAACGTGGCGGGTCATCATGCATGGCCTAGATCTACTGAGAAAAGGAATCATTTGGAGGGTGGGCAATGGCATGCAAATCCGCATCTGGCGTGATCCATGGATCCCAAGGAAAAATTTCACTCAGAGTGACCACCAGACAGGGAAGATGCAGATTACGCTGGGTGTCAGAGTTGGTTGATATTGACAGAAGGAACTGGGATTCCAATAAGCTTATTCAGATATTCAATCAGGCAGATGCTGAGGAGATTGCTAAGATAAAAATCCCGAGTAGACTTCCTAAAGACTTCATTGCTTGGCACATGGGGAAATTTGGCATTTTCTCTATCAGAAGTGCATGCAACTTAGCCCTCAGAGTCAGTAGAGGCCAAGAGAGTCAGGCTACAACCTCTTCCCCAAATGGTTAAAGGAAGCTGTGGTCGCATGTTTGGAGTGGTCGTGTCCCCCCAAAGTAATGTGTTCATATAGAAACTTGCCAAAGACATCTTACCTATCAGGGCCTGTTTAGATCAGGACGCAAAAACGCAAAAATATTTTTTGCAAAAGAATCTTACCGATTTGAAGTACTAAATGAAGTCTATTTACAAAACTTTTTACATGGATGGGTTGTAAATCACGAGACGAATCTAATGATGCTAATTAATCCATGATTAAGCAATAATTAGCGGATAGTTACTGTAGCATTACTGTTGCAAAATATGGATTAAGTAGGCTCATTAGATTCGTCTCGCGATTTACAGCCCATCCATGCAAAAAATTTTATAAATAGACTTCATTTAGTACTTCAGATTAGCAAGATTCCTTTGGCATCTTTGCGTTTACAGGTTTTTTGCGTTTTTGCGTAAGGAACTAAACAGGCCCTCAGACGGGCTAAGTTCATCAGATGTCTGGAGCCGAATGACATCTTACCTACTTGACAAAATTGCTGCTATGGAAAACGTGGTCAGTCCATAATAACATTACTCACCAGTCTAGCCAACGGGAGTACCAGAAGCGACACATGCCTTGCGTGCTTTACAAGCCTCACTCTCTTAAGCGTGTGCCAGTGCTAACCAAGTTCCCGGCAAAGGAAAGAAGTCCCGTTCATCGTCCGGCAATAGAAGGACATGCAACCGGGAGGCAGCTTGGCACTACCGGAGACGGCACCTCTGCCGAGTGCAAAAATTTTTGCCGAGTGTCAAGCGCTCGGCAAACAATAACACTCGGCAAAATTTATTTTGCCTAGTGCTCTACACTCGGCAAAGACAGACACTCGGCAAAGCTCCATCAGCTGTGAACGACAGCAAACGGCCGTTAGCTTTGCCGAGTGTCGGTATCGCGGACACTTGGCAAATGTGTGATTTGCCGAGTGCTTTTTCTGGGCACTCGGCAAAACATATTTATTTTTTTTCCTTTTTCCACTAAAACTTTTTCTGTTGTGATTCTAGATTACCTTGAACTACATATGCAAGTTTGGCACATTACTCGAATTCTTTGCTATATTTAGTCAATTTATTTCATTTGATTGAATTTCTTGGAATAATTCAAATTTGAATTGCAAGTCATTCAAAGAGTGGAAAAAAATGAATCGAAAAATGATATTCATATTATTGAGCCTACTTCGACACCTTATCCATGAACAGACAAGAATTTCAAACATCTCATGTTCACGAAGCATGACCACAGACTTGGGGTCCGGTTGTTTTTAAATTGTATAAAAAGCAAATTTGGTCAGAAAATCATGAAACTTGCCCAGATGTCATGATATCATATGATTTTGCACCTCCCGTATGAGGCACGAATGGGGGGTTCCGTGCAGGGTCGTTGGTGCTATCCAATCGAGAGATGTCTAAAGGTTCTTCGGAAGAAATGTGGAAATAAATGCAAAATTGAGGCTTCCATTGCAGAGGCATACATTCTGGAGGAGGTGTCGAACTTCACAACAACATACTATGGTGACAACCTCCCTAGCTTGCATAATCCACCCCCTCGTTACAATGCTAGCGAAAATGAATCGAACCTCAGCCTTTTCCGAGGGCAACTCAGAAGTGCAAGTGGTTCGACCACCAAGACATTGAGACATTAAGAGTTGTCACACCCGATTTACAAGAATATAAACCGAGCAATCATATATGCGCCAGGATCAAGTCACACATATATACAACAGAATTATCAAGATATCACAACACATATCACGAAATAAAAGCGTATAAATTGTGAATGAATTCTTTATTACAAGCGAATCAAGAATCGATTTAAGGAGTGCGGAAGCGTAAAGTAAATACATGAAGAACAGGGCGCCACAGTGACGTCGGCTGGGATACAAACGCCTAGAAATCGTCGAGTCCGCTGATGTAGTCCTCCACGTCACCTGGTACTGAGCAGCAATCGAAGATAACCCAAAGAGAACAGAAGAGTAGAGAAGGCAAGTGTGAGTATATAACTTGTACTCAACAAGTATAACACGAATGATGAGCCTCTACGGTTAGCTGACTCAACTGCATTAGCTTTTAATCTTGGCAAATTTTATTAAAGCTATTTTCTACAAGTGGATGAATTACCATAACCCAAGTTACAGAATAATTAATTAAAATTACTCATAAGTCTACTGAAATTCAAGCCAAACCACCAAAGATAAACCCCACTAATCAGACGGAGGATCTGGGCCGCTCATGACCGTGAGCACGGCTAGTATACCAGTTTTACACTCTCGAGAGGTTGCACATCTTTACCCAAAAGTCATGAGCTACGCTAGTTGTTCATCACACTTCCTTGGGTGAGATGACTAGCAAACACACTACGAGACCGTTACAAAGGATCACGTTAGTAAGGTGTAACCGCTAAGGTTTCTGCATCATCGACGATGGGGCCCACCTCACGGGGGTACAAGCACACAGCATAGACCACGCCGGAGGAGCAGGGACCATTGAAGCTTACCACCCCTCTTGCCCCACAGGTAAGTTACTCCCAAACCAAAATGACCTAATTAGTAAGTCAAGACCGTCCCATTCCAGTCTTGTGGTTGCGTGGTTGTCCCAGGTTGTCGCTCTATGAACTGGTCCTTAGGGAGAGTGGCCAACTAAGCACTAAGCACCGTGCTGGCCCCCTAAACCATGTTTCTATAAAAACATATTTTAACGAGACGTGAGCCGCTCAAGCACACCGCACAGAGGGTCACTCTCAGAATCAAGTTGCATATACCATTAATCAATTTTAATTAAGAAGGACCATAATGTGTGAGAGCGTATCACCTAGCACAACTAACCAAAATGCAACCCAAGGTATTTATATAAATGATAAAAGTGGCTAGGAAATCCTTGTAGGCATACAGTAGTAAAATGTAGTATGAAATTGTATTTAAAAGTGATAGGATATTCATGTTATACTTGCCTTCCTCAAAGTTCTCCTGCTGCTGCTCAAAGGGCTCTGAAGAAGGTGGCTCCTGGTACTCCTCTGGTGGCTCAACGTCTGCTCACGATCGTAACGTCCAAGCAAGGTCCACATAGGCACATACATGCAAACAAGAGCAAAAGATAAGGAACAGTACAACAATACTATAAAATAGCACACAAAACTGAGCTAAAGCTATTCTACGCGTTACAACGATCATGTGAGCGCGAAAACCACCTAAAACGGAGCTAAGACGCGAAAACTTGGGTTAAAACAAGGTCTAGGGACTTAACTGTGAGAAAACTAAAGGTTACAGGGGGTTCTGCGGGAAAACTAGGGACTTATACACAATTAAACTATAGACGTAGGGTCTAATGTGCAACAACCACAGGGCTATATGGCGGACCCAAAATCTAGAAAGCTCAGGGGCTTCGGTGCAAAAACAGGGGCTCAACTGGAATTACTTTTGAACCAACGTGGACTGCGGGTTGATTTCAAGGAAACTCAGGGGCTCTTTAGCAAAACCGCATGGCTGAAGCGGTACCTTCTAATCTGGGCTGTCAGATCTGGATTGGACGGTTCGGACGCGTTCCAGTTCGGACGGTCCGATTTGAACGGCGGGGGTCCGGACGGTCCAATCTGCACGGGAAAACGGAAGGTCCGATCTGATCGCTGTAGATCGAACGGCGGCGGAACTCACCGGCGACCTTGTTCCGCGGCGGAGCACGGCTCGAGGCTCGCCGGATTTCACCGTGAACGATGCTCCGGGGGTCAAATCAACCGGATTTTGGGCTAGGGAGGTTCAGCACGACATGCGTAATCCACCTAGGGTACTTGCGGGCCTCGGGGTTGCTCAGGGTTGCGCGCGCGGCGGCGGGGGCGGTTCTGTGCGGCGGCGCTCGCCGGCGTGCGTACGTGCATGCTGCAGGAGCGGGCTACGATCTACTACATCTAGTGCAAAAGGACCAGGGGAACGTGCTGATGCTCACAGAGGGCTCGGAGCGGCGGACAAGGCGGTGCAGGGTGGCCGGCGGCGATGGCGAGCGGCGGAGATGGGGCGGCGCTCGTGGAGAGGGCCGATGCAGGGGTTCTCCGGGCTCCTGGGCTCCACGAATCGACACGGAGTGGTGCTGTGAAGGTACCACGGGGGTTAGAGAGGACGGAAACACGTCGGCGGCGATCAATTTTGGTAGAGGCCGAGCTCACCGGCAATGGCGGTCGTGGCCAAATTCGACGGCGAGAGCGAGCTGGATGTGGCTAGGGTTGCTGTTGCGGTTTAGGGAAGTCACTGGGGAGGTGGCTTGGTGCTTAAGAGGCGGCGCGGTGCCCTAGGCGTGCGTGCCACGGACTCCGCGGTGGAAGCGGATCGCGCAACGGATTTGCGCAATCTCGGCTTTGGGGCTCGGCTTCTAGAAGGTGAGGGCGCCGGCGAGGCTGGTCAGTGGGCCTCGGGCGCGCGCACTGGGGGCAGAGCGGGGCCACGGAACAGCGAGGGAGCGCGGCGGAAGTGGAGCAGAGGAAGCCGGCGCAAGGAAAAAGAAGGAAAGGGGAAAACGGGGGCGCCGCCAGGTGGGGTCGGGGTGGCAGAGAGAGAGAGAGAGAGGAAGAGCGCGGCTGGGAGTTGGGCTGCTGGGCTGGTTTGCTATTTTCCAAACCCTTTTCTATTTACTTTTCTAGTTTTCAAACTTAAATCTATTTGAATTCAAAACAAATTTTGAATTCAACCCTAGTCACTCACTCAAATAAAACTTATGCACCAGCATGAATGCACAAACATGTTGAACTAAAATAAATTTTAATTCTTTGTGGAATTTAATTAAATTAAATGCAAGCTAGGAAAAATAATTCCTTAGAAAATTACTGGAGCCAAATTAAATTCATTATAAATCTTGGAATTTTACATTAGGGTGTTACAAGAGTGGCGCCAGATCATGCTATATGTGTTGACCAATCTTGATGAGGTGGTGCCGTACATGGAGCAATTTGTTTATGAATTCTGGCATCAATCAAGAGATCCTACCCAGCAGGAATGTGATACACTTTTTAGACAGGGTGCGGGAAATGGATTGCCCGATTTCATTTCTTGGTTCAAACAGCAGGGCCATAGGATGAGTGCCAAGTTGAGATAGGTTGCCGATGGCTTTGCCTATAGGGTCAGGTCATATTCTGTTTATGATGTGGATGGATATCGTTTTTGTACAACAAGCTACGAGGCAAGTCAACCCAATCGAAAGACCACAAATACTAGAGTTTTTACTCCTGGCCTTGTTGGGGTCGAGTATTATGGAAGAATTGAAGAAATATACGAACTCAGTTTTCATGGTTCCAAACCTCTTAATCCTGTCATATTCAAATGTCATTGGCTTGATCCTGAAGTAATGAGATGGACATATTCTAATCTTGGCTAGTCGAAATTCGACAGGATTCTGTCTTACCAGGAGACGATGTCTATATTGTGGCCCAACAGGCCATACAAGTTTATTATGTCTCATATGCGTGCCAAACCAAAGAGCATCTTAAGGGTTGGTATGTTGTGCACAAGGTATCACCGAACGGTAAAGTACCTGTCCCAAACGATGGAGATTATAACTTAGACCCTAACACATATGACGGAGAGTTCTTTCAATAAAAGGGGTTAGAAGGATGATTTGAGATAGACTTAACCGAAGCGGACGGAATGGAAGTTGAAACGGTTGTTGATGAGGAGGAGGAGGATGAGGTGCAAAATGCGAAGGACTTACAAATGCTACAACGATTACATTTAGGAAATGCCAATGACGACATTGATTCTTCAGATAGTGTTGATTATGACATGGTTGATAGTGATGATGAGACTTATGATCCAGCTGCTCCCGATTATGAAGATTATTTTTAATCAATGTAATACTATATTATTATGTAATTATATTTTATTTATTTTGCATCTCTTTCTAAGTACGTTTATCTGTACTTATTACTTTACTCTTCTTGAACAAAGATGGTGGACAGTGGGATGAGGAGCGTTAGGTCGCTTTACTAGAGGGCTAGGTCCGCTGAAGCTGGGTCGTTTGAGAGGAGGAGGGGGACGACGCAGGTGCCCCTGCAGGAGGCCACGGAGGAGGAGGCGCAGGTGGCCTCGCAGGACGACACGGAGGAGAAGGCGCATGTGGCGCAGGAGGAGGACGAGGCGCAGCAGACCGCCTCTGGTTCCGCGGCCTCTGGTTCGTCGAGCGTCTACTTGTGAGGTAAGTAACTTTATATGTTTTTATTGCTTCTTCATGTTATATGTTCAAATTCGAAGTAGAAACTAATAATTTTTCTTAATCACTTGAGAAGGTCCCACAAGTCTGCCTAAGCGACCGATACCTCGTGAGAAACGCCCGTTGATTCGACCCGTGGGAGAAAAGTAAGTAAATTTTTATGTTTTCATTGCTTCTTCATGTTATATGTTCAAATTCAAAGTAGAAACTAAAAGTGATGGCTAATCATTTGTGCAGGTCCTGGAGGACTGTGGAGAGTGCAGATGCTGCTCACAAACGCTCCGTTAATGGCATCCTCAGTTTTCTGTGCAAGGAACACTTCCTGGCCTGGTTGAGTACGCTAGAGTGGTGGGGCCGGCCTATACGTTCGACCAATACGCCGCCGCCCCCGATACTGAAGATCGGGATGGCGGGGTATTCAACAATAAGGTGGAGCGGGTGAAGCAGGAGCTATGCGTAAGTGCTAAATACATCGCATTCATTGCACATTCTTGAAATAATGAATGGTATACATCGTGTTTGCATGCAGGATTTCTTCAGATGCCAGGATGGGTTTGAGGCCAAGGCTGATGTGGTGGCTACCAGATGCTGTAAGAAATTAGTCGTGGACATGCACTATGAGGCGCATCTCTAGGCTATTATAAGTTTCCATGCCACCGTCCTTGGAGAGAAGGTCACCAAAACGGACGCAAGAACCATGTCGTTGACTGAGGAGCAGTACTTGCAGGTAAATATAGAATATTAATGTTTATTATTTTTACATTAAGTATTCATTCCTTTTACATTAAGTACGTTTAATTTCATCTTCTAATATGTCATGTACTTATTGTCCTGTAGATGATTTCTTATTGGTACGCTGCGCATGCCGAGTGCTGGCAATAGATGGTGAAAAAGTGGTGCTCCAACGAGTGGGAGGAGTCGCACAACGCTTGCCGGGAGCGGTGTTTGATGATATCTGGTGTACCACACCATCAAGGCAGCCGCAGCCTCAGTGGATACGCAGAAGCATGGGTACGCGAATTCATTTATTTAATCCAACACTCAATTATGCATGATTTCTAATTGTCTTGCTGGTTTTCTCGGAGTCGTCGTCACATGGTGGCCAGCCTTGCTCCCTCTTCAAGGGATTTGCTATGGCCCACAAGGGCAAGGCGACGTCCGATGTCAACTACAATCCGGAGGACGGGCCCGAGGCATACAGCAACGCGACCGCCCACAGCCACCTCAGTGAGTACACATTGATGGCAAGGGAGATCCATGGTCCAGATTATGATCCGACCACCGAGGACCTTGACGGTGAAGTCGTCATGAGGGTCGGAGGAGGTAAGAAGCATGGGCGGTACTGGATTACCGACGGCGCAATCGACTCGTCCTCTACTCCTACTCTATCTCAGATTAGAGCAAGGAGCACCAGCGTGAGCCCAGCCATACGACCTCGGCAGGACACTTCACAGTACCGGATACAGGCACTCCAGTTTATTCTTTCTTTATATGTCGTTTATTGATTATTATAGATCTTTTCTTTGCATTATTATAATATTAGGGTGAAAATTTTGCAGGACTAGCTAGAAGAAGAGAGGAGGCTATGTGTGGACTTGGAGGCGAGGATGAGGGCCGAGCGTGAGGCCAAGCGGCTGGTCGAGCAGAGGATGAGGGAGATTCTTGCTTACATGGAGAGCCTTGGAGCCGCAACGGGTGTTGCTCCGCCAGCTTCGTTGTTTTCTCCACCTCGACCTCCACCTCCACCTCCTGATCCGTTTTCTACTTCTGTGAGTATGGATAAGTTTTAGTCATGTATGATCGTAATTTTTCTTGTCTCACACATGTAATCTCTTCTACTTTGCACAGAATCAATCGGCGACCTCAAATGATCCTCATGTTTCTCCAAATCAGTCTAATTGGCCAAC
This sequence comes from Panicum hallii, assembly GCF_002211085.1. NCBI lineage: Eukaryota > Viridiplantae > Streptophyta > Magnoliopsida > Poales > Poaceae > Panicum > Panicum hallii. The sequence continues at coordinate 52,338,201 of NC_038044.1, forward strand.
TTGGTGATGGTTCTCGAAATCAGTCAAATGATCCTTTGTTGTGAACTTGTTGTAATCAGTGGTTTTGAGAACTGTTTGTGAACTTTGTGAATTTATCCGTTGAACTCTTGTAAAACTATTTTGCATTGCTTGTTAACTTCATCGTTAAACTCTTGTAAAACTTGTGGTCGATCAGCTTGTTTGATGCATTGTAAACTTGTAAAACTATTGTGTGAGGCTTCCCAACCGGGGGGAGAGAGAGAAAACAGGCATTTCCAAAAAAAAATGTATACCTTTGCTGAGTGCCGCATGAGAGGCACTCGGCAAATAAATCTTTTTGCCGAGTGTCACTCCACCAGCACTCGGCAAAGAGCCTACGCTTTGCCGAGTGTCACTACACCAGCACTCGGCAAAGAGCATACACTTTGCCGAGTGCCAGAACATCAGCGCTCGGCAAAGAGCATAAACTTTGCTGAGTGCTGACCAGGGACACTCGGCAAAGAGTATACACTTTGCCGAGTGATTCTCTCGGGCACTCGGCAAACATCCGTCACCGTTTCTTCCGCCGTCACGTCCATTTTTTTGCCGAGAGTAGGATTAGGCACTCGGCAAAGTCTTTACCGAGTGCCCGACAAAAAACACTCGGCAAAGAAACCTTTGCCGACCTTTTTTTGCCGTTTCCTCTTTGCCGAGTGCAACACTCGGCAAAAGATTTGCCGAGTGCTTATGTTGTTTTGCCGAGTGTATCAGATTGAGACAATCGGCAATTGAGGCTTCTCCCGTAGTGTGGAGCTGCCTCCAGCAGGCTGGGTCAAGTTCAATGTCAATGGATCCTTTGTTCCTCAGTTGGGTACTGCGGGCGTCGGTGTGGTGGTGCGCGACAGTGAAGGTAAAATTATTCTCGCGGCCTAGCGTGTTCTTTTCAGATGTCAAGATACCGCAGAAGTAGAAGCTCAGGCGTGCTTGGAGGGTTTCCGGCTCGCGGCACAGTCGTCGCAGGGGCAGGCGATCAGAGAAACTGACTGTGCACGGATTGTCCAGATGATGGAGGAGGTAGAGGACCATTCTGCGGTAAGCTTCATTATGGCTGAGGCAAAGGACCATGCGAATCTGCTGGTCGATTGGCATATCGCCAAGGTAAAGAGAGAGTGTAATCTAGTTGCTCACGAGTTAGCCTCTTTAGCTACAAGGAATACTCATACTGCAGCTTGATTGGGTCACTCGCCTGCGTGCGTCTAATCTGATTAAGGATGATTGTAAAAGCTCTCCTTTACCGAAAAAAAGGAAAAAAAAAGAAACAGTAGCCCCCACCCACCCAACAGCAACAGGAACTGGATTAGACACCCTTTTTCTGTCTCACATAATCATGCAACCCAACACAGGTTACGATATGCTACTAATTAATCAGCACCGGCGTGAATCGTGTAGCGTTCGTACGTACCATGTGTGAAGACGACTGCCCCAGTCCCTTCCCAGCGTGCAGCTGCTGACACGCGCACTGTGCGTGGACTCTGGAGCGAGCTAGCCAGCCGGCCAACTGGTTGCTGCATTTGCCGTAGTATTTCTCAACGGTTCACATGCGTGCATGCATGCACTTCCAAATAAGCGGCTGATGGCCTGCCCAAGCCCCAAGTCTTAACCGTGGTGACGAAGGTCAAAGCCCATCTCCCGCGTCCTCACACGCACCCGCCGCGTACACGTAGTTTCTTTTTTTTAATAAAGTTTGTCTTGGGGGATTAACCCGAAGGCATGCACCCGGGGCCCGGCCTCACCGTACGTACCCATGCTGTAACTCTCTGCGAGCGTCAGCCACAGCCAGTAGAGTACAGGTCGACCACCGCGGCCGCGCATGCACGAATCGCCCGCCCGCCGGCCCGTCCACGACGACGACGACGACGGATCGGCCGGAGGCGGCGCCAAGCTCGCATTTACACCGCCCTGCCGCGGTGCCGTCCCCCACACCTTCCACCTGGCTCACCACAGTGCGCGCGGTACTACGAGCAGCAGTAGTAGTAGTAGCTTCTACTGCCGCGCCGCATGCAGAGCCTGGCCGGCCTGCAGCCGCTTGAGGAGGTAGCCAGCGAGTAGCGACCGACCTCTTTGATACCAACTAGCCCATTCCCTGCAGCTGCTGCTGGCCTGCTGCCGCCACCTTGGATCCCTCCTTGCCATGAAACCCAACTCTCATCTCTCCCTGCAAGTCAAGGCCTCACACGTACTCACACTGTCACACCTCGCCTCGTTCCTTCTCCTCTGGCTCGCTCGCTCCGCCTGCACTGCTACTCGATCGCCTCTTTCCGGCTATAAGTACAGGCTCGCCCGCCCGGCGAATGGCCGTCTTCGTCCACCACCGCTCAGCTAGCTAGTTAGGCTTTTCACACTCCCGGACCGTACGTAGCTCGCTTAGCTTGCATTGTGATCCACTGTCTCTTCATTCTTCTCGATCCCACTCTGTCGTCTGCGTGCCGCGCGTTCCCGAATGGAGGTAAGCGAAGCGAAGAAGCTGCCTGCTGCCAGAGTAATCGAGTCGCAAAAGTTGATTTGCCTCTAGCTGGTAGCTGCTCTCGTGATCCGGCCAGACGAGCTTTCCTCTTCGGTGCCTTGACGATGGATTTGACTTAACACGCATGCATTGCGTGCAGGGTAAGGCGAGGCGGCGGCGCGTGCCGGCGTTCGGGGAGTGGAACTACTACTACTACAGCGGCGAGCTGGCCACGCCGCCCGCCGTGCCCGCCGCGGCGGCCGAGTGGTGCGCGGCGGCGCCGGAGCTGGAGGCCAGCAGCGACGTCTGGTTCAAGTACTCGCCGCCGCCGCGGAGGCCGCCGCCCAGCAGCAGGAGGAAGGTCCGGAGGCCGGCGACGGGGGAGATGGACGGCAGGTCCTACGGCGGCGGCGGAGGCGGCAAGCGGGGGCCTCAGCATCATCGTTCGGCGACGCCCGCGAGGACGTCGTCGTCCGACACCGTGGCACCGCCGTCGCTGGCTTGCACGCCGGCCGGCAAGGGTAAGGCCGGCGCCGGCGCCGCCAGGGCGCGGGTGGTGCGGCCCGTCGACGCGGACCTGTACCAGGTGCCCCCGCCGGAGTTCCTCCCCGGCGACGACGAGCCCAGAAGGAGGAGGGTACGTGCGCGAACGAACGTTAAAAGCCCTGCACTGCACTCGTCTTAAACATTGTTCTTGCCTTATTGCCATTACTCTAACTCTGACACACAGTGAGGATCTAATTCCGTTTCGTTCATTAATGTCGCGTGCATTCTTGCAGCGGAAGGAGAAGGAGAGGAAGAAGAAGGCGTCGAGGAGGAGCCTGTGGACGGGTTGCTTCGGCTTCAATTGCGTGCCGGCTGAATAGTTGCTTGCTGCTGTGCTGCACTCATAATATATTTTGGCTCACTGTATCTAGTTTAAGGTTGTTCAGACTGTGCAATTACAGATTTCTTTATAGACTTGTACTGGAGAGTACTGTGCAATGCCGATGTGGCCCGCTCAGCCGTAAATTTCTTTTGACCAAGCTCCTTAGCAATTCGCCGTCCCACACTACAACAGTCTTCTGTCAGGGAGCGCCGTGCAGAAATCCAACTGCCAAACCGGCTCCGTCCTGGCCGCGCTCGGCAGGTCTGAAACCGAGTGGGCTTTCTCGGAGAGTAGTCTTCACAGTGTTCAGTCAGATCCCCCGTTTTAAACCGCTGCATTGCAAAACGACAGTATTTTTGAAGTTTCAAAGTACCTAGAATTTTCTTATTTTAAAAATTTTATACTAATTAAGACTGCGATACATGTCTTGTCACATGATCTTTTTATATTTGAAACGTGCTTTTTAAAAAAAAGATGCCATGGTTGTCATGTCAGGTCCACGATGAGAGATTGGAAAATGTTACTTCCTCTCTCCTAAAATCCTCCCTTCTAGAAAAAACGTAGCTCTTGCTGAGAAGTCAAACAGTTTTAAATTTAGTTAAATTTATATAAAAATTACTAACATTTATATCTTCAAATAAATTTTGTATAAAAATATATTACATAATTAATCTAGTAATATTTATTTTGTAATATAAAAACTAATATTATTTTATATAAATTTAGTCAAATTTAAAATTATTTGACTTCTCGATATATGAAAGTTGCATTTTTTTTTACGGTGGAAGTAAATTTTGATTAGAGCGTCGCCCATCGATCCGACACTTCCATTTCCCACGGTGACAATACAGTACGTGCGACAATTGCCCTTTTCTTTTCCGCCTCTACCCGGCAAAGAAAAATGTACTAATAGTGTGTAAACAGAAAAGAAAGAAAAACTCGCTGCGGGTCAGCTCCACGGTCCGCCGCCGCCGCGTCCAGCCACCGTCCACCACCTCGCTCGCCTCGTACCACGCAAGAAGGCGCCGGAAGTTGTGCGGCGCAGGGGGTACATCACGTATGTTTTGGTTGGCAGGCCCGGGGCCCGGGTGCCGTGTGGGCGTGGCCGGTGGCAGGCTGCGTGCTGCATCCGGCTGACTCGGCGTGGATCCACTCGAGGCTGGGGGTCGGTTCGTCGATATCACTGCTACAATGGTACACCAAATTGAAATATAGTTAAGAGGACAAAGTTGTTCAGCTCTAATGTTCGGGTTGAATTTTACTACTCTCTGATTTCTCTTGCAAACACTGCATCGCGATGGTTCCTTATCTAATTGGACGTGTAACCTTTGTGACACAAAATGATCTAAAAACCTAAGTTCATTATGGACCAATGGCAGAGAAGTGAAATAAGTGTTCCCTCCATACTAAAATAAGTATTCCTTCAGTATGGATGGAGGGAGTATTGTATTTGTAGCTTATGGTGATCATCTGTGAAAAAAAGATGAGAATCAATGAGATGAGATGCAATCATAGCGGGCACTTGCAATACTTAGATGGGTTCGACTCGGTTGCATTTGATTTAGTTATTCTCACATAAGCTTATACATGTATTACTATTTTACTCTTTTCTACCCTGCTTTTGTTATGCGGAAATCCAATTCCACCTGTGCGCGTTAGCTCGCTTCGTGGCAAGCAACGCGATAGACTGATAACAACTCAAGCTGTATCCGCGTATGTATATATATGTTTGTCGTGCACGTATTGAAGAAGATAAGTACGTGTTTGGTTTGGGGATGGATTGGGTGCATTCCTATTTTTTCGATTGGATCCAACCCATATAATATTTGGTTACAGGAATAGATCCAATCTATTTTTTTTTGTTGGAGGGATTTGGAGGGATGGTATGAATGTCGATTTCAAACTGTTAGCCACAGCCATCCGCAGGGTCCACCTGACATCCTCTTTTGTTTTTATTTACTTTTTCAGTGTGCTCCCTGTCAGATCCGGGTGCACGGAACTATACATGTGGCATACTTCTCCTAGGATACGGGATGGGACATGGCCCACGCCCTACATCTGTTGTAACTACTCGTAATGCAGTAGGATTGCTCATACAGTAGTTAGACTAGTCGGATACGGTAAGGAACTACTTGAGAAATACTCGGGTAGGACTCTTGGGCTTGTACCCAACTAGGACTTCCATGTAAACTTGTCCCCCAAACTATATAAAGGAGGACAGAAACCCCCTCGGGGACAATCATCATCAAAGATAATACAAACAACACAGGAGGTAGGGTATTACGCTCTCGGCGGCCCGAACCTGTCTAAAATCCTATGTTCCTTTGCACCTTCGAGTTTCTAATCTCGGCGACATCCTACCTACAAAACTCACCACCTTGAGGGTATCCCTCGGTGGACGTGGCGGTAAACCACCGACAGCTGGCGCGCCAGGTAGGGTGGCCATTGAAGATCCACCGAAGAACTCGATAGCGTCGTTCAACTTCACCAGCGTTGTGCTCGACGAGGGCACGACTTTCATCTTCGGCTCCTGGATCTGTGTCGCCGACGGTTTGGGTGGCTTCAACAGCCACCTGGCCAACTCCAAGGAACCGGAGGCTTCTCCATCAACCTCAAGCAGCAATCTAGATGACTTCATCGGCAACCTCGAGACACACTGCTTCACGATCTGGCCTAGCAGATCGAAAAGATGTCCTTTTTCAACTCGACTTCCACTCGTGATGCACCAGATCTACTCGGATCGGATCCAAACCGATCTGACAACACCTCATGATCCAAGTCCCTCCTCGAATTGGAGAAGGATTTGGATCTGCTGCTCCAAATCAGGGACGTGGGCTCCACCGCTGGTAGGGAGGCCCCCGTTTTTTATATCTACTCGGATTCCGATGAAGAGTACTCCATGTGCGGTACTACATCTCTAAGATGGATCCGAAAAGGACTCGAAGACGAGGAAGCCACCACCCGTCGGGCGTCCCCCGCCCTCGAAAACCACTCGGAACCCGACAGCCACACCGAAACTTTTCTGGTTTTAACCATCACATCAACGTTGCAAGGACGTTTCATGTACTGGAAGGGCTTTGAGCCCTCCGAACTACTCGATTACGAATCTCGCCTTGTGGCCTTCACGCAGGAACTACCCTTTCAAGAGGGTAGACCTCTTTCTCCTATCGTGGAAGAAGGAAAGAGTAGCATAGAGCTACTCAAGTACAGCCTCAAGGCTAACTACTCGCCGGATCGACAAGTCTGCATGGCTTCCCTTCGCAACACGGAAGAAGACGAGCTAGGCACCCAGTACGACAATGAACAACTCATGGACGTCTCAGCCGACGAGCCCACAATAAACGCTCCTCAAGATGAAGACGAGGAGCACCGGAGGATCCGGCGGGCAAAGAATGCCAAGCACGCTCAACACAGGCGCAACAGGCAGAACCGCACCCGCGAACTAAAGGATCTCAACAATGCCTTTGCAGTAGTCGCGGATCACGAGTACCGTACGCCGATTGGCGCCATTGCAGAAGCAGCACTCTTAGCTCAACAGCTCCCACCTAATCCTCAAATACAAAGGTTGCAATACTTGACCCAGTGCGCTCGTGCAACTCGATGGGCAACATCCAGTATCTTCCACTCGGAATCATCTCTCGAGGTCTGAGCAACACGGTGATACCGCGCTAGTCAATCGCACCCCTGGAGGAGGCCATGGGAGTCGGAGGAACGATAACCGCCAACGTAATGAGGGCCACTCTGTAATATCCAGGTAGTTAGACAACTAGAAACTAAGTTTGGGCGTATTATATGTAAGCATGTGATAGTGTATACAAGTTGTACAAAGCAATAAGGGTATATTTGTAAATTATGAGTTTTATAAATTCATATGTGCAAGTGTGTGAAAATGTTCTTAAGTGTCAAATTTCAGATGGCTATAGAAAAGAAAAGAGCAAAAGTTAAATAAACCTAAGGGGAATAGACTTTATATGAAATTAAGGACCCTTATGTGATTAATACAAAGATATAAGGACTTACATGTGAAATGGTAAAAAGATAAAAGTAAAACTTAGTTTTACCTAAGGACTAAAGTGTAAAAAGAGCTAGTCATGATTACTGCAGAAAAACTTACAAAGAGACCCCAAACATTAGAGCATTTTGTTTAAAGTAACACATAAAGTTTATAAATTGAATTGTGTTCATAAATTCCAAATAAAACCGTACCCTTTGAGATTTTGAACTCGAGCTCTAAAGCATTCTTGTAGTATTTGAAATTCTCTGCAACTTTGCTTTAGACATTTTCCTCATTAGGATTTTGTATCAATGGGTAATTTTAGTTTACAGAGGGGTCCCTGGACTTTTTGGGATTTACAAATGAGTCCTTCTGACTCCTGTCTGCCTTCTTCCTCCTCTGGCGCCGCTGCTTCCCTTCTGCTCCGCCCTGCCACCGCCGCTCACCGCCGGCGCAGACCTCCAGAGCTCCACCTCCAGCTGCTACACCCTCCACGCGTCATCTCCCCTCCGTTCCGGCCACTTTCCTCTTCCTTCCTGGCCGCACGCGCGCGCGCCACGACACCCCCGAGCCATCTCCGGCCGCCACCTCGTCGCCATCGTGGACAGCTCGCTGCAGCGCCCTAACCTCCTCCCTCTCGCGTGCAACAGCACCACGTCAACACATACAGCCTATTCCGTTACTTCCAGAGCCCAATTCCGAGGAACCGAGCCGCATTTCCTCGCCGCCGTCTTCCTCCGCTCCGGCCGCGCACAGCACGCCCGTGGGCAGCCCACACCGGACCTCCTCCGCCTCAACCAACACCTGCACTAGCTTTCCCGTTGCTTGCTCGTGCTCGACGACCAACCATTCTCGTCCAATTCTTACTAGAACTTTGCCTCCGACGAGCGCCGCCGCCGCCGCTTTCGGCCTCCACCGTGGGCAGCTCACTCCGGGCATTCCCACGCCACCACGACCCCCTAGCTAGCACCACATCATCACCCTGAAGCTGTTCGACCCATCCATTGGCTCCCTAGTGCACCACAGAGCCTTCCCGACGCTCGCCGGCGTTTTGCCTCGCCGCCGCCGCATCGGTCTCCGTCGATTCCCCTCGATCCAGCATGTTTTCATCCAATTGATAGCACGTAAACGTTCCCCGCGACTCACTGATTCTCGTGCGCAGGTCCTTTGTCGCCGTTCATCGCCAGAGCACCCTCGTCGCCGTCGACCCCTCCGCCGCCGCCTCGGGTCCTCATCGGGATCCCTCTTTCCGGCCATCCCAGCCCTCGACAAGTGGAGCAACGGGATCACCGTAAGCTCCTGACCCTATCCCTGCACTTGGACCTCGCCGCCGGTGACCGCCGTCGCCGCAACACGGCCGTCCCTGTCTCGCTCTGTTCGGGTTCACGGCCAAGGACTTCGGGTTAGAAGGAAAAGAAACCCAGGGGGTTTTCTGTAAGGCTATAGACTCAGTTGAATAGTGCCGAGGGGCCCCCATGTGTAAATATTGCTGTTAACTTAAAAATACTATATCTCTTCGAGGAAAAATCATAAAATTGTAAACTAAATTTTGTTGGAATTCTTAGATAAAGATCTACAACTTTATTTAAAGGGTCAACTTCAGTTTCTGAATGTTTGATGATCAAACTTAAATATCAAATTTAGTTGCTTGTAGGCTTAGAAAATGCATGGTAATTCATAGAAAAATGATAAAATGGTAAAACCAGTGGTGATAATTTTCTTTAAACATGTAGGATTGAAGAAAAATAATTAACCTTGTACTTTAGCATTATTTTCTTAATGTACAAGTTTTATTAGAAATAAGGTGTAGTTTCCTTAATATAATTAATAAACACACTTTCAAATGTTCACAAATCATGAAAAATATATTATGGTTCTGTTTTGTATTATTGCAACATATTATTAAGTTTTCAACTAAGAATTAGATGTTAAATAAATTGGATATAATATAATTGATTTATAATGTAATAGTAACTTAAAGTTCATATAAATAATTAGTGAGGTCAATTTATAAAACTCTTTAATATAAATATTAAGAACCACCCCACTTGTTGCTCCATGCTACTAGTTAGTTAATTAGTATAATCAACCCCGTTGTCTAATAGATTTAGATAAAATAACTAATACTCGATAAATGACTGCCCAGTGCAGGGTAGTTAAATTATCATCGTAATGTAATTTTTCTTAAATTGGATTGCAACTTTATTGTGTATTAATATAAAATATATGCAAATTCATAACTTATAACTTTGCATCTCATATAGAATCGACCACTCTCGCTGACGGGGATTATCAGCTGATCCCGGAACAAGAAGAAGTTTATTCTGAAGACCCCGGGAATTTTGTCACAGATTTCTCTGAAGCCCCGAACCAAGGTTCGGAAGAAAATAATTTGACTAACCCCCACTCTACCAGCGAAGGCAAGCCCCGGACATAACCCTTATTTTATTACACTGCAACCTATGTTATTTATATATCTTTATGCATTAGGTTCTTAGGAGTTGTTTGGAAACCTTAGTTGCATTGTTCTAGAAACCAATGTATTGAACACTAGAACTTGAGTTCGACTAGCTGCTCGGCTTATAGGACCGGTAGAAGTCGAGTGATTTCCTGTCACTCGCGCGATATAGGAATTGTAATGTTTACATTCCTGTTATCACTATAAGGATGACGGACGGGAGTTTTATGAGGTATCATGGTCAAGATGATACCCCGTCTGTGTTGATGAATTTGTTAAGGTCGCAGTGTGTGGTAGCGGTGGTTAAGCGTTTGAAAGTACTAGCCACATGCCGTGAAATATGGTAAGCGGTAAGCCTAGTAACCGATCGGCCCGAGGAGTGGACATACCCCCCACCACATGTATTTGCTTCTTTTGGTTACTTTGTTCGACGTGTAGGCATACGTGTTGCTGGGCAACCAGGAGTACGGGTTTTGTAGTCGCGCTACAGACGTACGTCCTGCACTTTGGAAGTGCGTATGACCTGCAGTCGCTTGTGGTGGCACTGATCCACGAGTCGGAATGAAAGGCAAACGGTTGCTTTGGAACGACCCTGTGGTGTTCCAAGCGTGTGAGTTAGGTTTACCTTGCAAGGGTTGAATCTCGATTCAGAATCGTCCGCCTCTCACGATGTATGAGACTGCTTATTCCCTTTACCACATAGAGTAACAAGAATAATTATGTGATTATCTAAGATGATGTTTGAGTAAAGATTCTACCATGTTTGACTAGTTATAGGTGCTTACCTAGAATGGTTAATCAACTAGAACCTAAAAGTTAAAAGTTGAAAATAAGGATCTACTCTTTGTTGCTTTTCAGCTGAAAACTTTACCCAAAGCTAAAAGCCATCATGAGTCTAGTTATGGGCTAAGGTATACCCAATTCCGGGTAAGTCTTGCTGAGTATTAGTATACTCAGCCTTGCTTTCGTTGATTTGCTTCAGGTAATCCTTCTGATGAGCCAGCATTCATTACACCGTGGCCCTACCCTTTGCCTGATGGTTGGTCCGTGGAATGGGATCCGTCCCCGGCCAACACAGATTCCGCCGAGTGATATTATGCCAGGGCTAGCATAATATCTGTAATGACGACGTGTATAATGACTACGCTTTTCAAATTCCGCTGCTTTGACTGAAAACTAAAACCTGTCTTGTAATAATCTCTCCTCTGTGGGAGCTAATGATGCTTTGTACATTTTTGTAATGTAACTACCTGTGGTGTAAGATATTTTGGCATTGTATCTCTGGACTCACCTTCGTGTGAGGTACCTTGTTGGATCCTGAGTTCGGTGGTTTATCGGGACGTTACCCGACAGACCAATGGTTTTATACCGTTTGAAGTACGAGGTAGCCCTTCAGTGAGGACTCGCGTACTTGAGCCGGTATAATTCAGGTTGGTTCTGCCACACACTCGTCCACACGTGGCAACAATAAACAAGAAGTACATCAACCTCCTCGCAGCCAGCGGGGGACAAGACACCACAGCCAAGATCTAGTTGAGGCCAACCTCCACGACGCTCTCACAGTCGATCTCAGGAAGAAAATCAACAAGGGCTGCGATGCACGGCTTTTTATTGAAGCAAGGAGAAGGGACCGTCCCGGCAGGTACCACGACGACGATGACAGTGACCACTTCCCCGCCTTCACCACCAGCATCACCGACAAGTCCTACCCCAAGGACATCAAACTAGTCGGAATCCCGAAGTATGATGGTAAGCAGGACCTGCGCCAATGGCTTCGTTGCTACTCCGTCGCTATTGAAGTTTTAGGGGGATCCAACTCTACAAAAGCTCTCTATTTCCTGGTGGCTCTAGAGCCCGCGCCCGTCATATTGCTTGAAAGCCTCAAGCCAAACTCCATCGTCTCGTGGGAGGACCTCAAGCGGGCCTTCATCGACAACTTCCAGGGATCAATGATCAGGGCGGGCACTCGCCACGACTTCTCCCAGGTGAAGCAGGAGATGAACGAGACCCTGCGGTCTTACACACGACGTTTCTTTTAGACGCGCGCCACCATCGCCAACATTACTGATGAGGACGTCATCCATTGCTTCCAACACAGCCTCTTCTCAAAGAACACATACCACGACTTTGGGCGCAACCGCCTGACTACTGCCGTGGAGCTGTGTGACATGATGGCTAGGTGGGCTGACCAGGAGGATGAGGAAAACAACCGCTTTCCCAAGCGCATCCACGACAAACAAGACAACGGCAATGGCCACTTCGACAAAAGCCAGCAGAACCACTCGGGAAACCCCCGAAAGCGTAAGGCAGACCATGAAGTTGCGGCTGTCGAGCAAAACCCGCGCGGCAAGAAGGCGGGGGACAACCACTTGGATTACGAGCAAGTCTTGCATAAACAATGCCCGATACACCCGAAGTCGCGGCATACGCTCTTCGAGTGCGTCACCATCCGAAAATCACTCAATGCTCCACCCCTCCCCCAGGCAGGAAAGCGAAAGGACAAGGAGGATGAAGAAGGAGGTGACAAGTCGGGGGCTCAAGATTTTCAGGATCCGAAAAATGTCATCAACGTCATCTTCAGTGGAGACGGCGGATGACCCTCCAAGCGCGCGCAGAAGCTAACCCTGCGCAAAATTCTCGATCTCCTTTTCACGGGACGATCAATGGACACTCCGAGCCAGGAAAATTCTCGCTCATCCTAGATCTTGTCGTGGCGGGCTCATAGCTCACCCGAGTACTCATCGGCGACGGAAGCGGCCTCAACCTGCTTTTCGTGAGTACTCTCAAGAAGATGGGACTGGACATCTCCAAGATGCTCACTCCATCAAAGCTCCCTTTTACGGCATCGTCCCGGGCAACGCGGCTACACCACGCGGGTCAGTGGTCCTGCCAGTCACCTTCAAGACAAAAGACAACTATCGCACCGTGTACATCGAGTTTGAGGTGGCAGATTTTGACTTGTCGTACCAAGCCATTCTTGGCAGGCGGGCACTGGCCAAATTCATGGTTGTGCCCCACTACGTGTACCTACTACTCAAGATGCACGCAAGACAGGTGTACTCACACTCCGTGGTGACCTGAAGAAGTCGTACGACTGTGACCAGGTGGCGATCGAGTACGCCACGACTTTACGCGTGCTAGAATCGTCTACAGAAGTACTCGCGGCCGTGCTGAAACTGACCAACACAGAGATGGAGATCTCGAACCAACGGCCAAGCCAGTCGAGAGTTAAACCTAACCCCACTGATGTTGGCATCAGGACCATCCAGCTGCAAGAAGGGAACCCGTCCAAGACTGCTCTGATTGGAGGCGGCTTAGGTGACTAATAGGAAAGCGCGCTCATCAGCTTTCTTAGGGCTAACCGTGACATATTCACGTGGAAACCAGCGGATATGCCAGGGGTGCTTAAGGAGTTGATCGAGCACTGCTTGAAAGTCAATCCTAAAACTACTCCAAAGAAGCAACGACTACGACGCTTCGCCCCCGACAAGAGAGAGGCCATCAAGAAAAAATTGGCAAAACTACTCGCGGCTAGTTTTATCAAGGAAGTATACTACCCCGAGTGGTTAGCTAACCCTGTACTTATACTCGAAAAGAATAATAATGAATGGGGGATGTGTGTGGAGTACACTGATCTCAATAAACACTGCCCGAAGGACCCCTTCATGCTCCCACGCATCGATCAAGTCATCAACTCCACGACTGGCTGCGGCTTGCTATCCTTCCTCAACTGCTACTCGGGCTATCATCAGATAGCTATCAAGGAAGAAGATCAGATCAAGACGTGTTCATCATCCCCTTTGGAGCATATGCTTATACTACAATATCTTTCAGGTTGAAGAACGCAGAAGCCACCTACCACCGAGCCATCCAGCTATGCCTTGCGGATCAACTACACCGCAAACTTTAAAGCTTTCATGGATGATGTGGTCATCAAGACCAGATCCCATGACGAGTTCATCAGTGATCCCGAGGAGACTTTCAATAGTTTCTGACGGTTTCGATGGAAGCTCAATCTGACATAGTGCGTCTTTGGCATCCCTTAAGGCAAACTAGTCGGGTTCATTGTTAGCCACCGCGGGATCGAAGAAAATTCAAAGAAGATCAACACCATCACAGCCATGGATGCACCAAAGACGATCAAGGACGTCCGGAAGTTCATTGGCTGCATGGCAGCTTTGAACCTATTCATCTCCTGACTTGGAGAAAGGGGACTACCCTTCTTCAAGTTGCTCAAGCACCATGACAAGTTCAAGTGGACAGAGGAGGCAAATCAGGCGCTTCAAGACCTCAAACATCACTTGCAGTCGCCACCCATTCTGACGGCTCCCTAACCAAGCGAGAACTTGCTGCTCTACATCGCCGCGACTACTCACGTCGTTAGCACGACAATCATGGTGTTCATCATCCCCTTTGGGGTGCAGCAAACAGTTTACTTCATCAGCGAAGTTCTTTCCGAATCTAAGGTTCATTACCCGACGATTCAAAAAATTCTTTACGATATCCTCATCACTTCCAGAAGCTTCACCACTACTTCGATGCATTCCTGGTGGCCTCAGACTTCCCATTGGCGGATATCCTCCATAATCGGGATGCTACCAGGCCCATCTCCAAGTGGGCGGTTGTAACATAACAATTTTCATCACTTTGAAGAAGATGCAAGGCAACTCTCTAAAACCTTCTCCATTAAGCAAAAGCGAGATATTTTCAAGGCAACTCTCTAGATCCTTAGCCACTAAGCAATAGTGAGATATTTTCAAGGCAACTCTCTAGATCCTTAGCCCCTAAGCAAGAATAAAATATTCTCAAGGATCCTTCTTCACTAAGCAAGGGGGGAGATATTTTCCATGGAAGACTCTAGAAATAGTAATAAATAAAATTTTAAAAATGTTAAGATATTTTGGAATTCTCTAAAAGGAGGACACTTGTCCTAATACCATGGCTTCCCTTGACCTATAAATAGAGCCCCCCCTCCTTGCCATGACATCCACCCATGAGCAAGGTAGATAGGTTGTGGTAGGGCTAGGAGGGTTAGTGCTGGACTAGCCACTTAAAGGCGCGTGTTCCTTCGGGACTTTGCCGCTCCAATAAGGTAAGTGTTTTTTTATAAGCGTTAGTCTCCAAGTTAAACTTAAGTACTTAGTATATAAGTTGTGATTCAAAAGGACCCGGTACACTAAGTAACCAGAAGCCTCTCAAGTCACCGCACCACGCCCTAATTCTCAGATAATCATAACAGCGCCTACTTCCTTCGCAATAACTTCATCATCCCCTGAAAACCACAAAGTACTCACACCATTGACCTTGGAATAAACCATCATGCACAGTGCCGGCCGAGATATTTTTCCGCCGCGCACGCTCGCTCTCGCCCGCGCACGCGCGACACGCCGGCCCCACGACGGGACCGCGCACTGCCGCCGGCACCGCGCCGTGCCGCCCACCTCCGTGTCCCTACCTCGCCCACGCCACCGCAGCGTCCTCGCCGGCTTTGCCGCCTCGACGCTCGCGCCTTCAGCACCGTCACTGTTTGAGTTGACGGCGAGCTGCCGCAGCCCACACCGTCGCCCGTCCCCGTGTGATGCCGCTGCTACTCCCCTCGCCTATAAAAGGAGCGAGGCCGTGACGAACTCCATCACCAGCCCAAGCACACCGAGCCGCTTCACTCCGCTAGCTGAACCACTCCTCACGAGCCCAACTCACTCACGAGATGAAGCCCCAACAGTTGACCCTATTCCTCGAGCTGTTGCACGCCAAGGTGAGATGGCAGGCAGCCCCGACCATTAACTCCGCAATACTAATAAAGGCCCAAAACATCCACCAGGCCGTGAGCACCTAACCCAAATCATTCTATTTAAGTACCAACCAAAACTATAAACCCAATATCTCCTTCATATCAACTCCTATTGTCATTTCCATTTGAGCTTATTTTATAGCTTGCTTGTGTTTGTTTGCCGGTTGTGCCGTTTCCGCCCGTAGATCACGGAGTGACCGAGGAGGAGCCTGCCAAGGAGCCAGAAGACCCATACCACGAGTAGGAAGCCGCCGCCAACGACGCATACGTAAGCGAAGGCAAATTTCATCGACCCCTACGTGAGCGGTTGCATCCATGTGAGGACGTCTAGTTGTAGCACTGGTTTAGGATCGATTACATATATCGGTACTTGAGTGATCGAGTGTGCTCATACCTACATATGAGTAGTTATGCATATCCAGAGTTGAGGCTAGGTTATGAAGGAATTTGGCTGAGGCTAGGGCAGCTGGGTATGCTGGAAGCCGGCGCTACCGTGGTGGTAGACTGGCAGGTGAGTGCTACCGTGGAGGTAGGCTCGAGTTGATGTGTTGAGGGATGGCTGCTGCCCTGGCGAACCATAAGGACCGAGTTGTTTTGACATCTCACCTAGCTTACCTTAGTACGACCACAGGTTCCGTTATGGGGCGGACTTAGCCTAATCCCACTGGTTAGCCTGACGGTCGCGGGGATGTTTCATGGGTATAGACCATTGTGGTCAGGGCCCGAGGGTTTGTGCGGCCGGGCTGGGGCGTGACCACGGCTGGGTGTCGGCTATGTCGATTGTCCGTGCGGGCAGTTGAGCTTGTGGGTACAGTGTACGACCTCTGCAGAGTGTAGAATCCATTCGAATGGTCCGTGTCCACGGAATGGACAAGCTACGGTGTGGTCCTAACAACTAGTGAGCTACCTACTGTGGGTTGTGTCGGGAAGAAGGGCGTACCATGAGTTGCATTGCATATGCATTGTGGTTAATGTGAGTCATGCATGACATTCCCCTCCCGTAGGGTGAGGTGGAACTTGCTGAGTACTCTTGTACTCAACCCTTGTTGATTTTTCTCCAGAGGATCCCGACTTTGTTCCAGAAGACTGTGAGTAGATCGTGTCCGCACCCAAGCTGGTCGAGTGGAGTCGTGATGGATGAAGAGCTAGTCCTCCACGCCGTCATGATAGTCACTATCCTATGTTTGAGTTGTGTAGCTCTGTGTTGTCGTATTACTCCTCGTGTACTTGTAGAATAAAGCTCTGTATGACTCTGGACTCCACTTGATGTAACATGTATTATGCCGGAGACTTTGTTCGATAATTAATACATGGTTTAGCCTTGATCTTCGGGTCGGGGCGCTTCAGGTGGTATCAGAGCCATGCTTGGCTGTAGGACACGAATCGGTAGTAACGAGGACCGTAGGAGCCCTAGGATGGTCAATTCTTGGAACCCTATTACTCCTTAAAACTTTATCCTTATTATGCTAACCCTACCTTTGTAAGTTAGATGGCGGATGACTGGACCACCACCTACTGCATCAACGAAGATGGATTCCCCAGGGTGCTTTATGCTGCCACGGTGCGACTAGGTATTCCGGAACGACCGGAGTACGTGGGTCGCGAGTTCATGGAGCATGGCACCGAAAGCTGTGAGGTCACCGTCCATATTGGCGCCAGCGATAAATACTTGGAGTGCTGCACCAAGAAATTCTTCACCCAATCCTACTTCTAAGGCAGCACCATCTTCAGCATTATCACCAACACCACGCTCTGAGAGCAAGCGTCCAGCCGCAAGCACAGGGGCAACATCATCTACATCTACTGCTCACAGCCGAGATATTAAGTGCCACAAGTGCCAAGGACGTGGACATATTTCTGCTGAATGTCCTAGTCGAAGGACAATGATTGTCAATGAAAATAATGAGTGGAAATCAGCAAGTGATCCAGAATATGATGAGTATCCTGACGAAGCATTAAGTGATAATGAGAATGAGATTCGAGCTGATGTTGATGATAACAAATGCTTCGTTTCTCGTCGAGTGCTTAGTGTAAATGTTGGCAAAGAAGGCAACAGTCAGCGACATAATCTTTTCCACACTCGAGGTATGATCAAGGACATGTTGTGTCGAATCATTGTTGATAATGGCAGCTGCAACAATATTGCAAGTCAAGAATTGGTTGAAAGACTAAGATTAAAACAGCGACACCATCCCTCTCCTTACAAAATGCAATGGCTTAGCGATTGTGGTGCTATGCGTGTAAGCAATATGGTGACTGTGCAGTTCTCCATTGGGAAGTACCATGATCAAGTGGATTGTGATGTGGTTCCAATGCAAGCATGCCAATTGCTTTTAGGAAGATCTTGGTTGTATGATCGTGATGCTCAAATCTGTGGACGTTCCAACAAGGTTATTTTCATGTACAAAGGGGAGCGCATCTCTTTGCTTCCTTTGACTCCGGAGGAAATATTGAATGATGATCTCAAAAGGAAGAAGCGAGAGAGTGAGAAACTGTTGAGTGAATCACACAAAGCAAGTGAGATAGAGAGTCCAAAGCCAAATAGACCGCCATAGCCACAAAACTCCAAAACAATGGGAAAACAGGGATTAGTGATAATGGCTAGGAAAGGGGATCTGAAACACTTGAGAGAACCCAATTCCATGTTCTTTGTGCTCATGTGCCAGGAAATTTTTTTGTCAACTGACAACTTACCAGCTCCATTGCCTAGTGCTGTTTTTGACATTTTGCAGGAGTATGAAGATGTATTTCCTGATGAAGTACCACCCGGACTGCCACCAAAAAGAGGCATTGAACATCAAATTGATCTTATACCAGGAGCTCCACTACCGAACCGGCCACCGTACCGCACAAATCCAGAGGAGATGAAGGAAATTCAGCGCCAAGTGCAAGAATTACTTGACAAGGGGTACGTAAAAGAAAGTCTCTCACCTTGTTCTGTTCCAGTTCTTCTAGTTCCAAAAAAAAGATGGCACATGGCGTATGTGTGTTGATTGCCGAGCTATTAACAACATAACTGTGAGGTATCGACATCCAATACCTCGTCTTGATGACATGCTTGATGAGCTTAGTGGTGCTACCATTTTCACAAAAATTGATTTGTGAAGTGGCTATCACCAAATTCGAATGAAAGAGGGTGATGAGTGGAAAACTGCATTCAAAACAAAATTTGGCTTGTACGAATGGCTGGTCATGCCTTTTGGATTGACAAATGCACCGAGTACTTTTATGCGCTTGATGAATCATGTGCTTAGGGCATTCATTGGCAAATTTGTTGTTGTTTACTTTGATGATATATTAATTTACAGCAAATCTATTGAAGAGCATATTGAACATATTACTTATGTGCTTGCTGCTTTGAGCAAAGAAAAGTTGTATGCTAACCTTGCTAAGTGCACCTTTTGCACCGACAAGGTAGTTTTTCTTGGCTTCGTTATTTCAGGACAAGGTGTGGAGGTGGATGAAGAAAAGATCAAAGCTATTCGTGAGTGGTTACCACCTCAAAATTTAAGCCAAGTGCGGAGCTTCCTTGGGCTTGCTGGTTCTACTGGCGGTTTGTCAAAGATTTCAGCACCATTGCAGCTCCAATCAATGAGTTGACAAAGAAAGATATGCCATTCCATTGGGGTGAAAAACAGGAACGTGCATTTGAAGAGCTGAAAATGAAGTTGACATTAGCACCACTCCTTGCACTTCCAGATTTTGGTAAGACATTTGAAATTGAATGTGAT
This sequence comes from Panicum hallii, assembly GCF_002211085.1. Taxonomy (NCBI): domain Eukaryota; kingdom Viridiplantae; phylum Streptophyta; class Magnoliopsida; order Poales; family Poaceae; genus Panicum; species Panicum hallii. Next base: position 52,357,504 of record NC_038044.1, read on the forward strand.
GCATGTGGTGTAGGGATTGGAGGAGTGCTCATGCAAGAAGGTCGTCCATTTGCTTACTTCAGCGAAAAGCTAAGTGGTCCAACTCTAAATTACTCCATTTATGATAAAGAACTATATGCTCTTGTGAGATGTTTGGAGACATGGCAACATTATCTTGTGTCTAAAGAATTTGTGATACATTCAGACCATGAATCATTGAAACATCTTAAGGGTCAACTAAAATTGAATCGTAGACATGCTAAATGGAGTGAATTCATTGAATCTTTTCCTTATATTGTCAAGTACAAGAAAGGTAAAGATAATGTTGTGGCTGATGTTTTGTCACGACGACATGTGTTACTTGCTGAACTTGATGCTAAAGTTCTTGGTTTGGAAAGCATCAAAGAATTGTACGCTCATGGCTCATATTTTGCTGCACCATACTCCAAATGTTCACTTGGAAAGGGTTGGGAGAAATTCCATTTCCATGATGGATTTCTTTTTCGGGCTAACAAACTTTGTATTCTAGATAGTTCTCTTCGCATTATGCTTTTGCAGGAAGCACATTCCAGCGGTCTTATGGGGCATTTTGGTGCCAAAAAGACAGAACAACTACTGGTCAACCATTTCTTTTGACCAAAAATGAGATGTGATGTTGAGAGATACGTTCAACGATGTACAACGTACCACAAAGCTAAGTCTCGTTTGAACCCTCATGGTTTATATACCCCTCTCCCTATTCCTAGTGTACCTTGGGAGGATATTTTAATGGATTTTGTTCTTGGTTTACCTCGCACTAAGAAGGGAAGGGACTCAATTTTTGTTGTTGTTGATCGTTTTAGCAAAATGGCTCATTTTATTCCCTGTTATAAGAGCGATGATGCTTCACATATTGCTGAATTATTTTTTAGGGAAATTGTACGACTACATGGTGTACCACGGACCATTGTTTCTGATCGTGACACAAAATTTTTGGCTACTTTTGGAAAACATTGTGGGGCAAGCTGGGCACACAATTACTCTTTTCTACAACATGCCACCCACAGACCGACGGCCAAACTGAAGTAGTAAACCACACATTGTCCTTGCTGTTGCATGCTGTACTAAAGAAGAATATAAAGATGTGGGAAGAAAGTATACCTCATGTTAAATTTGCATACAACAGGGCGGTACATTCGACCACAAAATTTTCTCCTTTTCAAATTGTATATGGATTCAATCCCGCTGCTCCCATAGATCTCTTGCCTTTGCCTGTGCAGGAGCGTGTCAACCTTGATGCTAGTAAGCATGCTGATCTTGTTAAGAAGATTCATGAACAAGCTAGAACAAATATTGAGAAGATGACCAAGAAATATGAGAAGCAAGCCAACAAGGGTCGCAAAAAGATTGTACTTGAGCCTGGACAACTTGTTTGGATCCATCTATGCAAGGAACGGTTTCCTGAATTACGCCGGTCTAAGCTACAGCCACGAGCAGATGGTCCTTTCAAAGTGCTCCGTCGAGTCAATGACAATGCATATGAGATTGATCTTCCAAGCAACTATGGTGTAAGCACAACCTTCAACATTGCTGATCTCTCTCCATTCTTCGGAATTGACGAGTCGAGGACGACTCCTTTTCAAGAGGGGGAGGATGATGAGGACATCCCAGACACTGTGCCGAACCATGGGCCAGCTCAATGAAGTCAAACACAAGATACACCAATACAAGGAGCCATTACACGGAGTCGCGCGAAGAAACTACAGGAAGAGGTGAACTCTCTCCTTACTAATATTGATTACAGTACAAATGAGAATTTTATACAACCTAAATGTTCTACATATGTCTTACTAAGGTTTACACATATGGGAGATACTGCTGGACCAAAGGAGACAAGTTACACAAAGGACGGGATGCGTTATACAGAAGCTGAACCATCACACTAGCAGCTGAATCAGAGCCATGTTTCACGAGTCACACGCACTAGCTGGACAATTTTTCACCACGAGTTCTGCTTATGGACGGAAAGATAATCAAGTCTACTTTCACCTCCAACAAACGGCTCATCGTTTCGACTTCCCATTAAGGAGTAATGCTCATTTTAGTAAAAACTGTCTAGAAGGCTGAGGGTCACGCGAGGCTCTCGGGAATCCATGTTTTCCCCCTTTCACCTTCCTTTATTTTCGTGGGAAAATACAGATATTTCACACCTAGCTAGGAGGGGTATTCCTAGTATAAATAAATAGTGTAACCAAGCCAATCAGAGACGATCATGAATTAAGAAATTCACCCTATGGTGTTCCAACCAAGAGCTGAGTGACTTACTCCCCATTGTTCTTGCGAGTTTCTTCTTGGGCTTGTGAGAGATCTCTCTGAGATCCCCTAATTCGTGCTCTAGACTTTCGGGTCTTTTGTGTGGATTAGTCCCGGTTTGTGGTTCTGCGATCGTTCGGAGATCGAGTCGAGATCGTCACGGTTTCGGTGTCTCTCTCCCCATCGCTTGGTCGCATCCAACCTTGGCAGGTATAAAGCTAGTCATCCCGGCAATTTTCTTCCAATTATCCTTTGTTAGTACCTACTGTCGTGAAGATCGGACCACCCACGGGTTTGTCCCTATCAGTCATGTACTTTGATGGCTCACTCAAGCTCGGTGGCGGTGGTGCGGGAGTACTTTTCATCTGTCTGAGAGGAGAACAACTCAAGTATGTGTTTCAAATACTATTCGAGGTTTCCAAGAACGAGGCCGAGTACGAGGCATTGTTGCACAGCCTACGCTTGGCAATCTCCCTGGACATTAAGCGACTACTAGTCTATGACGACTCCTTACTTGTGGTTCAACAAGTCAATAAGGAGTGGGACATCAACAAGGACACCTTGGACGCCTATATCATGGAAATACGCAAGCTCGAGAAAAAGTTCTCGGGGTTGAAAATCCACCATGTGATTCGCGACAACAACGTGGGAGCATATATGCTCTCCAAACTGGGTTCTGATCGAGCTAACGTCCCACCGGGAGTTATTATTCATGAGTTGCATCACCCTTCCATCAAGTCACCAGACTCAAGTTCCATCGCTCAGGGTCCAAAGAAACCCAATCGAGAGGTCTTGATGATCGAGGTCGACTGGAGGGTGGCCTTCATCGACTATATCTAGGAGCACAAACTATCCCCCCACGTTGACCCAAGAAGCGCTGAAGCTACTTACATCCTATAGCGCAGCAAAGGTATGTTGTAGTTGGAGGCAATCTGTATAAGCATGAATCAGCTTCAGGCATACTCATGAAGTGTGTCAGCATGGAGGAAGGCAAAGAAATACTCCAAGAGATTCATGAAGGCGTGTGCGGGAACCACACTGCTTCTCGCACACTAGTCGGCAAGGCGTTTTGCTCTTATTTCTACTAGCCGACTGCTTTGACAGACGCCGAAGCACTCATTCGCCGGTGCACCAACTGCCAGTTCTTTGGCAAATAGTCTCATGTTCCGGCTCATAACCTGATCACTGTACCACCTTCATGGCCATTTGCATGCTGGGTCTTGGACATGATAGGGCATTTTACAACTGCGCCAGGAGGTTTTACGCAAGTGTTGGTGGCCATCGACAAGTTTACAAAGTGGATCGAGTACAAACCAATCGCAACACTCACTGTTGATTGAGTGGTTACTTTCATCTGTGATATCTTACACCGTTTTGGCTTCCCCAACACTATTATCACAGATTTGGGATCCAATTTCCATTCACATGAGTTCTGAGATTTCTATGAACGCAGCTCCATTGAAGTCAAATATGTATCAGTGGCTCATCCGCGGGCCAATGGCCAGGTTGAGTGCGCCAATGGCTTGATTCTTGATGGACTGAAGAAAAGACTTTATGACGAGAACAACAAAAGGGGCGGCAAGTGGATCAACAAGATCTTATTAGTAGTCTGGGGGCTTCGCACACAACCAAGCAAAGCCACATGCCAGTCACCTTTCTTTCTCGTATATGGATCTGAAGCCATATTACCAGCTGATGTGATGTGGAAGTGTCCATGACTGGAGATGTTTGAAGAAGGCGTGGCTGACAGTGCATGATATTTTGAACTTGATTCATCTAAGGAAATTCGATGCAATACATTGGTGCAGTCGGCCCGCTGCCTACAAGGAGTTCATCATTACCATGACAGGACGTTCAACGATGCTCTTTCAATATTTTGGAGATATGGTTTTTCGATGAATTCAGGATGATACAGGGCTTCACAAGTTTAACTCGTGATGGGAAGGACCTTTCATTGTGCACAAGGTCACAGGCCCTAGATTTTACCGATTACAGTACCCTGATGGCCAGGAGGTACCAAACTCATGGAATATTGAACACCTACGACGGTTTCATCCTTGATCAACTGGGGCCGTCTTCTATTTATGCCTAGAGGTTGATACTACCAGTACAACTCCATTTTACCGGTTTACGCGTAACTTTACTGAAGTGGCCTCGCTCCAATAATTCCAGCCCCTAATTACTAGTTTTCAATTAGTCTCTTGGGTTTCTGATGGGCTTTTGTGCCGATATTTTCAGTAAAACTCCATTTTACTCATTTATGATCGGTATCATGTGCAAGTTTGCTAATGAGACTTTGCTTCCTTATTTTCCAATAACATATTATTTATTCTCGACTTGTACACTATGTTATTGAAGGGGCCTTGCTCCCATGCCAAGAACTTTACTTGTTTACGACTGGTTTCACACATGTTCGTCTACTTTGACTACTTCTCTTGACTACAATCCTAGTTGGGATCAATTCCGACTAGATGGCTTCATCGACTGCTTATTCACTGGTGGTTCCTTGATCTATGCTTGGGCTTGGGGGCTAGTGCCACCTTTCTGCTACGACTACTTTATGCTCTTGGCTCCAAGGCTCGTTGCGACAAAGGCACTTAACGTGTTTCATGGGACAGCTCTCATGCTTACATGCTCGATGTTGTACAATTACTCGATAAATACCCGACCCAAGAGGCTTTTTAAGATTTATCTTGGTATATGTTTGTTAACCATTATTTTAGAAATTTTATTCTAAAATAAGGGGTTTGTTCAATTTATTGCCTAGAAGTCTTGTTTAGTCATTGGCTCATGGCACAAAGACTGGTTTGAGAGGTACTTTTGGGTATCCGTTGGGAATGTTATTTGTTTCACGATCTTTTTAGGGAACTCATCCCGAAAAGAGAGATTTTCAAATTTATTACACCAATTTGCCCTCGTTTACCATCAAACCTTCATTATTATATTGTATGCTATGATTCTTTAGATCCTTTATTCCAAAACCTTGGGGATTTGGATTTAAAGGCTCGGGGCAGTGGGACACGTGTCATCAGTGACTTATTTTTCAACTGCTGGAAGATAAGGACTGAAGACTCAAGATTAAATTCACCCTTAGCCTGATTCTACGAGTCAATCTAAGGCTCAGGGGCTACTCCATATGGAGTGCGAGTTTAATCGCACCCCATATAAAGAAGACTGGACAACTACTCGGGCATGAGCACCTCACAGCCTCGACGCAGCCAAGAAAGTACTCGATGGACAACTTCAAGATGAAGTTCGAAGAACTCGAAGATGCCTTCAGAAGTACTTGGACGTCTGCAGTACTCGGCTATGAAGAGCTCGGGAGCTTATTAGATCCGGGAGCACGGGACTGTACACGTGGCACACTTCTCTTAGGAAACGGGATGGGACATGGCCCACGCTCTACATCTGTTGTAACTACTCGTAATGCAGTAGGATTGCTCGTACGGTAGTTAGACTAGTCGGACACGGTAGGGAACTACCCGAGAAGTACTCGGGTAGGACTCTTGGGCTTGTACCCGACTAGGACTTCCATGTAAATCTATCCCTCAAACTATATAAAGGCGGACAGGGACCCCCTCGGGGACAATCATCATCAAAGGCAGTACAAATCACACAGGACGCAGGGTATTACGCTCTCGGCAGCCCGAACCTGTCTAAAATCCTGTGTTCCTTTGCACCTTCGAGGTCCTGATCTCGGCGACACCCTACCTACAAAACTCACCATCTCGGGGGTATCCCTCGGTGGGCGTGGCGGTAAAACAACGACACTCCCCTTCCTAGAGCCTCCTCTAGATCGTCCCCTTGCTAGAGCCGTCTGAGATCCATCCTCTTGAGCTTGCCTCGAGCAGCCGTGCGGCCATGGCTGCACCGCGAGCTGCAGCCGCCGCCGCTGGCCGCGCTGCGTGCTGCCGGCCGCGCACGCCGTGATCTCCCACTGGACACGCCACGCGCCCTGGGTGCTGTCGGCCGCACCGCAAGCCGCCGGCGCTGCTAGCCGCGGCGCCGCTGCTCTGCCCGGGCAGGCTGCGGCAGCCCGAGCTCGCCCCGCCAACTCGCTCCCACCGGCCGCCCGAGAGACGGAGCCAGGACAACATCGAATTGGATTTGGTGGTCCGCTTGATTTGGGCGGACCATTCCGATCCGCATCTGAGGGGAATATTCTCCTCAGTGGATGGATCCAACCCACCTTATTCTAAAACCAAACACCTCCAAAAACGGGTTCGACCCAACCCAACCCACTTGAACTCTTGAACAAACACATGCTAAATTGCCTAGTTGGAGTCCGTATACCTATATCAACTCCACACGTGAGGATCTCTGCCACATACTCTTATATGCATCAGAACTCTCATCGACTAATTTACAGTGTCAGATCCGGAACACATGACTGCACATATGGCATAGATAGTTCTAAATAAGAGATAAGGCATGTGCCATACCTTATACTTGATATAATATGCTTGGACTCGAGTAGAACTAGTTGATACAGAAGGACACTACCGGAGTAGTACTTGGGTAGGACTTCTAAGTTAGTATCGGGTTAGGATTTCATGTAACCCTATCCCCCAGAATATATAAGGGCGGGAAGAGACCCCCTCCAAATAATAAATCGTAAGCAATACAAACCACCATACAGGATGTAGGGTATTATGCAATATGCGGTCCGAACCTGTCTAAACCTTATGTTGCTTGCACATTCGAGTTCCTGATCTCGACGTCACCTTATCTACATATCTACCATCTCGGGGTATCCCGCGGTAGGCTTGACGATAAAACACCAACAGCTGGCGCGCCAGGTGGGTATGTTCATCGAAGATCCCCTGACGAACTCAATAGCAATCATCAACTCCGCGCCCGTGCTTGAAGAAGGCACGACTTTCGTTTTCGGCTCCTGGATCTGTGTCGCTAACGGCTCTGATAGTTTCAACAACCACCTCGCCGACACCAGGAAGCTGCAAAAGCTCGATAATTTTATCGACAATCTCGACGAGATGCTGCTCCCTAACCTAGTGAGGAACTCGAGGTTGATTATCTTTTGACAAATATTTTCTAGAAACTATGCTAAAAAGCTATCTAGAAATTTGTATTATTTTACAACTGTATGCTGTATTTATGCATCAAATTTGTGTGCGAAGTTTTCCTAAAAACATTGTCACAGAATTTATGATCAAAATTATCCTTTAGTAAGTAGATTATGCATAAAAGTTGGTTTAAAAAGATTTATCCTATAAGAAGTTGATTGAAAAAAAGTTATACGTGAATATTGTATGTATTGTAAAAGATATGCTGAAAACTTCAAATCTGATAGTTATTTAAAAAAGTTATACATATACATATACATGAGTTATAACTTTTAATAGAAAATTGTGGAGAAAGAAACTCTCTCGAAAAGAAAAATCGCATGCTGTCCAAGAACGAGTTATAACTTTTAATAGAAAATTGTGGAGAAAGAAACTCTCTCGAAAAGAAAAATCGCATGCTGTCCAAGAACAGACACGGCCTTCCCTGCAGTGAAAGTGTATGCAAGCAATACGCATGTCAGATGGGCCGATTCTTCTATGCCCTACTTAAGTTAGCAATCACTGGATATGTATTTGGTAAATTTAAAGGATGTTTAATTTTGGAGGGTTAAATTTTAGTCATATCACATTAAAGATAATTTTATCATTGAAAAATATTAAATAAAGTTTAATTATAAAACAAACTGCAGAATTCTTAGACTAATTTACAAGACGAATGTAATAAGATATATTAATCCATGATTAGTGGATGGTTACTGTAGTATTATTATTGCAAATCATGCATTAATTAGACTCATTAAATTCGTCTCAGGCGAATTAGCACCCATATGTGCAGAAAATTTATAAAAAATTTTATTTAATACTTATTCTCTTTGATGTTTGATGTGATGGAACTAAAATTTATCATGTTTCTATGATACACAAGGTAAAGCAGCAATGCAATTCATATAAAAAATAAATACTTCCTTCATTCTAAAATATAGATATTTTAATTTTTCTAGTTGCTATGAATCTTATGAAAAGCTAAAACGACAGATGGAGGGAAACGGTGGAATTATGTATTTCTTCACTTTTCAGAAAGAAAATCATGACTGGGATAAAGAGGCCGGCGCGGGACACGTGAGCAACGACAGCGTGAGCCTCTTCCCCACCCCCTCTGCCAGTGCCAGGCCCCACCGAGGGAGATCCGTAAAACGGTAACGGAAACCACGTCCACCCGTTCCCCTGCCACCACCGCCCCGATCGCCTCGCCTCGCCGCTCCCCCTCTCTCCCTCCTTGCTTCCACTCCACTCCGCCCTCCTCGCGGCGCGCCCCGAGGCCACCGCCTTCTCTCTCTCTCTCTCTCTCTCTCTCTCTCTCTCTCTCTCTCCCCCCACTTCCCCCCTCTCTCTTCTGAAATCAGCCTCTCCGGAGCGAGAAGCGGGCGACCACCAAACCCGACGGACCGATGGCGTCGCTGCGGCCGCTCGACCCCTCGCTCGCCGTGGCGGCCTCCGCGAGGCCGCGCCGCGGGCTCGCCGCGCCGGTCCCCTTAGGCGGGGCCGCGGGCGCGTCCTCCGTGCGGCGCCGCAGCGGGGTGGCTGCCCCGGGGAGGCGCGGCTTCTCGTGCCGCGCTGGATCCCCCGCGTCGGCTGCCGAGAGGTGAAACCCCTGTTAGTTTTTCTTTTTGGTCTGCTCGGTTTTGCTTTTGCGAAGCTTCGTACGGGACATTGCAATGTGAGGCCTGTCGAAATCCGTCTTGTTTGCATTTCTGGTTGGAACTGTGAATACGTACTATATACGAATGTACGAGCAATACTGCTACAAGAGCAGTATATGATAGTAACAAACCATAAAATGTTCATCGTGAGTGCTCAAAACGGACTGATCCTTACCCAACATTGAGTTATGACGCACTCATCATCATTATTTACGTTGTAAGAGGTAAATTGATTACTAGTGCTGTGAAGCTGTAGGGCTGTGGCTCGAAATGCAGAAGTATTTAACACGTTATGACATGTGCTGCATTTGTAGTTATGTATGAATTTGGAGCAAGCAAACTGTTCAAGTATTGTCTTTTAGAACTTAAATTGCTTTAACTAGCTTATTTTCATCAGGACCAATGCATCAGTGGTAGCAGGCTGTGGTACTTGCAATCAAGTAGGCAACACTACTTGATTATCAAACTAATTTTGTGTTGCATATATATTGTTACCGGTTAAATAAATTGATTCTTTGAAGCAAATATTCATCATATTTGGTATCGGAGATTTAATAATTCTCCTACTTGGCCCATCATAACTTTTTAACAATTTTGAAAAAGAAAAAGACAGCACCCGTTCAAAATTTGGATATAGTAGAAATGTTAGATTATTATTATATGTAAATAGGGAAATACTACAAACAAAATAACACATAAATTTTATGAGTCTAGGCAAAAGAGCTTTTGAAGATTCATAACTTTATAAAACACCATAAGATAAACTATCTACCTGGAATTTAGGTGGTCCAATGAAAATGTTATTAGAATTTTATTTTATTTTAGTCGCTGATTATTCTATTTTTAATTAATATATTAAATTATGTATTATGGAGTGCAGTTGCCGAATGATTACTTTGGGTGAACTCGAAGCAATATTGATACCTCTGTGTTTAGCTCATCCAATTGTAATATTGCCAGAACAATTACTTATGTGTACTCATTTGATTTGATAAGAAATTTGGTTATTCAATTCAAAACTGGTTCATGCACTTTTCAATTTGTTGTGTTTCAACTAAGATAAATGAAATTCCAAATCTAGCTTTACAGTGTGATGTATTGTATCCATATGCATTGATATTATGCCAAGCAGGTCATTCTTTGTGAACTTATTATTATCACAGTTACTTCCTTTTGCAGTACTTATGTTTATTTTCTGGCTTGTGATCATTACACAGTTGATACGTTGTCGTAGTTTATTGCAAATTGTTCTGTTGCATCTGTGCAATGCAACTCCCAGATCTGTGCATCCTTATTTAAGTAGAGTTTAGTGTCTATACTGACTATTTTTATTCTACAGAACAAAGGAGAAAAAAGGAATAAAACCTGTGCAACTCCGGGTTTGTCTAGATCACCAGGTTAAGTTTGGTGAGCATGTTGGCATTATTGGTTCGACAAAAGAGGTTGGCTCATGGAAGAGTCAGGTTGAGATGGAGTGGACACCAGATGGCTGGGTCTGTCAGCTTGACCTCCCTGGGGAAACACTTCTGGAGTTCAAGTTTGTGATATTTTTGAAGGAAGGGAAGGAAAAAATATGGGAGGATGGTGACAACCGTGCTGTGGATCTGCCAAAAGATGGTGCATTTGATATAATTTGTCACTGGAATAGGACTAAAGAGCCTTTGGATCTTTTAGGAACGCCAGAGGTTAAATTGTCTGGAGGAGCTGATAAGGTTATAGGCAAAGATGCTTCAGTATCTGGAAATATTGCTCTAGAAGAGATAGGAAATATTTCAGTGGCTGGGGATGGCTATCTAACACCAGAACTTGAGTCGAGCAAACTTGGTGGTCTATGGCAAGGTACTGATACAGTCTTCATGCGGTCAAATGAGCATGGAAATAAGGAGAGTGAAAGGAAGTGGGACACGACTGGGCTTGGCGCAGTACCACTAAAATTAGTGGAGGGTGATAAAGTGTCAAGGAATTGGTGGCGGAAGGTTTGTTGGATTAATTCCCTATTTTTTCTAGTCAAATAGATAAAGTATTCCATGTGGCTTTGTTCTTTTGGTCTTAACAGTTCACTGCTTCCCTTTTGGTGGTAATTTGAAAACAACTGGAAACATCTCTTGTTAAGTTGTTATCTTGAAATAAAGTACCTAGGTATTTTTTTAAAGAGTCTTAAAGTTAGTGTTCTCCAATTATGGTTGTTCTATCCACTATACCAAAATTTCTAGCTCTGTTAGACCTGTAGATTCTGATTCTACCTGTAGAGCATGCAAATGCTGTAACTGTTTTTATGTCACACCAAGGACAAGTAGCGCTGTGCTTTGCTTCTCATACTCTGTGTTGGGTGACCTGTGCCCCTAATGCTTAATTAGCTTGATCAGGCCCTCAAAAATTTGATAATCTCCCAGTTTGATGATCTTTGTGTATCATTTAATTTTTCAAATATAATGAACTAGAGATATGAATATGCAATACTCATGTGTAATAACAGTAATTGTCCTGTGTGGCCAGGAAATAACTTTTTGTTAGCTAGTCCTCTGAGTAAATAATCGAAAAGTTTGGTTTGTTCAAAGGAAAAATTGCAGTGACCTGACATGAAACAGTAAGCCTAAGGAGCCAAGCGAGCCACTATTTTTGCTCATTTTGTTAATGAGCCGTGCCGAGCCGAGCCGGCTCGGGGTCCAGCCCTAGCTACAGCTACCCATCAAATGTTACTCCCATTGCAATTGTTCCCAATGCGGTGATATTGTCGTGCATCTAGAGTCCAGACAAATGAATGGTAGAGAAAGAGATGCGGTGGATAAGGAGAAACATGATAATATTTTTTAAAAAATGAGGCTTAACATGTCAGTCTCCTCTGTTTTGGATATTTCAATTTTTACTGTTTTGGGGTAACAAAAATGATTAAGGACAGTGCAACTCACGCTTTCCATGAACTTGTAAAGCTTCCAATCAGGGTTAATTTAAGGCTGAATGAACTTTGTTTCCTAAGGGTCCGTTTGGATGTAGATATTGAGCAGCTGAATTTGAATTGGGAATCAATACCAAACCAGACTAGTATTGGAAATGGGTTTCAATACCAAATCAATTGTTTGGATGTAGATGAAATTGCTAGTTGGAATCCAATGAGATGGCAAATTCTAATTCATGTTTGGATGTGCGTATCGCCGAATCGACAACTGACCATCTTCTTCGCCGGGACCTCACCTTTGCCAACGCCCAACAGCCGCCGCCGCCGCCGGGACGCGCGCCGCATCGAGGATGAAGAAGAACCTGATTTGTGCGGTTGCAACCTCATTTCCCTGATTCTGGAGGCGGAGCATCTGGGCGATGGTGAGATCAACGCCTGGAGCCGGTCGGGTCTCATCTCGCCGATTCGAGCTGCTAGGGGAGCGATGCGAGGGAGAAAGATGCAGCCCCCCGATCGAGCTTTGCCGCCGCCGTGGTCCGTGGAGGTAGGAGAGAGGGAGGAGGAGGAGGAGGGCGGTAGGAGAGAGGAGGGAGGGCGGTAGGAGAGAGGAAGGAGGAGGGCGGAACGTGGCCGGCTGGCCGCGGTGGAGCTCCGCCTTCCAGCCTCCCGCAGCCCTTCTTTTCTGTCGCAAGTCAATTCGGCGCAAAGCGGAGGGGAAGAGGTCAGTATTGAGGGAAGGGGGTGGAAGCGCAGCCAATACCGGTTGGTATTGGAGTTGAATACCAATTCCGAATTCCTAACCATCCAAACAGCTAGTATTGGAGCTAACTAATACCAATTCCCAATTCCGAGTCTGAATATCTACATCCAAACGGGGTGTAAGTGATATGAAATCCAGCATTATGAAACTTTTGTCAAATCTGGGGTAAAGCGCAACCTTGATCTACTGACCTTCTGTGTTAATTCATTGTGCAATGTTTCTGCAGTTGGAGCTTGTTCGTGGGCTTGTGTCCGAATCTGTTGATGATCAGAGTCGTTTGGAGGCACTTACATACTCTGCTGTTTACCTAAAGGTTTTCCCACTTGCACCTTACTGTGCGTTAATCAATATTAGGTGCCACAGAAATCTAATGTTCCTTGAGCTTGTAGTCTGGAGACAAGAATATTGGTGAAAAGGTTTTGCTAACATTCTAAATTTGTTCTCTCGATTGCAGTGGATTTATACAGGTCAGATACCATGCTTTGAAGATGGTGGTCACCATCGACCCAATAAACATGCCGAAATATCCAGGGAAATCTTTCGTGTAATTGAAAGGATATACTATGGGAAAAACACATCAGCTCAGGTTAACTGCCCCTTTCCTCACAGTTATCGCAACATTTGCATTGCCCTTCAAAGATTTGCTTTACTACTGACATCATTGCATCATTAGCCAATGGACTGATCCAGTTTCATTCTTGTAACTGTGAAATGATAAACTAGGAATCTGATGTTTATGGTTGATTAAATTGCAGGATATGTTGCTTAAAAAGGATACATATTATTCAATTTAGGAATACTGATCATTGTCATATTTCGATGGATATTAATGCAGGATTTGCTTGTGATACGCAAGATTCATCCTTGTTTACCTTCATTTAAGTCAGAATTTACTGCCTCTGTCCCTCTAACACGAATTCGTGATATTGCTCATCGAAATGACATCCCACATGAGCTCAAGGTGATGACCACATTCCACAATTTGGACTAGTTTCACCGTTAGACTATTTGCAGCTCAATGATCTTCTATTGTGAACAGCAAGAAATCAAGCATACTATACAAAACAAGCTCCACCGTAACGCTGGCCCTGAGGATCTTATTGCTACCGAAGCCATGCTTGCTAGGATTACTAAGACTCCTGGAGAATACAGTGAAGCTTTTGTCGAACAATTCAAGATATTTTATAGCGAACTAAAAGATTTCTTTAATGCTGGCAGGTTATTTAATTTCTAATTTGCCCACATTTAATATTCTTTTTCTTCAGAATTCTAAGTTCCCTGTTCGTTATAATACACTATTGAAGCTGCCACTCTTACAAACTTACTAATCCTAATAAAGATAGTGACATCAGTTTTGAGTTTCAATCCATAACTACTTATCAACAGAAGTAGACATGCAATGGTAATGGTGATAATGGAATAAACATTTGCACCAAAAGAATTAAGGTCATGGAGTAGATATGTGTTTTCTTAGTAGCTTGCACAACCACCTAAAATTCTGGTACTTAGAGCATCTCCAGCAGATTACCCATCTCTCATACCCTATATTTTTTCTCTCTCTATCACCAATAACACTTTTTGTATTTTTGGTGGCCAATGCTGTAGCAGATTAGTCAATGGATAGGGTAGAGGGAGGAATCCCCCTACATTTGAGTAAGAGGGAGGTGTGTTTCGGTAACCACCAAAAATGTTTGGTATTGGGGATAAAATTGGTAATCTGCTGGAGCACCTCCACTGCCAAAAGGATAGTTTTTCTGGTATTGGAGAGAGATATGAGTAGTCTGTTGGAGATGCTAGTGGTTTATGCAGAAAGCTAGCAAAGTTGAATCTAGAATAATACTCCCACCATCCATTAATGTAAGTCACATTTTGTCTAGGGAAAAGTCAAACTTTACAAGTTTTGACCAACAACTAGTGAAATTGTATGCATGTTTAGGGTATAAAAATTTATACACAAGTATATTAAATACCAATGTACTTTTATTGCTGATTTATAGCAATTGGCAATATATTTTAAGAGAAATTAAGGGTCAAACTCTACTTTGGAAGACTTTGCCCCTACCAAACTCAAACAGAGATAATTTTGTCAATAAGATTGAAACTTGCTCCTCTGCTGCATCAATACTATTTACTCTAGTGGTCTATTGCATTTTTCAGTACTTACGTGACATAGTAACTTGTGCGTTGTAGCCTACTGGAGCAAGTGCAGTCCATCAAGGAATCTTTGAGCGAGTCTGCTTTGGAAGCTCTCGCATCCTTTGTGAAAACTAAAAAAGTGAGCTGCTCTAAAATCAGACGGCCTATCTCCCTGATATAGATGAGTAAAGAAAGTCATGAGATATGTTTTCTTTTTACTGGATCCTGCATCATATGATTGCTTTGGGCTAGAAGGCTTTGCTGTTTGTGTTCTTGCGCGTCTATGGTTTGGCAACTTGATAGAAAGGATAGCCTCATCTTCAACTAGTGTACTTTAAGTCCTGTTAGTCTTTATGCTTTGCTGGGTATGCTGCCATGTCAATGTTTATCAGCCATGGGTGTACAACCCCACCACTTTGGTCCAAGTTCCCTTAAACATGGATTTATGTGCCAATTTTTTCTCAATATCTAAACCACCTAGTTCCTCATAGGCATATTGGTTTTTTTGATAATTTAACAGTTGTTACTGCTTATCTTAAAAGCTTATTTTGAACCAGTTTATCGAGTAGATGGACCCACTGCTCACCAGTATAATGTCTAATTCATATGTTTATCTGTGATTCTATTGAGTATCTCAGAATTTGGACCAACGGGAAGATGCAAAAGATTTGGATAAAAATGGTGGCATTCATGTTTTGCTCAAGACCTTGCAATCATTATCTTCTCTAAGGTCATTTCTAATGAAGGGTCTTGAAAGTGGTCTTAGAAACGATGCACCAGATGCTGCTATCGCAATGCGACAAAAGGTTATTTTTTCAAACACAACTGATGAAGTATGAGTTCGAATTGGGTCCTTGTATTTCAATTATATTAACTGGTGAAGTTTTGCAGTGGCGTCTTTGTGAGATTGGGCTTGAGGATTATTCATTTGTATTGTTAAGCAGGTAATGACATATTTGACATTAAATTTATTCCTTTTAGTTATGGTGCTTTCTTACGTACCTACGTTATGCTTGGAGGTAAATGAGATTTTATTTTCATTGCTCTTGTACCATAACAGATACATCAATGCTCTTGAAGCCTTAGGTGGACCAGCTTCACTTGCACAGGGTCTGGATAGAGATAGAAATACAAGTATATGGGGCGACGCCCTTGAGGCCCTTGCCATTGGCATCAATCAAGTTAGCTTTTCAGGTTGGAAACCAGAGGAGTGTATTGCTATAGGCAATGAGCTTCTTTCTTGGAAGCAGAAAGGTCTATCTGAAACTGAAGGTGCATTTTCTCCTTAAACACCCCATGAAACCATGATTCATGAATGTGCATTCCTACTTCTGTTCTCATTGTGTGGACTACCCTGCAACTGTTCTTGTCATGTGTGCAGGCAGTGAGGATGGAAAGTATATTTGGGCACTAAGACTCAAAGCTACTCTTGATAGAACAAGAAGACTAACAGAAGAATACTCTGAAGCACTTCTTTCTATATTCCCTGAAAAAGTTGAGGTGAGTCTATTGAATCTAAAGTAGACGGGCCCTGTTATCATTAAATTAAATCATATGTTATTTCGCTCTCCGCCTATTGCTTGACTGGGATGAAACTGCATCACTTTTGCCCATACTTCTCTGGCAGACTGCTTGATGAGAATGTTACCAATCACCACCACCAGTAATTTAGGTTAAGCAACTTTATAGAAAAGTAATTTACTAAAACGTGCATAAATATTTGAAAGAATAGGTTTTACATTATCATAGATAAACATTTTATAACATTAGTTGTGTGCTTGAGTTCGGAAGGTAGTAGAGATCTGTGATTTGTTTGGATACCAAGTTAGAAGAATTTAGGGTGTAGTTGGAAAAGAACAACAATCGCAGTGAGCAAAGCATATTTGTGGGAAAAAAAGATACATGGGGCTGAGGAAGGCATCCAAAGAGGAAGTGAAAATAGGTATAGAGTGTTAGATTTCTTCTTGCTTAACTAAAAGAGAAATTTGTTTCCCTCTTATAATAGAGGAATTACCAAAGTAGTAACTGGTTCTGTGGCTTAGCCCCCAACTAGGCCAGCACAATACAAGCCCATGGTGTTTGGATGCTTGTATAGGCTTCCTAGTCAGGTTTGGGTTATGCATTTTTGGCCTGCAAGCCTGGCCCCTGTAGAACACAGAAAATGGCCGTAGTACCTAAGCGATGCTTGGCATCGTGCACGCGCCAACTCAAGGTTTGATACATCTCACCTCCATCGCATTTGCATTCGCATCCTCCTCTGCCCTTCTCCTGACACCGCTGTTCCTCAACTCCACTCCTCTCGTTCCTCTGCCATTTGCATCTCCATCGACGAGCACTCCTGCGTTATATCCAGGAGCCGTGTCTGCACAGTGCGTCATGCTCCCTCTATTCTTCGGCGTGTTGGGGCAGGGAACTCCGATCTTTATTATGAGGACAGATTAGAGATAACAGTTAGAACGCCCCACCTAGCCAACCCGACCATAAAACCCAGGTGTTATAGTGGGAGGGGTGGGGGCCTTTATCCTTGGTCCAACATTCCCCCTACGGCGTGCGAGCCCGGCGTAGCCCGCAGCAGGTTTGCCCGGCGTAGCCCGCAGCAGGTCTCAGCACACGAGAGGCACAGGGGAAATCGCGCAGCGGAAATGCGTGGCCGGGAGGGATCGAACCCAGGACCTCGGCTCTGGTACCAAGTTAGAACGCCCCACCTAGCCAACCCGACCATAAAACCTAGGTGTTATAGTGGGAGGGGTGGGGGCCTTTATCCTTGGTCCAACAATAACAGTGGCAGATTGAGCAGAGGCCGTCCTCCTTGAGGAAGGACTCTTAACTCAAATTCTGCATACCCGACTCCTAGTCTGCTACGGCTTATATAATGCCGATCCTAACAAACACAACTAATTCTGCTGAAAATAATCCCTGCAGCTAACTAACTCAATCTATCTAGCTCTGGATGTTGTTGCGCCTCCTCCTCTGGTACATCTGGCCAACAAAGGAGTCCATAACACGGCAGCCAACAAGGTATGCTGCCTCCACGAGTCTGACCTCCGCTGTTAGCATGGACCAGCAGCACCTCCCTTGCTGACTCCAGCTCCTGTGGCAGCGAGGGGTACGTGCTCTGCAGCAGCTGCAACTGTATGTGCTCCGCACCTGTGCCTGCTGCAACAGGAATGGTTTTGTCCCATGCCGCCGTGTTTCGACTACTCGCAGCTGGATGCCTGACTGTCTCCTAAAGCTCCCAATCTGATAACTACTATTTGCTTTCTTCTTCCCAAATTGTTAACCAACACATCTAGTGTTGGCTGTTGCAGTAGGATTTATAGAACAGTGGTTGGTTTCCTTGCTTCATTGGCTAGTCTTTCTGCAGATCTCGTGTGTTGACTGTTGAGAAATGTGAGTTGGTGATTCTTTGATAAAACATTGGATTTCTATGCAAACTTTATATTTGCAAAAGCCTGATGCTAGCATTAAGAGATTGAAAAACTAGTTTTTGCAGGTTCACTGCTGTTAACAACAACAACAACAACTTTGCCTTTTGTCCCAAGCAAGTTGGGGTAGGCTAGAGATGAAACCCACAGAAACAAGAATAAGAAACACAAAAAGGGCACAAGCCAAAGGAAGAGTTAGGGGTTTAGCAAAAAGTAACAAAGGTCAAGGTTCAGGTACGTTAATTGCTAATCTCCAAGCGCTCCTATCCATAGCTAATTCCTTAGCGATATTCCACTCTTTAAGGTCTCTCTTAACCGTCTCGTCCCAAGTTAGTCTAGGTCTACCTCTACCTCTCTTTACATTATCGCCCCGCTTTAAAACTCCACTAAGCACCGGCACCTCGGGAGGCCTCCGTTGTACATATCCAAACCATCTCAACCGATATTGAATCAACTTCTCCTCGATAGGTGCCACCCCGACCCTATCTCGAATCTCTTCGTTCCGGACTCTATCCCTTCTTGTATGCCCGTAGAACCAACGCAGCATACGCATCTCTGCTACACTCAGTTGCTGGACATATCGCCTTTTTGTAGGCCAACATTCAGCACCGTATAGCATCGCCGGGCGAATCGCCGTCCTATAGAACTTACCTTTTAGCCTCTATGGCACCTTCTTGTCACAGAGGACGCTAGAAGCCTGCTGCCACTTCAACCAACCGGCTGAAATTCTATGCCTAACATCTTCATCAATGTCTCCATCTTTCTGAAGCATTGATCCTAGATACCGAAAAGTATCCTTCTTGGCCACCACTTGACCTTCGAGGCTAACGTCCCTATCCTCATGCCTAGTCGGGCTAAAGTCGCACATCATATACTCGGTCTTGGTCCTACTCAGTCTGAACCCCCTCGACTCTAACGTGTGTCTCTACAGCTCTAACTTCATATTAACCCCTGCCCTACTCTCGTCAACTAGCACCACATCATCAGCAAAGAGCATACACCAAGGGATATCACCCTGTATGTCCCTTGTGACCTCATCCATCACCAAAGCAAATAGATAAGGGCTCAATACTGACCCCTGATGTAGTCCTATTTTAATTGGAAAGTCACTGGTATCGCCATCACATGTTCGAACACAAGTCATCGCATCCTTGTACATATCCTTGATGAGGGTAATATACTTAGTTGGGACTTGGTTCACTGCTGTTAGTGCAATCAATTTGTGTCGATCAGGAGAGCTGCGTATCATTGCATTAAGAAAGAAGTAGAAAGGCTAAAATAGCCATACAAACACACAAGAGTCGACCACACTACCCCCCCACGCTGCTAACCACCAGGTTGAGCAGCGACCAGGCTAGACAAACCTTTGGTGCCTGCTAGCATCCAGAGATCGGCCTCATTCTGTGCCAGTAGAAGGGCCTGATCGATCCTCGGCGAGGCACCACTAAACACTATATCATTCCTCATTTTCCAAAGGATCCTGATGCAAACCAACTGATGTGAACCCGCTAGGGTTTGTTCCCGATCTTTCAGTGAGAGAAGGGGGATAACTCGATTGGTACGTTCACGGCCCGACTACAGCCTTCCAAGGATGCTGCGCCTTAGCAACCGATACACCACCTCCAATAGCTTCCGCGATCTTGTGGAACGCGACACCCAGCCACTAGGGCACCCGTCCTGCAAGCAATCGTAGAACAAGCAAGAACAAGTAGAACAAGCAACTCAATTGCAAATATAGAGATAATAACCAATCTGAAATCACAAAGGTGGGGTTCTGAATCGAGTAGAACGGATGGTCTAGCCGACACACGCGTCTACACGCAAGTAGCAATGGCTAATCTTTCAACAAAACAAAACCCGATCTGTTTGTGGCGGCTATGGAGGTATATGAGAGGGTAGGGGACGACCAGGACGTGGTGGAGGTCGTCCCTCAACCCTAGGACGCACCCCTATTGGGCCCCACTTGATACACGGTCCATCGGGCCAAAATCAGGTGACACAGCACTGTGGACAGAAAAGGTCTCTGTAGTAAATCAACGATTGCGGCCACCTCGTAGAAGATATGGACATGAGTCCGGATCCATATGAATGTAGACTTGATAAGGTTTCCATCAAGTACTTGAACGTCCAAAACGGAGTCCAGATGAAGTCGTGGCGGCCGTCACAAGTTAACACATTCCTGCAGTACGAATCCAACATCCAAAACGTGTTGGACTTGGACTCTTTCTTTTCTTGCACCAAAAGTGATGTGGGGGCCTGGTGGAGGACGTTGGCAATACTTGGACTTGTTCCCCAATCAACTTGTTTGGTCCTCCATGCCTTCCATGTGTGTTTAATACTCTTTTTGATCCATGTATGTATTTCTGAAAATGATGATGAACACACATCATGGCGCAGCATCAATTCATCAAATGTATCAAATACAATCATGATAAAGAATGGTTTCACCTTTGAATCAAAGGTTTCTAATATGGTTGTATCCAAGCAGGTGATGTCCTCATCAGATCCAAGCTCCTAGGACGACCAGTGAATTAAAACCTCGTTGGGTATCCTTGTAGAGCCTTCCAACTCATAGAGAATGTGATTCATGCAAACTGTTGTAACTATTCACTTGATGTGGACTTGGAATCCTTTTATGCAAATTAAAGCTTAAATTCGCATAGTTTTTGCCATGTTCATTTTTTTAGCCGAAAATATCATACCTACAAGCTGCCACAAGTCACAAGGGGTAACTCTACCTCCAGACAGGGACAGGTTACCACATCATGTGTAGCCATCCAAGCAAACACGAGCTTTAGAGCACATGTTAGCTTATGCAGGTAAACCAGACACTGCTAGATTGCATTGCACAAGGCAGGCTTAGACTGGACTGGTTTAGATCTTAGCCAGGCTACACCTAGTCTGGGCATCCAATCTTTTAGATCTAAGTCAAGCTACACTTAGTCCAGGCATCCAATCACACCCTAAGAAAATAAACTAACCAAATCTAAGAGAACATGGACTCATATCATAGCTTAACAAACCTATACATGCATTTATAACTTTCAGTACACGGGGTTTAGATTTCCTGACTTTGCAAATTTGCATTTGCTAACAAAATTGGACTTCACAACAAGACCAGACTCTTTGGCCAATGCATCACCGTCTTACTGGTGTAGATGTTATGTTCACAAGAATATGAGCAAATATATTTTCCATTTACTATTTCCTACTTAAACTTTCTTGCGAATTGTGATGTTGCTAAAATTTGAGAGTGCTCTGTGACTGTCTGCTTATGTAGGTTCTTGGGAAAGCCCTCGGAATACCAGAGAACAGTGTAAGAACATACACTGAGGCTGAAATTCGTGCTGGGTAATTTCTTTTTGGAACAACAGTACTGTGCTCGTACATATAATTTGGACGATACTAATATCTAGATTAACAATCAATCTAATTGATGTGAACCTAACTATTTATATATGTTTCAGTATTATTTTTCAGGTCTCCAAACTTTGTACTGTGCTTTTGAAAGCTACTCGAGCAGTACTTGGATCATCCGTTTGGGATGTTCTTGTTCCTGGAGTGGCCCATGGAGCTCTGATACAGGTATTTTCAGTTTCCGTTTAGAAACATGTTGCAGTAGGTCAAGCATATTATCATTCATGTAAATTGTCATTGAAAACTTGAGCATAGATCATACAGATTTATGTCATATCAGGCTGTATGCTTTTAGCATGATTTCAGTTCAGATTATGAGTTGCACATGACCTTGCTCCATGCAGAAGTCTGGCCTACCCTTGAATCTTTAAAATGAGTCCAACCCATCTTAGCTTGTCATATTACAGTTGAAAATTCATGTGTTTATAGCAATGCTTTTTATGGCGTTAGTTCTTCTATTCAGGTTGAAAGAATAGTTCCTGGATCATTGCCATCGTCCATCAAAGATCCTGTCGTGCTAGTTGTAAATAAAGCTGATGGAGATGAAGAGGTACCTTTAAACAATTAAATCCCTGGTTAGTTGATCTTGTCTGGACAAATAACTGATATCCAAAGTTTGGCTTGTCATTCAACAGGTCAAAGCTGCTGGGAATAACATAGTGGGTGTTATTCTTCTACAAGAATTACCTCACCTATCACATCTTGGTGTTAGGGCTCGTCAAGTTAGTACTAAAAGACTCATTTTCTTTTCCTCACGGTTCAAGTTTTTAACAAATGTAACTGCTGATATGTTTCCAGGAGAAAGTTGTATTCGTAACTTGTGAAGACGATGACACAATTGCAAACGTGAGGTTACTTGAGGGAAAACATGTCAGGTTATATTCTATTCTGCTAGCATTTTATTCATTCTAATCTGGAATGTGTTACTTACTTGTCCTGAAAAAATTCTACTTTGCTAATGACAATATATTAATTTATATGAATAACAAAACTGTAATTCAAATTATGGGGGGGGGGGTGTTAAAATCAGCAGCTCCATAGTTGAAGTGTTATGTAAAGCTAAACCACCTGTACTGAACTAGCATAGCTAGAATGAGAAATGAACTGAATAAATCAAGCAATAATTGGCAAGCGAATAACATGTAGGGCAGACTTGCATACTTGAGATCCACCAGACGATCATAGACATGTCTGTTTAGCGCAGCAAGCCGGCCAGGAAGCAAAAGACAGCAAGTTTGCATGAGCTCCTGCTATAGCGCTATTGCTAGATTGCCCAATACAAAGTCTCCCACTGTGTTGAATATTTTAGTAGCAACAGATCTGCTTAATCAAAGAGCCCATAAGGATTCAGAGGGCTATATGAGATCGATGGGTTGATTGCAGGTGTGTGTGTATTTTTTTTTTTTTTTGGGGGGGGGGGGCATGACCGTGGCTCCGCCTGTGCAACCAACGCAGTTCCGTCACAGCAGGCTGAAGCCACAATCTAGCAGGTGTGGCAGGCTGGCAGCGACCAATGGCAGTGATGTTGCAGCTATTGATGATACAAACAGCAGCTCCGGTGGTGAGTAGCATTTCCAGGAGCGACACTAATGCAGCAGCCATGGCTGCCTCCACTTGGATGGCTGTGGTGCGCGGTTTTTTCCTTCCTCTTATGCATCACCCTCACCATCAGTCGCGCTAGGAGCCTGCGTGCCGCCTAGAGCCGCACTGCTGGCGCTCAACAGTCTTCTTGTGCATCTCCATGGGGATGGTGTGCATGCGGAGGAGGATGCCCCCCATATCCTTAAAAGTGTTGATGGTGCTACTTGCTATCTCCTTGGCATTAGCCTTTATCAAGTCCAATGGTTCAGCAGCAGAAGCCATGGGATCAGATTGAAACTAGGGAAACTGATACCATATGTTATGAACACTGATTTAGATGGCCCTGGACCCAAGCAAACATGACCTCACCAGGTAGTAGCCACATCATAAGGGCTGTTTGTTTGGTTGGGTCATTGTTTGTTGTCATAGGTGCCATGTGGGTGCGTGTCTGTGTGTTTTCGCTGTGTTGTATGTGAAAGGGGACTGGGGTAATAGATTGATGTTCTTGCTTTTCTTTGATTTTTTTCTCGAACTTGCAGGAAAGTTGTGTATTATTGCATTAATAGAAGAAGAGACTTACAACACCCACGAGCACCCCTCAGAACAAACAGATTACATTCGCGCCTGTTAGAATTTAAAGATCGTCCGGACCTAGTAACCTAGTTACCCAGGTTAGGGGCTGTGATGAAAGAGAGCCCCTTAGCACCTGCCATACTCCAGAGCTAAGATTCCTCACCAGCAAGAGAAAGGGCTGTGGAGAGCCTCTTGCTTTTATTTGATTGATCCATCTTCTCTCTTTATATAGAGAGGCTTCATCCATCTAGTAAGATCATGAATGATCCAACGTTTGCTGTAGTGCCTCCTAGGTATGCGGGCCAGGCAAACATTGTGATTTGTGAAACAGAGGTAGTAATTGCCGATGAAGTTCTCCTAATAAGGACTAGTGAGTCCGATAGCCATCTTTAGAACGAAACATGTAACCAAATACTTCCCAAACGCGGTTTTGTCAAAATTGTCACAAAAAATTATTAAATCTCACTGGGAACTGGCTGATTACTGTCTGTGCTTCTAAACCCTTGTGAGGTGTTAGTGTTACAATGAAAAAAAGCTGGTTGCCTATTTGAATCAACTCATTGCCTACTTGGATGAGGATCACTGTTCTAAGAAAGGCCTCAATTAATTTACTTTTGAATTTTGATCTCC
This sequence comes from Panicum hallii, assembly GCF_002211085.1. NCBI lineage: Eukaryota > Viridiplantae > Streptophyta > Magnoliopsida > Poales > Poaceae > Panicum > Panicum hallii. The sequence continues at coordinate 52,381,917 of NC_038044.1, forward strand.
TTGTGGTAGCAAGAAGATAGGAATCAAAAGTTAGTAAATTACTTATTTATTATTTCCTAGGACTTCTAATTTGGGAGGAAAACGTAGCATCTGACCCAACACCTACCCACCTACATCTCATTTTCATATTTTGCCAACCCTTACTAAGATACTTCTTTTGATGGGTAGAAGTGTCACAACGGATACGTAGCATCTGACGCAGCTCCTTGTGCTCTCTGATTCCATTTTTCCTATTGATACTTCTGTTAAGCGTAGAAGTGTCACAACAGATCGTGGATGGGTAGTGGCTAGTGGCGAGGGCGTAGATTGTAGCGATGAGATGGTAGAACACGAGGAATCGAATGCTTGAACTTGGACGGCGCCGTGGTGTGTTGCGCCCAGGAGCAAGGCTTGGGATAGAAGGGGTTTTGGTTTAACTTCTTGATTACACGTGAACATCCGGGAGCATTATATAGCCCTGGATCCTATACAATGCAACTAATCCTCAAGCTAACAGACTCCTTTAACAAATCCTAAACAAACTCACAATTGTAACCAACCAAATCTCTAAACTAACTCAAATCTCTAAACCAACTCTAACTTGCTGATGAAGTCTGGACATTCTGGGAGTGAACGTCGTTGCCCACAGACTGAGCATGACAAGAAGTGTAATATGACATGAATCAGGGTTAGTCTAGGCACTTCACAAGAGTCTAGATGTTTTTTCTCCTGTAATATATTTGCCCCTTGGGGCTGTTGCAATACAGTCAGATATTTCACAGGAATTCCTCCTCTCCACCGTTTGTAATCTGCAACAACTCCTACAAGACATTCACCTCTTCAATGATGTGAACGAGTTCTTCCATTGCCCCCCCCCCCCCCCCCCCCCCCAACATAAACCACCCACCCCAGATTGAAAGTTGGCAAGTTATATGTTTTCTTTCTTGGATCGCCAAATGAGTTGGTACCATATTTTATTCAGCTTGAAGGTTCTGAAATCCTGAATGCAAGTCCCGAGTCCTATTTGGATGGTATAAATTAGCGTTTGCACCGCACGATAGTGAAGTATTATGCAACTGCTAATTAGGCCCCCTGGTAATTGAATATTTTTGGTGAGTTTGGTTGCCCTTTTTTGGTTGACTTGGACAGAAACTGACATGCGTTTATTACAGGTTGGGAGCATCATCCACTAGTGTTGATCTATCAGTAGTTTCAAATGAAGATGGGAGTGCTGCCATATCTTCAGACACATCCAGTGGAGGAAATTTATTTGCGCGAGAGTTACCAGAAGAATTCTCCCCACCACTGGCTATAGACATGTCGTTAGATGTGTTTAAGGTTAATTTTTTCCCCTTAAATCATTGAACTGAATTTCATGCCGATTACATGTTACGCTGCATGCTTTAAACTTGCTCATACTTATTTTTTTTCCTTTTCTGTATGGGGGGCATCACTTCAGCCAAAGAGTTATACTTCAGGTGTGAATGTTATGTCTGGTGTGCTCGAGCTTTCAGAGGCATCAATTGAATCATCTGGTGCAAAAGCTGCTGCATGTGGAACTCTTTCAGTTCTGGCCTCACTGTCAAATAAAGGTACATATTTCTGTTGAATGATTCATCAATGTATATCAATTTTTGTTTACCAGCATTCTTACAAATAGATATCTCTGTCAAATAAAGGTACATATTTCTGCATATCAAAAAAGGGAAAGTATTGAACAGGAAATAGTAAGATAACTTTAATTCCGCAGTTCTGTATTTAATCAATGTTTGTCATCATTTTATTTCTGTATTGCCATTGCTAGTACAGGAAAATCAGTTCACATTTGCGGTTTGGTAGAATCTAGTTTACACCCATGGTATCATCAAAGCAAGTAAATCTAGCTGATAACACTGTATTGTTCCTTTTATGAAAATAGAATAGCCTAGTGTTTATCCAAAGTGACCGAGAGTCTGAGAGTAGGCACACATTTCATCGGTAGGCTCGTAGAAACAATGTAGAATGTGGTAATAACGTTTTATGTGCTAGAGTGACAAAAACCAATACCTGTTACCATCTGCCTTATCACAGCATTTTATGGTTCTGTAGACATTGTATGTTATGTACTTAAAGAAAAAGCTTATAGGGGTACAACAAAGTGCTTTCTCCAAGGTCTTATCTTCCATTTTTCTATTATCTTATGTTTTTTTTTCATTGATTGTTGGGCAGTTTACAATGATCAAGGAATTCCAGCCGCATTCAGAGTTCCTGCAGGTGCTGTGATTCCATTTGGATCTATGGAGGATTCTCTCAAGAAAAGTGGATCACTGGAATCCTACACAAAGCTTCTAGAGAGGATCGAAGCCGCTCAAATTGAAAATGGTGAACTTGATAGCCTATCCTCAGAGCTTCAAGCAATGGTTTCCCTTCTTTCTCCATCCGAAGAAATCATTGAATCTTTGAAAAATACATTCGATCAGAATGTTCGACTTATTGTCAGATCTACTGCTAATGTGGAGGATTTGGCTGGTATGTCAGCCGCTGGGCTATATGAATCAATTCCTAATGTCAGCCTTTCTGACCCAAGTTCCTTTGGAGGTGCGGTTGGACAGGTTTGGGCATCATTATACACAAGGAGAGCAGTCCTTAGCCGCCGAGCGGCTGGTGTCCCTCAGAAAGATGCCAAGATGGCCATTCTTGTTCAAGAAATGTTGCAGCCAGATCTCTCCTTTGTGCTTCACACTGTTAGCCCATCCGATCATGATCCCAAGTTGGTTGAGGCTGAGGTTGCCCCTGGACTGGGAGAAACCCTTGCTTCTGGAACCCGTGGCACCCCTTGGAGACTCTCGTGTGACAAATTTGATGGCAGAGTCACCACTCTAGCTTTTGCAAATTTCAGCGAGGAGATGGTGGTGCTCACCTCTGGTCCTGCTGATGGAGAAGTGGTTCGTCTTACGGTAGATTACAGCAAGAAGCCATTATCTGTTGATGCAACCTTTAGGGGGCAGTTTGGCCAGCGACTCGCTGCTATTGGGCAGTATCTGGAGCAGAAGTTCGGGAGTGCCCAAGATGTGGAAGGCTGCCTGGTTGGCAAAGATATCTTTATAGTGCAGAGCAGGCCACAGCCATAGTAAATAAAGTTTTGCTAAGATGAGTGTGATTACTTGATTTGGTGAATAAAAATGGATGCATGGCTGGAGATATTTATGGGTTCTGTAGCACACATAGCAGTTATTCAAGTCCTTGTAAACACCTTGCCTGAAGTAAAATAATGAGTTGGGCCAGGTCCAGCCATTCTCTTGGATCAATTTTTGCGAGCAGCAAACTTGAGTAATGTAACGACTTATAGTGACCTCGTTTGGATGTAAATAATCAGAATCTACGGGACATGTAATGTAATATCTAGCTGAGAATATATCCATCATTATCGTAGGCGCTTGCAGCGAGCACCCGTAGAAAAAGTACTTCAATCCAGTGAAAGCATGCTTTTGTATGTGATTAGATTGCATGTTTTATCAGTCGGTGGAAGGTAAAAGCTATCATATTAGTGTCACAAAATTTGAATCTAAAATTGAAGTTTCATAAGTATAGTATTGGCTAAGACTTGGATATATTATCAATGCCATTGCTTTATAACGGCAGATTGATTCTCATGGGGGGGAATGCAAGTGTCGAACTGTCGGATATTTAAAATGTACTTTCTCCGATCGAAGTTATAAATTATTTTGATAAATTTAGATATATATAGCTTTTGCTAGATATACGTTATGTCTAGATATATAATATTTAATTAAATTACTTAAGAATAAAATATCTAAATAAATACCCATCTTTTATTAATAATCTAGGATTTTTATATTTTTAATGCATAAAGAAAATCACACAAACCTAATTAAATTGGTCTCGCTATTTTTTGGATATTTTATGATTTATAATGATTAAATAAGATTAAATTAATTTAAAACTTATTTTTTAAACCTTAAACTAATTTCCCGCCAAAAATCGTTCGGAAAACTTCTCAACCAAATAATTCCAATGCATTTACTTTTTTTATGTCTACTTCTATTTAAATACACTTGTCGTTCATTTTAACGCAGGCGATAAACGATGGACGATGAATCCGGCGGCCAAATTCAAACTGATTTACTAGTATCTACCTCTGTGCTGTGGTTGCAAGGCTGCAACCGAGCCCCCGTGTGGTGTGGGAGCAAATGTGTGCGAAGTACTAGCACTTGCAATTTGCAGCCGGGGCATTATCCGCTGCTCACGAGCAGAAGGTGCTCAAATGCGCACATTGATATCCCGCCGTCCAACTCCCATCCAAAGGTGCGAGCCGTTTTTTCGTTTTAGCCCCTCCGCACACAGGGACCGAACCAAAACTGTTGGGCTTCTCGTCTCCCGCGAAGGATCTCCCGTTCCCGCGCAAGAACGGAGCGGCGCGCGGGACGACGGGGTCCGAGCGCGACCGGCGGCGGGCGAGCGCGAGCTGCACGGCGCGCCGGCGGACGGCGGGGGCGGGCGGCGCGAGCTGCACGGCACGCCGGGCGAACGGCGGGGGGCGGCGGGCGGACGGCGGACGGGGCGGCGGGCGGACGGTGGGGGAGGGCGGGCGGACGGCGCGGCGGACGGTGGGGGAGGGCGGGCGGACGGCGGCGCGGCGGACGGTGGGGGACGGCGGGCGGACGGCGCGGCGGACGGTGGGGGACGGCGGGCGGACGGCGCGGCGGACGCTGGGGGACGGCGGGCGGACGCTGGGGGACAGCGGGGCGGACGGTGGGAGCGCGGGCGGCACGCCGGCGGGGGGCGAGCGCGAGCGGACGGCGCGGCGGGCGGTCGGCGCGGCGGACGGCGCGGCCGGCGGGGGGCGAGCGCGAGCGGACGGCGCGGCGGGCGGTCGGCGCGGCGGACGGCGCGGCCGGCGGGGGGCGAGCGCGAGCGGACGGCGCGGACGGCGGACGGCGCGGCCGGCGGGGGCGGCGGCGGGCAGTCCCTGCTCTGTTCGTAGGCGGCGGCACTGGGCATCAGGGGCGGTCTGCAAGGGGAGGGCGTGGCGCGGCGTGGCGGGCAGACGGCAGGCCGACCAGGGCTGCGCGGGGCGAGCAGGGAGGGAATGGCGACGACGGGCGAGGTCGAGGACGCCGTGACTGGCGAGCAATGCATGGACGGAGCGGCGCTCGGCCATGCAGGGCTGGGCGGGCAGGGCGAGCAGGGCATGGCGATGGCGGGCGAGCTAGAGGAGGGCGCGGCTGCCGACCACAGTATGGCTGCCGTCGACATCTCGGCCTCTCCACAATGGGAAGAGGCTCACAGTGTCCTCTCCATGGTACGACGATCCCTTCTCCTCTTGAGCACCACGGTGGAAACTTGGCCATGCATTGTGATGTCTTTTATTTACGCAGGGAGCATTTGGCAGTGACGAGGATCCCCTTCTGCAGGGGCACGATGGTCATGGATACGGGCAACCGGTTGGATCATCCTCTGTTAGTTTCAGTACACCAACAAAGAAACCGTACATTCCTCCAACGGTAAGCTTGAATTTTTTTATTTTTGAAAGGATTGTAAGGTAGTGTATAATAATTATTCATTATCTTATATTGCAGTACTCGCCGTTTAAGCCTATATGTACGGATGAAATGAAGCCTGTTGTTGGAATGTCATTTGATAATATGGATGATGTGGAAAAGTTTTATAAGGCATATGCACATGATGGAGGGTTTGAAGTTCGCGTTGTTTCTCGTAATCTGTCACTTGATGGTCAAATTACAAATAAGAGGTTTTTGTGCTCGAGGAACGGTTTCAACAAGAGCAAAGACAATGAGACAGATGAGCCCTCTAAAAAGAAAAAGAAGCGTGTGGTGAAAAGATGTGGATGCGATGCGCATATATACGTGAAGTTAGGTGCAGATAAGAAATATTATATCTCTTCAATGGTGGAAGAACATAATCATGCACTCGCCTCGCCTAGTAAAACACCTTTTCTTCATTCAAACCGATCAGTGAGTCAAAGAGCCAAGAATATATTGTTTACATGCCATAAAGCAAGCATAGGAACCTCTCTTGCATATAGACTTCTACAAGTCACGGACGGTGGATTCAACACTATTGGATGCACAAAACGTGACTTTCAGAACTACTATCGAGGACTTAGGGAGAAGATAAAGGATGCAGATGCACAATTATTCATTGCACAGCTTGAGAGAAAAAAAGAAGCAAACTCAGCCTTTTTCAATGATTTTGTTGTGGATGAGGAGGGAAAGTTGGTTTATGTATTTTGGGCTGATGCAACAAGTAGGAAAAACTACAGTCATTTTGGTGATCTAGTATCATTTGATGCAACATATAGCACAAATCAATATGGCATGAAGTTTACACCTTTTACTGGTGTGAATCATCATACGCAAAGTGTCTTCTTTGGAGCTGGATTTCTATTGAATGAGAAGATCGAGTCCTATGAGTGGTTGTTCAAAACATTTCTCTCGGCAATGGGGGGCAAAGCACCGAGCCTTATTGTGACTGATGAAGATGCAAGCATGAAAGTAGCAATTGCCTCTACTTTTCCGGAAACAGTTCACAGGTTATGCATGTGGCACATATTGGAGAAGGTTCATGAAAAGGTTGGGCATGCAAGAAGTAATCAAGAGGAATTTTGGCCTCTTCTGAATGCATGTGTGTGGGGTTCAGAAAATGAAGATGAATTTGAGACGCGATGGAATGCTTTCATAGCTAAGTATGCTCTCAAGAGGAATGAGTGGATGGCTAATAGGTATGCCATCCGTGAGTCATGGGTTCCAGCATACTTGAAACATATACCGCTTTCAGGAATCCTCAGGACCACCTCAAGATCTGAAAGCGCAAATTCATTTTTCAAACGCTTTATCCATCGTAAGTTGTCTTTGGTTGAGTTTTGGCTTAGGTTTGATACAGCCTTGGAATGCCAACGGCAAGAGGAGTTAAAGGAGGATCATGTGAGCCTACATACCACACCTCAATGGATTACACCGTGGCCTATGGAGAAACAAGGTAGCATTCTATACACACGTAATGTGTTTAAAAGATTCCAAACAGAGGTGATAGCTGCTAGAGACCGCTGCTCTGTTGTAAGTATAACACCATTTGAGAGTATAAAAATGGTGTTCATTAATGATGAGAGTAAAAGGGATAGGGTGGTTCGCTGGTGCACAACAAGTATATTTGGTAATTGCTCATGCATGTTATTTGAGACGATGGGAATTCCTTGTCGTCATATCATTTCAGTGGCGAGAGGTGAAAAGCTTCGTGAACTTCCTGAAGCTTACATTCTAAAGAGATTTCAAAAAAGATGCAAAAGGTAAAAATATTATTCTTTTCATGTCGTCATATTATTTTACTACCATTCTAAAGCTTATTATTTACTTGTTCTTTTAGAGATCACGTGTACGATGAGGAAGGCAACCTTTTGGATGAGAAGCCCATAGATGTTGATGAATTGGAGAAAAGAAAAAAGATAGCCACGGTGCGAAATAAAGTGGAAGATTTGATTCAACACGCGAAGAGTTCAAAAGAAGGCATGGATTTTTTAGTTTCAAGTGTGATGAACATAGAAGCTTCTCTTGGTTCCATTATACCTAACATAATTCAAACTAGACAACAAGAGTACGAGGGTTTCATTGGATGCCAAATTCCAGAAAAAATAGAGATACATCCACCAACTAATGTTCGGTCCAAGGGAGGTTGTAAAAGAATCAAGAAAGCTAAAGAATTGCCCAAGCCACGGAAGCGAAAGAATGTCAAACAGGATCCACCAGCTCAGTAGGTTGCTGCATTTTGTGCAAGAATGAAAATAGTGTTTTGACAGCGTTGCTAGGCTAGGGTAATGGGACAGGAGGATTTTGGGAACTGAGGGTACCTAGCTATGCTCCAAAGCTTTAGTAAGTCATGGTGTTGTGTTAATTCACATTACCAGAATTATAAGAATCCTTTTGGGCATGTAAATTATAAGCTGTTAATATTCCTTGATTGGGCATGTAAATTATAAGTCATGGTTCTTTACTTGATTGCTTTAGTTGTTTTGTAAATTAGTAGTATAGCCTACTAGCTGCAATGCAAGATGCAGTACTGCACAGTACAGAATTACACCAGGCAGAATCTCTGAAAGCCAATTCCTTTTCTTATCCAGATCAAGTTGCAGAAATTTCACCTTGAAAAAGTACAGACTAGAATGCAGACACCATGTACACACTAAACTAGGCATTGCAGCTAATCATCTTGTCCCTGATCGAATCCGAACCCTAAGAACCAACCTTTCAAGTTTCAAGTTTAGAAACGAGGCAGTGTATCCGCTGCGCACGGTCGTTTGTTGCTCAGATGCGCACATTAAAACTCTGATCATTCTTTTGCAGCTACATTGACACATCATACATTTCTGATATAGAGGTGGAACCCAGCCCTGAATAAAATAGAGAATGATCAAAACATGAGAAACAGCAACGAATGGGTGATGCTGAGGGCCTCCTCTTTCCCCTTCTCTGTCTGTACCTGCTCAACAAAATTTCCATGTGGTCGAGTTACAAGGTCTGCCCTCAAACATAAATGAGGGAGACATTTCTACATCTAAGATTCTAGACTAGCAATATACATACATGTATGGAAATTACCCAATGCCGCCATTAGTGCAAACCCATCCCCCAAGCTTGTCGGATCAATGTGACCTCACCAAGCCAACAGCTTTGCTCCAGCCAACCATGATCAAGCTTCCAGCACATCTGTGCTCGGCTGAGCAACTCGATCTATATCCTTCGGCTCCTGCCAGAGGCAATCTTCTCTCCTCTTGATAGCAGGGACATGCCATCAGGAACAATTTTGCTCATCTATGTTCATCCGATGTCTATGAAATCTGAAAGAGGCTCTAACTCCTCAATACCAGGAAGGAGAGAAGATCTGTGCTGGCCCGCCGCCGCGCCGAGCCTGGCCCGCCGCCGCGCCTGCTGGCCCGCCGCCGCGCGTCCTGGCCCTCCGCCGCGCCTGGCCCGCCGCCGCGCCTGGCCCGCCGCCGCGCCGCGCGTGCTGCCCCGCCGCCGCGCCGTGCGTGCTCGCCCGCCGCCGCGCCGAGCCTGGCCCGCCGCCGCGCCGCGCGTGCTCGCCCGCCTGCCTGCCCTCCTCAATCGATTGGGGAATATGCCATAAAATGAACAGCCAAGTCCTATGTGCGGGAGGGGGTAGATAAAAAAACGTAACCCACCCTTGGATGAGAGATGGACGCGTGAGATTTAATGTGCGCATCTGAGCACCTTCTGCTCGTGAGCAGCGGATACACTGCCTTTGCAGCCGGGGTGATCTTTCCTTTCCTTGTACCCGCAACCATCTTACTCAAAGATTCTTTCGGGAGCAAAAAAAAAAGAAAAAAGAAAAGACCTCGCTCAAACGAGGATTCAAACGAAAGCATGGAGCCTGCCTATCGAAGCAACGGAGCAACGGTCAACAGGACCGAGCGGCGAGCGAGCGCTAGAGAGAGACAGACTTGTCAACCGTCCAATCCAGGGGGGTCCCGCGTGCGTGGCTGCCGCAGACGGCAGGCAGGCTCGTCCCCCCACGCCCCATCCCCGAAGCGTACGCGACGCGACCTGGCCCATCACCCGGCGCGACTCCCCAAGCGGCCATCCCGTCCGTCGGCGTCCATGCCCAGCCGGCGCGGCGAGAACCGAAGCCGCGCGCGGCAGCCACGGGGCCCCGCCGGAAGCGGCACGGGTAGGGGACGAGGCGAGTCGTCCTCGGCGCGGCAGGGCCCGAGAGTTAAGAGCTGGACCAACGGCCACAGCGGGGGCTGCTGGGTCGGCGAGTGGGGAGGCGCGCCATTAACTCCGCGCGACAAGCGGAGAGCGCCTGCCCCGCTCCGGAACCGAAGCCGAGGCGCCCCCGGCGCGGCAGGGCCGGTCTGGCTCGCTCGCTCACGTGACGCCGGGGGCGCACGCGGCCGCGCGTCGAACGAGGAGAGCGGGCGGCGCAGGCGCAGCAACGGTGCGCCAACCGGGCGGCGACGCCTGGGGGGTAGCCGGCCAACGGGACGGGGCGGACCGGCCCGCCGTCTCGTTTCCCGTGGGTCGCGGCTTTTCTCGTACCCCGACTACTCCTGCCGGTACTGTCAGTGTCCGCCCACGTTCCCCTCTTCTTCCGCGAGACGACGGTCTCTGTTGGTCATGTGCACACCCCGTCCGTGATTCGGTGAAATGGTTTGGTTCTTTTCTTTGCAATTACCTGGTGCCAAGCCCGGCCGCTCAGTTTCCACCCACTATACATTACTCCCATGTTTCAGAAAGTTCTGAAAATCTTTTGTACATGTATTATCTACGGAAAGACTGTGAAATGTATTCATCTAAACGAACTAGTGGAAAAACTACGCATATGGGTAGACTACAATACCAAGATACGATGCTTATCTCTCTTGGCACATAAGGCTCATCTTTCAAAATTTTCTCCGTGCATTTTGGATTCTCCATATATTACTAGGTTACTGTAAGAGAAAGGATAAGTTTGTACCTATCTACGCAAAGCGAATAAGGTTATCGAAACCGAAAATTAATTGAAGACTTATCTAATTGTAGGAGGGACTTATCTTCACGGCAATAAATAAATAGAGCATTCTACTTGCTTTTTTGGCACAAAATGCTCAACTTTATTTTTTCTATATATTTTAAATTCTTCATCTCTTACTAGGTTATTGTAATACAAAGCAAAGAGAGAATTTTAAATGGGACAAAAAAGATTTATCCTTATCTACGGAAAGGCAAAAAGGCTATCAAAACCAAAAATTAATTTCAGACTTATTTTGCTGACGATAAATAAATAAAGCACGTTGATTTTGCATTCTCTATCTCTTACAATGATATTCTAAAAGAAAGCATACAAAGACATTGAAATGGACAATAATTTTATACTTATCTACACAAATGTAAATATGGGTATCGGAACCGAAAATTTATTTCAGACTTGAGAGACTTATCTCATTGGCAATAAACAAATAAACACCAATTCTTGTTGCAACATAAGGCTCATCTTTGGTATGTTCCTATACGTTTTGCACTCTATCTATTATTAGGTTATTGTATGAGAAAGCATACAAAGGTATTGAAAAGGAAAAATAATTTCATCCCTATCTACGCAAAGGCAAAGATTATCGAAACCGAAAATTTATTTCAGACTTATCTAATCATAGGAGCGACTTATCTTCTCGACACTAAACAATAAAACACGCCAATTCTTGTTGCAACATAAGGCTCATTTTTGGTATGTTCCTATACATTTTGCACTCTATTTATTATTAAGTTATTGTATGAGAAAGCATACAAAGGGATTGAAACATAACACTGATTTTATTCCTATCTACGCAAAGGTGAATAAGATTACCGAAACTGAAAATTTATTCTAGACTTATCTAATCGTACGAAAGACTTATCTTCTCGACAATAAACAAACAAAACACAAAAAGTATGAGCCAATATTAATGAGACACAAGGAGCAACAAAATCATACAATTAGAACACACTGTCTTGTGGGTCCAATTCATTGTGGTCATGGATGGGCCCGGGTAGGCAGTGACACTTTAGTTTTCTTCTATGTAGGAAAAAAAATGAAGCGACTACCCTTAACAACAACAGGAAGAAAAAAGAACTTGACTAGGAGACCAGGACCATTTGCATTTCCCTATAAGTAACCCCCACAGGTCCTTCCTCTGCCCCCACTCTGCTGTGCTCCCGAGGAAAGAACACTACAGTAAAGTAGAGCTAAATCTTCTCCACTGAGCAATGGCGGAAGTGGCGACCAACGGCTCGGAGGTGCTCGCCGCTCCGGCGGCCGTGCAGGCGCCGGCGGTGTTCACCGGCCTGAAGGTGCAGGTGACGGTCCCGGCAGGGCGCGCCGAGGAGGCGGTGGCCTTCTACAAGGCCGCTTTCGCCGCGGAGGAGGTATCCCGCTCCACCCACCCCAAGCGCAAGGGCGACGGCGAGGAGGCGGCGCTGCTGTGCGCCGAGCTGAAGGTCGGGGCGGCGACCCTGCTCGTCTGTGACCAGGCCGGCGACGACGTCCCCGCCGTGTAAGCACCGGAAACCCTCGCTAAACCCTTTATGTTCCTGTGTTTTTACTTTTTAAGTTCCTTTTTTGTTCTTGGATTGTAATACATGGTAGACGCACTGCTATTTCGATTTTTGTCAAATATTTTGTGTGAAGATTCATAGATCTGCGAACATCTCTCCATTTTATACGGGACACTTCCAGTTTATGCAGTACTTGTCCTTGTGAGAAGCAGTTGGACCTTTTTTTAGATCCAGTTAGTTTTAACTAGAACTATCATTCTTTTTTTTGAACGTGTAGAACTACTGTTTTCTAGTGGCTTATGTGAATCATTACCCATTCCTGTTTTTTTTGGCGCTTACACATGTCTTTTCGGTACCTCAACGCTCACATGTGATTCCGTTAGTATTTGTTAATGTTAGATCTGAAGGTGTGGAACACCACGGCAAGAGAAGCCTACCTTTTCTTTTGTTTTCTTGTACTCCTTTGTTTGTCTGCACTCGTTTTAGGGTCTGTTTAGTTCCCAGCGCAAAAACGCAAAAAAGCTGTAAACGCAAAATTTTTGAAGGAATCTTGCTAATTTGAAATACTAAATGAAGTCTATTTATAAATTTTTTTTCATAGTTGGACTGTAAATCGCGAGACGAATCTAATGAGCCTACTTAATCCATGTTGCAACAGTGATGCTACAGTAATCATCCGCTAATTATTGCTTAATTATGGATTAATTAGCATCATTAGATTCGTCTCGCGATTTACAACCCATCTGCGCAGAAAGTTTTATAAATAGACTTCATTTAGTACTTCAAATTGATTGATAAGATTCTTTTGCAAAAAAACTTTTTTGCGTTTATACGCCCTGATCTAAACAGGCCCTTAGTGCTCTTTTGGCCTTCTGCAGTTCATCTGTACTTTGTCTACTTTGGAAACTGCAAAGGCTCACAGGAAATGAATTTGCTACTGTGTTTGTACTTATATATTTGCTCTTTTTCTAGAGAAGGATAGATCCACTCATTGCTCTCCAAAAAAACTGCTTTTAATACTTTTCTCTGATAATTTTTTTGAGAAAGGATAAAAATGTTTTTTATCTCTGATACATAGTATTCTGGAGTACGAGGTTTTCCTGTTTAATATTTACCTGCAACACCTTGCAAATAAATGGACATCAAAACACTACTACCCGTTCACACTGGGTAACTGTTCTTTGCTGCAGGGGCAAGGAGGGCGCCGCTGCTAGCGGCCTCGTGCTGCGCCTGGAGACCGACGACGTGAACAACGCCGCGGCGCAGGCGGCGACCGCCGGCAGCACGCTGCAGGGGGAGGTCACCGAGGATGGCTGCGGGCTGGGCGCTACCCTCGTCGACCTCTTCGGCGTCACCTGGGTCCTCGCCTCCTCCACCTCCGCCAAGAAGTGCGCCTAGAACGTCGGCCTCCGGTCGCCGCCGCCGGAACGATGCGCTCCTCAAGCACTTGAGAATAATCTGTGGACTGTGATGGCATGGTAGTGTAGTAGTAGTTGGTCGGTGGATGTTCTGATGGTCGTTAAATTTCAGCATGGTTTTTTTAAGTATCGGTCCTGGTGTCTGGACATTGATGTGGAACTTGGAACATTGATGGGTTAATGGTGTTATGTAGGTAATTGGGCAGTTGATCCATCCTTGTTTTCGATTGCGTTTCATGTGGGGTTGCGATGAAATGGTGTTATATTTTCATGTGTTTGCGTTTGGGAAGAGACGTTTGAGGACGAGAACATGGTGACAGTCAGTCCTCCGTTCGTGTTTCTTTGTTGCTGTTGAGATTACATCCAGCAACAGGCTACCTCTACCTGTGCACGGTTGACATCCATACAGATCAACTCAGCGAAGACAAATAGCCTGTGCAACGTGCTTCTGTTTGGTGTCTGCAGAAATATTCTTCGAGATAGTAAACTGCAGTGGCCGTGTTGGTTTCCATTGCTACAAAAGGATTCAATGATTAGGCCAATGTTTGGCACAGGCCAGATCCGCCTCCAAGTCTGATATGGTATTCCGAGCATGAACTTTCAGAAACATAGTATTTTCGGACATTGTTTGCAACAATTTTCGAAGTTACAGATGTGGAGGCACAGTTCCCATGGAATTGAAATGTTTCCTTTGAAACTTCTCAAAATTTGTTTTTTGTGTTGCAAGCATGACCTCATTCAGACGACGGCTTGATTGCCTCATCCACAAGTGGCTTGTCCGGATGCTTGCATAAGGTGCCTGTAGAAATGCTTGGATAACAAAGTGGGTTAGTATCAGGATTGGGTAGCGCATGAGACAGCCTTGAGCGTACAGAGTGATGGGAAACTGTCAAACTGCCATGAACATGTAGAGCCGAATCCATGGGGGCAGACTGAACTCATGAACAAGAAACTAGAAGTGCTGATTCGTTATGAGTGGCGCAGCGTCATGGATCAAGATCTCATCAGGGAAATTGAAGTTCATTCTGGTGGAAAGAGCGTGGTTGTTTTTGAGCCCGATTGTGGTTGTTTATCTGAGAAATACGGATAATCATTTACATGCATGTGATGAATACTGTATACAAATATAAACATAAAGTTGCACCAGAGGTACTCCCTCCATACTCGTATTAGAGGTCGTTTAGGACAGGATTGTGCATACCAAGGAGTGATTAATTAGGGTAGAGTTTTCCCTGTTTGCCCTTATTAAATAGGGCTGCGGGTGTATCTTAAATGACAATCGCACACAGCTCAACTGGTTAGCGCTTCGAGTCCCAGATGTGAATCGATTCCTGGAAGGCGCATCCTTCCTCCGTGCATCAACTTCCACCGGCAACAGAATAGCCCCTTGTACTCCTTGCTAGCATAGAGTGCACAACAATGCCTACCTTTAGATACCTTTGATCTAAATGAGCTTCCGGTTGAAGATGAAGACTTCCAGCAGGTGGAGGATGCCGACGAGCTCGACGAAGACTTCCTGCAGGTGGAGGATGCCGATGAGATCGACGAAGACTTCGAGCAGCAGCCGCTGGAAAATGGCAACGGAAACCTCAACGCGGATCCAGTTGTGATTAATTTTCTTTTTGATATTCGGTCATCTCTCATATTCAAGGATCCTTTTTGATAGAAATTAATCTGAACCTACCACTAGATGAATATGGCGTTGTTGATTTTGATGATTTTGTACAAAACCTTGCTGGTAAGATGAACCTCACTTGCATTCGGTCAGTACACTATGCTCTTAACAAAAAATGTTGGATTAACTGTGTTTATTTCTTTAACAATTAGAACATATTGTCGAGGCTCCCGTTGAAGTAAACCACCGAAGGAAAGAAATGACAGATGATCTTAGAAAACAAGTGTACCAAGCTTTGTTGGCTAGAAGCAAGAATGGAAAACTAGGCAAGAAAGATTCAAAAATAGTTGCTGATTATTTTGGATTACACATTCCTACAGTTCAGCGCTTATAGAATCTGAGGTAAAATACCACTTGCTCAAAATATTCCGGTTGTGGTTGCTAGCCGAAAGAAGGGTAGATGTGGCCGTAAAGCAATCCCATTTGATTTAGAACAATTGCGCAATATTCCTCTCAAAGAAAGAATGACCATAGAAGATGTTTGTAGCAAACTTAACTTGAGCAAATGGAAGATACAAAGGTATCTGAAAAAAGAATTTCTTAGGCGGCACTCTAGTAGCATCAAACCATATCTTACTGATGCTAACAAGAAGGCTCGGTTGCAGTTTTGTATTGACATGATTGAGACAGTTTGCTTGATGATCCAAGATTTAAGGCATTGTTTGACTTTGTGTTCATTGATGAAAAATGGATTTACCTCTCACAAAAATTTGAGAAATATTACTTGCTACCCGAAGAAGATGATCCCCATCGTACTTGTAAGAACAAGAATTACATCCCTAGGCTCATGTTCTTGTGTGTTTGTGCTCGACCGAGGTTTAGGGATGGAGAGTGTATTTTTGACGGGAGGATTGGTTGTTTTCCACTTGTCACTTATGAACCAGCTGTGAGAGGTTGTAGGAGAACCAATCATATTCGTGGAGACTTGGTTATGAAGTCCATTACTTCAATCACTAGAGATGTGATAAGGGATTTCATGGTAAACAAAGTATTGTCTGCCATTCGAGCGAAATGGTCAAGAGAAGATGTGGACAAACCAATTTTCATACAACAAGATAATGCACCTACCCATTTGCCTATGAATGATCCGGCTTTTTGTGAGGCTGCTAAGCAAGATGGATTTGACATTCGCCTAATTTGTCAACCACCTAATTCTCTGGATTTTAACATTCTTGACTTGGATTTTTTTTGAGCTATTCAAGCTATTCAATACAAGAACAATATAAAAATAGTACAAGCTCTAGTTCCAGCAGTGCAAGAGGTAAAATTATCACTTGTTTATTGTTTCTTCAACAACTAATTTACTCATTGATTGATTTCTTGCACATATGTTTTGTAGGCATTCATAGAATATTGTCCACACAAAGCGAATAGAATAGAATGTTTGTAACACTACAAAGTGTTTTCAAGGAAGCCATGAAGGTTAAAGGAAACAACAATTTCAAGATTCCTCACATGCAAAAAGAAATACTAGAGAGAGAAGATTGGCTACCATTGCAAATCCCTTGTGAACCATCCTTGCTAGCTGAAGCCATTGCTAGTCTTTCTGCATCAAACAATTAGAGGAGGCATGTTAGCTTATGCAGCAAAACTGTAGAGGCGTGTTAGTTTGAATGAATGAGATATGTAACCTTACCGATTGTCTATTGTTCTTTGTTTGCATCTTTTTTTCATCTTCCTTTGTTCGTCCAACTTGTTCTGAACGTGCTCAGGCACAAGAATTGTCTCGCCGCTGATTTGAAGCTTGTCCACATCAGGAATGTAAATCAAACAATCGGACTTGTCTTGATCATCTAATATCCTAGCAGCGAGATTGTAGTCACGATGAACAAGACGGCAACTCTCGCCCCTGCTAGCTTCACGGCAAGCTAGGCGGCAGGCTACAACGTCGTTGTCACCATGGATAGTATTGCAACGCTTGCAAAGAGTACCTTGTGACTCGGGCTCCATGGAGTCCGGCACCATGTCCGGCAAGGAGTCCAACTCCAAGGAGTCCGGCACGAAGTCCGGGAAGGACTTCGGCACGGCGATCTCCTCTGGCGCCAAGGACTCCGGCAAGGACGCTAATGCGGCGAACTCCTCCGACGCGACCTCCTCCGATGCCAAGGAGTCCGGCGCGAGTTCCTCCGGCGCCTCCAAGGTCGTCTCCATGGAGTCCAGTGCATCCTCCTCTGGCGCCTCCATGGAGTCCAGCGCCAACTCCTCTGCATCCGTGGCCTCCGGCGCCAACTCCACTGCATCCATGGAGTCCGGTGCGTCCATGCCTCGGCGAGCGCTAGGATTCATCGAGCAGCAAGCGCGGCGAGGGGCGGGCGATGGCAAGGGAGACGAGAGGCGAGGAGGCGCGGCGCGGGATTCAGAAGCAGCGTGGATGGAAAACGATGTGGCAGAATGGTCGCCACATTAATTAGAACGCATGCAGCAAATGAAGAGGTAAGGGCAAAGCCGTCCATTTTGCGAGCGTGGGGGAGGAACGGCATCTATTTTGCATCTACATCAATCCCCGGAACGACTCCTAATAGCAGTATGGAGGGAGTAGTTATAAAAGTGTATAATAACAAGAGAACTGAATAGTTGGTAATCTGAATTTGACTGCCTATTCGAGTGTTCCATCAGTTGCTATCGTTATTCTTAAGTGAACAATAAGGGATCGGGGATGCGATTCTTCCTTCCAAGTTTTGCTGCTGCTTTTCCCATGTGGAAACTCGAAGGGACTCAGGCGTCGATCCGGGTGTTTCTGCCGTTCTTTTCCTCCTCTTCGTCAGCTCTCTACGCCGGGAGCATCACAGCAGGGTTAGGGCTGTAGCCAGGAATTGGAGGTCCGCGTGCAAAATGCATAACGGGCCTCAAATTTTAAAAATATAAAAGGCCTCGAATTTTAATTATATAGTATAACGGAAGTTGTTATAAAACTTCAAATAAAGCTAATTATCCGGGAATGACTCTACAACAATCAAATAAAAATCTGTAATAGCATATAAGTCAATTTTCAGATCAACAAGATGAAGCTACGTAGCACTGCTAGTTAACAAAAATTGAGTGACAAGAAACCAAAAATCAATCGGTTTACGCATCAAAGTGGTCGGAGAAAAAAATCTTCCGAAAACATGATCTGGATCAACCGAATAACGGTAAGCTTACCTCATGGCCCAGTAGACGGCAGCTCTCTCTGATTGGGCTCCGTGCCTCGGTCCAGACGTCAGATGTGCAGTGCGGTCGGCCTGCCAGGCACGCTAGTCACAGGAGCTGACCAGTGGGGAAAATAATTAATAATTTTCTTGTTTGCTCTCTTAAAGCATTGTTTTGAGTTTCTGACCCTTAATCGATAATGATTAGCTCATTGTTTTAGTCTTCGCGGCTAACCATTTGTCATTTTGAAGCTCCTGCCCCAATCTATAGCTGACCATAAACACTTCATAAGCTTCAGTTTTCATAAACATAACTCAATAGGCATAATTTTTTCTCTCAAGCCGAACACATCATTTAGGAATTTGCATAAAGGACAGTGCAATGCATCGTTTATGTGTGTCATTAGTTGAGAGTCTGGACTTAGTATTGTGTAGGATACTAGCCGGTCACTTTGAGCACCTTTCTAAAACTTTAGCCAAAAAGAAACAAACATTTTGCTACTACAAGAAAGTGACTTGACAGAAAAGATTAACAATGCAAACATAACAAAGATAGTAAGATCTTGCCGCTACATTTCACCTTACACATACTTTTATCTTTCAAAACAATACAAATTCTTCTAATAATGACATTTGAGTAAAAAAGAATTACAACCTGGAAAAAGATACAACAAATAAACATTACCAAAAAATTAAAGGTACCTTATACTTAGTCCACAATACTACGAAGTACACACAAAACAATTTGAGATTCTACAAAAAAAATAAAAACCAATTTGAATAACCACCCATGGATATACGAAAAATACAAAACAATCTAATTTTTCAAATCCAACTATAAAGAATAGAAATAAATCTCATCCACACAAAAAAAGTGTGTAGCTACTTTTAACGTGTCAAGGGCGTCAAACCCTCGGATAGCTGGACCCTGGCTACGGAGTTCGTAGCCGCGATCCGTCTTCTCCGGTGAGGTTTTTCTCCTCTACCGTAGGCTTAGTTGTGAATGGGAAGAAGAGATTAGATTGGTAATTCTTGCTTGCTTCAACCAACGTAGGGTACAAAGTATATATGGCCTTGGGCCTCAAACAAACTCTCCTAATTTTGGGAAAGAATAGAAACTAAATATCTTCTTTCTTGGTTTAGCCACTCACGGTGGCCTCCTCCAGCGCCTGCCTACGCTCGACGTCCCCGCTTGTCGCGCGTTCCGTGGCACGGCGCACATCACGGGCCCGGCGGCGCGTAGTGTACGTGCGCCCCCACATGACATCTCTCCCCTCCTCGAGAGGCAGCTCATCCTCGAGCTGGAAGTCCGGGTATTTGGCGACGAACGACTCAACATCTTCCCATGTAGCCGAAGCAGCTGATTCGCCTTTCCATTGAATCAACACCTGCCGCACCCCACGAGCTAGGCGCCTCTTGACCACGCGTTCCGACGCCGGGGCGACAGCTCCATGATGGATGGGCGGCAGGGGCGGCGGAGCATCCGGTGGCGCACCTTGGAACTTCTTGAGAAGGCCAACATGGAAAACGTCGTGCAGACGAGCCCAGGGCGGTAGGTCGAGGCGAACAGCGACATCGTTGATGAGCTCTGTGACGCGGTAAGGTCCGTAGAAGCGCGGCTTGAGCTTGCCCGTGGTGGCCTGGTGCAGGGACGCCGCCGCGCATTGTCGTAGACGGAGCCAAACCCAGTCGCCCACCTAGTACGTGACTTGGCGATGAGCTTGATCATAGTGGCACTTCTGGACCGCCTGAGCTTGTTCGAGGCGGTGACAGATGTTGTCGAGGAACTCATCCCTCTCCTCCATGGTCTTGGCAACGGCGGCCACCCTCGACTCCCCGGGTTCATAGGACCGGATAGACGGCAAGTCGCGCCCGTAGACAATGTGGAACGGCGTGTCCCGAAGCGAAGTCTGGTAGGTGGTGTTGAAGATGTACTCCGCCCATGGCAGCCACTGTCGCAGCTGATCTCCTGTCAGGCAGCGCAGGTACATGACGATGATGCGGTTGGCGGCCTTCGACTGGCCGTCCGACTAGGGGTGGAAGGCAGTGGTCATGTGCAACTTGGTGCCCACCAAGCGCATGAGCTCTTGCCAGAACTTCGAGGTGAAGACCGGGTCGCGGTCAGACACCATGGACTGGGGAACACCATGGAGACGAACGATGTCGGCGAAGAAAGCTTGAGCGACGGCCTCCGCGGAGTACGGGTGTGCCAACGGGATGAAGTGGCAGTACTTGCTGAACCTGTCCACCACTGTTAGGATGACAGACTTGCCTCGGACGCGTGGGAGCGCCTCGACAAAGTCCAGGGTGATGTCGGTCCAGACACCCTGCGGCACGGGCAGAGGAAGAAGGAGGCCCGCCGGGTGCAAATGCTCCGATTTGTATCGTTGGCAAGTGGAACAGGTACGCACAAAATCCTGCACAAGTTGTTTCATGTTAGGGAAGTGGACATCACGCTGCAGGCGGTGCAACGTGCGTTGGACGCCTTCGTGCCCATCCTCGTGGACAACAGCCATGATCTCCAGCATGAGAGGAGACACCGGCGGAATGTACAGCCGCCCACCATACTGGACCATGCCGTCAAGGACTGCCCACGGTGGCCCCTTGGAGCCCGCGCGTACTTCATTCTGGAGTGCAACAAGGGCCGGGTCAGAGAGCTGTGCTTGACGGAGACACGTGACGAAGTCAAATCGAGGAGCCGAAAGGACCAGGATGGCCCCGTCGTCCGGCGTATCCCGGCGCGAGAGGGCGTCGGCCACCGCGTTCGCCGGTCCAGGCTTGTACTCGATAGAGAAATCAAAGCCTAGGAGCTTCCCCACCCAATGGTGCTGGGGGATCATCGCTAGCCTCTGGTCCAGCAGGTATTTGAGGCTGTAATGATCGGTCTTGACGAGGAAGCGGTGGCCCTAGAGGTACGGTCGCCAATGTCAGATGGCTTGGACAAGGCTGATGAGCTCTCGCTCATAGGCAGCGAGGGTGCGGTGTCGGGGCGCGATCGGTCGGCTAAAGAAGACGATCGGGTGTCCCTCCTAGACCAGCACCGCCCCAAACCCGTGGGAGGAGGCGTCGCACTCGACGATGAACATCTTGGTGAAGTCCGGCATGGCGAGCATCGGGGCGGAGGTGACCAAGGCCTTGAGTGCTCCGAAAGCCGAGGCCGCCTCCGCAGTCTAGGAGAAGCCATCCTTCTTAAGGAGCGCGGTGAGTGGCGCGGTGATGGTGCCGTAGTTGTGGACGAACTTGCGATAGTACCTAGCCAAACCGAGGAAGCCGCGCACCGCCCGCGCTGAACGAGGAACCGGCCAGTCCTGGACAGCCTGCACCTTAGCCGGGTCCATGGCGACGCCCGCCTTGGAGATGACATGGCTGAGGTACGCGACGGAGGCAGCGCCGAAGGCGCACTTGGCGCGCTTGACAAAAAGCCTGTGGTGGCGAAGCTCGGTGAGGATGGCGCGTAGGTGATGAAGATGGTCCGCCCAGGACTTGCTGTAGATCAAAATATCGTCAAAGAAAACGAGCACAAACGACGGAGGAAGGACCGGAGTACATCATTCATGAGGGCCTGGAAGGTTGCAGGCACATTGCACAGGCCGAACGGCATGACCAGGAACTCGTAGAAGCTGTCGTGTGTGCGGAATGCCATCTACTGGACGTCCTCCGGGTGCATGTGCACCTGGTAGTACCCCGAGCACAGGTCCAGCCTGGTGAAGAACCGGGCGCCATGGAATTCGTCCAGTAACTCGTCCACGACCAGGATCGAAAACGCGTCCTTGACCATTAGCGCGTTCAGCGCGTGGTAGTCAACGCAGAATCGCCACGATCCATCCGGCTTCTTGACGAGGAGTACCGGAGATGAGAACGCTGAGTCACTGCGGTGGACGATGCCCTGCTCGAGCATGGCGGCGCACTGCCGCTCTAGTTCGTCCTTGTGGGCCGTCGGGTACCTGTATGGTCGCACCTTCACTGGAGCTGCGCCGGACTTGAGGACGATGTGGTGGTCGCGTGCGCGCACTGGGGGTAGTCCCGTGGGCTCGGCGAAGACGTCGGCGAACGCGTCCAGCAGCCCGTCGAGGAGGGAGTCGCTGGCCGTGGTGGTGTGGATGCTCGGTGCGGTCGGTGGAAGCACCCCGTGCCAGCAGATGTCACTTCCCCCCTGCTGGAACGTCATGGATCGAGCAGTGAAGTCCCAAATGATGGGCCCCAACGGGCCAGCCAAACCGTGCCAAGTACCACATCAAACCCGGTGAGCGGCATGACAAAGAGGTCGACGCGAGACTCCTGGCTGTCGATGGTGACCGGGGCTTGATGAAGGACACCTGGGCAGGAGACTTTCTCGCCGTTGGCCACCGTCACCGTGAGCCGGGGGCGCGGTTGGATGGGCAACCCCGAGCACAGTGCAGCAGTCTCGCTGATGAAGTTGTGGGTTGACCTAGTGTCGACGAGCGCGACGACGGTCGCGGCGCCCAGCTTGATCTGGAGTTGCACCATGTTGCAGATGGGAACGCCGGCGACCGCATGCAAGGAGAAGACCGGGGCCTCCGTGTCCGCCTCGGTGGTGGCCGCGGCATCACCGGTATCGTCGATCTCAGCGCCGTCGATGTAGAAAAGGCGCTTGTAGACCTGGTTATGCCCCCTGGTGTACTTGTCGTCGCAGTTATAGCAAAGACCGAGGCGACGACGCTCTTCCTGCTCCGCTTGAGAGAGACGCTTCACTGGCCACCCCTCCACCGTGGCCGTGGGTGCAATCTTGTCCCGGTCCAGAGGTGGGGTCGGCAGGGCGAGGCGAGCTGGTGACGCCGGAAAAAGACCACGGACCACGTTCTTGGCTGGTGGCCGGTTGTACATGCAGATGTCCGCTGCTGGTGGAAGTAGGACTCGCAGCAGTTGATGAAGATGAGGGGGTCGGACTTGCCGTCGTACCGCGGAAAGTCCAACTTCTGGAATCTCGGCGGCCGATCGGAGTGGTGCTCGCCGGTGGCCGACTTGGTGCCCGAGGTGGACGTGCGATCGGCGGAGAGGGCGGCGATGGCCTTGGCGTTTGCCTCTGAAGTGGCCTGCAAGGTCTTGACGGCGGAGACGAGGGTCTCCACGGTGGTCTTGAGGTCACCGTGATCACCCATGGTGGCTATGTAGGACGTGGTGGAGGAGGATGCAGGAGATGGCGGCGCGGCGGCTGGTGGAGGCGAGGGAGTGCGGCGCGGCGAGGAAGCCCTGGATCGTGATACCAGGTTGTCAAGGGCGTCAAACCCTCGGATAGCTGGACCCTGGCTACGGAGTTCGTAGCCGCGATCCGTCTTCTCCGGTGAGGTTTTGCTCCTCTACCGTAGGCTTAGTTGTGAATGGGAAGAAGAGATTAGATTGATAATTCTTGCTTGCTTCAACCAACGTAGGGTACAAAGTATATATGGCCTTGGGCCTCAAACAAACTCTCCTAATTTTGGGAAAGAATAGAAACTAAATATCTTCTTTCTTGGTTTAGCCACTCACGGTGGCCTCCTCCAGCGCCTGCCTACGCTCGACGTCCCCGCTTGTTGCGCGTTCCGTGGCACGGCGCACATCACGGGCCTCGCGGCGCCTAGTGTACGTGCGCCCCCACATGACATAACGATTTAGTAAAGAAAACACTGCCACATCCACCTGCCGTAGTTATGGGCCAACATGTGTTGACTGGCTGAGGAATCTTGTTGCCGCATGGCTACTCGGCCAGGTCGAGAGCTGCTGGAAAAAAGCTAGTGGCCGTGACTATCGACCCGTATGCACACATTCTCCCCGCCAAGCAACGCAGTGGGCCGTATTTGCGGCAGTGAGCTAATGATCTCTATACTTGCCCTATGGGCTGGGCTTGGAAAGAAATTCAACGGATAAAAATCAATTGATGAGAAGAAACAGTTTTTACTCGTGATGTTTAGAAATTTCGTAATTATTTGGATTTTTAAATAATACATGAATTCAGGTTAAAACCAGATAAGAGAAGAAAAGATTACCGAAACCTGTGAAAGTGCAAGTGTGCAACTCAGCAAGACTCAAAGTAAAAGGAGCAAGCGGCCATACACCGTGTGGCGCCAGTGGTCACTACCGGAGAAATAGGATTTAGTTCCAGTTGGAAAGCTATTTTAGTCCCTATTTTTCTAACCTTGCGGTCCGTAGAATTTTAACTTATGATCTTTTATCTTACGCATAACTTTCTTGCCACCTCACCTACCTAGCACATACGCCGACTATCTATGCTTTTTTTTTTAACTAGGACTCTAACTGGAACTGAAACTAAAGGATCCTTTAGTCCTAGTTAATAACACCAACTTAGACTAAAACTAAAGAGCCTACAATAGTTTTGGTTGGTTTTCAGAAAATTTTTAATCCTAGTTATTAACACCAACCGGAACCAGTGACAGAGCTAGGATTGAAATAACCTTGGTGCACTCTATTACATAGAATAAAATTATATAATTTACATGGTAAAAATTGAGTGAACCGCTAGGATTTTTTTCACCATGGTGCATGTGCACCAGGGAAAGTCACTATGGCTTCGCCCTTGATCGGAACTAAAGATGTTAATAACCGGGACTAAAAGGCTATAGCATCCATAAAATTTATACCCAGGACTAATACTTAGACTAAAACTAAAGAGCTTACAATAGTTTTGGTTGGTTTTCAGAAAATTTTTAATCCCAGTTATTAACACCAACCGGAACCAGTGACAGAGCTAGGATTGAAATGACCTTGGTGCACTCTATTATATAGAATAAAATTATATAATTTACATGGTAAAAATTGAGTGAACCGCTAGGATTTTTTTCACCATGGTGCATGTGCACCAGGGAAAGTCACTATGGCTTCGCCCTTGATCGGAACTAAAGATGTTAATAACGGGACTAAAAGGCTATAGCATCCATAAAATTTATACCCAGGACTAATTGAAGTATTAGTTTCAGATCTAAATTTTACCGAGACAAATGAGGGGGATAGATGTGGATTTCTCTACTGGTGGGTGTGCGGCTGGCCGGCTGCAATTGGTGGGCATCGAGTGAGTATGTGACTAGCATCAGTTGCAATGATGGGCCACATTGTGTGAGATGAACATGTATCATCTCTGTGTATGACCGGTAGCGTCAGGAGGACGGGAGCCCTGGAGAGTCGGAAGAACAGCTAGGCCTAACCAGCTAACTTTTACGGTATGGGCTTTCGTTGCTGACTTCATGTATGGGCTTTGGTGGACCTTTTCTTTTATTTTCAATACTACAATACATAATTAGATAACTTAATTACAACATGATGCTATAAAGGTTACTAATGTGTAGTACTCACCCATGAGCGCAAGAATCATTAAAATCGGAGCTATATCTAAAAAGTTATAAGCTTTTGAAGTTCTAGGGGTTAAAATGCAAACTTGACATTTTAAAATAAAATTAATCCAGGAAAAAGGAATTATGAAATCAAGGGTTTTTACGATGCCAGCATATTTTTGGAAAAATAAAATATATAGATTCAAATTTTGGAATATCATTTCTACGAAGAACCTTTGTGATTAAAGGTAGACCCAAGGGGAAATAATAGAAAGTATCTAGGACTCAGAAGTAATGAAATAATTCCATAAAATATAGGGACTAGGGTGGAAGTGATTTGGGCTGTTAATCGCTTGATGAACAGCCGAAAATAGCTGCTAGCTTGTGGTCATCAGGGATGAAGAACGTGGTAGCGTGCGGTGGCACCGTACAAAACTCTAGCGAGAAATTGTTGGAGAAAGATAGATATATAGTTAGTAGAAGCATATGGATGTGTTTCTCACCTCTTTGTGAAGCTCCTACGTATCTCACCGGCGGTGAGCCGGTGAGGCCGAGGTAGGGGAGATCGGCATGGTGGTGATGGAGCTATAGGTGGTATTTGTGGCAAGTGGGAGCGAGCGAGAAGAGGCGTGAAAAGGAGAAGAGGTGGTGTGATATGGAGCAGAGCTCAACCTCCCATTTATGGGGCGGAGGGAGGGGAGGGGCTAGTGGGGGTGGGGGAGTGGTGTGGCGGTGGTGAAGGCTTGGTAGTAGCCAGCGATGACCATTCAAGTGGGGGAGATTATGGTGCAAGAGGAAGCGAGCGGGTAAGTGCGGTGTGGGTGGCGCACTACATAAAGTGGAGGGGCAGTCATAGGAGGCAGTGAGCTTGAGCTTTGCACATGATAGAGGAAGGGAGGTAGGAGACAAGTCTAACGAGTGGGCTCCATGATCAGGGACCATGGGAGAGAGGATGAAGGCGGGATGCTGGTGGGCTGGTTAGTGGGTTCGGCCTACATAGAAAAAAGAAAATTTGGGTTGAAAGAGAAAAGAATAAAGAAAAGGGAGAGTTAGGGTGAGATTTGGACATGTTTTGTCCTAAAAGGATTTTTTAGGAGCTTTGCAAATTGAACTTGATTTAAAACACTGAACTTTAAAGTTTGCTTTTCCAAATTTAAATTGAAATTTTAGAAACTTAATTTAAACCTGTTTGAACATATTCACATTAATTTCAATTTACCCACATGAACACTATGCATGAGGCATCAATGTAACAAAAATATTATACCCTAAAAAATTAGTTTATAAATATTTTTTCCTCCACTACAATTGAAGTCTTACACTAATTATTTTTGAAAAATTTTGATCTATTGCAAAATTTGAAAATTAGGGTGCTACAAAGTTATACATATGTTAACAAGTGGGGAGATTCAAACTAGCTGGAATAATGACACAAATATTGTCCTTATACCCAAGGTAAAGACTCTTACTCACCTGAACGATTTTCATCCAATTAATTTGTTTAGCGTGATCCATAAAATTGTTTCAAAGTTACTTGCTAATTTATTGAAGAAGATGCTCCTAGAAATCATCTCAAACGCCTAAAGTGGTTTTGTGCCAAGGCTTATCAGTCTCACAGGCGATTTTTGGTTGCTCATGAGGTACCTCATTTCCTCCATAGTAAAAAGGCAAAGATGGCCTTGGCTCAAGAAATCTGAACCTGATAAACCCTGGGCAAGTTTACCACTCCAAGTTAGTAAGGATGTTGAGTACCTTCTCTCGCTGGCTATAATTACTGAAGTTGGAGATGGAGCCAATACTCTCTTTTGGAGAGACAAATGGCTAACTGGAAGAAGCATCCAGGATTTGGCTCCTAATCTGTATGCTTTAGTGCCAAAAAGAAGAGCAAGCAGACGCACTGTGATGAATGCCCTGGTTGATGAGAATTGGGTAGCAGACATTCAAGGGGAAATTTTCTTGGAAGCATTGCTGGAATATCTAGAACTGTGGGATATTTTGGCAGAGGTAGAGTTACAGGAAGGTGCCTGGGATAAGCACATTTGGAGACTCTTCGCCTCAGGTGTTTACACAGCCAAATCAGCATATGATGTACTTTTTGAGGGTGCCGTCAGCTTCACCCCTTTGAACGTATTTGGAAGTCCTAGGCACCTCCTAAGTGCCATTTCTTTATGTGGCTGGCTGCTCACAACTGGTGTTGGACAGCAGACCGGTTTGCTCAGAGAGGCCTTCCCCACCGGGACCAATAATGTCTCCTATGTGATCAGGAGGAGAACATTCAACACCTACTCATAGGCTGTGTGTTTGCAAGACAATTCTGGTTTGAACTTCTGCAGATTTTTGGCCTTGCAACACTTGCTCCACAGCCTGATGATCCTTTCTTTGATGCCTGGTGGGACAAGGCGGTTTTGACGGTCAGCGGCGATACAAGAAAGGGTCTGAACTCCCTCATAATCCTTGGTGCTTGGACCATCTGGAAACTTCGAAATGATTGTGTGTTCAATGATGCTGCCCCTAGCATGCCCGCGGCTCTAGCCCATGCTATGGAGGAAGCCCATTTGTGGAGTTTAGCTGGTGCTAAGGGTCTGTTCTTGCACACAGCTAGTGCCGTTGTAGCCTAGTGGGTGTTGTGGTCATGTCTTTCTTGACAAGCATAGGTGATTTAGTCTTTACAAGTTTAGTGGGTGTGTGTGTTTGAGTCATGTAAGACTACTTCTCTTCTATTAATATAATGATACGCAGCTCTTCTGCGTGTTCGAGAAAAAAGACAATGCTAAATTGGGTATGTCTAAAGCGTATGATAGAGTGGAGTGTCCTTTTTTCTTGCATGGGATGCTTCTACCAGGGGTGTGTTTGGATGGCTGCTACCGCCCATCCTGCACCCGTGTGTGCGTATATTCACACTAGGAAGCGTGATTGGTTGTTTGCTTCCGCTACAACAGGTTGCAAAAGTGGGTGCAACTATAGGCCCAGATGCAGGGGTGAACGATACGTCTAGATCGAGCTTCGCTAGCGGAACAGTTCCACAGATGAAGGATAAGGATGGTGGGTCCACATGTTAGTTTCACATCTAGATGAATTGCATCCACTCATCCAACCTCGCGCTTTTGGTGTGATTGGTTGGAGTAGCATAGCCTGGATCGAACCATGCATCCAGACTCGGCTAGCCAGGCTTGCAACACACATCAATATTTTGTTTGGTTGATGTTTGCATGCAGCTAGAAGGAGGTTAAGCACTTGTTTGGTTGCTTTTCATGTCTGCACGCTCACCCATGCGCTCACCTGATGAGTGCACCATGCCAGCCAGGCCTTGGGGAAACGAGAAAGCATCCTAGGAGCTAGGATGAGCGGCGTTTTTTGCATGGTGCAAGCCAGGCTCAATGCCTCTGCAGGCAACCAATCACGTCTTTGCATCTGACAAAACTAGATGGACTGGATGCAGGCTACCAAACACCCCCCTTCTTTCTAGCGTGTGTGTTTGTTGCTCGCATAAGGTTTCGTGGATCTGCATCATAATATATCCTCGATGAGGGGAAGAACAAGGCTGAGTGGATGCGGCGATCGTGAAAAGTAGGTTGTTTGGTTGGTTGCATGAGCAGAAGCAGTAATCCTTGTGACTATGTTTTGTTGGTTGCCACGCCGATGCAGGAGATCCTGCATGTGCGACTGATGAGTGGGCCCGAAGTAGATGCAATGCATCCACTAAGCCTTCAAGATCTGAGTGGAGAGTGGAGATTCAACCGTATCCACCCTGTCAAGATGAAAACGTATGTTTACATCTGCTCGTACTGGCAACCAAACACTCTTCTCTATGAGTTTATACGGATCCACCAATGCAAACAGGGCTCATGCGAGCAACCAAATAGACCCAAGAATTTGCATCCACTTAGCATGCATCCCATCATCTAGGATATAAGATGCAGGTATACAAAACCCAATTTGACCAACCAAACACACCCATAATAAATTGTGTCTTTAGTGTCTTTACAAAATTAAGGTGAATAATGAGTATACTAAAATGAAATTAAGGGCTTTGACTTCGATGAGAGGTGATCCTTTATCATTATATTTATTTACTATAGTATGTCTTGAAGCTCTTTCAATGAGGCTGCAAGTAGCTGAAAAAGCCGTTCGAATTAAAGGAGTAAAAGATATGTTAGAAGGCATCCAGCTTGATGCATTTTGTCCTTTGCTAATAACTCAATTTTGCTGCTAAGTGCTACAAAGTCAGTAGCTATATGGAGGTAACATACTAGTTCCGGTTTTGGACTTAGTTGCTGCAAAGTGAGGATGATTGAGACTTGCTAATCCAGGCATGTCGTACATGAGGCGGCTTCTTTCATTTATTTGCTTCACATGGATGGCCTTTTAGTTTGTGAATTAGATTTTGAGAGGCTTATTCAGTTTCATGAACTTTTCTTTAAAAGTGTTACATATAATAAGGATGGACAACTATTCCTTCTCTTTTGGAAAGGTTGAAGCCGGAATATTCTTCCATTATCTAAAAAAACTTATGGAGGTATGAAAACATTAAACATAAATAAGGCAGTTTGTAATCATGTTCAGTGACAACCTACTGATGGGGACTTTTATGCATAGCTTAGGAATTTCGCATGAAGCATATAATTAAAAATACTTGGGTTTGCCCGTTTTCAATGGAAAATCTAAGACTTTGCCTTTCTGCTAGAGGAGAAGATTTGGCCTTGCATTCAAGTTTGAAAGAAAAGTTTCTCTCAAGGGCGGGAAAGGAAAAGAACTAAGTCTATTGCCCAGTCCATTCCAGTCTATGTTAGTCATGCTTCCACCTTATTAAATCACTGTGTGATATGACTCAGACTACAATGTTCTTGTGATATTGGTGGCACAACAAGATAATGCTGAGAAAATTCACTGGTTGGGAAAGGAGGAACCGATGAATCAAAGAGCAAAGGTGGATTGTGGGAATAATGTTTCCACCCGGGTAGGCATAAACTCCGACATTGATTGTGCTTTTCACAATCTTTTTTTTTACATTGCTATGCTAGCCCGACAGAAACAAGGTTGGAGACTTATAACCCAACATCCGCATTCAGTCATTCCTTGTGCTCTCCAATTTTAAAGTAATACAAAGTCCCAAACAAGATGAAGCACTTCATTTGGAGATTGGCCCATAATAGCTTACCACTACAACATAATGTAAAAATAAGAAGGATGAAGCTCGACACTATCTCCCCAATGTGCCACTGTCTAGACGAAGATGGACGATATATTTTAATAAAATGTGTGCATCAAATATCACCACTACAAAAACGGTGATCACAAACACGTTTTAACATACATGACTCCGTCAATGTGCCACCGTCTGGACCAAGATGAATGACTATTGAAGAACTTCACATGTGCTTCATTGATTGTTGAACTTCTAGCCCTAAAGAAAACCATTTTGTGGATGATTGAGCTGCAAGTAGTTACCTTCTGTTTCCTGCATCAAGATATGTGACCTGCACAAATAATCTCAAGATCAGGACTAGAACAGACGCCACACTAGATACATACAAAATACATGACTCGGTAACCATGGGATCAACTCTTGCAAAGCTTAGAATGCACATTGGGCAACATTTAGTCCATTGTGATACATTAGGCAAAATTAATAACACAATGAATGGTTTAATTGAGTGATGATATTAACTCATGTTTTTAAATACGAAACATCACCTTCTCATCCATGTACTTCTAGGCTTGCTGTTGCATATATATTCTCTCTTAGGCAAATTCCTAATAAAGCAGAAAACATTGGTAAGTTCCAGTAGCTAAAGCAAGCATCCGCAGACCTAGTTAGAGGCTGTTATTGGTTAAAACCCACCGGCAAGCAGCGACAGGCAACACAAGGAGCCGGGAGGCTCCTGGGACTGCTGGTGGGCCCCGGTCCCTCGGTCAATAGCCCACGATCCGGCACACGACCTGGCGTCTGGGTTGCTAGGCGTGCCACCTAACCTTGTACCTGATCAGGAAGGTGTAGAAGTGATTTATGTTAGTTTCCTGCATGCACAGATACGTATAAACATTAGTCCGAGCTGTGATCGGCTCATCGGGTGATTCCTGATATCGGCTATAAAAAGCCGATTGTGTCCAGTATTAGATCGGATCTAAGTATTTTAACAAAGCGCGCATATCCTATGGTAATATAAAACCTACTCTGTAATTAGTAAGCTAATCCAATCTACGACAGTTAAAGCTTTCACCGCATAACTGAAACATCCTACGCGTAATTGAGCCTAACAGATACGAAAGATAATAGAATAGCAATCTAAACAGAGGCCTAAAAACCAACAGAGAGCCGATTCCCGGAACAATCTCCTTTTAGATTGATAAAAACCATCAAGCATATTGAAGGGCCTAATCATGCGGATGTTAAGCTGAATCTTCGATGAACAAAGACTAACCATAACAGATGGATCTACTAATCAAGAACAGAGCAAGGTGCTGCCCTCATACCCGAGACCGGGTACGAGGATAGCCAAACGTTGTTCACAGGTAACAAACGATACATAAATACAACATGAAAGAGCCGATGCTACCCTATAAACACTAAGATAACTAGTGCTACTCGCCATCAACAATGCTTCAGTACGAAAAATACCAAGGTAAACATGC
The DNA here is from genome assembly GCF_002211085.1 of Panicum hallii. Lineage (NCBI taxonomy): Eukaryota > Viridiplantae > Streptophyta > Magnoliopsida > Poales > Poaceae > Panicum > Panicum hallii. The sequence continues at coordinate 52,414,077 of NC_038044.1, forward strand.
CAGAATGATGCTGCCCCGATCATGCGAAGCGTGATCGGGGCTGCACGACACTTATCCGAGAGAAACCCTAGAACAGGGGTGGCGATGCGCCGAGAGTTGTTTGTGAATGATTGATGTTGTCTCATTCGTAGTCCAAGGTATATATTTATAGTCCGGAGACTTGTCTTTCCTGACCAATCCTAACCTACTATGACATAAATCCTGACTATCTCTATCTAAACTAATTTAAACGCACACACCTATCTAGATACATGGCCGATCCTGGCCTTAAAACGCTCGCGCAGGGGCCGATTCGCAAGCCCACTACGATTATCTTTTGAGCCCATCTTGCTTCGCGGCCCACCTTCTGGCGCAGCTAAATTATAGCGATAACAGAGGCTCTAACTAGAAAGCCACAAAGAATTGCATCTTTCAAACAAAGCAGGAAATCCAGCAGTTCATACAAAGAGACGAAGGCCATACAAATAGGTAAAACGTAAACGAAGCATGACAAATGCTTTAATTTAGGCTCTAACTACTACCAACACCTTCCTAGGCTTGCCGAGCGGTGCTACAGCTATCCAGAGGTGAGGCAATTCCCACTTTCTCTCCTTGGCGCCAACAAGTAATGAACCACCTAGTTATAATTATTCAATAGCAGCTTAGAACTTTCTCATGGATTAAAAATACAAGAGGGACAAGAAATAGGTATCCTTTAATTTCCTTTATTCTCTACAGACTTAAGAAGAAGAAGAAATACTTATACAGAAAATTAGTTGCTAAATTATCAGACACATGATTCGTATATAAACAAGCATACCGAATGATCTTTGAGGATCCTCGAGGAGCGGGTGGTGTTACCACCTGGTACCAAAGGTTACTGTAGGCTTCCATTCACCCCAAAAAATGGTCTTCTTGCTACCAGTATTTTTAAGGTGGACCGATAGGGTGTTTTCTAGTAGTGGGAGAAGCTCTAGATCTAGTTTTAAAATGGTATTGCTCCAGGCAAATAATGAACATTGCTAAGATTTTGTTTACTTCATTTGATGGAACTCTAATATTAAAGGAGAATCTAGAATGCTGTTTTTCTTAACTTTGATATATATCATGTAGCATGATGTCCAAGACACTGTAGCCGTAGTATTGCACATCAACTGGCTCAGTTTGGTGCTTCTTTGGATTCGTTTGAAAGCTTGAATCTGTCTCTGGTTTGAGGATATTCCAGAGCTTGTTTTAGACATTGTAATCTGTGAGTGTACTGGGCTAATTGTCTAATGAAAGTTCACTTTTCATTTTATTAAAAAATGGTTTAATAATAGCACCTGTCTCCTGTATTGACGAGGTTTGGTGTCTGATGCCCCAAAATTTGCAAGCATTGTTCATCTTGCACCCTAAGATGAGAATTTGATTATTTTATTTTCTATGGGCGGTGCATGTGCGAAATTACTATTCAAATATCGACATTGGTTAGCTCCTACATGTTGCATTTCCTGCAATGTTACTCCTTGATATTGTTTACCATGTACCTTGTTAAAGTAGCACGGGTAGTCATCTTATGATAATGGCTGCATTTATTTGCTTTGCGATGCTCCAGGTCCTTATATGAACCAGGAAAGGGAAGGGTATTATCTTTCACAATATGTAAATATCTAAATGGAAATAGGTTACTACAAGAGAAATGAGTATTAGCAATGGGATATGTGGTTGTTAAAGGTACAAATATGGTCGTTAAAATTTATTATTGACTACAAAAATATGGTTGTCCATGGTTGTTAAAGGCTCTGTCATTAATAGAATTAGAGGCCACATACAATTTCTGGTCTTTAGCTTTTCAATGACGAGACAATGTCCGTCGTTGATACGAGGGTATTAATAGCCACATTTCAATGTAGCAATGACCACCTTTTTCCATCATTAATTTATTACGCCACTAGCATGAGGTATTGCCAACAAAATTTGTTGTCGTTAATCATAGTTCACTAGATACTATAAAGCATCAACAACCACTTTTATAGCAACCACATATTTTTAGCAGCAGAAGAATCTGGAATAGACATTTTTGCCGGAAGTACATCTAGTATGCTGAATATGCTTCTCTTCAAGCAAAAACTACGTCATATTTGATGCACACACCTGATTAAAAGATGTCCTCCATCTTCGTCCAGACGGTGGCACATTGGGGATCGAGCTTCATCCTTCTTCTTTTTACATTATGTTGTAGTGGTAAGCTATTATGGGCCAATCTCCAAATGAAGTGCTTCATCTCTTGTTTGGTACTTTGTATTACTTTAAAATTTGAGAACACAAGGAATGACTGAATAAGGATGTTGGATTATTAATCTCCAACCTTGTTTCTGTCGCGCTAGCATAGAAATGTTAAAAAATAAAAAAAAACAAAGATCATGAAAAACTCAATCATGTTGGAGTTTATGCCTACCTGGGTGGAAATATTCCCACAATCCACCTTTGCTCTTTGATTTATCAGTTCCTCCGTCCTTTCCCAACCAGTGAATTTTCTCAGCATTATCTTGTTGTGCCACCAATATCACAAGACCGTTGTAGTCAAGTCATCTCGCACAATGATTTAATGAGATGGAAGCATGACAAATGTAGACTGGAATGGATTTGGAGCCTTAATTATTTCCTTTCTCACCCTTGAGAGAAAATTTTCTTTCAGACTTGAATGTGAGGCCAAACCTTCTCCTCTAGAAAGTTAAATGCTTTAGTCTTAGATTTTCCATTGAAACGGACAAATCCAAGTAATTTTAATTATATGCTTCACGCGAAATTCCTAAGCTGTGCATAAAACTCCCTTCCATTTCATCAATTAGGTTGTCATCATTGAGCATGATTACAAACTGACCTTATTTGTGGCTTGCATACCCAACATTTCAAATAGGTGTTTAATATTTTCATTACCTCCATAGGGTTGTTGAGATAATGGAAGAATATATTCCGGCTTCAACCTTTCCAAAAGAGAAGGAATACTAGTCCATCCTTGTTACATGTAGTAGCCCACCACTATACACTTTTAAAGAAAAGTTCATGAAACTGAATAAGCGTCTCAAAATCTAATTCACAAACTAAAAGGCCATCCATGTGAAGCAAATAAATAAAAGCAGCCGCCTCATGTACAAAATGCCTGGACTAGCAACTCCCAATCATCCTCACTTTGCAGCAACTAAGTCCAAAATTGGAAATAATATATTACCTCCATATAACTCAATTTTGCAGCACTTAGCAGCAAAATTGAGTTATTAGAAACGGATAAATGCATCAAGCTGGATGCCTTCTAACATATCTTTTACTCCTTTAATTCGAACAGCTTCTTCAGCTACTTGCAACCTCATATATGGAAAGAGCTTCAACACATACTATAGATAAATAAATATGATGATAAAGGATTGCCTCGTCGAAGTTGAATCCCTCGTTTTTGTTTTAGTATACTCATTATTCACGTTAATTTTATAAAAGCTTTTATATATCCCATATTATAAAGTTTGTGGCAACAAAACTATTGTCATATGAAAGTACTTTTAGACGAAAATCCAATCATACTATTGCTATAAGATAAAGTAATCATTTTGTAAGATTAACTGTTGGCCAAAAATTTCAAAGTCTGAATATAAAATTGCGTGAGCGCCTTATATTATGGGATGAAGGGAGTATCTACTAATAACTTATACCTGAATATCCCAGTGATCTATTGGTCATGGTAATTAGCTTTTGTAAATGCAAAATATTTATTACCTCCTAGCTCATTAACCAAGAGCAAAAATGCAAGGATCAAGATCTTGAATCGAATCAGAAATGCTGTTGCATTGTCTTATCATTGTCGAGAGGGTTCACTTAGTAAAAGATTTTTCACTAAACAGAAAAGGGAAATGATTCAATACAATAACAAGATTATATTATTATTGAATTTACAGAGAGTAATGGGTCTTAAATATAGATTGTGTCTGACCTGGATGTTGGTGATTGGGTCGGGGCTATGGGTCCAAGTGAACGCAATAATGTGCAGGCGTGGAGAGAACACAAGGTATGCCATCTGTGAGGAGCTGGAAATATGTGCGGAGTGCTCATGATGAAGCTGCACAATCAGTTCATGACAACATATGCATAGGAGAGAGCTGTTAGAATGGGGCATGTGGTAGAGCTTCTCCAGATTCTAGGAAGAATCAGCCACTAGGAGCCCCACCAAAGTGGCCCTAAGAGCAGCATTTTATCGCATCCACATGTCCTACAAATGCTCATTTGATGCTGAATTGTTCCATGCTCTCATATCCGAGAACTTTATTTACATATACTTTCACCATATTGTCGATGTCCATTTCCATTTTCGAGTACTCATAGACAAGGATGCTGTCCGATCGATCATTATTTGTTCTTTCAATTCTTTGCCTGTCCCAGCATTCTGGTTGCACACTCTCTAGCCAACCGAAGAGCACACCTTTGTCACTCGCAAACTAACTTGTGGCTGATGTTCCCAAGACCATGTCTGCAACCTGCCAACCTGTATCGTGTAGGTGAGTAGGTGTTTCCTACCATCAGCATGTAAGGTAGGCATGCTGGAAGGAACTATGGAACTCTAAAACTATAATCATACTTGTTAAACGATTTTAGTTCGATACACCAAATATTACTGGTAGGGAAAAAGTGTTACAGCCATCTTTGGATGCAAAGGCCCAGCTCTACAAAGATGTATCCTTATGTGGCATGTGGTATCCATGCATTGATGCCAAAATAATATTAAATACCAGCAAGTTTTGATTTAGAAGGACTTTGAAATTAATCTGCAGGAAACCAAATAACTTATTTGTCATTCTAACTATTTCTAGGAGTAAGCAATTCTAAAATAAGTCAGAAAACACTATGTAAAGAGACATGCCTTTAAAATTAGGTGACAACTGATGCTAACAACAAGATTGAGAAATAGGCATATATATGACTCATACAAACCAAAACTGAAGCGTCTGGTTCTAAGCCACATTAGGCAGCACGAAATTGCTACAAATCAATCCATGGTTCCACACAAACATAAAACATCTAATGAAAAGCAAACAAGATACATGGACACGTGGACACAGCATTTCCATGCTCATGGCCATACATATGTGAGATTCACACCATCACTTGCATTGTTACCACCATGGCAAACATGTCCGGAAGAATCTGCATAATTCTGATTGATCACCATATCGATGTGTGAGCTTAGATGCTTAGGGCGAGATCCACATCACCATCCACAGAATTTTCTTCCGCAGCAGCTTCAGCTGGTGGAGCTAAGTCACGAAACTGAATCTCAGAGGGGCGATGCAGGTGGCGATAATCCCTGCGACATGATTGCATTCATAAAACTTATTGTTAAGCTAGAAAAAAAGAGGATTGTTTATATATGCACTTAAAAACTCTGGAGAGTAGCTCATGTACGTACAGGGTAAAGCAGCCTCCTTTGTAGGTTCCATGTTCCATGAGCTCATGTTTAGTCTGTGGGATCTTTTCAGTTATGCCACAGCAGCAGCGGAAGAGAACAACTGGTGTGGGCTCCTGATCATTTTTCAGACTCGGTGACAGAGGCGCCAGGTGCACAGGGATTGTAACCAATGCATTGTTGGTGTTGGGTTCAGGCAGTGCCAATATTTCCTGCTGTGCGCGTGGGTGTGGCTGTGAAACAACCAGGGCCAATTCCTGGCTAGTATTTGGTTGCTTTTGTGGTGGTGGTGGAATTGGAGCTGAGGTGGACACTTGCCGCACTCTCAGTGGCTGCACAAAGCCACTCCCTGCCTGCTGAGAGGCACGTCGAGGGCGGTGAACCTTCAGATGGCCACCACGGGCGCGTCTAGAGTGGAACTCTCGGTGGCAGTAGTCACATTCGAATACCTGCATAGCAACTTTCTGTTATATATATGCACAAACATTTCAAAAATATAACATTTCACTTTGCAAAAATTAGAATAAACAAAAACAGTATCGGAGAACTTCTAATGTTCTAGGTTTGCACAAACATGTAGATAATAAGAATTGATACATGTGGTTGTGGATGTAGGTGGTATGCATATATCCCCTACACATTAAACAATACAGGTATATATGATCTTTAAACTATATAGATGTAAAATGAATTGGTATTGGTATGTATTAAATCCTGCATGATAACTCTTAAGGGACTAGTCCTGTATTTTCCACGAATGTCCCACAGTTTTTTGAGGAACATTGAAAAATAAATTAAACAAAATAAAACAATGAAACAAATCTAAGAAAATATGAAAAATATATGGGGCAAATACGTTGGTGTTTTTACCGTCGGCCTACCTAGGGATACCCTAAGATAGGTGATTATTTGGTGAGGGATTGCCAGATCTGGAATTTGAAGGTGAACACAAGGACAAAAGACACAAATTTAGACAGGTTCGGATCCCTAGAGTAGCGTAATACTCTACATCCTGTTCTGGGATGTTGTATATTGCGCCCTGCGCTTGGGTGTTGAGTTGCCTGTTGGCTGCTCTCTGTTGGTTCTCTCTCTCTATCTAGGTACCCCTGCCCTCCTTTATATATCTCAGGGGACGGGGTTCTTACTAGGATTACAAGATAGGAGTCCTAGTAGGATTATAAGATATGAGTCCTAATAGGATTACAATGGAATCCTAGTAGGAATCATACTTCTTTTTCCTCACGGGTAGCTTCCTTGCGGTACCCAGGGGATCTATCCCTGAGAAGCCTCCGAGCTCTTCATAGCCGAGTACTGCAGGCATTTCGAGTACTTCTGAAGTAGTCTTCAGTTTCTTCTGAAACTCCGTCTTGAAGGTCTTCTTCGAGTACTTCCTTTGTTGCATCGAGGCTATGAGGTGCTCCTGCCCCGAATAGCTTGAAGTCTTCTTTTGTATGGGGTGCGATGGAAAATCGCACTCCATATGGAGTAGCCCCTGAGCCTTAGGTTGAATCGAAGAATCAGGCTGAGGGTTACATTAGTCTTGAATCTTCCTTACTTACTCTTCGAATATATTCAAAAAATAAGTAGTCGATGACACGTATCCTGCAGCCCCCGAGTCTTGAATCCAAAACCCTTAGGTTCAGAAAAAGGATCCAAGAATCATGGCATTGGTGTTACTCTAAAATCCCTAGAAAAACTCTTTGCCTTCTGCACAGTGAAATTGAGCCTCCCGCTGGTTTATTTAACCGCACGATGACTTAGAGTTTCTTCTGCACTCTCAGTCTTCATATGAGTCATCTTCGAGTAGTTTTGCGGCGTCCAGCCCCCGAGCTTATGAGCCAGGAGAGCCGAAGGAGCCATGTCGAGTAGTGTGCATCGCCACCCCCCGAGCCTGGGAACTAGCGAAACTGTGATGGCACGCCGTGCTACCTGGAGGGTTGTTGCCGAAGCTTGATCTGAAAAAAGACAATGCATACATTATGTAGCATAATGCGAAGATACCGAGTAGTACTCAGTAATAATGTGAAGACACCAAAATTTATTCGGTATAAAAATAGCTGTGTCGAGCTCTTTTTTAGGCTATTTAAATCTCCCGAGTAGTCCACCTTTACGTTCACCCGGTCCCAGTTTAGCCTTCACCCATAGCATGTACGAGTCGCTTAGGTCTCTTGCCTTCGCTCATACAGGACGGGTCGCTTAGGTCACGACTGGAGACTCGAGATTTCACGGATTAAGGCATTTGCTACTCGAGTAGATTAACGACCGTTAAGAGGAGACAACGAGCTGAAAGTAGTCATCATGCGACAGAGTGGATGCACAGTGCGCAAAAGGTAGTCAATGAAGTGTAGCTCTAAAGGGTTTCAATGCCCATCGAGAGTCGTACACGGATAAGTAGTCGGTGAAGTGTAGCTTTGGAGGGTTTCGATGCCCATCGAGAGTCGTACACAGATAAGTAGTCGGCGAAGTGTAGCTCTGAAGGGTTTCAATGCCCGTCGAGAGACATACACAGATAGATAGTCAATCATGGTGTAGCCCCCGCGGGTTTCATGCTCGTCAAGAGGCGTACCCAAAAAGGTAGCTAATCTTGTGAAGAACAAGTCGGAAAAGGTATAAGTCACTTAGCTTGATTCGTGGACGAATGTCGACGAAGCCGTGGAGCTTGTTGATGGAGCTGTGACAGTTTGTTGAAGGAGCTCGACTAGTCGGAGTCGATTCCGACTAGTTTTCAAGTCGAGACGAGTAGTTGATGTAGTCGTTGCCGTGAGGCTCACCCTCGACTAGTTTCTAGTCGAGACGAGTAGTCGAAGTAGTCGTCGGCGGGCCGCCGATCGTCCTCGCGAAGTCGAAGTGATCGCCGGCGGGCCGTCGAGCCTCCTCGCGAAGTCGAAGTAGTCGAACTCGTTGCTGCAGCGCGCGGATATTGCAGCACAAGCCGAAGTTGAACCGGGTCGTCGAGGTCGGCGGCCACGGTGCATCGACGTTGCAGTGCGAGGTGAAGTCGAGCCAAGTAGTCGAGGTCGATGTAGCCGTTCGCTGAAGGATCCGATCTCGAACTCGATGAATTGATCCGCCGATGCATATGTTGAAGTAGCAATCCGCCACCTTGAGTGGATTGATGTTGATGAAGAGGTCCTTCAAATTCGCCTAATGATCGCGACGATCGGCCCCATGGTGGGCGCCAGCTGTCGGTGTTTTTACCATCAGCCTACCTAGGGATACCCTAAGGTAGGTGAATATTTGGTGAGGGATCGCCAAATCTGGAACTTGAAGGTGAACGCAAGGACACAATACACAAATTTAGACAAGTTCAGGCCGCTAGAGTAGCGTAATACCCTACGTCCTATTTTGGGATGTTGTATATTGCGCCCTGCGCTTGGGTGTTGAGTTGCCTGTTGGCTGCTCTCTGTTGGTTCTCTCTGTGTATCTAGGTATCCCTGCCCTCCTTTATATATCTCAGGGAACGGGATTCTTAGTAGGATTACAAGATAGGAGTCCTAGTAGGATTCTAATGTATACAATATCTCAAATGGTATCCAAGCCGGTATTTATTGTGCTTTATAAAAATGATGACTCATGGGATTACCTATTTGTTTTTTATAGAAGTAAGTAATTAGGGTCTGATTGGTTGGGTGCCAAAATGTGCCCTGCCAAAATATGGGCAAGCCTATAAATTTTAGCATTCGTTTGGTTGAATTTGAAAAATTGGAATGACTTAAATCGACGACATTTAGCTCGCCCACATTTAGGTTTTTTGTGCCAATCCCCTCTTATGGTACTTGTATTTTGGCATCAAACAAATTGATGGTGAAAATTTTGGTTGCACCTAACCAATTGCTATTCTTGCCCACGTTTTGGAAAATAAATTTGGCATGCCCATATTTTAGTCTGCTCATGATTTGGTAAGGTAAATTTTGGAACCCAACCAATCAGGCTCTAAGTATGCAAAAGCATTTATGATTGAATCTTCACAAGATTTAAGAAATAATCTCTTTTATGTGATCTTCCACAAACAGATTTTCTTAATTATTCTAGATGCTCCTATGTATTTCTTTAGTGGTAAGCGATCCAACGAGGTGCCACTCGTACTGACACAATCAATCTCATGGCCAAGCCTCGTGTAGGTGCTTATACGCGTGACATGTGCCTTTGTATGACCATATGCCTCTATACTATGTTTCTTCAAAATAAAAACATACAATCTTTTCTATATATTTTTTGTATACATTTGTATTGAAATATAGTGAATGCCGAAGAAGCAAACTAACAATGCTCATCACCACTCAATGATCAATTAAAAAACCATGTGAATAATCCCATGCATATCGTGCAGAAGATTTTGTGATTAATATATAGGCTATATATCTAGCAAACATACTCAACTTGGCTTAGAAATTTATCCGTTGATTTAGTTATTGATACAGTTAAAGAATAATTTAACCTTGAGATATACCAAAATAATTTGATTGCTGACTTTCCCTTTACTCATCAAATAACCAGGATATTGGCACATAGTCTCTAATACATAGTTTTGAACAATTCCTATCTAAACATTATGGTGTCAAAAAATATAAAAAAAGTGGTGACGAAAAAGTTGATTTATTTTACTTACTTAAGTGGTGCAAGTTTATAGGCTACTCACTAGTACAGTAACCCAATACAGTAACCCCCTTTAGTTCCGGTTCCAAACCTCTTTAGTCCCGGTTATGGAACCGGGACTACGAATCCAGGACTAAAGATCCGTGTAAGGCAAAAAATTTATTTCGCGCCCAGGACTCAAACCCAAGATCTCTTGTCTCACGTATAACTTTCTTGCCACCCTATCTACACAGCACATATGACTCTAATTGGGATGCTTTTCTTTTGAAACAACACGTAGAACCCCCTTTAGTCCCGGTTGATCGGTTGATAGCTAAATGGTGACCCTTTAGCCTCGGATGGTGTTACCAACCCGGACTATAAGTTTTGGACTTTTAGTCCCGGTTGGTGGACTAAAGATGGACCTTGAGTCCTGGTTGGAGCCTCCAATCGGAACTAAAGGTCCCTCCCAGCCCCACCCGTTGGACCCGGGACTAATGTCATCATTGGTCCCGGGCCCAACAACAGCCGGGATAAATGTAAAAAATTAAAGATATTTTCTATAGTAGTGACTACTACCCATCCACAGTTTGTAACTTCCTTTTGTCATGTTTTTGCAGGCGCGATAAATTCTGCATCAGGGATGAGGCCACATTTTGCCACAGATAGTTTAACCGTGAGTGATAAAATAGACCAAAGATCAGATTATGGACCAAAAGTCTCAGGCCACCCCTTGAGCTAGTCACAGGTCTCTACGTGCGTGTGGTTTTTAGGATTTGAACCCATAAGCTTCCTCTTCATACAATACTTTCTTTCCCTACGACCACTACATCATTGTTAATACTCACTCTATTTTTATTTACATATCGTATTAGGTTTATCCTAAGTCAAACTTAGCCAACTTTGATCAAATTTATAGAAAAGAATAATAATATTTACAATACCAAATTTATTTCATTTAATCCACCATGAAATATATATTGATAGTGCATAGGTTGGGTAGTATAGTTTGTCAGACTCAGGGCCACGGGACTGGGTGCATAACGTAGTTTAAAGAGGTTTAAGAGATTAAGCCCGTCTCATCTCTTATCTCTTATTTATCTCGTTTATCTCTTATTTATCCTGTTTAAGTAGGAGATAGAGCTAACCGGTACAGGAGGAATCTACTCGAGATATGTTCTGGTACGATTCCCTGGCTAGTGTTGGTTAGTATCTTTGTAACTCTGGCCTCTCGGATATATAAGGGAGGACAGGGACCCCTCTCAAAACACGATCTCTGGATCATTCAACACCTAAGGCAATACAAACCACTACAGGACGTTGGGTATTACGCACCTAGCGGCCCGAATCTGTCTAAGCTTTGTGTTCCTTGTACCTTCGAGTTCCTGATCTCAGCGTTCCCTCACCCAAAACCTACCACCTTGGGTATACCCCTCGGTGGGTAGCCGGTTAAACACCGACAACTGGCGCGCCAGATAGGGGGACGCGTCGAAGATCCATCGGCGAGCTCGTTGGCGACTTTCAAATTTTCCAGGTCAGTTCCCTCTCAGGGCACGACTGTGACAGTTCGAATACCTGTAAACTAGGCGCATAATTTGTTAGAGTGAAGTATGTGCTTGATAGTGTAAAGCTTGTGAATGTTTGTGTGAAGCTTTTGAAAATTTAAAGTGCAAGTAAAAAGGGCATTTCTGTAATTATAGAAAAACCTAGGGTTGTTTTTGCAAAATGTAATTTGATAGGAGGTAACTCCAAAATAAGGGAAGGGTGGTTTTGCAAATATGCTTTCTCTTATTTTATCCCCTGCAAAAATTATATTTTATCCAAAAGTTTCAGTTGAAATGTGTGTGTTGAAGTGTGTAAAAATTTTGGGTAAAGTGGTGAAAATAAGGGTATTTATGTAATTTTATAAAAGTACAAGTCCTTTTAGGCAAGTATTTGATTTACAAAAGTAATTCTCAAAGTTACTCAGGGCTAAAGTGTAAAAGGTGCAAGTCATTATGACATGTCTATCCAATCATTATGACGAGTCTATCCCGTCATCATGACGTGTCATAAATGCTTGCATTTAGGTCCTGAATTTTATAAAGTTACGCTCTTTAGGACAAAAGTAATTCAAATCCAACTTTTGTTCAAAATTTAACGTGTAAAGATATAAGTTTTGAGTTTTTGAATTGGGCCCTAAAGCAATGTTGTAGAGTTTGAAAAACTCTCCAACTTTCGTTTTGGGCATTTCTTCATTAGGATTTTAAATCAATGGGAAATTTTACTTTACAGACAGGTCCCTACAGTTTTCTAAAATTGCGTATGAGTCCTTAGGGAATTCCATTCCCCCTTCTCCTCTGTTTTTCTTCTTCCTGGTGCTTCCTTATCCTCTACCAGCGGCATCTCTTGTCTGGCTTCCATTCTTATCCACCCGGCCCCATCTCTCTCTCTCTCTCTCTCCTCCACGGCGGGCGCTCGGGCGGAGCGCGCACAGACGCTGGCGGGCGGCGCGCTGGCGCTTTGCAGGCGGGCGTTGGCGGGGCTGCGGCTCGCGTACGCTAGCGCGCGGCGGGCGGGCGGCTGCGAGCGGGCCCAGGAGCTGCGCGGCGTGCGCGAGCGGCTGGCGCAGGGCCGGCGGCACGCGGGGCGCAGGCGCGCGGCGCGGCTGGCAGCAGCGGCTGCGGCGCGAACGAGCAGGCGCGCGCGCGGGTGGAGGAGCGGCGCGGTGCTGGTGCGATGGGAGAGCGGGGTGCGGGCTCTGGCGGCTACGGCTCGGGGGCGGAGCAGGCTCGGCGTGCGCAAGGCCGGAGCGGCGTGGGCAGGAGTGGAGGCTGGTGATGTGGGCGCACGGGTGGAGCAGTACGCGGCGAGCAGGCACTGGAACAGCGCGAGCGCTCGGGATCCAGGCTGGGCCAGAGCGCGGCGCTGGCGACGTTGGCGCAGGCGCTGGAGCAGAACGCGCGCAAGCGCGTGTGCGGGCACGGCGCGGCTCGGCGTGCAGGACTGAACGTGCAGGTGGAGCTCTGGCGGCGGTTTGGCGTGGGCTAGCACGAGGACAGCAAGGCCCCACGCGTGGAGTACCTGGTGATGGTCTGGCGCGGGCCCCACGCGTGGAGTACCTGGTGATGGTCTGGCGCGGGCGGCCGCAGCAAGACATGACGCGGGCCAAGAAAGCACGCGATTCGGGCGTGCGCGGAAGCGACGTGGCAAGATCGGAGTAAGCGCGGATCCGGCAACAGGAGAAGGAGGAGGAGCTATGCAGAGCACTGGCGTGCAGGGCAACGACGTGCAGAGGGCGGCGAGCCGGAAGGAAAGATGGCGAAGCGAAGGCGACGGTTACAGCGCGGCGAGATCAGAAGGAGCAGCTGCGCAGCGGCAAGGCGGTCAGGACAGGAGTAACGCGGCGCGGGTTCGACGCGCAGCGCAAGACCGGCGGCGGTGGTAGGCCGGCCCTAATGGCGTCGCAACAGTTGGAGAGAACGACGGAGTTGCAGAGCCCGGAGGTCCGAGCGGAATCGAACCGGCGCGTTCGTTAGGGCGAGCGGAAGTGTTTTGCCAGTAGCCGGCTCGGCTCGATTCCGCAGGCGTGTGCGCGTGCAAGGCAACAGGCCACGCGCGAGCAGGTTAAGGGCCAGTGGTGTGAGAGCAGTACAGGAACAGTGTGCCGGAGATGCTATCAGGCGCAGCGGTCCTGCAGGAGGCTACGCGAGTGTGCCGGCCGTGTTTCAGTGGCACACGTGCGTGAGCAGAGAAGGCTTAGCCGTGAGCAGGAAAACCCTGAGGTTCGCAAAGGAGTCGGCATAGCGAACCAATCCGGTCCTATCGGCTTCTTCCTTGAGTCTACGACATCCAGCAGCACCTTTCTCTCGCCGATCGATCGAGCGAGACCACAACACCTCGAAGAGACTCCTGAACCCCCATCAAGTTTCTTCGGATCCCTTCACCAGGACATCATCGCCGTGGCAAAGTCGACTATCATCGCCACGGATCACCGTGAGGAATACCTCTCCGGCTATCCTTCACCCATTGCAATTCCCGGCAAACTTCTTCGTCACCCACGGAATCTCGTCACCGTCGAGCTCTTCTCATCGCCAATCCTATTCACCATGGGAATTCAGTTTCTGCTTGTTCTTCTCCACAACCAAGGCTACCCCAAGGTTTGCCCTGATTCACTGAATCTTTCTAATGCCGGTGACCCCTTTGCCGGAACCTTGTCGTTATTTTTCCTGTTCTCTGTTTTCCTCGACCAGGGACTTGAATGCTTTGATTTAGAAAGTTCTAGGGTGTTTTCTGTATGGTTTCCAGAACTTTCTTTATTTCAAATCAATGAACTTCTACATTTTATAGATTTTCGTAAGGAGTTCATAAAAGTACAAAATCAGCTTTGTTCGAAACCCTAGGTCAAAATCTACAAGTTTTATGTTGTGCTCTTGAATCGAAAATCTTGATTTGTGATCTAGGCTAAATGTTAGAGAATGAATGCTTTATTTGTACCTTGTGTTATATGCATGTGATATAGCTGAAAAGTAATCATAGGATGTATGTTTTAAATAGAGATGTGTGACAGTTAGTTAATTCTATCACCCGAGTGCTCGTATCTCTGCCATCAAGACTTTGTCCTTGTCTTGATTGCCGTTTCCTTAAGGTTCTCTTCGTATAAAGATCCTTGTTAATCTGTGTGTATCTGCTACTTAGCCAATACCTCTCTGCAGCTATGCTTCAGCGTCAGCTATCAGCCCCGTCGCTTAGTATCCGTTTTCTTTGAGTCTATGATGTTTCTGTGTAACAACTGTCAGCCGATGCCCTTCTTTTGGTATGCTTCTACCCTAGGCTGGTTAGTTGATCCGGTTGTTACCCTTCTAATATCGGCTACTGCTGATATAATTCTTCTGTTCTGTCCTACATCGGCTGCACGTAGTTGATGTATCAGAAATGCACACACGATCTTAGGGTTCTTGCTATCGGCTAATCTAAGCTGATTCTAGTTGTTCTCCCTATCGGTCAAATAGGGCCGATCTATTCTTAGTTTTCCCATCTTCATCCATACACTTCTATCAGCCGATTTATCAACTGAGAGATCGGCTATATACCTATCGGTCACGTACCCTCAACCACACTCCCATTGGCTGTACGTCACTCAATTGTTGTGCTGACGTAATCAAACCGATACAACCACACCTAGTTACCTAGGATAACGCTTAAGCACATCTCAATTAAGACACAGCTGCTTTAGGAATCACCCCTCTGTTAAAGTAGTCGATGCTTTCATCGATCAATTAGGAACACGATGCACCTATCAATCGGCTACATAGGCCAAAGTACACCACCCTAGATCAGTAAGATAGCACAGTAGACACGCCTCTGTTAGGCACGACCAAAGCACATCAATCGGCTAATCCTTTCTACTCATATACAGAGACCGTTTCTGTCAATTTCTGTTCCAAATGGAAATCAGCAGATTTCCTAAAACTGTATAGAGAGCTCCCTTCTTCACCAATTCTATCGACTAAACCCCTGTTGTTCCAATCGGCTATGTCATGATCTTTAACAAATAGCCGATTCTAATTAGTTGTCCACCTAAAGCTCTACCCTGGTTGTTATGTGAGTGGTATGTTAAATGAGTGTTGAATTGCAACTTTAGCGTGAAATAAAATAGTTCTATGTGCACACTTTGAATGTAATGTTGCATTGCATGTAGATACGGCTACTTCTACAACGGTACCTACAAGATCTCCCAGGAGTCTGCGGAGGACTTTCCTGAAGATCAAGTGAACGTCACCAAGGGTTTATCAGAAGCCCCGAACCAAAGTTCGGAAGATAACAATACTAACATCCCTGACTTCAGCCCACTAGTAAAGGCAAGCCCCGGACATATCCCACTACTTTATTTACACTGCAATCTATGTCTATCTATATTATATCTTGCATTAAGTCTAGGAGTTGAAGTGAAACCCTAGATGCATGAATCCTAGGAATCCAATGTAATGTACCCGAGTCCTTATCGCATAGACGCTCTGCTAATAGGACCGGTAAAAGTCGGGTGATTTCCTGTCACTCGCGCGATATAGGAGTTGCATGTTTACATTTCTGCAACCACTATAAGGATGACAGACAGGGTCATGTGCTGTATCATGACCTGAGGTTTTACCCTATCTATTTTGATAAAAGCTGATAAGGTCGATATGTGTGGTAGTGGTGGCTAAGCGTTTGAATAGTACTAGCCACATACCGTGAAATATGGTAAAGCGGTAAGCCTAGTATCCGATCGGCCCGGCAAGTGGACATACCTTCCACCACTCGATTAATTTGGTTTTTCTCACGCACCGACCTGTGGGAGTACGTTCTGCGTGGCGGACAGGAATACGGGTTTTGTAGTCGCGCTACAGACGTATGTCCTGCACAATTGGTGTGCGTACGGTCCTGCAAGTCGCTTGTGGTGGCCTGTTCCACGACCCGGAATGAAAGGCAAACGGTTGCTTCGGAGCGCCCTGTTGGTATTCCAAGCGTGTGTGTTAGGTTTACCTTGCAAGGTTGAATTTCGATTCAGGAATCGTCCGCCTCTCACAATGAATGAGACTGCTTATCCCTCTTACCATATCGAGTAAAAAGTGTAATTATTGATGGAATAATCTTGATGGATGATAAGCTCTACCTGGCTTGTTTAGTATAGGTGCTTACCTAGAATGGCTAATCAAGCTAGAATCTGAAAGCTAAAACTTGAAAGTAGGTTATACTCTTTGTTGCTTTTCAGCTGAAAATAAACCCAAAACCTTTACAATGCCTTCATGAGTCTAGTTACGGGCTAAAGTATACCCAATTCCGGGTAAGCCTTGCTGAGTATTAGTATACTCAGTCTTGCTAGTTTTATGTTTTTCAGGTAAAGTCTTGAAGACCCTACTCTTCCTTTGCCTTGGCCCTGTGCTCTTCCAGAAGATTGGTCCGTGGAATGAGATCCGTCCCCGGCCAGCACTGGTGATATCGAGTGATGTCGTGCCCGGGCTTAGCATGACATCCGTCTCGACGACGTGTTGTGAATCGTCACGTGTGTTTTCCGCTGCTAAAAACCACAACTTTAACAGTTTGTAATAATTTCTCTAAGTTTGAAAGTTCGTACTTCTTTTGGAAACTCTTGTAATGTAATCCTCTATGATGTAAAATGTGATGGTGATTGTATCTCTGGACTCACCTTCGTGTGAGGTAACCTTATTTGATCCTGTGTATCGGTGGTTTTCGGGACGTTACCCGACAGGCCAAGGGATTATACCGTTTGAAGCACGTTGGAGCCCTCGGGAGTGGACTCGCGTACTTGAGCCGGTATAATTCAGGTTTGTTCCGCCACAACGACATTCGTTTTTGGCTCGTGGGTCTGCATCGTAGATGGTGTGAGCGATTTTCGGCGATTCCTCATCGACATGAAGCCAAAGACTTCCGCTGCGGATCTCCGCATCGACCTCGACAAGTTCATCGACGATCTCGACAACTTGTCAACCTGTGCTTCTGCAACAAAGATCGAGATGGAGTCTGCTCCAGGCTCGACTTCTTTCAGCGTCGCAGCAACTTCACCTAGGTTGGACTCGTTCCAATCTAGGGACCCGCATAACCGATCCCAACTCGGATCATGCAAATTGGCCACTGATCTCCAGGAGGCCAACGTCTCTGGGTCCCTCTCCATGCTAGAGAAGGACCTGAACTCTCTGCTCCAGGACGGAAGGCTTGAAGCCACCGCGTGTCGGGGGGCTTCGGGTTGTTTTGGTGCCAGTGATCTGGTGATCACCTCCATGCCGGAGGGGCGCATTTTGCATTGGAGGGGCATGGCGCTCTCCGATCTACTCGAGGCAGAGGGTCGACTTGTGGCTCACCTCAAGCCCTTGCCCTTTCAAGAAGGCAGGCCATTGGCTACCGCGGCGGAGGGGTCGACTGAACTAGTCGACGTAAGCTCTCACGAGCTCACCTCCCGCCAGGTGCTAATGGCGGAAGAATGCGAGGATGATGGTGGTTTTCCCATCATCGACTTCGAAGCGGTCTCTGAAGATGGGGCCACTGCCAACACCGGCGAAGAGAACGACGCCGCTCGTGATGCGCGGAGGGCCAGGAACAGGGCCCGCGCGATCCGGCGAAGGAGGGCCAACGAGCGTAGGCGATCTACGTATCGCGAGCTTGATCCTGAGTTGTTACTCCACGGCCATTGAGGTTGCAGGGGGCTCGAACATCACCAAAGTTGTCTACTTTCTGATGGCTTTGGACCCTGCGCCGCTCACCTGGCTAGAGAGCCTCAACAGCAACTCCATCGACTCCTGGGAGCGCCTCAAGAAGGTCTTCATCGACAACTTCCAGGGAGCGATCGCTCGTGCAGGTACTCATCACGATCTTGCGTAGTGTAAGCAGGAATAAGCAGGAATGTAACGAGCTCCTGCGGTCCTACACACGTCGCTTTTTTGATGTCCGCGCCACCATCGCGAACATTTTGGAGGATGACATCATCGACTGCTTCTACAACGGCATCACCGACCCAGGCATCTACAGAGATTTTGGGCGAAACAGGCCAAAGACCGTTGCAGGCCTTCGTGATATGATGCACGATTGGTCCGAACAGGAGGAGAAGATGCGGGAGCGGTTCCCGCGGCGTCAAGATAGCAATCTGAAACGCCCAAACGACAACCGCAACGACAAAGGCCAGCGGGACTTTTCGGGTCCGCCCCGGAAATGAAAGCCAGATGATATCATCGTGGCTATCGATCGTCCTTCGTGGGGCAAGAAGTCGACAATGCAAGAGGAGTTCGAGAAGCTCCTGCAGAAAAAGTGCCCATGGCACCCAGGTGCCAACCACGCCGCCACTGACTGCTACCACCTTCGGAGGACGTTCAGCAACTCCGGTGGTGGTAAGCAGAACAAGAAACCTGCGGACAAAGAACCCAAGGATGACGACCACGATGACCAAGGGCGCAACCCGAAGTTCCAGGACGCTTCGAAGGTTGTCAATGTCATCTTCGGGGGAGACGAGGATTTTAACTCCAGGCGGGACCAGAAGCTGCTCCTCCAGGAGATCATGTTTGTCAAGCCGGCGGTACCATGACCGCTCTGTTGGTCGGAGGTCCCCATCTTGTTCTCCCGCGATGACCAATGGACGAGCTTTTCGGAACCCGGAAAGTTCCTCTTGGTCCTTGATCCCGTGGTGGCGGAGGTCAAGCTTACCAAGGTCCTCATCGATGGTGGAAGCGGGCTCAACCTCATCTTCATTAGCACTTTGAAGAAGATGGGTTTGGATTTCATGGATATGCTGGTTCCCAGCAAGTCTCCTTTTTTACGGCATCGTCCCAGGTAACGCGGCACACCCACTTGGTACGGTCATCCTCCCAGTCACCTTCGGCACGAGGGAGAACTACCGCACTGAGTTTATCAAGTTCGAAGTGGCTAACTTCGAATCTTCTTACCATGCAATACTGGGTCGTCCGGCACTCGCCAAGTTTATGGCAGTGCCGCATTACGTTTATCTGCTTCTCAAGATGCCAGGACTCAGTGGAGTACTCACTCTCCGTGGCGACTTGAAGAAGTCGTACGACTGCAATCAGGAGGCGATCCAGTATGCTTCGACTACTCGCGTGCCAGATGCTTCGGGAGAAGTACTCGCGGCCGCGCAGCAGCTTTCCTAGTCCGGGCTGGAGATTCCCTCCAAGAAGGCCATCAAGTCGAGCATCCAGTCGACTGATGACGTGGCCCTCAAGACGATCCAGCTCCAGGAGGGAGATCCATCTAAGACCGCTGTCATCAGCGCGGGCTTAGGTGACAAATAGGAACTCACACTCGTCAGCTTCCTTCGGGCTAACCGAGACATATTCGTGTGGAAACCAGCGGATATGATAGGGGTGCCCAGGGAGTTGATCGAGCATGCTTTGAATGTACACCCAAAGGCTACGCCTAAAAAACGGCGCGTGCGAAGGTTTGCTCACGATAAGCGTGAGGCCATCAAACGGGAGATAGCTAAACTTCTCGCGGCTGGATTCATTAAAGAAGTAATCCATCCAGAGTGGGTAGCTAATCCTGTTCTTGTAAATAAATAGAACAATGAATGGAGAATGTATGTCAACTACACTGATCTCAACAAACACTGCCCAAAGGACCACTTTGGGCTACCGCGCATTGACCAAGTTGTCAATTCGATGGCTGGTTGTGTCCTTCTTTGTTTTCTTGATTGTTATTCAGGATATCATCAGATTGCGCTCAAGGAGGAGGACCAAATCAAGACTGCATTCATCACCCCGTACGGGATGTACGCTTACAAAACCATGTCCTTCGGGTTAAAGAATGCAGGAGCAACCTATCAGCGTGCGATCCAGATGTGCTTCGCGGATCAGCTGCACCGGAACATTGAGGCCTATGTGGATGATGTGGTCATCAAGACCAGGGATGCCGACGACTTGATTGCAGATTTGGAAGAGACGTTTAGCAGTCTGTGCAGATTTCGGTGGAAACTCAATCCTACCAAATGCGTTTTTGGAGTACCTTCAGGGAAATTGCTCGGGTTCATCGTCAGCAACTGGGGCATTGAAGCCAACCCTGTAAAGATCACGGCCATCAGTGATATGGGGACTCTGGTCACAATCAAGGATGTGCAGAAACTAACAGGTTGTATGGCAGCCTTCAACAGGTTCATCTCCCGACTCGGGGAGAGAGGACTACCTTTTTTCAAGCTCCTGAAATGCCAAGACAAGTTCCAATGGATGGAGGAGGCCGAACAAGCCCTACAAGATCTGAAAAATCACCTTCAGTCTCCTCCGATCCTTACAGCACCACTGCCGGAGGAGGATCTGCTACTTTACATTGCGGCAACAACCCATGTTGTCAGCAGTGCTATTGTAGTCGAGCGGGGCAAGGAAGGCTATGCGTTTGGTGTGCAGAGGCCTGTCTATTTCGTCAGCGAGGTCCTCTCCGAATCCAAGGTACGGTATCCAGCTGTTCAGAAGCTTTTATATGCAATTTTAATCACATCAAGAAAGCTACACCATTACTTTGACGAGTACAAGATCACTGTGGTTACGGATTTCCTGTTGGCGGATATTCTTGATAATCAAGATGCCACGGGGCGTATATCTAAGTGGGCAGTGGAACTGGGGGCTGTGTCAATCGACTTCAAGCCACGCACTGCAATCAAGTCGCAAGCCCTAGTCGATTTCATGACTGAATGGAGGGAGAATCAAGTCCCAACTCTAGCCGACAAGCCAGAGCACGGGACCATGTACTTTAATGGATCTCTCAAGCTCGATGGCGGCGGTGCAAGAGTTCTGCTTATTTCTCCACGGGGCGAGCAATTGAAGTATGTCCTTCAGATCCTGTGGGCGGTATCCAACAATGAAGCCGAGTATGAAGCCTTGCTTCACGGGCTCCGTTTGGCGATATCACTGGGGATCAAGTGACTACTTGTGTATGGCGATTCCCTTCTTGTCGTTCAGCAAGTCAACAAAGAGTGGGACTGCAACAAGGAGACGATGGACGCTTATGTCCAGGAAGTGCGCAAGTTGGAAAGCAAATTTTCCGGCTTCGAGATTCACCATGTGCTACGGGAGCACAACGTTGGCGCAGATACTCTGTCCAAACTACGGTTGACACGTGCTCAGGTCCCACCAGGAGTTTTTGTCCAGGATCTCAAGCAGCCATCCACCAAGTCTTCTCCGCAGATAACCATCGATGCGGGCCCCCAACAACCCGATCGAGAGGTTATGATGCTAAGGGAGGACTGGCGAGAGGTTTTAATCGACTTCATCCAAAATCAAAGGCTACCAGCGGGAGTTGGCGCCGGGAGCGCAGAAGCGGCACGCGTCATGCGCAAAAGCAAGGGTTTTGTCCTAGTCGATGGCAAGCTCTATCGGCGCGGCGCTTGGTCAGGTGTTCTCATGAAGTGCGTCACAAAGGAAGACGGCTGCGACATACTGCGGGAGATCCACGAGGGTGTCTGCGGCAACCACGTAGCTTCAAGGACGCTGGTGGGAAAGGCATATAGGGCCGGTTTTTGGTGGCCCACTGCAGTATCTGATGCAGAGGATCTCGTGCGCAGGTGCCAAAATTGTCAATTCTTTGGCAAGCAGACCCATGTTCCAGCCCACAGCCTCATCACCATACCGCCATCCTGGCCCTTTGCTAGTTGGAGCCTTGATATGATTGGGCCCTTCACAACGGCACCAGGCGGTTTCACCCATGTGTTGGTGCCTATCGACAAGTTCACCAAGTGGATCGAGTACAAGCCGATAGCAAAGCTTACACCAGATCAGGTTGTCGATTTCATCTTCGATATCTTGGATCGCTTCGGTTTCCCCAATACCATCATCACGGATTTGGGATCAAATTTCACAGCCAACCAGTTCTGGGAGTTCTGCGAAAATGCATGCATCGAGGTTAAATATGTCTTTGTTGCACACCCAAGGGCCAACGGACAAGTCGAATGGGCGAACGGTTTGATAATCGACGGCCTCAAGAAGAGACTCTATGATGAAACCAGCAAGAAGGGAGGAAAATGGATACATGAGCTGCCACATGTCGTCTGGGGGCTTCGGACTCAACCGTCCAAAGCCATAGGACAAACGCCTTTCTTCCTTGTATACGGATCCAAAGCAATTTTGCCGGCCGATATCATGTGGAAATCCCCAAGGGTCGAAATGTACGATGAAGGTGAGGCAGACGAGGCGAGGTAGTTAGAGCTCGATTATGTTAAAGAGGCTCACTGCACCGCTCTTGTTCAGTTAGCCCGTTACTTGCAGGGGATCCGGCGATATCATGATCGCAACGTGAAGGAGCGGTCATTCAGTATTGGTGACCTGGTCTTGCGTCGCATTCAGGATGAATCCAGCCTACACAAGCTCAACTCAAGGTGGGAGGGCCCATTCATTGTCAAGCAGGTTACAAGACCAGGGTCCTATCGACTACAATGTCCCGAGGGTCAGGATGTTCCGAACTCTTGGAACATCCAGAACCTGCGCAAGTTCTACCCATAAGAAGATACCCGGTGATAGCTGAATCCCCGGGAGCTTAGACGATCTCTTTTTCTCGAATCAATTTGGAGGCCACGCGCCACAAGATTCGGGCTGTAAATTCTTTTATGAACACAAGGAGGATACTGTCATGAGCAGTACTTATATATATTGACTTCTTGCCGCGAATTTTATAGAGGCAACTGGCACGTTTATATCTCCTCGACTCCATGTTTTGACGGAGGCCTTGGCTCCGCTCTTATTCTCTACGACTCGATTTCTGCCGCGACCTTGGATGGTCGCTCGCCACCGCATTTACTCCAACAAAATCGAGCCGTTCGACTGGTTTACACCCAGTATGTTGGGAAGGCTCGCATGAAGAGCTACCTCGACTACATCTTGAGTGGTCGCACTCAGGGTAGTTTCGTTTCTGCCAAAAGCACGGCAGACCCGCGGTGATGCCCGCACTTGCTCCCAACAAGTTCGATCCGTTCATCCGGATTCTACCTAACTTGTGGAGCGCGCTCATATGAGGAGCGACTTCGAGTATATCCAGAGTCGTTGCACTCGGGGTAGTCTCGTTTTTCTGCCTTAAGCACGGCAATTCCGCGACGATGCTCACGTTCTTTCCTAACAAGTTTAGACCCGCTCGATCGAGGTGTGGCTAATCTGTTAGATGAGTTCGTACTGTGAGCCATACTTACCTTCCGGGTCGTCGCACCCAGGGTAGCGTCTACTACTTAAGAGCCTGGATTCCAATTCAGCCAAGGCGCACACACACACACACGAGTAGAGACATCAAAAGAAACCATGTATTCAAGGAAGTAAATACTTGTTCTCAATACCCTAATCCTGCATTACACTTTGAACTATACGTTCTGATACAGGTTGGGCTTCTAGGAGGTATCTGTCAAACTGATCCTCGGTGCAGTCCGCCGCCATTCCTTGAGCAAATATCTCCAGCGGTGTGTTTGGCAGGAAGGACTTCATAATCGCGAGGGCGTTGCTGACGCATGTGACAGGAGCCTCGGAAAGGAATGTGAATACTCTTTGGGGCCTCGCGGAGCTGCTCTAGCAAGGGCCGAGGGTTTGCTCCGCCTTCCTCGGGTGGATCCACCATGTCCACCAGCTCCCGGGCGGCCCCCCTGAGGTCTTCGAGCCCTTCGCCCAGCGTCTTGATTCGCTGAAGGCCATCGACGAACTGTCGTTCAGTGTCGCCGATCACCTTCTGCAGCCTCTCAACGTCATCTGTACGGCGATAGAGCAGGTTCTTCACATCAGTAAGTAGCTCTTCTTTACTCATTAAGACTCTCTTAAGTTCTGTGGTGGAAAGTTTTTCAGAATCCAGGATGAGTCGTTCAGTGCAAGTACTCGAGGGAAGCAATGGCTTACCTTGGTGCGCTTTCTTTTGATCCTTGAGCTGCTCCTGGTGCACGTTCCTTTGCGCCTCGAGCGCCTTGAGCGCCTTCTTCTGTTCCTCAAGTTGTCGCTGGAGCTCAGCGTTGACTTTCTCGAGATGCAAGTTCTCCATCTTCTCGTCGTCAACGCATCTTTTCAGAGCAGCAAGTTCCTTGTGGTCACTCACAACTCCCCGTAGTTTTTCTGATTTCCTCCGGGAGTCAGTGTAACACCCTAAGGCAAATTTCTTAAATTTTAATGAATTTATTTGGGCTTAAATAAAATTTCTAAGATTTTTTTCTCGATTTATCTTGCATTTAAATTAATTTTTATTCCACAAGTAATTAAAATTTATTATAAGGTCAACATGTTTGTGCATTCATACTAGAGCATTGTTTTCCTTGTGTTGAGTTTATAGGTTTTGAATTCGAATTTATTTGAGTTCAAATAGTTTTGTTTGAATAGTTTGAGTATACAAAGAAAAAAGAAAGAAGAAGAAAGAGGGAAGGGAGCCTAGCCAGCCCAGCCCGGCCTGCCTCCTTTCTTCCTCTTGGGCCGGCCCTTCTTCTCCCGCGGCCCATCTCCCCTCTCCCCTCTCCTCTCCACGCGGCCCAGCCACGCCCGGCCCAGCTCTCCCTTTCCCCCTCCTTTCCCCGCGTGGGCCATGCCCGGCCCAACTTCCCCTGCTTCCCAGCCCGAGAGCGCTTCCTCCCTCTCTCTCTCTCTCTCTGACCTGGCGGTCCACCGGTCAGACCCATCCCCCTCCTCGCGCCCCTCCTCTGTTCTCTTCCCCGCCGGCCCGGCCGCTCGGCCTCTGCCCGTGGCCCCGCTCCGCCGCACCCCGGGCCCTCTTCCCTTGAGCCGCATCTAGCCCGAGCTACACATTGGTCCCGTCCGCGCCTAGGATCTTCTAGAAGCGCGCCCGCGTACGGATTGGGACGATGCCGCAACGACCCATGAGGAGCGGCAGCTTCATTGCACGGCTGACCCGCACGCCAAGGCTGCCCCACCCCCTTTCTTAGCCGCAGCCGTCCCACGCACTCCACCCTAAGCCGTCTCCACACCCCCTGCCTTCCCCGAGCCTTGCGCCACCGTGCTGCCGTTCGATCCGAGGGCGACACCGCCGTTGACCGAGCCCCTGCGCCGCCGCAGTTCAACCCCGTCGCCCCGATCCATGACCGCTAGCTGCCGTCACAGCTTCCAGGGGAGGTAAGGAACACGCCGTGCCCTTTTCCTTACCCCTCCCCCCTCTGCGCGAGCGCGTCCCCCTCGCTACCGTGAGCCCGCGCCGCCCCCGCCGTGGGGAGCTCCAAACCAAACCCTAAGTAGCCGTCTCAAGTCCCTAGACGAGTTTGCCGGGTCACGCTCTATCTCCAGGGCCTGACCTCGTACAAGATTGGGCCCAGATGGCCGAGATCGGCCATCTCCGGCGAGCCGCCGCCACGGGGGTGCTCTCCGGCGAGCAATCGCCACCGCCGGACCCCCGACCCCCCATCCCCGTTGATTCGCACCGCCAGATCTTGATCCAACAACCCAGAATAGAAGATACCGGTTCGGCCTTGTCTTTTTGCTAAAGAGTCCCCGGATTTTCCTGGAATCAACCCGCAGTCCTATGCCATTCAAAAGTATTTGCAGATCAGTCCCGTTTTTAGTAGTTAGACCCCTGGATTCTTTAGAAATAGAACCCGCCATCCATCCCCGGTATTTTTGCAGGTTAGACCCCAGATCTAGCCTTTAATTATGTTTAGGTCCCTGGTTTTTACCCAGAACCCCTGGAAGTTCTGTTTTTCTCGCAGAAAAGCCCCTGGACCCTGTTTTAGCCCTAGATTTCGCGTCTTAGCTCCGTTTTAGGTGGTTTTCATGCTCACGCGATCGTTGTAACGCGTAGAACAGTTCTATCATAGTTTTGTGTGCTGTTCTTATGTAATGTTGTACTATTTCTTATCCTTTGTCCTTGTTTGCATGTATGTGTATGTGCTGGACCATGTTTTGGCGTTGCGATCGTGAGTAGACGCTGAGTCTTTGGACGAGTACCAGGAGCCCCTTTCTGCAGAGCAGTTTGAGCAACAACAGGAGAGCTTTGAAGAAGGCAAGTATAACATGAATATCCTATCACTTTTAAATACAATTTCATACTGCATTTTAATTCTGTATGCCTATAAGAATTTCCTAGCCACCTTATCCCTTATATATATGCCTTGGGTTGCATTTTGGTTAGTTGTGCTAGGTGCTGCGCTCTCACACACCTCGGTCTTTTTTAATTAATTTGATTAATGGTTATATGCAACTTAATTCTGAGAGTGGCCATCTGTGCTGTGTGCTTGAGCGGCTCACGTCTCCTTAAAATATATTTTTGTTAGAAACATGGTTTAGGGAGCCAGCACGGTGCTTAATGCTTGGTTGGCCACTCTCCATAAGGACCGGTTCATAGGGCGACAACCTAGGACAACCGCGCAACCACAAGACTGGAATGGGACGGTCTTGACTTACTAATTAGGTCATTTTGGTTTGGGAGTAACTTACCTGCGTGGGCAAGAGGGGTGGTAAGCTTCAATGGTCCCTGCTCCTCCGGCTT
This sequence comes from Panicum hallii, assembly GCF_002211085.1. Lineage (NCBI taxonomy): Eukaryota > Viridiplantae > Streptophyta > Magnoliopsida > Poales > Poaceae > Panicum > Panicum hallii. The sequence goes on from NC_038044.1 coordinate 52,440,976, forward strand.
GGTCTGTGCTGTGTGCTTGTACCCCCGTGAGGTGGGCCCCATCGTTCCTGATCCAGAAATCTTAGCGGTTACACCTTACTAACATGATCCTTTGTAACGGTCTCGTAGTATGCTTGCTAGTCATCTCACCTAAGGAAGTGTGATGAACAACTAGCGTAGCTCACGACTTGTGGGTAAAGTTGTGCAACCTCTCGAGAGTGTAAAACTGGTATACTAGTCGTGCTCACGGTCATGAGCGGCCCAGATCCTCCGTCTGATTAGAGGTGTTTACCTTGGTGGTTTGGCTTGGCTTTCAGTAGTCTCATGTTTAATCCTGATTAATTATTATGTAACTTGGGTTATGGTAATTCATCCACTTGTAGTAATTAGCTTTAATAAAATTTGCCAAGATTAAAAGCTAATGCAGTTGAGTCAGCTAACCTTAGAGCCTCATAAATCGTGTTATACTTGTTGAGTACAAGTTGTGTACTCACACTTGCCTTCTTTACTCTTCTGTTCTCTCTGGGATGTCTTCGACTGCTGCTCAGTACCAGGCGACGTGGAGGACTACATCAGCGGACTCGACGATTTCTAGGCGTTGTCTCCCAGCCGACGTCCCTGTGGCGCCCTATTCTTCATGTATTTATTTTACGCTTCTGCATTCCTTGAACTGATTCTTGATTCAGTTGTAATAAAGATATTCATTTATAATTTATACGCTTTTATTTCGAGATACGTGTTGTGATATCTTGATGATTCTGTTGTATATATGCGTGACTTGATCCTGACGCATATATGATTGCTCGATTTATGTTATTATAAATCGGGTGTGCCAGAATTGGTATCAGAGCCGTGTCGACTGTAGGACGAAGCCTAGATAGAAATGGTCGAGTTTACGGATTTCCTTTCGCTTGCCTTGCTTCCGCAAAACTCAAACATTCATTTCTGTTTCTATTCCTTGAGCTCTAAACCTCGATTTTGCTAACCCTCTCTGCATTTTCCGAGAATTAGTCGGATAATTTCAGTAGACGTGGCCTGTAATTTTCTGATTGTCCTCATAAGTCTAGGACGCCTTTGCAAAAATAAGCTAGAATGCCTATTTGTTTTAGTCGAGTGGAGTGACAAACTCGACTAACGTTTGAATATTGAATGTTTGTGATTGTGCAAAATGTTTGATTTGGATTTTTGGTTGATTGCATAGTTTAGAAGTTAAACTTGCTCATGCAAATCGACTTTAATACAAACCTAAATTAAGTAACCAAACTTGAGTTAGATCGTTGGGGGTAAAACCGTATACTCTTTTCTCTCTATTTTATCCTGTTAGAGTTTTCTTTCTGGAAGTTGTACAATATTTATCTCTTATGAATTTCGTTCTGCTGCAAACAGATGGTTAACACCAGGAGCACCGGCACCGGTTCTGGCCAGCAGGGGCAGAACAACCAGAGTACCGACCAGCCGCTGCCGATGCCTCCGCCTCTGACTCCGGAGCAGTTCTTCCAGCTCCAGATGCAGATGATGGCCACTCTGAACAACACTGTTCAGACTCTGCAGCAGATCCACGCTCAGCCACCAGCTCCTCCACCATAGCAGCCCCGCGACAGGCGCGCGGACTTTCTGAGGGGTCACCCACCGACGTTCTCGCATGCGGCTGATCCACTCCAGGCTGACGACTGGCTTCGTTCAGTGGAGCGCCAGTTGGATGTTGCTCAGTGCGACGACAGGGAGCAAGTCCTGTACGCAGCAGGGCAGCTGCGAGGCTCAGCTCTCAATTGGTGGGAGTCCTACCCAGCTCGGGACCGCGACGCCCTCACTTGGGTCCAGTTCCGGGAGCGTTTCAGGCACCACCACATCCCTGCTGGAGTGATGAAGATGAAGCACAAGGAGTTCCTTGCGCTCAAGCAGGTAAATTAGAGTAAAATCTTTCCGCAATTTCTTTTTGAGCTCAAACCCACCCTTGTTATAAGAAATGTTGAGTAAATTCCATCCTCTTTTCCGGTGATTATCATTTCAGGGAGCTATGACGGTGACCGAGTACCGTGACCGTTTCCTCCAGCTCGCTCGCTACGCCCCCGCTGAGGTTGCCAATGATGGCGATAAGCAGGAGCGCTTCAGGGAGGGACTCGATGACCACCTGGAGTACGCGCTCATAAACCACCGCTTCGACAACTTCAACCAGCTGGTTGACGCTGCCCTTAACACCGAGCGCAAGCGCCGGGAGATTGAGGACAAGAAGAGGAAGATGGCTCCTGCTGCGTCTGGCAGCAACACCTGGCCTCGGTACCAGTACCCGCAGCAGCAGCAGCACCTGAGGCAGGTCCAGCAGTACCAGCAGCGCCCGCAGTAGTACCCGCCCCGTCCTCAGCAGCAGCAGGCGGGACAGGGCCAGAGGCTTCCAGCGCCTCCGGCACGCTCTGCTCCACCGGCTCCACCAGCTCAGCGGCAGGGAGTGCCTACTCCTCTTGCCGGGCAGCAGGCTCCCGCACTCCCATGGGTGTGCTTTCACTATGGCGAGACGGGACACTATGCCAACGTTTGTCCTCGGAAGGCGCAGTTGGGACAGTAGGGGCGCCCAGCTTAGCCCAAGGCGCCAGCCCAGGGCAGGGTGAACCACGTGACGGCCGAGTCAGCGGCCGAGGCTCCCAACGTGGTTATTGGTACGTTCATGGTCAATACTCACCCTGCTACAATGCTTTTCGATACGGGTGCTACGCATTCCTTCATTACTCGGTCTTTTGTTGAGCATCATGGCATTCATACTAGCACATTAAAGAGGGGCATGTTGGTATCTTCACCGGGAGGGCAGTTGAGGTCTCATATCTTCTGTCCCAGAGTCAGTGTTGTCATAAGGGGGGTAGAGTTCAGTGCTAATCTCATGGTGCTAGACACCAAGGGTATCGATGTGATCTTGGGAATGGAGACCCTTCTTAGATGGGGTGTCAAGATTGATTGTGCTCAGAGGACTGTCCACTTGTCAGCACCAGATGGACAGAAGGTCACAGTCAGTACTTCGGAGCCTTCCGGAATTCTTTGTCAGATGGAAGCTAGACCCACGGATGGTATTCGCGTGGTGTCTGAATTCCCGAATGTCTTTCCGGATGATTTGCCAGGTATGCCGCCTGATCGCGACATTGAGTTTTCTATTGATCTCTTGCCTGGCACAGCTCCGATTGCTAAGCGGCCCTATCGTATGGCACCCGTTGAGCATGAGGAAGTTAAGAAGACTGTCGACGAGTTGCTAGCCAAGGGTTATATCCGTTGCAGTTTCTCTCCTTGGGCTTTTCCTGTATTGCTTGTAGAGAAGAAGGATGGAGCGAAGAGAATGTGCGTCGATTATCAGGATCTGAATGCAGTCACCATCAAGAACAAGCATCCATTGCCTCGCATCGAGGATCTTTTTGATCAGCTTCAGGGTGCTTGTGTATTCTCGAAGATTGATCTGCGTTCGGGTTATCACCAGCTGAAGATTCGTCCTGAGGATATTCCGAAGACGGCATTCACCTGCAAGTATGGGCTATACGAGTATACGGTCATGTCCTTTGGCTTGACCAATGCTCCGGCTTTCTTCATGCATCTGATGAACAAGGTTTTCATGGATTATTTGGACACCTTTGTGGTGATATTCATTGATGATATCCTGATATATTCCAAGTCAGAAGTAGAGCATGAGGAACATCTGAGACTTGTGTTGCAGAGGCTCAGAGAGCACAAGCTGTATGCCAAGCTCAGCAAGTGCGAATTCTGGATTGACGAGGTTCCATTCCTCGGTCATGTCATCTCCAAGGGAGGTATTGCTGTGGACCCTGGAAAGGTGAAGGATGTACTTGACTGGGTGGTACCGCATACAGTGAAGGAAGTCCCGCTCTTTTCTGGGCTTAGCAGGATATTATCGGAGGTTCATTGAGAATTTCTCCAAGATTGCGAAGCCTTTGACTTCCTTGCTGGAGAAGGGTGTGGATTTCTCTTGGACTGATGAGCGTCAGAATGCCTTCGAGGAGCTGAAGAAGAGGTTGACTACGACGCCAGTCCTTACTCTGCCAGACCAGAGCAAGAGGTTCACAGTGTATTGTGATGCTTCAAGGGATGGTCTTGGTTGCGTCCTGATGCAGGACGGCAGAGTTATCGCTTATGCCTCGCGGCAGTTGCGCCGGCACGAGCTAAATTATCCCACTCATGATCTGGAGTTAGCCGCAGTTGTGCATGCTCTGAAGATATGGAGGCATTACTTGTTTGGGCAAAGGTGTGATATTTACACCGACCACAAGAGCCTCAAGTACATTTTCACTCAGAATGAGCTGAACATGCGGCAGAGAAGATGGCTAGAGTTGGTCAAGGATTATGACCTAGAGATTCATTATCATCCGGGCAAGGCCAATGTTGTAGCAGATGCTCTGAGCAGGAAGAGCTATGTTAACATGGCTGTGACATTTCAGATGCCTCAGGAGTTATGCGAGGAGTTTGAGCAGTTAAGTCTGGGTTTCTTGCTTCACACCTCGAGTGCATCATTCGAGGCAGAACCCACTCTAGAGGCAGAGATCAGGCAGCATCAGAAAGAAGATAAGAAGCTGCAGGAGATCCGTGAATTGCTCAGGATTGGCAAGGCACCTCATTTCAGAGAGGATGATCAGGGTACCTTGTGGTACAAGGGTCGGATATGTGTGCCGGATGTAGGGGATCTCAGGAAGCTGATCTTGAGTGAGGCTCATGATACGGCATATTCCATTCATCCGGGCAGCACGAAGATGTATTATGATCTCAAGGAACGATTCTGGTGGTATGGAATGAAGCGTTCCGTTGTGGAGTACGTGGCTATCTGTGACACTTGTCAGCGTGTCAAGGCAGAGCATCAGAGGCCAGCAGGCCTATTGCAGCCATTGAAGATTCCAGAGTGGAAATGGGAGGAGATCACTATGGACTTCATTGTTGGCTTGCCCCGTACTCAGAAAGGGTACAACTCCATATGGGTAGTAGTGGACCGGTTGACGAAGGTTGCCCACTTCATTCTGGTGAACACTACTTACTCCGGTGCTAGACTCGCAGAGTTGTACATCTCCAAGATTGTCTGTCTGCATGGTGTTCCAAAGAAGATCATATCTGACCGAGGATCTCAGTTCACTTCACGGTTCTGGGAGCAGTTGCATGATTCGTTGGATACGAAGTTGCGTTTCAGTACCGCTTATCATCCTCAGACAGATGGGCAGACAGAGAGAACCAACCAAGTGTTAGAGGATATGCTTCGAGCCTGTGCTATTCAGTATGGTACCAGCTGGGATAAATGCCTGCCATATGCAGAGTTTTCATACAACAGCTATCAGGCCAGTCTGAAGAAATCTCCTTTCGAGGCCCTGTATGGTCGGAAGTGCAGGACTCCGTTGTATTGGGATCAGATTGGCGAGAAACAGGTATTCGGTCCGGATGTTGTTGAGGAGGCGGAACAGCTGGTACAGCAGGTGCGCGAGAACCTGAGGGTCGCTCAGACTCGTTAGAAGAGCTATGCGGATGTTCGTCGTCGAGATCTGACCTTTGCAGTGGGTGATTATGTGTACCTGAAGGTCTCGCCGATGAGAGGAATCCGTAGGTTTAACGTGAGAGGGAAGCTAGCCCCTCGATACATCAGTCCGTTCAGGGTTTTGGAACGGAAAGGAGAGGTGGCATATCGTTTGGAGTTGCCTCCCAACCTCTCGGGAGTGCATGATGTGTTCCACGTGTCTCAGCTGAAGAAGTGCTTGAGGGTGCCAAAAGAACAAGCACCGGTAGAAGGGTTGGATGTGTAGGAGGATCTGACCTACATCGAGCATCCGGTGAAGATTCTGGAGACATCTGAGAGAGTTACCAGAAACAAGAAGATCAAGATGTGTCGGGTTCAGTGGAGTCATCACACAAAGGATGAGGCTACCCGGGAGCGAGAAGATGAGCTGAGAAAGACATATCCCGACCTTTTTGCTAGCCAGCCTATCTGAATCTCGGGACGAGATTCCTGTAAGGGGGGTAGGTTTGTAACACCCTAAGGTAAATTTCTTAAATTTTAATGAATTTATTTGGGCTTAAATAAAATTTCTAAGATTTTTTCTTGATTTATCTTGCATTTAAATTAATTTTTATTCCACAAGTAATTAAAATTTATTATAAGGTCAACATGTTTGTGCATTCATGCTGGAGCATTGTTTTCCTTGTGTTGAGTTTATAGGGTTTGAATTCGAATTTATTTGAATTCAAATAGTTTTGTTTGAATAGTTTGAGTATACAAAGAAAAAGGAAAGAAGAAGAAAGAGGGAAGGGAGCCCAGCCAGCCCAGCCCGGCTTGCCTCCTTTCTTCCTCTTGGGCCGGCCCTTCTTCTCCCGCGGCCCATCTCCCCTCTCCCCTCTCCTCTCCACGCGGCCCAGCCACGCCCGGCCCAGCTCTCCCTTCCCCCTCCTTCCCCGCGTGGGCCATGCCCGGCCCAACTTCCCCCGCTTCCCAGCCTGAGAGCGCTTCCTCCCTCTCTCTCTCTCTCTGACCCGGCGGTCCCACCGGTCAGACCCATCCCCCTCCTCGCGCCCCTCCTCTGTTCTCTTCCCCGCCGGCCCGGCCGCTCGGCCTCTGCCCGTGGCCCCGCTCCACCGCACCCCGGGCCCTCTTCCCTTGCGCCGCATCCAGCCCGAGCTACACGTTGGTCCCGTCCGCGCCTAGGATCTTCTAGAAGCGCGCCCACGCACAGATTGGGACGATGCCGCAACGACCCCGTGAGGAGCGGGAGCTTCGTTGCACGGCTGACCCGCACCCCAAGGCTGCCCCACCCCCTTTCTTAGCCGCAGCCGTCCCTCGCACTCCACCCTAAGCCGTCTCCACACCCCCTGCCTTTCCGATCCTTGCGCCGCCGTGCTGCCGTTCGATCCGAGGGCGACGCCGCCGTTGACCGAGCCCCTGCGCCACCGCAGTTCAACCCCATTGCCCCGTTCCATGACCGCTAGCTGCCATCACAGCTTCCAGGGGAGGTAAGGAACACGCCGCGCCCTTTTCCTTACCCCTCCCCCCTCTGCGCGAGCGCGTCCCCCTCGCTACCGTGAGCCCGCGCCGCCCCCGCCGTGGGGAGCTCCGAACCAAACCCTAAGTAGCCGTCTCAAGTCCCTAGATGAGTTCGCCGGGTCGCGCTCTATCTCCAGGGCCTGACCTCGTACAAGATGGAGCCCAGATGGCCGAGATCGGCCATCTCCGGCGAGCCGCCGCCACGGGGGTTCTCTCCAGCGAGCAATCGCCGCCGCCGGACCCCCGACCCCCCATCCCCGTTGATTCGCACCGCCAGATCTTGATCCAACGACCCAGAATAGAAGATACCGGTTTGGCCTTGTCTTTTTGCTAAAGAGTCCCCGCATTTTCCTGGAATCAACCCGCAGTCCTATGCCATTCAAAAGTATTTGCAGATCAGTCCCGTTTTTAGTAGTTAGACCCCAGGATTCTTTAGAAATAGAACCTGCCATCCATCCCTGGTATTTTTGTGGGTTAGACCCCAGATCTAGCTTTTAATTATGTTTAGGTCCCTGGTTTTTGCCCAGAACCCCTGGAAGTTCTGTTTTTCTCGCAGAAAAGCCCCTGGACCCTGTTTTAGCCCTAGATTTCGCGTCTTAGCTCCGTTTTAGGTGGTTTTCACGCTCACGCGATCGTTGTAACGCGTAGAACAGTTCTATCATAGTTTTGTGTGCTGTTCTTATATAATGTTGTACTGTTTCTTATCCTTTGTCCTTGTTTGCATGTATGTGTATGTGCTGGACGATGTTTTGGCGTTACGATCGTGAGTAGACGCTGAGCCTTTGGACGAGTACCAGGAGCCCCTTTCTGCAGAGCAGTTTGAGCAGCAGCAGGAGAGCTTTAAGGAAGGCAAGTATAACATGAATATCCTATCACTTTTAAATACAATTTCATACTGCATTTTAATTTTGTATGCCTATAAGGATTTTCTAGCCATCTTATCCCTTATATATATGCCTTGGGTTGCATGTTTGTTAGTTGTGCTAGGTGCTGCGCTCTCACACACATCGGTCCTTTTTAATTAATTTGATTAATGGTTATATGCAACTTAATTCTGAGAGTGGCCCTCTATGCTGTGTGCTTGAGCGGCTCACGTCTCCTTAAAATATGTTTTTGTTAGAAACATGGTTTAGGGGGCCAGCACGGTGCTTAGTGCTTGGTTGGCCACTCTCCATAAGGACCGGTTCATAGAGCGACAACCTAGGACAACCGCGCAACCACAAGACTGGAATGGGACGGTCTTGACTTACTAATTAGGTCATTTTTGTTTGGGAATAACTTATCTGCGTGGGCAAGAGGGGTGGTAAGCTTCAATGGTCCCTGCTCCTCCGGCTTGGTCTGTGCTGTGTGCTTGTACCCCTGTGAGGTGGGCCCCATCGTTGTTGATCCAGAAACCTTAGCGGTTAAACCTTACTAACGTGATCCTTTGTAACGGTCTCGTAGTGTGTTTGCTAGTCATCTGACCCAAGGAAGTGTGATGAACAACTAGCGTAGCTCAGGACTTGTGGGTAAAGATGTGCAACCTCTCGAGAGTGTAAAACTGGTATACTAGCCGTGCTCACGGTCATGAGCGGCCCAGATCCTCCGTCTGATTAGTGGGGTTTATCTTTGGTGGTTTGGCTTGAATTTCAGTAGACTTATGAGTAATTTTAATTAATTATTCTGTAACTTGGGTTATGGTAATTCATCCACTTGTAGAAAATAGCTTTAATAAAATTTGCCAAGATTAAAAGCTAATGCAGTTGAGTCAGCTAACCGTAGAGCCTCATCATTCGTGTTATACTTGTTGAGTACAAGTTATGTACTCACACTTGCCTTCTCTACTCTTCTGTTCTCTTTGGGTTATCTTCGATTGCTGCTCAGTACCAGGTGACGTGGAGGACTACATCAGCGGACTCGACGATTTCTAGGCGTTTGTGTCCCAGCCGACGTCACTATGGCGCCCTGTTCTTCATGTATTTACTTTACGCTTCCGCACTCCTTGAATCGATTCTTGATTCGCTTGTAATAAAGAATTCATTCACAATTTATACGCTTTTATTTCGTGATATGTGTTGTGATATCTTGATAATTCTGTTGTATATATGCGTGACTTGATCCTGGCGCATATATGATTGCTCGGTTTATATTCTTGTAAATCGGGTGTGACAACTCTTAATGTCTCAATGTCTTGGTGGTCGAACCACTTGCACTTCTGAGTTGCCCTCAGAAAAAGCTGAGGTTCGATTCATTTTCGCTAGCATTGTAACGAGGGGGTGGATTATGCACGCTAGGGAGGTTGTCACCATAGTATGTTGTTGTGAAGTTCGACACCTCCTCCAGAATGTATGCCTCTGCAATGGAAGCCTCAATTTTGCATTTATTTCCACATTTCTTCCGAAGAACCTTTAGACGTCTCTCGATTGGATAGCACCAACGACCCTGCACGGAACCCCCCATTCGTGCCTCATACGGGAGGTGCAAAATCATATGATATCATGACATATGATATCTTTTGCTCTTGTTTGCATGTATGTGCCTATGTGGACCTTGCTTGGACGTTACGATCGTGAGCAGACGTTGAGCCACCAGAGGAGTACCAGGAGCCACCTTCTTCAGAGCCCTTTGAGCAGCAGCAGGAGAACTTTGAGGAAGGCAAGTATAACATGAATATCCTATCACTTTTAAATACAATTTCATACTGCATTTTACTACTGTATGCCTACAAGGATTTCCAAGCCACTTTTATCCTTTATATAAATACCTTGGGTTGCATTTTGGTTAGTTGTGCTAGGTGATGCGCTCTCACACATTATGGTCCTTCTTAATTAAAATTGATTAATGGTATATGCAACTTGATTCTGAGAGTGACCCTCTGTGCGGTGTGCTTGAGCGGCTCACGTCTCGTTAAAATATGTTTTTATAGAAACATGGTTTAGGGGGCCAGCACGGTGCTTAGTGCTTGGTTGGCCACTCTCCCTAAGGACCAGTTCATAGAGCGACAACCTGGGACAACCACGCAACCACAAGACTGGAATGGGACGGTCTTGACTTACTAATTAGGTCATTTTGGTTTGGGAGTAACTTACCTGTGGGGCAAGAGGGGTGGTAAGCTTCAATGGTCCCTGCTCCTCCGGCTTGGTCTGTGCTGTGTGCTTGTACCCCCGTGAGGTGGGCCCATTGTCGCTGATCCAGGAACCTTAGCGGTTAAACCTTACTAACGTGATCCTTTGTAACGGTCTCGTAGTATGCTTGCTAGTCATGTCACCTAAGGAAGTGTGATGAACAACTAGCGTAGCTCACGACTTGTGGGTAAAGTTGTGCAACCTCTCGAGAGTGTAAAACTGGTATACTAGCTGTGCTCACGGTCATGAGCGACCCAGATCCTTCGTCTGATTAGAGGTGTTTACCTTGGTGGTTTGGCTTGGCTTTCAGTAGTCTCATGTTTAATCCTGATTAATTATTATGTAACTTGGGTTATGGTAATTCATCCACTTGTAGTAATTAGCTTTAATAAAATTTGCCAAGATTAAAAGCTAATGCAGTTGAGTCAGCTAACCTTAGAGCCTCATAAATCGTGTTATACTTGTTGAGTACAAGTTGTGTACTCACACTTGCCTTCTTTACTCTTCTGTTCTCTCTGGGATGTCTTCGACTGCTGCTCAGTACCAGGCGACGTGGAGGACTACATCAGCGGACTCGACGATTTCTAGGCGTTGTCTCCCAGCTGACGTCCCTGTGGTGCCCTATTCTTCATGTATTTATTTTACGCTTCCGCATTCCTTGAACTGATTCTTGATTCAATTGTAATAAAGATATTCATTTATAATTTATACGCTTTTATTTCGAGATACGTGTTGTGATATCTTGATGATTCTGTTGTATATATGCGTGACTTGATCCTGGCGCATATATGATTGCTCGATTTATGTTCTTATAAATCGGGTGTGACAGTCAGCGATCACATCCTGCATAAAAGAGGAGGTCAAGTCAAAACTACTCGACAACGCATACAAGCAGACAAGCATTTGGGACTCACCATGGTAAAGTCACACAGTTCTTTGTAAGCTCTCATGAAGCCCCGTATGTTCTCGGCTGCCAGCTTCGGGTCATCCACCAGTTCGGCGTCGATGATGTCCTGGTCTCCGGGCGTCGATGAGGTCCCGGCAGCTTCTTCAGGGGGTGCAGGCTGAGCACCTACAAGTGCACGTGTTTTTTAGAATACCGTGCCTAGATCTCGGCAGTTAGCCGTGGGCGGTCGGACGCTTACCTGTGCCATCTGCTGGAGCGGCATCTGGGACCTCAACTTGTTCCCCGCCACCAGCTCCGATGTTGCCTTGTTGGAGCTCGGGGGGCGGCAAGTCAGGCAGCGTGGCGCCCGCCTCGGGGGCTGGCTCCGCAGGCGCCGACCTTTCGGGGGCCGACGACTCAGGGGCCGGAGCTACCGTGACTGGCCCCGCACCTGAAGATCCTCCTTGGGCCGAAGACCCGGGGGCTGGGGTAGTCGAGGCCGGCGTCAGTTGGAGGTCTGCGGTGCTTGCAGCTCTAATGTAGTCAAAGTCAGACAACACACAAGTCGAAAGATCAGAAAATTTATTGTGCAACCAGAGGCAAACTTACAGTATAGACTTCTTCTTGATGGCCCTTTTCAACTACACGGCCTGTCGCGGCATTTCAGTTGCGGGCGGCGAGGTTTCACCAGCCAATGGCGGTCCCCGCCACGGCGATGGTAACGGCTGCGGCGGCCGATGGAGCTGCTTCCTCTTCTTCAGGCTCGGCCCGCGAGGAGGAGGCAGAAGGACTACAGGAGGACACTGTAAGCACGACACAATATCAACATATAACAATATAGTAAGGCAACAACAAATACCCGAAAGATTCGATTTCTTGCGCCTTCCGCTTCCGCACTACCCGACAACCCTGCGGCACCGGTGGCAAAGCGCCGGCCAACTCCACGACTGGCTCGGAGGAGCTATCCCGTCGCGCCTCTCCCTCTGCTTCCTCCTCCGCCTGAGGGCTCACATCCTCTGTGGACCCGCTGCTGCGCTGAGCTGCAGCTATGCAAGCCCTTTTGGCCTCTACAGCGGCGCTAGGGAGAAGGTGGTCCGGCCGGGGGATATCGGGTCGTGGCGGGTAGCTGCGGTACAGTTCAGTGTGTCCCTGCAGAAGGTCTTCTGTCAACGATGGCGTAACAAAGGTAGATTTCAACAAAAAGTAGTCGAGTACTTACAGGTTTGGGCGGTTTCCGTGCGGTGTACAGTTCCGGCACATACGGCACGGCGTCCACGTCCAGCAGCACTCGCCTGACTCGGAGGAGGGCGACGTCGTATGACAGCACCTCTGCGCACATGCGAGATGGATCTTCAGAGCCTGTGTACTCGAATCCAAGTCGGTTGCGCTGTAGGATCGGTTGGACCCGGCGTTTGAAGAAAGAAAACATAACGGAAGCGCCGGTCACCCCGTCATCTTGAGTGCTTCTATGATGTCCAAAAGCTCTTTGACTTGGTCCATGTCTCCTCTGGACAGTTCAAGATTCCACTCCGGCCTCACTACAGGTGGGTTATTTGTTTTGTTGGGGAGCTGGGGGGCATGATTTTCAGAATAGAACCAATGGTTTTTCCAACCGGGAAGGTTGGAGGGGCATTTGTATGAGAGGTATCTTTTGCCAGCCTGCTGACACAGTTGAATGCCGGCGCCTCCTACAACAGAAAGTTTCTTCGAGGTAGGCTGGGGTTTGACGCGAAAGAGGAAGCGGAAAAGATCCCAGTGGAGTTCGATTCCGAGAAAGGCTTCACAAAAATGGATAAAAATGGAAATATGGCAGATGGAATTCGGGTTGAGGTGATGGAGCTCAAGCCCGTAATAATAGAGAAGGCCACCAAAGAAAGAACAAGTGGGGAGGGCCAATCCCCGTTCGGCAAAATGGTAAAATGTGACGATTTCGTCAATATTTTCCATGGGAAAGGCTTCACGGAAAGAGGAGCGCCAGTTGACCAGACTCTTCTCTTGCAGCAACCCCTCGAAAACTAGCCTATTCAGGTTGGTGAGGGAACACTTATTGTATGTCCACTCCCCGGTCGACGGCTGTGCCTCCTTTTTCCCTTCGATCTCTGACTTCTTGGGCGCCATCTCCGATTCGCTTGCCACGAGATGCTCGGGGGCTGCGGGGAGAGGGGCGGGGAGATCGGGGTTGGGGGATTTCTTTGGGGGGGACGGCGGCGGCGCGTGGCTCTGATTGGGATTTTTGTAGCTCTTGGCGAAATGCAGATTGGAAGCACAGTTTTCTTCACTGTTGCTGCTGGGTTAAATAACCAGCGGGGTAGGAAAAGTTACTGTTTCGAAGTTCAAGAGTCGCTTTTGGGAATATTCCAAAGTTGAGAGGTCATTTGGTGGACTGTTTGGATTAAATATTCGATTAATCATTTTTTTCAGGGCTAACTAGCCCGAAAAAAGGGGTTTTTCGAATTCATGATCTAATTTCCATCATTTGTATCATTATTTTGGTAATTTCTCAAGTTGTCATTTTTTAACCTGCATGCCACGGTTTTCGGATCCTTATCTCCAATTTTGTGGGACTTGGATTCAAGGCTCGGGGGCTGCGGGATACGTGCTATCGACTACTTGTTTTTCAAATTTCTTTGAAAAATAGGGAGGATTACAGACTACTGGGACCCTCAGCCTGATTCTCCGATTCAACCTAAGGCTCGGGGGCTACTCCATATGGAGTGCGATTTTTTAAATCGCACACCATATTAAAAATATAATTCGGGGCATGAGCACCTCATAGCTTCAATGCAGCCAAGCAAGTACTCGAAGACGGACGTCAAGATGAAGCTTCAAAAGAAGTCGAAGATTGCTTCGAAAGTACTCGATAAGCCTGCAGTACTCAGCTACGAAGAGCTCGGGGGCTTGTCAGACCCAGGGCCACCGGACTGGGTGCATAACATAGTTTAAAGAGGTTTAAGAGATTAAGCCCGTCTTATCTCTTATTTATCCCATTTAAGTAGGAGATAGAGCTAACCGGTACAGGGGGAATCTACTCGAGATATGTTCTGGTACGATTCCCTGGCTGGTGTTGGTTAGTATCTTTGTAACCCTGGCCTCTTGGATATATAAGGGAGGACAGGGACCCCTCTCAAAACACGATCTCTAGATCATTCAACACCTAAGGCAATACAAACCACTACAGGACGTAGGGTATTACGCACCTAGCGGCCCGAACCTGTCTAAACTTTGTGTTCCTTGTACCTTCGAGTTTCTGATCTCGGCGTTCCCTCACCCAAAACCTATCACCTTGGGTATACCCCTCGGTGGGCAGCCGGTTAAACACCGACATAGTTGTTGCTATATTTTTCTATAGACTTGGTCAAAATTAACCAAATTTGACTTAGAACAAACCTAATACGACATGTAAATAAAAACAGAGAGAGTAACAAAGAGAATTTTATTCCTTCTTACCCTTCTTGGATATAACTTAAAATTAAAACATTCTCAGCTACAAATTAAGTTTTTCATATATTTACTAGTTTAGAGTTGATTGTTTCTGTATCCTATGTACCATTATTTTACTATGTTCATACTACCACTATCACAAGAGTTAGATCCTACATAAAGATATTTTAGACACTTTTTTCACTATATACTAGATAGTTACTAGATTGAGGCCACATAGTATATTAGTAATAAAATTTATTTTTAGCCTGAAGTTTTATTTGGAAAATATTGTCCCCACTCTTTTATGTGGAAACCATCTAAGATAATGTGTTTGAACTGTGTTCTTATTCCACATATAATTGCTAATTCTACGGTATTTTGGCAGGGTCACACCTTCGGATGACATTTGGCAACTCGGTTATGTTTCAGCATCATGGTATGGGATGGAAATGTGTAAGCACTTGTGAGCAATAAATCTAATCATTTACATCCTCATACACTTTGGTTACAAGATGGCACCATGAACTAAATTTGTTGGGCTCATTACTATATATAGAAACTCTCATCCTTGATAGCAGCTCCTAATTCTCATCCATGCTAATTCTCATCCTTGATAGTATCGCTGCTAGCTCCTCAGCCGGCAGGAGGAATGGTTATTATTCGTGCCGGCTTGTAATAGGAGCTGGCATGGATAGTCAGACCAAAAGTTAGCAAAAGAAAACAGAAAAATCTTTTTCCAGACTTAGAGATCGACAATCTCAGGCTACATGGATGCTCCAGTTGCTGCCGGATGCTCTAAAAGCCTCCTCCAATTAGATCTCTCTCTCCATCTTTAGTGTGCATGCTCGGATGCTTGGGCTAGTTTTGGACCATCCGAGATCTGGTGTTTCTGACCAAGTTTGAATCTTTGCTCAGTGATCTTTGGATCATCGGGCTGTAATCAGCAAAGTAACAGTTAAGGAATTGGATCCTCCACACCCATTGAACTCATCAAAAAATAAGAATCCCCTGTTCTTATTGACTTGACCAAAGGTTTGTTCTTGAGGTATTTTTTTTCTCAGCAAATTCTGCCTCATTACACACTTAAATAACCATTTGCTTACAACCACCAGGAGGAATAGGAAGCACAATGGATCCTGGGGGGAGGGGGTGCACCAAGAGGAGGATAATAGCACAATGAACATTGCATAAAAGATGAGACATAAGAGTAACAATAGCAGTAGTACCACAAGGAAGCCTGTATAGCTAGAATATAAAATTTATGTACATGCATCTTTATCAGGGCATAAAATACTTTGTAGTGTTCCAGTATGGAACCCCATAAGAAGAGAACAATAGCATACATTTACCGCAGTGAGCAGCTCAATCATGGTTCAAATTTCACCGTTCTGAGACTATCACCTATCTAACTGCTTTACATCTTAGCATTTGCCTTGGGTTCTTTGGAACGGTTTGATATCTCTATTTGTCGAGGCCAGTGACCAACAAGATGAGCTGCTCCATGTCCATGCTGAATCCTGAGTGCTTTACGGTGCCATGCCTGCGGATATCCAAATACCATTCCAATTGATCACGTGGAAGACTTAAGTCATCAATCCTGCAGATGGGTGTAGTAGAGTGATCTTAGTTTATGCCATGAATAAGAATTAAACAAATACAATTACTAGAGAAACTCACATCCATCCCCTCAATTATCTCGGTAGAGTTTAGATCCAGGACTAATGCTTCCATTAGTCCAGGTCCAAATTTTATGGGCGCTAGAGCTCTTTTTGTCCCAGTTCAGGCTGTCTCCAATGGCGTTCTCTAAAGCGTTCTGTACCCTATATATAGAGAAGATTCCGTTCTCTATTACTCCAGCAGCATTCTCTAAATGGTACTCTAAAATAGAGAACGCTACAGGTTTCCTCTATATATAGAGATTCTCTCTCCTCTTCTCTATTTTTTCTTTACGTTTTAAACACTGAATTAAATAAAAATAAAATATGTCCATAGCATTTGAGGTATGATAAATACGTACGTATAAAAATTTGGAACAAAATACGTTTCTAATATAGGGTTTAATGCATAGAGAATGAGATTTAGAGAACGTTGTTGGAGAGAAATGAGATATAGAGGAGAGAATCTTGTAGAGAATTCTGTAAATGAAGGATATAGAGGAGGATATAGAGAACGACGGTTGGAGATAGCCTCATAAGACTAACCAGAACTATAAGTAACCCTTTAGGCTCAGTTGGTGTTAATAACGGGGACTAAAAGTCCTCTAGACATTACCAACCGGGATTGACGTAGATCATTTTAGTTCTGGTTGATAACCCCAACCCAGATTAAAGGGTCCTTTAGTTCCAATTGGGATTATCAACCGGGACTAAAAGGTCATAAACAGGTTAGTTTAAAAGAAAAAGCATCACATCTAAAATCACATATGTTGTGTAGGTGGGATGGTAAGAAAGCTATGCGCAAAGCAAGAGGTCTTGAGTTTGAATCTCGTGGACCACGCAGTATTGTGTGGTGCTCATTAATTATTTTTTTTTGATCTTAGATCCTTTAGTTCTGGATTCGTTATCCCGGTTGGAAAAACCAGGACTAAAATGGCTTCCCAGCTAGGACTAAAGTGTTTTTGTAGTAGTGTATTTTTCCCTTTCTCTAGTAATGTACTAAAGACTAAAAATAACATAGATTTAACACGTTCAAGTAAACTTTCTAAAACTTAGAAACCAAAGAATACGAAATAATTTATTTTTAACTTATTAACAGTCCTATTTGCCGTTGAAGCTCATGTACAATAGCTCTAATTAAGAAACTCCAGAAAAAAAAGCCTGAATAATTTTAAAAAACTTTATTTGTTGTTCTGGGCTTGCTAGTTAAGTGCAAAAACATTTTTGTTATTTTCCATGCTCTAATTATCAATCAGTCATTTGTCATCAATGGACAATTGCTCAGACATAGTACCTGGCTGTTAATTTATCCATCCTCTCCTCCTTTTGAGTTCCGCAAGCTACAATACCAACCTGAAAACATAGCAGAACAATACTTATCACTTGATTGGAAAACTTGGATGCCAGAGATAAACCCTAGAGTCCTTTTTTTTTTGCCAATTGTTCTTAGAACTGTTTTGCTCACCTTTGGCACTACTATGTCAAACGCAGATACTTTTGTCTCATCTTCCATGAGACGTGCATAAAATGGCTTCAGTTGCTTGGGATACTCATATATGATCACTGGCTTCTTGTAATAGTCATCAACTAGATAACTGCCAATGCTTTTGCCGTGAAAAGCAAATCTACAATAACTTCAAAAATGTGCAAATCTAAACAAAAAGAAACCATGCTAATACCTCATATGTTCAAGTGAAAGTGGCATGCCCAACTCTACTTTGGCTTCAAATGATTTATCTTTTACCTGAAAGTAATCAGTAACATCTCTTATCATACATATTTACATGAGCACATGACTGAGTAAAGAATGAGACTGTAACAGTAGTATGTAGTTGTAGCTTCAGTGCAGGAAATACCTGAAGAAGGGTATTCACAGCTTCATTGTAGGTAATCCTTTCCCAGGGGCTGGACACTACAGAATTGATATGGAAATTTTTTCCATTATTTTCCTTTGTCGACAGAAACTTGAGCTCATCTGAACAATTCTTAGATACTGTGCACAGAAGCCACATCAGGTAATCCACGGCGCAGGATATTGCATCCTGAAACGAAAGGTGGCCTCAAGATGTGAACAACATATATAGGTGTGACTGAATGTGAAACCCGCTCCATACCTCAAGTTCTGCGAAGGCAAGCTCCGCATCGATGGTCCATCTCTCGGCCAGGTGCTTGTTAGGCTCCAAGCTTTCAGCCTGGAACGCTGGGCTGAATGTGTAGATGCTGCTTAGCGCGCAAGCATAGGTCTCAAGATGAAGTGTATGATCAGGTGAAAGATAGAGTGGATGCTGGAAGGAGTCATCGGAGAAGTCTGCACTTCCTTGCTGCTCTAATTGCTGTGCAAGCTCACTCGCCCTCTGAAGGTCCAGTTCAGGAGCTTCCAGCGCTTCCTTGTTGCTCTCGCTTCGCTCCAGCGCCTCGATTTGCTTCGTCTTCGCCTTGATGGAAGCTCTAACAACTTCAGGTGTGATAGCCCTGTTATCCGATTTACTTGTAGGCCGCATTACACGGAACATTTTTCTGCGGTCTCCTGCAACCGTAGTGGTTGTTATGATTGGGGTGTTCACATGGAAGAACCCATTGGTCTGGAAAAACGTATGCGCAGCATGGACCATTTCACTTCGTACACGAGCAGCTGAAGCCATCTGCATGAACAACATGGAGGTGCTAACATACTAAACGATGTTTTCAGAAATAGTAACCACTTAAAATAGCAGTGTGATGATTGACAGAATTGAATGTCAGATTAGTCTCAGATTAAAGCAATCACAACTCTACCGCATACCGCAGTTGTTCGAGTGCGAGCTGCGGGTAGTCCTTGATAAGTTCATCAGGAGGCAACAACTCCACGTTTGGCAGAGGATACTTGTCGATATTGACAGCTCCTATGTGCAGCACTTTGTCCACTCTGAGCTCGACAACACGCTGTTGGTTTTTTCCTTCCACAAGTTCTATCTTGCCTTCGACCAATACAGAAGCTCCAATCGCAGTAACTTGTTCAAGAGGGCACAGAGAAGAATCCACTACTATCTGGATAAAAGAAGCATCACATTAATCCCCACACTTTGCTGTAGCTGTTCACTAACCTGCCGCTGTGGACACACCCAATGTTTTCCGTGTAACTAATGATAAAGAAAAGATTGGGTCCATCAAGAAACCTGGAGGTCGGGCACGCATGACCCGTCGTTGATGCGCACAAGCGCGGTCACGGGACCCAACTTGTAGGAGACAGAAAAGGAGGCTTTGTCGACGGTGGAAGCGCCTGCGATCAGCTTGGCGATGCAGCGGATGAGCGGCACTCTTGCCATGAGCACCTCCGTGCACGTCAGGCCTGTCGTCTCCGTCGCGGGCATCCTCGGCGGCGACATGGCGCCGCCACCGCGCTTCGCCTTGACGACGTTGGCGGACTTCACCCAGCCGCCGACTACGGCGCGCTTGCCAGACAGTCCAAGGCCACCGTCGGGGCGGCCCACGACGGAGCGGAGGGTGGCTCGCCTGGAGTACTTGGAGAACTGGACTGATGCCGAGCCGTTGCTGCTCGTTGTGGCTTCTTCGGAGGAAGACGAAGAGGAGGGTGGTGAGGACGCCATTAATGAACGCTGAACGGCTAACGATTGCTTAGTTGCATGGGATTGGGGAAGACGGGGACACGGTGCTGGGATAAATATGAGAAGAGGGAGACGTCAGATATGGCGGGAGAGGCAAGGATGCTTTGCTTCTCAGAGGTTTTAGGGAAAACGGCGGGAGAAAGGGGCAAGTCTGGTTACGGTTGCTTGTACTAGGGGTCTCAGCTATGCTTTGTTCCTGGCCGGAAGAATAGGCCGTACTTTTTATATTTTGTATTGCTTCTTATTAGTTCAAACAGAAGCTTCTGATACCATTATACTCTAGTATTTTTAATGTTGATACATGTTGTGGTAGGTTGAAGAACTTTAAGAGATTTTTAAATGTATTAGCAAATATGTTCGTGCGTTGCTACGGCTGAAGGCCTAACAATTAAGTGCTTTTCGTAATTCTTTTTAATATTTTAAAAATAATTCAACTGGATTAGTATGCGGATATCCAGCCTTTTTTTTGCCGTACCTAGTGTATTGGGGCAACAAGATAAAATACTACCCTCATGATTAGACCATGCATGTGTCTGAGGTTTGATTAAAAAATATGCACTAGAGGTTAATACATTGTAATTAGATAAGTTATTTAGAATACGACGAACCAAAGAACAAGGAAAGATTATCAAAGGGTATGTTGATCCAATCATCCAGCAATTTCAGTATTAGAGTGATCTCTGATCTTGTGTCTTTGGTCGCATGCAGATCCTTGGTTCCTCATCCCCAGGCCGTATCTACAAGAGTAAATTGCACCCACCATACAAATTGCAAAACATGCAAACGGATTTATAAACTTGTTAAATATGTGCATATACGGTTATAAGTACACCACGGAGCGTATTTTACCATAGTGGTATGCCGCATGAAGCAATAGACCCTCCAATATCTACTAAAAATAATTACCAATTGCTAAGAAAAATCCTCCGCACAGACAAGAGATCGAATTGGTGTTTACTCGAGTCTGAATGGCATAAATGTAATCACAATGCACCAGTGATGGTTATTGAAAAATGGGTGATACCATGTGTCTGTTCCGGAAGTTTCGGAAATGGCCGACAGCTAAACCTCGTTAAAGTGTGTATCGCACATCGTGATTGGAGGTGTCCTAGCATATCATGATTCAAGATTTATACTGGTTCAGCCAAACGTGACCTACGTCCAGTTAAGGGTCAGTCGGTTTTATTGCTTGAGCCCAGGTACCCGTGAGAATTTAGAATTTGGAGAGTTACAAGCTTGCGAGTGGATAATGTGGTATGATCGAGATGCCTTTCCTAGGCGGATAACCCTCCCTTTTATAGTCCAAGGGGGTCTCCATTATAGGGGAATCAAATGTAGAAAGAGTGAGGTAGAAAGGGAGAGTGTTCCTTGCTTCTCCAGTCGGGTTCGCCAGCTCTGTCAGTCAGGACAGTCTACTCTGTCAGTCGGGACCTTCCGATGACCACCGTCCAAATCCTGCATCGTGGTGTGGCCGTCTTATCTTGTCCCTGTGTGTCATGCTCCGTCGGTCAGGAGGCGCACGCTCTATTCCTAGTGCTACATCCTGTCACTCCGTTCTAATGGAGATGTGTCCGTTGGGTTTTGATGATGTTGCGCCCCGTCCCTTCACGAGGATGGGTAGGTGGAATAGTATCCTCTACTATGGCAACAGAAGGGACTGTAACCTCTTTGGAGGGAGTGGTTGGGCTGTACGGCAAATTGACTTCGATGTGCCCGCCCTTATCCTCAGCACCGGCTTCCGGGGACATCAGTGTGCAAGGTCCGTTTGGTCCCCGACCCCGTCAGCCAGGAATAGTGATATATGCACGGCGAAGTGCGGCTGGTGTCTCAGTCCAGGACTATGGACAGATCTAGACCCCCGATCTTTCCCGACCGGATTGCCGGTCGGGACCACAAGCCTAGGCACCCTAGCGGAAGTCACATGGACGGTCGTTCATCCCGGGCATTGTTTTGGGCCAATTAGAATCCTGGCAGGAAGTGGTCCCGCTGGGACCCCGGGTTCTGGACCTGTCACCATGTCCAATCTGGAAGTGGAATGAGAACACCGAAGATGTTGATATCATTTTGATTCAACAGTAATATATAGCAAAAAGTGGCAGAAAAAAGAAGTAGGACATTCAAAAATTTAATTAATTAGGAATTCAAGATGCGCACAAATTTAATAATGAATTCACCACCCATATGGACACTTTGCTTATTGTTGTCAAAGAATCACTATGGCACCATCCAGTGGCACACTCCGTCATGTTCACGTACCAGGATAGGGGTTCCACATTGCTGCTCCTGCTGCAGCAGGATCCACATCTTTTACGCCACTGTCATGGGATAAGTTGCCGCCATGGAATTTTTGTCAATGCCTCCATTCCCAAGAGTGATCGAATGAATCCTCTCAATTACATATATCTTCTTCTTACCAATCCTAGAATGAACCAATCAGAAAAAAATCAAATTTGCATTTTAGCCATTCATCTCTTGCAGACCTTAGCTAGAATATGCATGGCTTGTGATCATAGGAAAATACGTTTGGTGGCATACATGCACATATTTGACAAGTTCATGTATATGTTTGCACGTTTTGCAACTTGTTGTACCAAAGTGATACAACCGTACAAGTTATTGTATGATAGGTGCAATTTATTCTATATATAATCACTAAGTTAAAATACGAATTACCAATTCCGAGTAAATTAAGGTGCATGGTTCAGCCAGCGAGATTACGAGAGGGCCATGAGGCTGTCTTGGTCGCAAGCAGCTCCACTTTTAGCTTTTATGAATTTGCATGTTATTATTACGGATCATCCACAAAATTTTTCAGCAGCCTATAAAATATAAAAGAAATTGCAAGGCTCAAATAAATTCTCAACCTTGATTAGAATTTGGTCGACTATTTCACTCCAAATAAAATCAGAACTGCGTGCAAATTAATACGAGCATCTCTCCTTTGTTCCTGCGCTAGCGGCTTGTCTCGTTTTCCGGGACTGCACTCTCTCCTTTGTCCCTAGCTCATCCGGGTCCCCCTCCTAGCCGGGCGGCGGCCAGTCTCGACGGCACGAGCCGCAAAGGAGCCAGCTGGCCCATGGCGTCTCGAGGGCTCAGGCGTGTCGCGCGTTGCGAAGAGGCGCTCGATGCAAGTGTGGATTTTGTATGTGAGATTGTGGCTTTCCGAACCAGAGTTCGTGTCAGGGACGAAGTATTGCTGTTCACAGCTTGATCGCTGCGTCAAAGATTTACCTTACCTCAATCGCGGCTTATGGACGGCGGTTGACGGATGAAAACTAAGGGCGTGTTTGGTAACCTGCCTAACTCGCCACCACCTAAGCTTAGGCGTGCCACAACGAGTTAGGCTAGTGTTTGCTGTATTTCCTAACGCTAAGCAGCCACAAGAAGTTAGGCAACTTTCTATCAGCTCGCCACATAAAATTGCGCCGCACCTGCGGCGTTCGTTTTGGACGCCACAACCCGAGTCACGCCTAAGCACGCCACACTCCTCAGCCTCTCTGTCCCGTGCTCGCCCATGCTCCTCCGAGACGAGACATCGCCGCCGCCGCCGAAATCGCAGGTACTCGCCCCCTCCATCCTCCCCGTCCTTGAGCAGTCGTCGGAGCGGTAGATCTGGCCGTCAGGGACCAGGGGCGCTGCGTCGGCCTGCGCGGCGCGTTCAGCGACCGGAGCACCTCCCTGGCCGCCGTCCTGTCCGCAGATCTATAGAGCAACGCCGTGCTTAGAGGAGCCGCCGCCCTGGGGAACGTTACCATGGCTAGGGGCTGCCTCCCTGGTGGCCGACGCCAAGCCCAGCAGCCGGTGCCCAGGAGGCCGACGCCATGGCTGCTGGCTCTCTGTTCGTTTGTCACTGAAAATTGATTAATTAGCTCTGGAATCTCATGATTTGTTTCCATTTTGTTTTAGGTGTCTGTACAAGCTCTGCTCCGAAGGTATAACTATCTTCTTGTTGGTAATTGTCGTATATGTTGCGTGCATTTTATTAATGTTTGTATAATCTATATAGATGGGTGCAATGAACCAATATCTTGAGTGTTGTTATTACACATATGTTGTATTCTAGCTGTCATTACAATTATTATTTGCATTTGGTTAAGCTGATTTATTTTTACACTTGTAATAGATTCATCGGAGTATTCAAGATGGGTGCTGTGAATGGAGGCTGACCGTTGTGAATGGAGGCTGACCATAGGAACTTTTGTTAACTGCTAGTGCTCTACTATTTTGTTAATCAGCACCATTGTAAATCTCTTATAGTGATTATATGGAGCTGGTGAAAACTATTGATAACTGCTTATATGGGCTGTTTGCAGAGCATTTCTTCTAGGCTGATTATAGAGCATTTTGCTAATACTCTATTATTGCTGCTATGTTCAAGTATTATGGAGCTGTTATGAACCATCGATCTTGTGATGTTCAAGTAATATTTCTGCTATATCCAGAATTTGGTGGCTTTAGCACTCCTTTTTTTGGTCCTAAAGCTATTTGGCTCTGCATCTTTTCTTTGCCTTGGATCAAGAACGTTGTCTTGGCGTTCAGACCATGGAGCTGATGCCAATTAGTATTGCTTGCTTGCTGATTGATGTATTTTTACGATGCTAGCTTTTGATGACATGAGCGGAATCCAATAAGCAAGCTTGGACTAAGCTTATGCCTTGAAACTTGATTTATCTACTTCGGTATGATGCTTGTTCGGTTTACTTTTGAATTTGAGAAAACTCATATTTGTACATTAAACACATGCATAAGTTAGGCGTGTTACCAAACAGACGCCACATGTGCCTAACATTAGGCGTGGCAGCACATCAAACACTTACCATACTTTTCTTCATTATGCCTAACCTTAGGCGCGGCAGTACACCAAACACATAACTAAGCATAGCTGCTTAGGCACGCCGCACCTGTGGCGGTTGCCTAACCTTAGACGGTGGCGGGTTAGGCGTGTTACCAAACAGGCCTTAAAGGCTTTGGATCATCTCCAACTAATAATTAGCTAGCTAATTGATAATTCTATTTTAACTAGCTAAAGATTATTAGTTATTAGCTGTATGTGTTTGGATCCACCAACTAATTGCTAATACCAGTAGACCATACTATGTCTATATTTTCTGCACTAGGACTTCTTTTGATATTTAATTTGGCGCCATTTTTTTGCGGAGGATTGGAAGGTCTCTGATTGGCGCCTACTCTATTTTTTCACGTCAGACTATAGATGCATTTGTTGTTGTTGGCGCCATTTTCCTATCGGCAAAACTGCATTACTTTTTTTTTTAACCGCGTACGAGGGGGCGAGCAGATATGGCGTTAGGGGGTGCGGTACGGTGGAAATAAACAGAAGGGATGGGTATAATACTGTCAACTGATGGTTTTAGCTGGGATTAGCCAGGTTCAATAAGCTAATGAGATTCTATTATTTCCATTAGCTAGATAATCATTAGCTACTCCATTAGCTGATCTATTTGGATCTCTAATAGCTAACCATTAGCTAGAGCATCAAACAGGATCTAAAAGGTAGAACACATGAAGGATTAGTTCCGCTCTTTAGAAATAGGTATAGATACAAATATATGTAATAAATAGAAGATGATATTGCTAAGATTTAATAAATATGGTAAACTATTATAATTAATGAAGTTCTCACCAAGTTAATGTTTTCTGAATTTAAGTCAAACGATTATACACTATTCCGATATTTGTGAGATGAAAATATATCAAAGATGAACTTACAATGCTTCCATAATTTTATCCTTTTCAGGGCGACTATGAGTGGCATGATCCGCTCATTTTCTATGTTACCAGAAACCTAAATGGCATCTTGAATTGGAGAGCTAACCATTCAGCTAAAGTGCGGAACGTTCTTCACCAAATAGCATTTGCCTTCATTTATTGCCTCTGAAATTCTTCTTTCCTTTTTGTCAATAATGTTTTACGTTGTTTTCTTGGAAATATCTTTCTATACGAATCAATTGTCCCCACCTAATACTGCTAATACTGCTGTGTGCATGGTTATCCACATAATTAGGCTATATTTTCTTGGAAATATCTTTCTATATGAGTCATATAAACGGGATGGAAAAGTACGGAAACGGGATAGGAAGTCCAATGAGAGTAACCGGGAAAATAGGACGGAAAGGGATGAGATCATATCCAGTAAATATTTGTGGAATCCTATTTTTATCCAAAAATTTTCTATTTTCATCCCATTTTCATAGATCCTGAAAAAGCCCAATTATCCAATCAAACCCTCATGCCTTCACACCCCTTCAGCCCAAGAGGCCCAAGAAGCAAGCCGTGATGGCTGCTAGCGTTTGCTAATTTGCTGGGTGCAGCTGCAGAGAGCTGGCCTAGCTGTGCGAGTGAATGTTGTTGACTCAAATACAGACCGGCGCCGGGGGCAGGCGTGCAGCCGTCTGCCCGTGCAGTGCGATGTATATTTACATAATCGAGCACTAAAAGCAATTGAGGAATTTTACGGTGGTTGGAAAAAATTAGAAACCGTTCATCGAGCGACGATCGAAATAAGGTACTGAGAGGACCAGTACCAAATATGGTGGGACCGGTACCTATTTTAGTTTAAATATTTTAATTCGATAAAGGGTAAATCGGTAAAATAACGTGATATTAAAATTTGCTAAATAAAGGCTTTGGTTCCCGTGAGCTGCCCCCGCCTTCGAGCGCCACGCCCACCACGCGCCCGTCGCCGCCGCACGACACGCCACGCCATCAGCTGCACCCGCCGTGGCAGGCCGGGGGGTCGTCCAGGTCCAGCGCCAACCGCGCAGGGTGTCGCGCAGAACCAGCACGCCGCTCGTCCCGGCGCTCCTCAAAGTCCAGCTCCGTCACCGCCCCGCGCCTCCCGCCTCCACGACCGTCGCGAGCACGCAAGAGACCACGACCCAGCGCCGGTCGCGCTTGCTCCCGTTCTGTCGTTCATGGCGTCGTCACCCCTGTCATCCTGACGAGCTCGCGTCAAGCAACGTGCATGGGGGCAGCTTCCTTCTCACCCGATGAGGGTGGTAAACAAATCGATCCGGATGCTTTGCCGATGTGCAAGGGAAGGGAGGCAGCGGGTATACGTGGAGACGGAGGGGCGCCGGCCCGGGTGGTGGTAGGCGGAGGTGGTGCTTGCTGGTAGCAGGATGCCAGGATGGAGGGAGCAGGATGTTTCTCACAAGATTGATGTGCAGTGGCAATAGCGATTGAGCAGGTGATCTAGGGCCGGATGAAATACTCGTATCTCGTTAGCTCACTCGGCTTGACCCGGTCCGGTTCAATGCAATTTACAAACAAGCTGAGCAGAATATTTTGCTCATTAGCATGACGAGCCAGCTCGAGCTGGCTCGCGAGCAGCTCGCCAGCTTAACAAGCTGGCGCGCACCAACAGGCCACCAGTTCAAACATAGGGCCCATTAAACGGCCAGCCCATTGATGACGTTAAAATTTTGCAGAGATATGTTTGGAAAGGGAAGAAGTCGATAAGGTCCGGGTGAAGTTGTGATAGTCGAAGCTATCGGGCATCACGTCGGTCAAAGGTGACGTGGACTCGGTCAAGGAAGCAATTAGAAGGAGTTCGAATCGAACTAGAAGATAACATCATCAGAAGATCTGGGAGTCCAATTTCTTTTGAGAAAAAACTTGAAAATATAGTAGATTTAGTTGCTTTCTTTCGGCATAAGTTTGTTAAGTCATGATAAGTTAGGAGTCAAGCCTCAGGCTATAAATAGTGGATCTTAGGTTTTGTAAAGAATAATCATCAATCAATACAACTTTTCTCAGCACTTCGCCAAAATCCTACGAGTAGGAATAGAGTACTTTCTTAGCGAATTCTTCAGCAAGTAGGGCTGCATCGAATCGATCTCCGGCTTATTGGTAAGGTCGTGTTTATCAGGTTTTCTAGGCTTTAGCTATCGGCGCATCGTTGAAGTTTTGTCTAGTCAATCTACAAGTTATCAATTTCTATCAAGTTATTGTAAGGCTGCAACGTTTGATCTTTTACTGGTTATTAATAGATTTCACAATTTATCAAGTGGTATTCATCGGGTCATCGGCTTTGTCTAATCTTTTCATGCATTTATCTTATAGCCGATTTAATCTTTGATCATCACTTCTACTACCTAGTTATCTACGATCTTGTTCTTCACTGCGAGTAGTCTGATCGGATGATTCGCTTGCCTTATCTTCGTTATCTCAGGTTGTCTAGAGTCTTGTTGGCTGGATCTGTTTACTGGTTAGAGATGGTACGACGGTGGTGGTTCGGTAGTATCAATCGGCTTTCTTGGCCGATTCTGAGCTCAACGATAAGTGTAAATTCTAAATAATTAGATGCATCGGTTGATTATGTTTGGCTTGTTGCCCTGCTGTTAGCGTTGCCTCAGTTAGGTCCGATCTGACTAATGGTGATAATAAGTTTAGCTTAATTAAACGTATGTGTTTAGTTATGAGGTTTTATCCTTAATCATATTCATCACGAAATAGGCTTTGTAGCCGATATTCGGTATTGTGCTTCAGACGTCCTGGTTTATTCGAATCCCAAACGATATGTTCCTTATTGTTTTACTGATTAAACTTCTTTTACCTTATTAACTGTAGGTCAAATTGACTGACACATCTTGAACCCGATTTGCAGGACCTGCACTGGAGATAAACAAAACTCCCAAAACTTAGTGTATCGTGCTCCGCAAGATTCACGGTTCGATTTTTATAGCAACACCCATCCGGCAGCTAAACTCTAGGCAGTTCCCCTTCGAGCCCTCAATTCGCTTCACATTCCCGCCATCGCCTCTTCCTATTCACGCCGTCCCTCCCGCGGGCTCCCGATTCACATTGCCCCTCCCCCTCCCTCGACTCGCTTCGCCTGGCCGCAAGGGACCTGGCGGCAGGGACGGGCATCATCGTAGCCGCCCCTCCCTCAGCTCACGCCGTCTGGCCACCAGGGACAGGCGTCAGCGTCAGCACGTCGCCCCTACCACCTCCCACCTTAGCTCGCGCTGCGTGGCCGCAGGGGACGAATGTCGGCGTCGCCCCTCCCCCTCTCACGAATCGCGTCGCTTGACCACCTGGGAGTCTGGGACGCCGGGGCGTCGATGTCGGCGTCGCCCCTCCTCTTTCCTCGACTCGCGCCTCCTGGCCTGAGAAGCCGACGCCAGGGAGGGTCGCCGGCTCGACGACTGCAGCCCGCCGGCCCCTCTACAGCTCCCTCCATCTATCCCGCCCGCCGCCTGCCGGCCCCTCTGCAGCTCCCTCCATCCCTCGCGCCCGCTCCCCTCCAACCTCAGGCATCAATCCGTTCGCACTTCCCTCCGAACGGCAGGGGCGCACGGCCAGAGCGGGAGCCGAGAGCTGGGAGCCACCGTTAGGATCTGCTGGAGGAAGAGGAGCTGTCGTATTGATGTTCGGGCTCGCGAGCTGGACCAAGCCGACCCAAGCTAGGTTTTTTCCTCGTTTCGTTAACGAGCCGAGCCGAGCCGAGCCGAGCCAGCTCGTTATCCAGCCCTATATGGATCGCTGATCCAAGCTGAGCGGCCATGAAATCGGCAAAAACACTGCAACACCATGCAGAAAATGGATGGAAGAATATAGATAGTTGCTATTCAGGCAGGGCATAATTAACCGATAACCGAAGACCAAACCGAATTACCCGAAACTGAAACCGAATTAACTGAAACTGAGAAATTCGGTCACCGGTTCGGTTCCGAGTTTCAAGTAACCGAAATAACTTCGATCAATTCGGTTTCAGACCTCGGGTAACCGAACAACCCGAAGTAACTAAAATTCAGCCTAATAACAAATTTGGCCCAGCCTAGTACTCAAACCCTAGATATATAACAGCCTCAAAGCAATTATGACTTTTATATGAGTTTGATACAAACTTAGTCTACTGGTTAATATCAGATGCTACAAGAATTAAATGTTAGTGTATGACGAGAACTTGATCAACTAAAACTATCTATAGCTACCGTCATGAAGCACTGCAGCCGCCAAGCCGTGCCCAGTGGCCACTAGCTCGTGCAATCATGCTCCCGTTTCCAGTGAAAAAATACGGCAACCGAAATGGATAAGGAATTTTTCCACCTATTTCCGTCCGTTTAGCCCTACCTCCAGTATGGTTGATGCCGTGGCTTTCGATCTTTGTCCGGGAGGAGGAATAAATGAATATAAAGTTCTTGCTAATTTTTTAGCAAATTGTATATTTGGCAGTAGTCCCACTACTATAACTTTATAATTTGAATTTGCCATTATCTATTTCCTAATATTAAAGAGAAGTGTGTTTTTTCTGTCTATTTTTCTGTGACTTCCCGACAGGAAAGACTCACCGCTTCCGCCGACTACATTACACTCCAGCGTGATCCACTGCTATTGTTGAACCTTCCCGCTTCGGAGTTCCCCTACTACCATCCCTATCCAACCACCATCTCCCACCGTCCTGTTAGGCGGTGCCCCGCTACCATACATCGCCACTGTATCGATTAGCGCCACCGCCGGTTCGGCAACCTCCGATGATCCTTTCTCTAGGCTCGGCGGTCCTAGATCCTAACTTCAACAACCCTCGAACCCTAACTAAGTAATAATGGCAGCGGCACCAGGTCGCCAGAACAGCGGTGTGCTGCTGGTGAGCATTTTACGTTGCATCCCGTCACAGTCGCACGCAAGAACAATTGTTCCTAGCCATACCTACTAATTGGTTTGTTAGGGAGCTGTCGATGTAGGGTTGCCGAGTTATTGGACTAAGGCAATAACATTATATTTGATATTTTTGTAAATGAGAGCCCTTGCATGTGTGCCTAAGCTCGACCACATATGTACTCTTGGGAAGAATATACATAGCACGCTTTACATCTCTACCTGTTATCACTTAAAGGATACGCGAGCGGTCCAGGAACATAATCAGCCCAACTTGGTATGACTCACAAGCTGTCCTGTTAAGTGCGACCGCCACGCCCCATATTCTTAGACAATACATGCATACGGAGCATCAGCCGTGTGATTTTTTTCAGCCTACGAGAGTACGTCCCTACATACCTCCTTTTTTTTTATTCTCTTCCATTCCATTATTTTATTTTATTTTTTCTATTTTTTATTGTTTTCTTTTCTTCCGTTTCTAATCATATGCTCTAGGCATTTCCATCATGTATGTAGTTAACCTCTTCTTCACAATGCTATAATAGACGTCCTCGCTATTATGTTTTTAATGAACACTTGGTGGTTTTTGATATCTTCTTTCTTTAATATTTTATTTCATTTGATTTTCCTCTTATTTCCTATATAATGATTTTTTCTTTTATTTTTTCATTTCTTATTTCATTCTTTCTTCCTCTATCCTCTTATTATTTTTTGTTGTCTAGTTATCATTCTTCCCTTACTTCCTATAATTAAAGTTATCATTTCATTTTTCATGTATTATAATATTTATTTATATTGGCAATGTATTATTTCAGGTGTGCAAATATTTGTTCCGCAAATTTGTATAATTTATTTTAAGTGTACATATATTTGTTCTGTGAATCTATAGAATTTATTTTTCTTGCTTAAGTTGGTACGATTTATTCAAAGTGTAAAAGTCTTTGTTTTGTGAGTTTGTATAAATTATTTTCAGGTCTATATATTTTTATTCTATGAGTTTGTATAACTTTTCCAGGCATATACATCTTTGTTATATAAATTTGTGCAATATGTTCGAGGCATACAATATTTTGTTCTTTGAGTCGTATGATTTGTTTGTCATCTTTAATCTTTTGGTTGTAAAAATAATCATTTTTTCCTCTTATTCGAATATTTGTTCACATCATCAAAATTTATAATTCCATATTAAAAATATTTTTAAATATCATTCAAACATAGTCAAGTGTGATCTTTTTTAAAAAATTTATCATAAGAAATATGATGATAAAATTATAATTTAATATGGATGCTCGCTTTAAGATTTATAAATTTTTTAGTTTTGAATTTGTGTCCATATGAAGTGATGTCATCAATTTTATCATTTATTGTATGCATGCAGGGTTCTCTCTGCCATTCTAGTTACTTTGGGCGAGGAAGGCAGTAAATCGTAAATACATTGGGCTGAGCGCGCAAATAGTCAACAACCGCAAAATGAAGTTCAGCTGGAAAGTGGCCCTTAGCATGTTTGTACATGGATCTTCATGTGGCAGTGAGAGATTATGTCGCCTCTTGTAACAAATAACCGCGCCCCGTGGTCTGCGACAGTGTCAAACCCGTGGGTGTCCTCCCGCCCAAGCCCAAATGTCACTACTAGAAAACGGTCTATCGGTACCAGCACGTTAGTGCCGGTCAAGAACGAGCCGGCACTAACGTGCCTCAACAG
Organism: Panicum hallii; assembly: GCF_002211085.1. Taxonomy (NCBI): domain Eukaryota; kingdom Viridiplantae; phylum Streptophyta; class Magnoliopsida; order Poales; family Poaceae; genus Panicum; species Panicum hallii. The sequence goes on from NC_038044.1 coordinate 52,472,953, forward strand.
TGTAAGGCGGGCACGTTAGTGCCGGCTAGAAATACCAGCCGGCATTAACGTGCCATCCCCCCAACTGTCAGACGGCTGCCACAACGGTCAAAACGCACGTTAGTGCCGGTCGGCATATCTAGCCGGCACTAACTTGGTCAATTACAAATTAGTGCCGGCTGTTAGCTCTAGCCGGCACTAAACGTAGACAGTTAGTGCCGGCTAAAGCCACCAGCCGGCACTAACTTGCCCCGTATATACCGGCCACCACATCCCAGCCCTCCCTCCATTTCATTTGCCACTCTTTTTCTTCCCGAGCCCTCCTTCACTCTCATGGCGTGTTACAGGGGAGGTGCTGCCCATTTTTCCCCAAATTTGTGAGGATTTCATCCATTCAAGTGCACCAAAGGTTAGTAGCTTCTTCCACTCTTCTTTCACGGTGTTTATTCTTTGTTTCATGCTTTCTAGATAAAGAAAATAGTGATTTTAAGGTTGAGGAAAAATGAGCATAATTTTCCGATTTGTTCATTAATTTGAGCAAAATAGAATCGATTTGTTACTTTTTAGAGAAGGTTTTCTAGATAGTTTGACCATCACACATTTAGAATAATTTTTTTGAATTATTTCACGGGGACATGTGTATATGTTAATGTGCAAAATTTTAGGAATTTTAAGAATGAGGGACTTTTAATGTTATGAAAAAGAAACAAAACCATGTATACCATCTCATATCAAGTATGAAGAAATACCTTTTCCTTTAATTCATGAAAACATGACAAATAGACTTGGTGTTGTGGGGTTCATGGCCACAATATGAAACAAATCAGGGCACCCACTAGTTATTACATGCACAAGCCCAACAAACTGAAATCAATCCCGACAAAGCAAATGCACCATAGCAAGATGTACAAAAAGGGGGTCGTGATCTATTGGACAACCCGCACACAATAAATGCACAAGCCATATAATAATCTCTAGAAAAATTTCTGCAAATTATAAATATCCCGATGTATGTATAGTTCGAAGCTTTGCAAATAAATCTTGAGTAAAACTACAGAGGCAATTCACTGTAGAACTTTTCGAACTGTACGTCTACTATTGAATGCAAGTTGATAAAGATTTCGTGTATTTCCACTCAATATACATGTACTAGATGTATTTCTTCGTATCCAACAAAAGGAATGATGCCATATCTCATTGGGTTGATATTGCTCCCAAGTCCCAATCAATTCGAACTCAAATCAAAGCAATGGTATGGCATATATTATGAAAAATTGCACAATAACCTTAGATGTCACTACATTGAATAAATCCAAATGGCTGCAATAAAACTTTCTCAAAACGATATATATGGATATTATTGTCATAATGCAAGGAGATTTATGTACTTAATACATAAGAATGGGAGGGTGTGAAGTGGGCACATGATTGTATTATAAATTTTTTAAGAATCATCAAAATCCTTCCCAAAACCATATTTAGAGGTTTCGAAAATGACATCCAAAAACGCAAGTCGTCACGAGAAAGCAACAGGGCAGTTGTAAAATAACAGAAACGACCCGGAACAACCGCCACCACGAACAAAAACCACCAACAAACTCGCAAAAACACAAGTCATTAATTTGTTCATTAATTTGAGCAAGGTAGAATTGATTAGTTGCTTTTCAGAGAATGATTATTATATAGTTTGAACATCACACATTTAGAATGATTTTTTTGAATTATTTCATGGTGACATGTGTATATGTTATTGTGCCAATTTATTTTGCTATTTAGTTTAAATTTACTAGATAGGTGGCCTATGACACATTTACATTTTTTTTGAATTACTTCATAGTAACCTGTTTTTAGGGATAATGAGCATAATTTTTTTTTAATTTGTACAGATGGACCGGCAATGGATGCACGGAAGCCGGAGCACCTCGGTGTGGATTCAGGGTTTAGATTCTTTTCTCAAGGCAGCAATGGCAAATAGGTCGCCAAAGGGTTTAATGTGTTGTCCATGCAGTGTTTGCGAAAATAAAAAGGAATTCCGGAAAAGAGAAACTCTATGGAATCACCTGGCCTTGAATGGTTTTATGAGTAACTATAGCCTTTGGACTAAGCACGGCGAAGTTGGAGTTATGATGGAAGATAATGAAGAAGATGACGATGGTGATAACAATCTTCCAGATTGGGCATGGGTTCATGAAACAGGTAGCTTTCAAGATGAACCAATGGACGAGGGTGAAGCAAATGTTGAACAAGAGGAGCCACCTGACGAGCTAGGTCAGGCGTTGCTTGATGCACGGAAAGACAGTGACACTGTGAAGAAGGCATTAAAGTTTGAGAAGATGTTGGAGGATCACAAAAGGCCGTTGTTCCCTAATTGCAAACCGGAGCAGAAGAAGTTGGGTACCACGCTAGAGATGCTGAAATGGAAGGCAACTAATGGTGTCACCGATAAGGGATTTGGTGAGCTATTAAAGATTGTAAAGAACATGCTTCCTGAGGGTAATGAACTGCCGTCAACAACATACGAAGCTAAAAAGATGGTTTGCCCTCTTGGATTGGATGTGCAGAAGATTCACGCATGTCTTAACGACTGCATCCTGTATCGCGGCGAATACGAGAACTTGGAAGCTTGTCCTGTTTGTAGCGCATTGCGGTATAAGATCAGGCGAGATGATCCTGGTGATGTTGATGGGGAGCCGGTAAAGAAGAGAGTTCCCGCAAAGTTGGTGTGGTACTTCCCTATAATACCACGTCTGAAGCGCTTTTTCAAAAACAAGGACAACGCTAAGTTGATACGGTGGCACAAAGAAGACCGTAAGGAGGATCACATGATCAGACACCCAGCAGATGGGTCCCAGTGGAGAAACCTTAACCGAGAGTATCCTCAATTTGACAATGAGCCAAGGAATATAAGATTTGCTCTAATTGCGGATGGAATGAATCCGTACGGTGAGTTTGGCAGCGCTCATAGTACATGGCCCGTTACCCTATGTATGTTCAACCTTCCTCCTTGGTTATGCCTGAAGCGTAAGTTCATCATGATGCCGGTGCTTATAGAAGGGCCAAAAGAACCTGGCAACGATATTGATGTGTTTCTGCAACCCTTGATGGATGATCTCTTACTGCTCTGGAAAGAAGAAGGTGTACATGTGTGGGATGAGTATAAACAGGAGTCTTTCAACCTCCGAGCTTTGCTTTTTGTATGCATCAATGATTGGCCTGCACTTGCAAAACTTTCAGGACAGTCGAACATGGGATACATGGCCTGCACCCACTGTTATGATGAAACCGATAGCATTTATTTGAAACACTGTAAGAAGTGCGTACACATGGGCCATCGCCGATTCCTTCCTACCGATCACCCCCTAAGAACCGAAGGGAAGCATTTCAAAGGAGAGCCCGAAACTCGTCGTAAGCCTCTGTTCCGTAATGGAAAGCGTGTGTTCTCGATGATCAAGGATGTGAAGGTAGTATTTGGAAAGGGTCCCGGTAGCCAACCTGTTCCGAAGGATGACCAAGGATGACCAGGGACATGTTCCAATGTGGAAGAAGAAATCTATATTGTGGAACCTACCTTATTGGCAAGTCTTACAGGTTCGCAACGCAATTGATGTGATGCATCTGTCGAAGAATCTTTGCGTCAACCTACTAGGCTTTCTGGGAGTGTATGGTAAGTCAAAAGACACATTGGAAGCAAGGCGCGACATGTGGATGCTAGCCGGGCGACAAGGCTTGCAACCCGAGAAGAGAGACAAAGGACGCCACTATTTAAAACCTGCCAGCTATAATCTGAGTAAAGAGGAGAAGGAAAGCATGTTCGATTGCTTGAACAGTATCAAGGTCCCGTCTGGGTACTCCTCAAATATACAGGGCATAATAAATGTGAAAGAGAAGAAAATTCAAAACTTGAAGTCCCATGACTGCCACGTTCTGATGACACAATTACTTCCGGTTATACTGAGGGGTGTTCTACCGGAAAATGTGAGATTGGCAGTTGTAAAGCTTTGTGCATTCATGAATGAAATTTTACAGAAAGCAATTAATCCAAATAATCTAATAAAGCTGCAGAAAGACATTGTCGAATGTCTTGTCAGCTTTGAGATGGTCTTCCCACCTTCCTTCTTCAATATTATGACACACCTTCTAGTTCATATTGTGACAGAAATAACTATTCTGGGTCCTATTTTTCTACACAATATGTTCCCTTTCGAGAGATTCATGGCAGTATTGAAGAAGTACGTGCGTAAACGTTCTCGCCCAGAAGGATGCATTGCTAAGGGCTATGGAACCGAGGAGGTCATTGAGTTTTGCGTTGACTATCTTCCTGATCTCAATCCGATTGGGCTCCCCGTGTCACACCATGAGGGGCGACTAAAGGGAAAAGGCACACTAGGAAAGAAATGTAATGTGCACATCCCTTGTAGTGAATTCAGCCAAGCAAACTTCATGGTTCTTCAGAATTCATCCAAGGTGGCTCCATATATTGATGAGCACATGAATATTATACAGTCTGAAAATCCACAAAAGAATCTTTCTTGGATTACACGCCAACATATAAAAACTTTTCACGGCTGGTTTAGACGAAAATTATTGGGCAACAACACAGTTGATCAAGAACTTCAATGGCTGGCTAGGGGACCATCAATCACTGTCCAGCAATACCAAGGGTACGAAATCAATGAGTATACATTTTATACGAGAGCTCAAGACAAAAAAAGCACCAACCAAAACAGTGGTGTCCGTATGTGTATAGTAAACAGTAATGGAGAAAAGAACAACTACTATGGTGTCATAGAGGAGATATGGGAACTTGAATATGGACCCATAGTTGTCCCTTTATTTCGTTGCGAATGGGTGGCTGGAGGAGGCATAACGAAGGACCGGTATGGGATGACCATAGTTGACTTTAAAAAGATTGGATATAAGGATGAACCATTTGTTCTAGCCAAGGATGTGACACAAGTGTTCTATGTGAACGACATGTCGAGCAAACCGAAGAAGAAGTCAGATAAGACGTCTGAAGCAGACAAGGCTGGAAATGAGCCGAAACGGCACATAGTTCTTCCTGAAAAAAGAAAAGTTGTTGGAGTTGAGGATATTTCGGACAATTCGGAAGATTATGACCAGATTGATGACCTTCCTCCATTCTCAGTTGACGTTGACCCTAGCATCCTCTTATCCAAAGAGGACACACCTTACTTACGCTGTGATCACGCTCAAGGCACTTTCGTCAAAAGGAAGATTATCAATGTTCCAGTAGATAATGATAATGAGTAGTAGTTTTATATAAATTATGTATTGAATTCTCTCAATCAGTGATGTAATGTAACGCACCGCATCGTATTTATCTCAATTCTTGATACTATTTATCCAATTATGACATAATATCATCTTCAGACAATACTATATTTTTGCATGGTATAAATATTATTTACATTCACTAATTTTGTATTACTAGAAGCATTGAAACATTAAATTACAAACAAATAATCAAGTAATATGAGAATTGATTACATCATTGTATAGGCTACTATTGAAAAGTTTTTTGAAGAATTTTGCATGGATCAAAATGAAATGTTTTCGATTTATTATCAATAACAGAAACATATACACATATAAACCCTTTACGCTACACATAATTGATAATGGTTGCATATTCGTTAATTTACTTCAATTACTATTATTATTGTGTACATATAATTACTATAATTATTGTGTAGCTAAAAATAAGATATAAATGTTTGTTATATTATTCTAATTATTAAGCCTATGTTGATCTAATTTAAGAATACTACAAATTTAGTGTAAATGGGAATTGGCGTGGCCAGTTCCCGCGCGCCAATTCCCGCGCGCATGGTACACGTTAGTGCCGGCTGGTAATACCAGCCAGCACTAACTTTAGCACGTTAGTGCCGGCTAGTAGTACTAGCCGGCACTAACTTGTCCATCTGACGTCACGTGGACGCGTTAGTGCCGGCTGGTAATGTCAGCCGGCACTAACCTAGCCATCCCCCCAACAAATTAGCTCCTTGGCATTCAGATCGACGTCGCCCCCAACTTACCGCCGCCCCGACGTCCTCGCGCCATTGCTGCTGCCGCCCGAAGCTCCGGCCGCCGCGCACCTCGTCGTCCTCGCGCGCGGCCCGTTCCGCGCAGCCCGGCCGCCCGGCTGCCCCCCCGCCTCGGGGTCCTCGCGCCACTGCTCCGCGTCCTCGCGCCACTGCTCCGCGTCCTCGCGCCATTGCCACCGCCGCCCGAAGCTCTGGCCGCGGCGCACCTCGTCGTCCTCGCGCGCGGCCCGTTCCGCGCAAGCCCGGCCGCCCGGCTGCCCCTGCTCGGCGTCCTCCCGCCATTGCTGCGGCGCCCGAAGCTCCGGCCCCCACCGTCGACCCCTCCCTCCGGACCTCCTCCTCGCCCTCCGATCGCAAAAACGGATTCGCGGTGAGCATCTTGTCCTCTACAGGGGCAGCAAGTCCTCTTGCAAAACTCCTTTTCAATTATGAGCATCACATCAATGTCAAACCATCTAATGTTCATATAATTTTTCCAGACACATTATTTTTAAGATTGCCATTTAAGAAGCTAAATAGGATGTATTTGAAATCGGCAGGAACTCATAGTTAACTGCTTTGAATAGATTGCAATAAGGCACATTTTTCACATACATATGTAATGGTGCAACAAAGAGATGAAAATGGGTGTGCAATTTCATTTCAGATCTTGCATTCTAATCTTGATAGAACCACTTTCATATCACTATACTAATATGATGAATATGGGAGGGTTTAGATAATCCTGCATGATTATAGCTGCTAGATACAAACTCTATACATGGCATCCTCTCTATGGAATTTGGTAGTTGTGTTCTTTTTTATCAATGCAGTTTAGAAACATATGCAAACTTTGTATAGAGAGCTTCATTTGTGTATGCAAAACTGTTAAACCGCCTTAATTTTGACACTTAGGCAAAATGAAATGGGTGTAGGAAATTTGGTTTAGCGGCTTTTGGGAGATGAGGAAATATGTGACTACTATAGAATGAGGAACCAAAATTAAATCGATTTTTACCAATATTATTCATTAATTCGATCTCATCATGTGAGTTTTCCTAATTTTTATCTAGGCATTACCTAACTGCACATTTTTCTTCAACTTTCTTTCCATCGAGGAGCTGCAAAACCAAAAGGAGAAAAACAGCTTAACCTAGGTTATTTTATGCATGCAGTTGCTTCCTCTGCAGCAAGCTGCTAATGTCTCATGTTTATTTTCCTTTTTTTGCCCTTTAGGAGTAATTTAAAAATGAACTTTACAAATTTGCATTCCATCTCACGCTTTAACTGGAAACAGATTTTATGGTAGCAACCGTAGCAGACAGCCATGCTATAGTATAGTGAGATGCTTTAGATTCTCTGGAAATATGGGACTAATTTCACCTTTTTCTGTTTATGTACTTGTGGCAACCTAAATTGGCATTTGACCCAATCCATGGTAGAAGCAGCACTGCAGCAGCATGTAGAACTTTGAAATCCTTCCATTTTTTACTTGTTGGTAAATGATCTCAATGTGTTTATAACAATTTCAGGTTACTTGTGGTGGTGAACTTGCTGTCCTCTTTGTTGACACCCTTGTGTAACTAGGTCGTATCAGAAAGAAGCATATAGTCACAATCAATAAGTTAGCACTATTGCATTAGGTTAATAACCCTGCACCAGCCTGACAGTTTTGTCACAAGTGGCTTTAACTGGTGACTGCTAGTTCCGCGCAGCCCGGCCGCCCGGCTGCCCCTGCCACCTCGAGGTCCTCGCGCCACTGCTCGGCGTCCTCGCGCCATTGCTGCGGCGCCCGAAGCTCCGGCCCCCACCGTCGACCCCTTCCTCCGGACCTCCTCCTCGCCCTCCGAAGAATCTGCTGAAGAAGGTTTATATCTGCATTTGCTTGATCTTCTCAACTTTGATCATTAGTAGATGAGTTATATTCTTCGGTAATTGGAATACTGATAATAGTCGAACAAACTCGAAGGTCGATGGAGGAGGTATATGAGTTATATTCTTCGGTAATTGGTGATCTAAGAGTTGTATGACATATTGTGTGTGGTCAATGCTTGATGTACGTGTAATGCTCAATGCTAATCCATGTTAGAACACCATTTCTATAATTCAAATGTCAATATGGGTACATGGGGTTTAATGTGTTGGTTTCAGTTGATATCATCAAGCATCACGCTGCTGGAAGATCTGTTGATCTTTTTTTGCTTTTTTCATTTGAATATGATTACAGAGGCTATTCTTTCATTTATGTGATATTGTGTCTAATTGTATTATGTGTTCCCTATACTCTGTGTATTACTGTAATTTGTTTTCATCGCCCGTAGCAATGCACGGTACGAACCTAGTTACAGTTAAACTTATAATTAATATATTTGAATTTGATCAAATCTAAAAATTGCTATAGTTTGGGACAAAGGTATAGCATATCATAATTAAAAAATGAATGTATGACACCTTGATGTCGAAATGTTAAGACTGAAACCTTGCAAATACATACATTTTAAACCTTGCAAATACATACATTTTATTAGTACTAGAAAATACTTAATTTTTTTTATTGTTTCGGGTAGTGGAAATGGATCCTACGGACAACCAAGACGATTTAATGCACGAGCTCATTTGTGGTAGTACTGGGCAAATAGCTCCAGAGTTTCATGAGGATGAGAACGATGGCAGCCAATTTTTAAACTTGCATTATCATGGCGACCAGGAGCAAGATATTAGTGGGGAAGAAGAAGAAAATGTCGAGGAAGCCGAGGTATGAAATTTAGTGATTCTTCCAGGCATCAGGATAAACGTTTTGTCAATACCTGCCGCGACGTCCACTAGTCGCTAGCAACCCGCTTAAAAATTTGCGATTCTTTCAGGCATCAGGATCGACGAAGCCTAAACGGAAACGTGGCTCCAAGAGGAAGATGGTAGGATGTACGACCATCACGGAGATCAACGAAGCAACCGGCGAGCCACTAGCCCCTGGTCAAATTAAGACGACCTTTGTAAATCAATTGGGATATCTTGTTAGGGAGAACGTCCCCATAAAGTACAAGCTTTGGAAGAGAAATAAAGTCTCTGATCGACCTGAAGATATCGTGCCAGATTCAGAGAAAGATTTGTTATGGAAAGAGGTGTTGTTGCACTTCAACTTTCCCCCGGGCAAAGCTGACAAAGTAAAGGGATGGGTATTTAAGAAGATGGCAATTCAGTTCGGCTCGTTCAAGAAAAAATTGGTGGCAAACTTTGTCAACAAGGGCCTCACACCAGATTTTGATAAAGTCTGGAAGAAGCAACGAGAGTGGTGGAATGAATTCGTGAATTACAAGCACAGTGCTGACAGCATGGCAGCCTCGATTCAAGGCAAAATGAATGCTAGCAAAAAGACAAACTTCCATAGACTTGGGCCTGGAGGTTATAAGGTTGCTGTTCCGAAATGGGAAAAGATGGAAAATAATTTAATTGCAAAAGGAATCGTACCGCAGACCTTGAGTTGGCCCAAACGAGCAAGGTATTACTTCTATGCTCATGGAGGCACACTGGACCCCGACACTGGAATGTTTGTGACTAGCGACGTACTAAGAGAGGCTGCCCAAAGACTTGACGAGGCAATGAGGTGTACGGAAGAAGGAACCTTCCAGCCCAACAGAGAGAATGACGAGCTGACTTACGCTCTTGGGAATGCGGAACACACTGGACGGACCCGAGGCATGGGCGTAGTTCCGTGAAAATATGGCTTTTCCGGAGATCTCGAAACCTACCGAAGCCGATGCAGAAGCAAGGCAGTAGTGGCAGAGAAGATCTGTAGCCTAGAAAACCAGATAATGTCACTTGAGGCAGCAGTTGGGCAACGCTCGGACCAACCAGCTGCCAATGTGGAGTTCAGCACCCCTTCTCAGCATCGTAGCAGTGTTGCTTCCACAGAGCACCCTGCTTTGGGTGCCGACAGGACGAGGGACCCCATTGACGACATTGCCGTTGGGACCCAGTGTGAGCTTCTGGTTCTTTATGGGAAAAAGCTCAAAGTTTGTGCTGAGGGTTATGCGGAAGTCTAAGAAGAAGGCAGGACAATACATTGCCAGCCAATTCCTGAAGGATTCGCCAGAGTCTTTGTTGACCGAATTACTGAAGAACGCTGGGAAGACTTGGACCTCCCGATCCCTATAGGTCCTGAAGAAACAGAACTACAACATGCCGTACACACATGGATTGCGTGGCCAAAGCGCGACATAAGATTGGTGCAAGCAGCCACAGATTCCGCTCGGTGCTCAAGGCAAAGATCACCAACGCCAGCTGATGACAGGAATCCTAGTGTTGGCCCACCTTCTCCACCGCCTGCACGGGACCCCAGCATGGATCCGCCATCACCAGCCGCACAAAGCGAGCCAATTTCGGCATCATCACCAGCCGCACAACAGAATCAGAGTCAGCGACAGAAGGCATACACGGTACCTTCGGTCCAGCCATCTCATAAGCAGCAAAGAAAGAAGAAAGCGAAGGCTCCATAAGAGAAAGAGGCAGAAGAATCGTTTGAAACCTTCTTGCTGAAGCGCAAGCTACTGAGGGAGGCTGCGAACAAGAAGCCAGAAATAGATCCGGTTGCGAAGGCACACTTCATTAAACACTTCATTAAAGATCCCACCAAAGAGAAAGAAAGGGAGTCGGATTATGATCGGCAGATCAGAAAGTGCTACAACAACCCCAAGAATCGACGGATCAATGCAAAGACCGTTCCCCAGCTCGGAGAGCAGTCCAAACAATCGATCCCTCCGTTGATAGTGCCGCGTGAAGAATGTCCTGATGAATCAAGAGATCCGATGACCATGGCTGGGATGATATTGCAAACTGACCTAACAAGGGCTCAATTGCTTGGGGAGGCCCTACAGAATGCCCGCGGCAGGAAAAAGTTTGTACTTGGTGAACCTTTGATATGGCCAGAGTTGCTACCATTCCTACCAACGAGAATGGCCGAGTTACACAAATGGTATGCCGTGCAATCTAAAGCTAATGAATTAGAGATGTTCCCAGCCCGGATTAAAGATGAGCATTTCTGGCGGGGGGGGCAGGTGAAGTATATATCGAGTTTGAAGCACTTTACGATTTATACCATCAAGATGCCCTTGACAAGTCCCTCGTGAGTGTATGGTGCATGTGAGTATTGTCTCTCGTTTCATTATTTTTAGCCTTGTGTGTTGACTGATTCCCGTTTTTCTTGTGTCCCGTAGGTCAAAAATTCAAATTTGCCGAAAAAAGAACTTCCATAACGTCGGGTTCTTCGACCCCGATATTATACACGAGAAAACGGTAGAGCAAAACCCTGAAGAAATAGTCAATATTATATACAGGGGGTTGCGTAAGAATAGCATGTGTCCCTTCATTCTCTTGCCATACAACCATCAGTGAGTCGTTCTTTGTTAGCCTCTTTTTTTCAATCCCTTCGTATTAATAATACTATTTAATAACTATTTTAATCAACATTAATTGGTTATGCGTATGTATATGCACAGCTTTCATTGGATATTGCTTTGTATTCGGATTGACGAGCACAAGGTCTTGGTGTACGACTCGTTAAGGCAAGATAAATCAAAGTACCAAGATCTCATCGAGGTGGTAAATACTGCATGGCGTCGCTACCTCCGCAAACACATAGGCTTGCCCATAGGTGAAATCGAGCCTCTTTGTTGGGTGACTGATTTTCCGGTATGAATATACTCTCGCTACTAATATCATTCGCAATAAACATCAGAAAAATTCTATATCTTAACCCACATTTGTCCATAGTGTTGGAGACAGGGACAAGGAAATAACTTATGTGGATACTACGTATGCGAGTGGATCAACACTTTTGCAAGTGAAAAAGGGCAAATGACAGTGGAGGCATTCAATGTACGTGAGCACAATCACATCTGCTCATCATTTTAATTCATTATCTTTTATTCTCATGTTTTTTTCGAAAAATGTGACAGCGTTGGCGGATGAAAGAAGAACTCATTGAAATGGCTCGGATTAGGGCAATTCAAGAAGCTATATGCGGATTCCTGCTCGATGAAGTCATAAATCCTAAGGGCGAATTTTATGGTGATGTCCGTACAAGCGTCGCCGAAAAAGATCCGACGACGGGGAAGCTGATAAATTACTATAGTTAATGTTCTTAATAATTTGTAATATCTCAAGTACTTTTAAACTCCTAAGTGTTCCATACATGATGAATATATATATATATAATATTAGTGTAATATGCTGTCCTAATATTACTGTGCAATGCAAAAAGTACGATTATGTAGTCGCATACGGTAGAAATACGCATAGCCATACGTATAAAAATGAAAAATAAAAGATAAATAAGAAAAAAGATTTAGTGCCGGCCAGTTATACCAGCCGGCACTAACCTTACTGCCAGGAGCAGGGTCGGGTCGGGCACGTTAGTGCCGGCTGGAGTAACAGACCGGCACTAACACGCGCCAGTTAGTGCCGGTCAATAAAGCCGGCACTAACGGCTGTCACGTTAGTGCCGGCCATTTAGTGCCGGTCACAGGGACCGGCACTAAATCTTCCTGTGACTGGCACTTATGTGCCTTTCTCCGGCAGTGTGTGGTGTCCCATTGGGCCTTGTGGCTATAGATGTACATTTGGGCCGGGCTATACGGGCTGGCACGAAGCACGACGATTTTGGCCCGGTCCAGGCACGGCACGGCCCGACTGTAAACGGGCCCGGGCTGGCACGGGCCCGGTCATTGGGCCGTTCTTGGGCCGGCAGCTGAGCACGATGGGCGGCACGGCACGGCCCGTGTAACTAGCGGCCCGCTGAAGTCCGTGGGCAGCACGGTCCAAATAATGGCACGGCCCGAAAAAAAACGGCCCGTATAGAGCCCGTATATATATACCCGAGTCCCCGTCTCCCGACCTAACCCTAACCCTAACCCGTCCTCCCTCCCTCAGACCCTCAGTCCCTCTCCCTCTCGTGGCGGCTGGGCTGGCTTAGCCCATGGAGACACCCCGGCCTCCCAATGGAAATGGGTTCCGGCCACCGCCGCGGTCGTCCCGTCGGTCTGCTAGAGAGGGTTCGATGACGGGTGAGAATGCAGAGTCTCTTGACCCGATCTCTATAGATTACGATTTTATGTTGCAGGGAAACAACGACGACGCTTGTGGTGGAGATGCCGATGGACGTGATGCCTTGTTCGGCTCTGATGTGGGTGGCTCTGCGACTCAAGCTCAAGGGGATGATGCAAATGCAACAGGGGATGCTGCAGCAGGAACACCAAGCACAGCAGCGAGCGCACCTGCTCAGAGTCAGAGCCAAAGGACTAGGGCTTGCACCTCTGTTTGTTGGAACGACTTCGAGCAGCTGTACAAGATGGTGGATGGTAAGCGACTCAGGTATGCTGCTAAGTGTAATTTCTGTAAGAAAGTCTTGACTGCTACATCTGGTGGTGGCACTGGTCACTTGTTACGGCATCAAAAGGCTTGTATTTCTAAGGCTGCTCGTACTGCTAAGACTCAATCTCAATCAGTACTTCAATTCAATTCTGATGGCTCTGTTCGTAATTGGGAATATAATGCTGATGTTGCTCGTATGGAACTATGTCGTTTAATTGCTAGGTTAGATCTTCCACTTGGTATTGGTGCATATGATGCTTTTGTTCACTTTATTCAAACTGCTCATAATCCTAGATATGTATCTGTTTCTAGGCAAACCAGTACTAGAGACTTTGTTAAGCTTTTCAATAAGAGTCGTACTGTGCTTATGGAATGCTTTAAGTCCTGTTCTTCTATTGCTATAACTTCTGATATATGGAATGGTAATGCTAAGGAGGATTACCTTAGTGTAGTTGCTCATTATATCAATTCTGATTGGGAGCCAGAAAAAAGGTTGATAGGTTTGAAATTGATTGATGTTTCGCATTCTGGTGTCAATATTGCTGAGCGTATTAGTGTAGTGATTGATGAGTGGGGTTTAAATGATAAAATCTTTTCTTTTACACTTGATAATGCTTCTGCCAATACTTCTGCTATGGATTCTTTGACTCCAAAATTTTCTGGATATATTGGTTCTTTATTCTTGCATCAAAGATGTGCATGCCATATCATAAATCTGATAGTTAAGTCTGCTTTAAAGCGTTTTAAGCCTTATATTGATGCATTTAGAACTGCAATTTCATTTGTCAACTCATCTAACCAACGCATTGCTGCATACAAATCCTATTGTATTGCCATGGGGGTACGCCCTAGAAAGTTTGGTTTAGATATGGACATTAGATGGAATTCTACCTTTCTCATGCTTAAGCATCTTATCCCATACAAAAGTACTTTTTCTGTGTTTATTGATACTCACTACAAGCAGGTTACAGGTCAGACCTTACTAACAGACGATCACTGGTATGTTGCTGAAAAAATTTTACTATTCCTTGAGTTGTTCTATGATTCTACTGTTGAATTATCTGGAGTTTATTATCCCACTGCACCTCTTATGCTACATCATATTGGTAGTATTGCTAAGCATTTGAAAACTTATGAGAATGATGATTTGATTGGTCATGCAGTGATTCCTATGAAACAAAAGTTTTTTAAGTACTGGAAAAAAATACCCTTGCTGTACTCAATTGCCTTTATATTGGATCCTAGATGCAAGATGAGAGGTTTTAATAAAGTTTTAAACCTTCTTAGTCAATTTACTGATGTTGATTATTCCAATTACTATGATAATGTGCGTGCTGAGTTAACTAGAATTTTTTGCAAGTATGAAACAAAGTTTGGTGCAGTTCGTTTACAGCGACAAAGCCAACAAGCATCAAGTGTTACTGGAAAGAAGAGACTATTGTTTGAAATGATGTATGGTGATGGTTCTGAAGTCATTGAGCCATCAACCTCCACAGCGTTTGAATCTCAAGGTTCTGAGTTGGTAACGTACCTTGAAAGTGAGACGGTTCACCAATATGATGATGAATTCAACATTCTTAATTGGTGGCAAATTCACAAGCGTATATACCCGGTACTTTCTATCCTTGTTAAAGATGTTATGACTGTTCCTGTTTCTACCATTAGTTCCGAATCTACATTTAGTCTTGCTGGCAGGGTCATTGAGGAGCGGCGGCGACGTTTGACAAGTGATATGGTCGAGATTTTGTCTTGCTTGAAGGATTGGGAGCTTGGAGCAGCTAGGGCGCAACACAATTTGGTGGACTATGAAGTGGAGAATGCCTTCGAAAATCTGTACCTAGATGAGGATTGAAGAATGCCTAAGTGGGAATGAGTTGTTGCTGTACTCTTTTCCTTTCTAGGGTTTTCTCATGTAGTTGATATGAGTTTTTACTTAGAAAGGTTTTTAACGAGGCAGCAAAACGCTTGTACAACTCATAACCTCACAAAGGCATTGAACTTTCAGTATTTTGAGACTTTATTCTGTTCTTTCTATTGAGAATGTGTGAAGTTTGATTATACTGTTTGAAATTTGATTATATTTTGAATCATTGAATGTTCTGAAAATGAAACTTAACTGTAATATTGATGTGAAATTACTGAAGTTCTAATTTACGGGCTGAAATAAGGGCTCACGGGCTATTGGGCTGACGGGCTAGACGGGCCAAACGGGCTGGCCCGGCACGGTTATACCGGTGGCGTGCCGTGCCTTGGGCCGAGACCCTCGCCCATGGGCCGGCACGGCACGGCCCGAGGTCCTAATCGGGCCGTGCCGGGCTGAGAAAAAAAGGCCCGAACCCGGCCGGGCCTGGGCCGTGCCGTGCCGGGCCGGCCCGTTGGCCATCTATACTTGTGGCAGATGACTTCTTGGATATAATCTTGGATTCAACGACGCCCCTGTTCCTAAAGGAGTCAGGTTGGTGTGTGAGTTTTGGGTCCGTTATTTCTTATCTGGATGGCATGTGCCATGGTACATTTCTGGTGATTCCAGTGGAATATTTGAAGTTACCTCTCTTGTACGAGTTCACAATAACAATCAAATCAGTGATGATTATAAAATGAGCCCTTATATTATTCAGTTAGACAGTATATAGATATATCTATGTGAATCACGTGATGTGGAATCATGATTTTGTCGATTTATATTAAGATCTGTGCTTTGTCTGATGGCGAGATATATATGGTAGAAAAGTTTAAGGTGTCATGCAGCCGCGAGCCACTCGCTAACTGAATAATTAGTACTAAAGTTCGTCCATTCAATTAGTACTCGTTAACCTTTAATCCAGTACTAAAGTTGGTCCAAACTATTTTAGTATCAGATCCAAATTTAAAAGCTCCCGGAGTTATTTTAGTACCGGACCAAGACACCAACCGGTATTAAATGTCGTATTTTAGTACCGGCTGGTGTTTTGGTCCGGTACTAAAATGGCGCGGCCATTTAGTACTTGTCAATGACACCACCTAGTACTAAATGGTGATATTTAGTACCAGCCCGTGTCTTGATCCGGTACTAAATGGTCCTCTACAGGTTCCTTCAAAAGGAAACCATCTCCCACCTAGTCATATGTGATGTATAGGTGGGATGATAAAAAAGCTACACACGAGGCCGAAAGCTGTGGGTTCGAATTCTCACGACCGCGCACATATATTTACGCGTGAAAAATTTGCGTGACTTGTGACTTGTGTGGGCCACCCAGGGGTTCGTAATATTTTTTTGTCTTTATTTTTAACCTAAATGCGCTGTTTAGTACCGGCCAGCTTGTGCCGGACGGAGAACCGGTACTAACGGGGAGTTCCTACCCGGTACTCGTGTTAGGATTCTTAGCAGTGACTATACCACAGCTCCGAAATACCGTCGGAGGTGACTCGGTAAAAGTAGAAGATTACTATTAGTCGGTAAAGATTTCTAACAATCTATCAGTCGGTATATAAAGTTTGCCAACTAACCATCCGCTGGTATTTATAGTTACAATTTCCATTGCATCATCCGTCGGTATTTCATAGTATCTAGCTTCAACAATCAGTCGGCATATGGGTCCAGGGCCCTTTAGGCTGGCTGCACCGGCCCACTTGTGCGCACAACTAGCTAAGCGGCCCATCGGCAGCCACTCGACGCCTCGTAACCCTAGACTCCCCCGAATTCCCTAATGAAAGAATATCTAGGCTCGTTTAGTGAATTTTCATTGATTAATGACACATACTTATGAACTAATGTTATCAATAAGTATGATGAGCAGGTACTACTACAGGTGATAGATGAGCTAGGCTATGGAGATGCATAACCAAGAAGTAAATAAAAATTGCAAAGCGAAGACTCATGAAGCTTTAAATTACTTTATCTTTTGAAATTGAGTATAGAAATACCGTACTATTATGAGAAACATGAAATTTACTCGCTTTGCATAGAATAAGGTGCTCAAGATGATCTAACAAGCTTATCAGAGACACCTTTACACTCACACAATACTTAGAATATCTTTGGAGTGTTTTCTGCAGAAAAGTTTGGAGTTTCCGGAAGCTTTTCCGGAGTCTCTGGACATAGAGCTTATGCGGAATGTGTCCGGATTCCAGACATATACGGAGTCTCCACGCATCTCCGGAGTCTCTGTAGGTGGTGTCCGAAGTCTCGAAAGATTTCTTCAGAGTCTCCAAAACTTAATCCTGCAACGGCTAGTTTTAGGTGAAAGGGTATAAATACCCCCTCCACATTTCCTCTCTCACCGACCAGAACTCACTTGCCTCACAAGAGCCCTCCCCACTCCCTCCTTCGCCTTCCAAGTAAGATTTGGTGACGGAATTGAAGGAAAATTGAAGAGAGAACAAGTAAGAGTTAGTGAGCTGATTTTCATCTCTTGAGCACTTCGTTCTTCGTCGAGCCGGTGGATTTCGTATTTGTTACTTCGTGTTGTTACTCTTGAAGCTTCAAGCTTCTAACCGGTTAGGCGTCGTCCGTCGAGCACCCAAGCTTGTGGTGTGCCCCATGATGTTTGTACGATCTCTACATCCTAGTAAGTGACTTTAATAACTTTGGGGTTGCTAAGGGGTGGCTTCATAGCTCAAGAAGTAAATGTTATTCTTGGGTGCCTCAACGGAGACGTAGGTTCCTTGTGGGTACATGAACTTTAGGAAACAAATTCTGGTATCCTTGTGCATTTACTTTATGATTTGTTGAAGTTTTTGTTGCTTACTAGATTTCTAGCGTTTACTCGCAATCTACTCGTTGGAAAAGTTTTGACAGTAGGGAATTGGTGCAAAGGGTGGAAACAAGTCTCTAAATCTTGAAAATTCTTTCGATCTACTTTTGGTTGAGGTTTGATTAGTCGTATTTTATTTCAGTAGTTTTATTCGGAATCTCCGAATATTTCTTCGAAATCTTCGGAACCTATGGAGATTTTGGACAAATGTCCGGAAACTCTGAAAGTTAATATTTATTTTAAGTGTTGTAAATTATCAATTTTGACTAAACAACACCCTCTAGTCGACATCTAAATCGTTTCACCCGCCGCGCCCTTCCTTACCAAAATGCCGCCGCGGCGCGCTGCTTCCACTAAACCACCACCTCTGCGGGCTCCTTTTCGAAATCGCCGTCGTCTCCCAAATCGCCGCCGCGACGCGCGCCCTCCGACCTCCAAATCCATCGCCTCCTCGCACTTCACGCACGGTCACCCTCCGTTCAACTGCTGCCGCCACCCAAACCTGAGCGAAGCCGTCGTGCCGTCAGGCCGCCAAACTTTGTGCTGCAGTCGAGCCGGCCGTCACCGAGGTGCTCAAGCTGATCCTTGCCGGATTGTACTGGATCCGTCCGACCACCCCGCGCCACGGGAGGGCTGCCTGCAGGACCTCCGCCGCAGCATAAGGCCGGCAGCGGCGGAGCCCTGCAGCCTCTGGCCTAACGGTGCCCCCATTGGGAGGATCCTCCACGAGCTCGAGGGCACACGCCAGTGGAGCGATGCACTTCTTAGAAAATTAGGGGGGCACCTAATTAGGTACTACAAATTTCAATTGTAGTTAATAAACTAGCTCTAACAAATCAGGCTGTTGTGGAAGATTCTCAATTGTAGTTAATTTACATGAGTTATAGACTATAGTTACTTTTGAGATTTTTAAATAAAATTAGGTACTAGAAACTTCCTCAACAGCCTGATTTGTTTCTTAGAAAAGGAACCTCACTCTCGGCTTCAATAACTAGGTTATTACTTGCGACCGAGAGAGATGCATTAACTATCACTCCCAGTTCTCACAGATGGATTAACTTCAACTCTCATTTCTTACTCACAACCATAATTGATGATAGTTAAATCATCACTCTTGGTTCACCCATTAAACAGGAGTAATAAGGGTCACATATTTGAAGAATACACTTTCTCACAGGCCGGTACAAAGTTTAAGCTGAATATGCCTCTCCAAATTGATTTAAACTTAATATACACACCTTAAAAGGGCTCTCGATAAGAACTATTGTAGCGACTGATATTATCCTTCTCTCGCTCTCAACATTTATGCCTTCTCATATATTTGATCAGCATTTACGTCTTCTTATAGATTAATATTTGATCCGATATATATAATACACATTCAAGTGTGCCCAGGCACGGTCGCGAAAATAATACACATTCAGATGTTTCCCTATCTAGCAAATTCAGGTTTCAAGTGACCCATTCTTGCAATGAACACAATTACAATCAAGTTGTGAATCAAAGTATTGTATTATAGTATTGTTGACAAAATGGTCTGTGAGGTCGGACATATACACTGAAAGTGACATCCACTCCATCCCTTGTTTGCACTAGCTTACCAAAATACTGTGTGATGTCAGACATCTACACTAAAAGTTACATCCACTCCTTCCCGACGAGCATAACCAACCCATGCGGACCGTAGGAATCGAACCTAAGACCTTTTGCTTCATATATAGTTTTCTTATCATCTACGCAATATATGTGATTCTAGATGAAATTCTTTTTTCTTTTAAACTAACCCATAAAGAATCCTTTAGTCCCGATTAGACCCTAACTGTTGGATCCAGGACTAATATCTACATTAGTCCTGGGCCCAAATATGGCCGAGACAAATGTACGGGATCAAGCAATATGGTGTTCACTAGTAGTGCTGGCATCACTAAAATAGTCAGCAGACTTATTCCACATGATGAAAGTGACAGTGGTACAAATTCTTACCATAGTAAAAAAACTACGGCAAGAATTTGTGTTTTTGGCAAGTAACCATATATTATTATTACAAGATGTCTCCACCAATACAATCTGCCAAGTAATTAAGGGGAGTCGGACTGAACAGCGTGCCGGACCTAGCTAGACTAACCCAAGGTCAGCACGCTACTGGCGGACTGGCCCGTACTTTACGTGTACCTGGTTCTTCGGGCAGGTTAATGTGATTCCCGGAGATGCTGCGTCGATCCGAACTCCGGAGTCATCATCCATCCCACGAATCGGTTGCGAGGTTCCGGTCACCCCTTTGCTCCTCCCTTGCGTCGCGTTCAACCACCAAAGATGTCACGGGAGGCCGGCCGGCCAGCCAGCCAGCCGCGGGGTACTGATCCCATGGATGATGATGGACGTGTGCCGTTACCAGCGATCCCCGTCCAGATTCTGACCGGTTTAATGCGCGCACGCCGCGACCCCCATCTAATAACAACCAACTCCTCTTGACCCCTCCATTGTTACTCGAGGACCGTGTAAAGACACCTCTTCTTCGTACGCGTCGTTATAGTATGATTTCATTTTTTCTTCTTTTTTTTGCTTCGGTTTTCCGTGATCGAGCTAGGAGCAGCCACGTCGTCTCCTAGGTGTCGCCTGTTCGACGCCCGCCTATTAAACCGCGCCATGCCAAGGCCGGTAGCGGTAGCAATCTCTCTTGCTTGGGCGGCGGGAGTGGAACAGCTCGACTCGTCGCCTCGTCGGCAAGCACGGAGAGAGCTGACCGCCGAAAGCAAGGTAGCTTTTAGCTAGCTAGCCATGGCGGCCACGTCGCCGCTGCCGCGGTGGGCGCCAACGCCGAGCCCGTCGCGGCCGCTCTGGCGCTGGGGCGGCGGCACGCCCGACGCTTCCGCCCGGGCGGCCGCTGGCCGCGGCGGTGGCTGGTCGCTCGGGAGCGTCTTCGCGTGGGCCACGGGCGGCGGCCTGCACCGTGGTGGCGGCACCGCGTCGAACGGATCAGGAGCAGGAGCGCTAGCGCCGCCCGGCGGCGGCGGCGGCGGCGTCTGCGTCCCCGGATCGGGGTGCGAGATGATGCCGCCGGCGTCGCCGTCGGCCGCGGGCGACGCGGACCCCACAGTGTTCCTAACGTGGGAGGACGTGCGCGTGACGGTGGCGGGCGGCGCCCACGGCGCGCCGCCGGTGGAGATCCTGGACGGGGTGAGCGGGCACGCGCGGCCCGGGGAGGTGCTGGCCATCATGGGCCCGTCCGGGTGCGGCAAGACCACGCTCCTCGACACCCTCGCAGGTTCGTCCATCTCGTGGCGCCACCTCCCTCGCTGCTCACATCTAAGCTATGCCGCCGCTCTCAAGTCTCAACGTCAACGTATGTCTCTCATCCATGCAACAATTAGCCCCCATGCGTTAACGGTGCTGTAGATTAACAGTTCTCCCTTCGTTCTCCGAGGAATAGTTGCATGATTAGGTCCGCTGTAGATCCATCCAGGGACCATTCGTTCTCCGTCCGTTCTTTTTTATTAGGAGAACAGGGGAGAGCATCCCACCTTGGTACTATTCACGATGGAGTTTCTTGCAAGCTAATAAAACATGCGGTTCACCAATTTTACAATAACCTAACACAATTACACAACACCTAGGATAGGGAAAGGACAATACGTATACACTTGGAAGATGTGCATGTTTCATGGCGAAGGACGACCACCGATCGTCAATGAGAGCCACCGCCGAACAACATACTCGCTAGGTACAACATGATGTTTGGTAAAAAAATAGTTCATTTTCAAAATAATTAGCTTGTCTTAATTAAAGTCGTATAATTAAGGAAAGATGCCGCATATCTCATGCCCATACGTGAAGTACAGTTAGGTAATAGGAGTACCCTTGTTACTAATGTTCTGCGTGGTGCCCTAAAGCTGTAGGGCCGGGGCCGGCCGGGCTCAGCCCCATGTCACGAGTTGTCATCAATCCATCCTGCACCCCAGTCAGCAGATACCGACGTGCATGCATGCTTTGCCAAGGAATACGAGTGCTCCTGTGTCCATTTCCATACACTCCTAGTCTTCGCCTGCGTCATTGTAGGATATCCGTATATGCATGATGTATAGTAGTAGATCGAGTGGAGTAGTACTTGACGTCGCTTCAGTATTTTCAGTGCTTTCTGTCTTGCTAGGCTCATCATATGATTTCAGAAAGTTTAGACACAAGCATGTGATGAACTCATGACACGAGCTTAAAGTTCGTTCAATTTATTAGGTTCTTATTTGGACACGTCTCATGCATAATATTCCACCAACTGATGGGAAAGTGCACTTGTTTTTTCATTGATACAAGAAAACTGCTGTTGGCATGCACAAAACGCGGCTGATAGCTGCTGTATCTCGAAATGGACCAAATAGAGAATACTGAATAGTGAATACACAAAACTTAAAAATGCCCTATATTTCAGATTAGACAGAATTAATACTCTATCAACAGACACCGCACAGTACTAAAAACCTACTCCATTAATACGATGATGGTTTGAGTCGTTAATGTTTTGGCAAGAATTTTAAACGGAAAAAAATAAAAACAAAAAATGGAGAGAGAAACGCATAACTGCCAGCCCCCTCCAAGCTGCCACTACCACCACAACTACGACCTATCAGAAACTAACCCCAAAAGGTTGCTAAACTCGGAACGAAATTGCATTAAAAATTCTTGAAACCAGTTTTTTCTTTAAACAACGAGTTCTCGGGCCTCCATCGCGTGTTCGCCTGCCAGCCCCCCGAATTAATGGCTCCGCACCAGCTCTCCGCATTGACACCATTAATGCCGGTCGATCCGACACGCCATTGAGTGACCGCTGCTCTTTTATTGAGGGCGCCACAGCAGAAATATTCTGCTCCCATCATTTGCAGATTTATTACTCCAAAAGGAATCATTTGCAGATTTCAGTTCCCTTGGTACAATTAAGCACACGTCACATTGCTGTTCAAGGTAGTACCATCGGCATGCATGCGTGGGCACACGGCCCACCGTTGCCATTGTGAGACATACTATATATATCGTGTCTTGTGCTCCGGTTTGCTGTAGATCGATGTAGATTGTAGGCTAATAATGCCGTGCTGGTGGTGGTTACGCGTCTGTGTATGATTAGCGAGGAGCCCGCGCACACTTGCTGCGCGGTTGTTAAGATATCCTTGTTACCGCAGAGTCGTTATCTGAATGGAGTGGGCAGATCATCGAGTAGGATTCTGCTCGACATCCGCAGGGGGTACGTCTATCCATCACTGTAAGAAACAAAGGCCAACATCAGTTAAAATTGGGGGGGGGGGGGGGTTATAAACTGAAAATGTTGATGATGTCTCCAGCCGTCATGTGTGCCAAGACCGGGTGAAGACGACGGAAGAAACTTTGCTGCATTATAACTTCTTCCACCGTTATGGCAGTGTACCTTCGGCCAACCTTGCTGGCTAATTAATGGTCCTCCTCCATGGATGTCAGACTAATTAAGTTTTTCATAGAAGATATCTCAACATTTTCTTTTGTATTGGTATATCTTTGAAGAAGGAAATGAGAAAACATTTTGAGGGCGTAATTAACTTACGCATTATCACAAACATGGAAGACTCTATTTCAAGCTGCAAATCACTCTTCAGTCTTCATATGAAAACTATTGAATAGAACTCTGATTCTGACGAATCCTATCAATACTGGTTGGGTCGATCTCAGATGTTAAAGCTCATAATATTCCTTTTCCATACCATAGAAATGGGCCTTGCAGATTTTTTTTTTGAAGTTTTCATCTCAAGCCTTCTGTCATAAGTTCATATTTAACATAGGTTGCCAACTATTAATTTTGTAATTAAAGCTGTGTTAGTTTAATGAACTCTTAAGATTCATTGCAAAACTAATCAAAAGATTGTATTTTTGTTGGACATAAAAAAAATACAAATAAAACATACAGCAGGCATCCCTGAAAAAACGTGGACAATTTAGCATGTTCTTTGTTGGGGTGGTAGGGAAAAATGCAGTTACAATGGAGTTTCAAGAGGGACGCTTTCAGGATTAAATTTTGATACAGTTTTAGTAATTTGAATTACTATGTCTCCTCTTCTATCATTGGTCAGCTTTTCCGCAGAAAACATTAATTTCCACCAATTTTTCCTTTTACTGTATGTAACAATTGACATTACCATTTCATTGCAGGAAGATTAGGACCTGGCATGAATAAAACAGGGCTGATTTTAATCAATGGCCGGCAGAAGAAGCTTGCCTATGGAACCTCAGTAAGACCAAAAAAAAACATCTACTTCGATACACCGGCTATAATTTTTTTTTCATAACATTGGTGACTTTTTATGGTCACAAAGAAATAGTAAACATGTATGAATTAAACAGTATTCTAGACTTCCTTTTTGCAAGCTACTACAGTGCTTCTAAACTGAATGTGTTATATTCAGTAACCGGACTTACAAGTTTACCTCTGAATACTAATAATGCAATGCAACTCCCTGAAGGCATACGTGACCCAAGACAACGTGCTCATGTCGACGCTGTCAGTGCGCGAGGCCGTGTACTACTCGGCGCAGCTGCAGCTGCCGGACACGATGCCGGCGCCGGAAAAGCGGGCGCACGCGGACAGGGTGATCCGGGAGATGGGGCTCGGCGACGCCATGGACACGCGCATCGGCGGGCGGATCACCAAGGGCATCAGCGGCGGGCAGCGGAAGCGGGTGAGCATCTGCATCGAGATGCTCACGCGGCCGCGGCTGCTCTTCCTCGACGAGCCTACCAGCGGGCTCGACAGCGCCGCCTCCTACCACGTCATGAGCCACATCACTCGGATCGCCGTCCGCGAGGGGATGACGGTCGTCGCTGCCGTGCACCAGCCCAGCGGCGACGTCTTCGAGCTCTTTCACGGGCTCTGCTTGCTCGCCGCCGGCAAGACGGTGTTCTTTGGGACAATCTCCGATGCCACTGAGGTGCCATTTCTTCTCTCCTTTGATGCTTTAACCTGTTTTCTTCGTGAATTGATCAGTGGCTGATTGGTGTTCCGCGTATGCAACATGACCGAATGTTTTTTTTTTCTTCAAAATAACGGCCCAAAGCTTCTGTTAGAACAGAACTCATATTCACATGTGTGATGAACAAGCATAGGAAATTAGTAATGTTTTCCAGTTTTTTTTATTTACGAGGTTCAGGATCATGATGAAGCATAGTCCCAAATTTTATTAGGAATGTATGATTCTCATATGTCAAGTATAAATTGAAATTCTTGCATTACTTCTTCACCTGACACTGGGTTTTCATTGAGGATAACGTGGCTTCAAATTTTGGATGTATTTAAGAAGAGTTTGGCTATGACCAAAATATCTCATTTATGTAAATTATAATATTTTTTTCTCATCATCAATCCATGTCGCCAAAACCATCCATGATACATCACCCAACTATGAATGTGTGGCAGTGAGTCGCTTGATGAGTGGTTGCTGGAAGCTTCAGAATTGTGCTGCAAATTGTAAGCAGCTGACTTGAATTGATGCCTTGCAGTTCTTTACTCTGAACGGCTTTCCATGTCCACACCTGAGAAGCCCATCCGACCATTTCCTGAGAACAATCAATAAAGACTTTGATGAGGTATAAATTCCTATAAATTCTAACAGTACAACTTCACTTGCCATTTATCTAATACCATGTAATATACAGGAAATTGTGGAGAGTTCTAAAACAAACAGAAAAACAGCAGCTGAAGCAATAGACATTCTGACGACCGCATACAAATCCTCCAGTTATGCAGAAAAAACTACGTATCAAATAGTTGAGATGAAACACATGGTAAGTTGAATTCCTGTAAGGTCATCTATCCTGTATCAATAAGAAAATTCGGAGACTAATATGAAATGTAATTTACCGGTCTAAACATGATTACATGAGAAATTAGTACTACTGCTTGTTTTCCTAATATGTTCCATTATAGGATGGAGCTTCATTTAGGAGAAGAGATCAAGCAAGCTTCTCCACAAAGCTCCTTGTGCTCACAAGGAGATCATTCTTAAATATGCACAGGGACATAGGTTACTACTGGATGCGTTTGGCCGTCTATATGGGCATTGGATTATGTCTTGGCACAATCTTCTACCAAGTCGGCTATAGTTACAGTTCTATCCAGGTAAACAGATGAGCATAATTAATGTAGGGCCAGATAGAACAAATGTCTCATATGTATAGAACTGATAATGTCACCAATTTTGCAGAGTCGATGTGAAGTAATAATGTATACCACCGCACTCTTAACTTTCATGGCCATTGGAGGATTCCCATCTTTTGTAGAGGACGTAAAGGTTGCTTCTTCACCCATCCAAAAGTGGTTTTCTTGCTGAAGATAGTTTTATAAAAAAAATGCCATGAAATAACTTAATGACATTCAGAATATAGCCAACACAGAATTAGTTGAGTTATCTTTACTCAGAACTAGAAGAAATTCTAGCATGTTGAGGAACCATATATATACTAGTGGTTCTATTTTGCAATACCAAAATGCTACATTCTCCCTTTATGGACTAATCAGTAAAAGTAAAAAAGGTAACCTCCATCTTTTACTAGTTACTGTGTTATTAGCACATAGGTGTTACTCTCATCACCTTAATTCCGAGCGCACTTTTACCAGAATTCACACGCTTGTTTCAGGTATTCAGAAAGGAGCGGCTGAGTGGGCACTACGGCGTGTCAGAATTTGTGATCTCAAACACCCTTTCAGCCACTCCGTACTTATCTGTCATTGCTGTATTACCCGGCGCAATGCTATACTACCTCACTGGACTAACAAAGGGCGTGGATCACTTCACCTACTTCGTCATCGTCCTTTGCATATGTTGCCTGCTGGTTGAGAGCATGATGATGATTATCGCTGCAATCGTTCCGGACTTCCTGATGGGGATCATCATCGGAGCTGGAGTGCAGGGGGTGATGATGCTCAATGGGGGCTTCTTCCGCCTTCCCAGCGAGCTCCCGAAGCCGATATGGAAGTACCCTTGCTACTACATGTCGTTCCACAAGTACGCGGTGCAAGGATTCTACAAGAACGAGTTCATGGGGCTGACATTCCCAAGTGATCAGCTGGTCGAGACCAATGCCACCATTAGCGGAATTCAGATCCTGAAGAGCAAGCTGGAGGTGGAGATGGGGTACTCGAAATGGGTTAACCTCGCCATCCTGTGTGGTATGATGGTGATATACAGGATCATCTTCTTCGCTATTGTCAAGATTACTGAGACAATCAGACCCAAATTGGGAGGCAAACTAGGATGTGTTAGATAGGTGCCTTCTGTTCATGTTTCTTTTTCGCATTGTTCAGTCAGTTTTCTGGCCCAATTATATTAACCCCACCATGTCTCATCTTAAGGTGAAGCGGTGCGTGGTATCTTTATTGTGGGAATAATCAGTAAAACCACGGCAAAAAGAAATTTGTATAGTCTACGAATAAATATGGATATGGCACCGACATACAACAATCCGATTTCGTCTTGTGTTTGGCTATAAATGCTCTGTTTCTGTGTCCTCAATTTGAATCATCTGACTCTATTTCTTGGCTGTTCCCGGTCAGCGGAGGCAAGGTTCCTGAGGTGAGCAGCCGCAAAAATCTTCATTACCAATTCCATATCGATCTGACTCTCTTTTGAGGAGCAGCCGATTCGCCGTGGATTAGATTAATCCCGTCACTCTACATCCAATTTTTCAAGCGCTTTTCCGTTGGTCTCGGAACCCGCAAGAAATTGATTGGTGTAGCTGTATCCACGTCATATAATTTTGAATTTTACACCATGCTGCGTAGCTTTATCTGATTTTTTTGATTTTTGGTACAGGTTTCATCGCGTTCTTTCTTGTTGCGGGAAACTAAAATTTTGAATGATCTCTGTCGGTACATACAGACAGGGGTACCTCCTGCTAGTGTGTTCAACCCGAGAGGCGCGAGGTTATCCGTAACCTCGCACTAAGCTTTTGGGTGATGGGGCGTACGACTCGGGCCTGACAGCCGGAGACACGGTCTCCGGACTACCCCCCTCCACGTTCTAGCAGGTCCGGTGCCTCCGCGTGCCCATGAGAACAAGGACCTAAGGAACGGCTACTGCGGCCATGGACCACCGCGGCGTGGTCTTGGGCCCCTACGTGTGGAAGTCGGACCCCTAGGGGACCTGTGCGCCTATGCCAGCTAGGGCGGCCCGGACCTCCCTTCCCATTAGGGAGGAGGTCCGGTGCCGCCACATGCGCCTGGAGAAGCGGCCGCTAAGACCAGCACCGCCACGTGTCCGGTGACAGCTAGCCTTCTGCGGGAAGTCAGCCTAACTACCGCATTAAATGCGGGTGGTTGGGATGCGCGTGCCCGAGACAGGGCATGGGCTACCCACTGACATGTTGGGCAGATATGCTGACACCACGGTAAGCCCGTCAGTTACCGAGGCGTTGCGTCGCATCACCGCACCGCGTGCGCGGGCGAGCGGCGTGTAGTCACATCACAACCGCTGCGCGCGTGAGCGAAGGGTAATTATGACCTGCTGCAGGAGGGCCGCGGCGTGCGCTGCTACAGTGTGTGGAGGCTACAGTACGGCAGGTCAGCATAGCCCCTTCACCTATCAGCGGAAATTGACCCTACGGTGACAGCACGTCTCCCATTACGCATGTCACTGACAACAGACCCTGTGCTAGCGAGACGGCACATGACCATACCCTGGTAGAGGATACGCACGGGAGCCGAAGAGGAAGATTTCTGAATCTGTAGCGTTTAAGGCTCTAATGTGTATGTTATTTAATATGTCACCGGGTCCACCTGTCGG
This sequence comes from Panicum hallii, assembly GCF_002211085.1. NCBI lineage: Eukaryota > Viridiplantae > Streptophyta > Magnoliopsida > Poales > Poaceae > Panicum > Panicum hallii. The sequence continues at coordinate 52,501,867 of NC_038044.1, forward strand.
GACCCCACTTAGTGTACGCGCTCCCCTTGATCCTATAAAAGGGAGAGCGCGCGCGTTAGAACACAAGTCCCTGAGACACACTCAGGTTCTCGCAAGCTTTCTCACGTTCCACTAGCACACAAACTTCACAGACTCACAAGCAATACAATACACAGTGGATGTAGGGTTTTACGCTCCGGCGGTCTGAACTACTCTAAACCCTTGTGTGCTTCCTGTGTTCATACGCCTTTTGATCTAGCATTCCTTGACTTCTCCAAACTCATCCTAAACTAGGATTAGACGGGTGCACTCCGCCACCCGGCTGGAGAAATCCTCCGAAAATCTCGTAAATTGAATTTCTGTACTCGTACTACACAATTCTTGTATCCACATCACGTCGAAAGAATCCAATGAAACAAAATGTTAGATTCGTTCCTTGATGGCAAAAATGTTTTACAACAAATAGATTGGTCGTTGCGTGGTATTTAAATGCGGCAGAAAAGAAAATGAGAGGGGCATGCATGCATGATAGAACGAAGTAGTAGTAGGGTAGGAATGATCTGTTAAGAATTCAGCTGGGAGCAAACCATTTTGGAGAACCAGCTTGCACGCAATAGATGTCGGTGTGGGCCTCAGAACACTGGCCGGATGGCCAGCCCATCCATGGTTACTCGAGTCCGCCAGGTAAAGGAGGCAGCCTCTTGTGATCATGTCCCCCATCTCGCTCGCAGCGAAGACGAGGCCACCAGATCGTTGAGCAAGCAAACAACCGCACCCAAACCCTAGCCGACACCCCCTCCTCCTCCTCCTCCAGGTTCTTGCTTCGTGCAGGTGCATTGGCGCTGCACTCTCCCTCCATCACTACTCAGCGGGATCTGGGCCCTCGTGATTCACCGCCACCGGACTCTTCGCCTCCCAGCCCTTGGGTAATCGTAGTTCAACTATCTTTCGATCCATCCACCTACGATGCCTGCAATTCGCTGTCCGATCTGTCGTCTATCACCAAATTAACCAGTCGGCGACATCCAGTTGATGCTCGCCAGCAGGAGGAGTTCAGTATGCGGTACTATCTAGAGTTTGGAAAGGACCGGATGAATATTTGGTTTGCGTTGAGTAGGGATGGAAGGAATTTGTTTGGTGAAAGAACTAACACTCATAGCACATAGCCAGTGATCTTGATGATGTACAATCTGCCTATATATTTGTGCTAGAAGAGAAAGTATCTTTTGCTATTCATCCTTATACAAGGATCCAAAAATCCTCACATCAATATAGATATTTTTCTTGAGCCTCTGATGCAAGAGATAAAGAGATAGAAACTCTATGAAAGGAAGGTATCGATATTGTTGATGGTTTTACACGCCAGATCTTTAATCTAAGAGCTATTATCTTCATCATCATCCATAATTAACAGGCTTTGTTTGTCCTTTCGGTACAGATCAATGATAGGATGGGATACACGGTCTACGTGGATGATATTGCATGGTCCTTGTAAGGTTCTAAAAAGATAGTTTACCTTGGGTACAGGTGCTTATTGGTGGAAAAATATCAGTACCAAAGTAAGAAGTTCTACAATTTTTTTAATGGCAAGTCTGAGTTACATTATGCTCCAGTGAAACGAGATGGGCACTATGTTTTTGAAAAATTTACTCCCTTCAACTATAGCCAAAGTCTGAATAACCCCCTGAACTATAACCTGGTTAAATTTGCCCCTGAAACTATGCTATTTAGTTCATTTTACCACATAATACAATTTATCTTTTTTTCTCCATACACTAACTTGGTTCAATTTACCCCCTAAACTATGCTATTTAGTTCATTTTACCACATAAAACAATTTATCTTTTTTATTTCTCCATACACTAGTTGAATGTTATTTCAAATTTTGCAGGGTAGCAGTGGACATCACAATGCATACTAAAAAAATTATTATAATTTTTTCACCGTTATTTTTTCCATACAATTTTAAACTCCAATGATTTATTTATTATTAAATATCTTAACCTATCAAAATAATGAAAAGTTTATGATGTATCTTTTCTAACATGTGTTATGATGTTTACTATCATCTTGTCAAACTTCAACTTAAAACTCCACCTATATGGAGAAATAAAAAAGACAAATTATATCAGGGGGTAATTTGAATCAAAGGGCATAGTTTGTGGGTAAAATGAACCAAACGATAGTTTAGGGGGTTATACGCACTTTGGCTATAGTTGTGGGAAGTAATATAGACTTTTTCCATTTTAAAATGGTCAGGACCATCCAAGTCACCTATGTGAAGATGACGAAAGATGGGAAGAAGAGAAACAGAGATAAGACACCTATCGATAGCGTACCGTTCAAGAAACAGTCCATCTTCTACAAGTACTTGCCGTATTGGGCGGATCTTGAGGTCCACCATGCAATCAATGGTATGCACATGAAGAAGAATGTGTTTGATAACATAATTGGGCTTCTTATAAAGATATCAGCCAAGACAAAGGATATCTTAAAATCACGTCAAGACTTGGTAGCCATGAAGATAAGAGAAGATATTCACCCTGTGGATAAAGGGATTGGAAGATATGAATTTCCTCCAGGCTAGCTACAACTTGACACATGATGAGAAGAAGGCAATGTGCAAGAGCTTATGGGAGATTAGAGTCCTAAGTTATTTCTCATCCAACATAAGGAAACTAGTCTCGATGAAAGACCTCTGCTATGCGGCTATAACTTTCACAATTGTCATATGTTGCTAACGGTGTTCTTCCCTATTGCAATCAGAGCGATCAACCAGTATACGTAAAGATGGTAATCACTCGGTTGTGTTACTTGTTCAACAAGATTTCTGAAAAGGTGATCAACAAAGATGAATTGCAGGATCTCCACGAATTTATTTGGGGAGACTATGGCGCAGCTCGGGATGTGCTTTCCTCCAGGAGTTTTTGATATAACAGAACACCTAATGATTCTCATGGTCGAGCATATACGGGCACTTTGGTCCACTTTACCTACACGAAATGTGAACATACGAGCGTTCATGTCCATTCTAAACCGGTACGTATTGAATGGTGCATACCCCAAGGGTCATGATAGAGGGATATAGTACTAAGGAAATCATAGAGTGTTGCCTAGGTTACCTAAAGGATAAAGTAGGTCCGTTCCATGCTTTTTGGGGAGGTTGGAAGGGGTTGGAGGAAAACCTTCATCAACAAGGATTTTAAAGGTGTGCAAAGCACAATATAGCATCTTGCAGCACCTCACGATAATTTCATCTTTAGTCAATGAACACTTAAGCATGATTTATGCAGAAGGTAATGACCACTTGGATGATTGGATCATGAGAGAGCACAAGCATCAATTGATTGCATGGTCGAAGGACCTAGATCTACCAGATGGGGAGACTATGGAAGAACAAACGATCAAAAGATTAGCAGCTGGCCCATCTAGCCAGGTCACGTCATGGCAAGGGTATGATATTAATGGATATCTATTTTATACTGCCGCAAAGGATAAGAAGACCGTGTCTTAGAATAGTGGTGTTCGTATTGAGGCCTTAGACAAGAGAACAATGGCATCATAAATGATATATGGGAAGTGCACTATGGTTCCAATATACAAGTCCCGGTGTTTCGGTGTCATCGGGTCAAACACCCAAGAGGTGTTGAGGGCTCATGATTGTTGACTTCAGCAATGTTGGTTACAAAGACGACCCATGGGTACTTGCTTCACAGGTCGCACAAGTTCTGTATGTAGCTGATCCCGCAAAGAAGACAAAGCACATTATCGTCACTAGAAAGCAAGATATCATAGGAGTTGTCATAATGACGATGTGGAAGAATATAATCAATACGATGAAATGAAACTATTCACTAACTTACCACAAAAGATGAGGATTATAGAAACAAGCATAAGAAAAGACGACAAGCTATGGGCACACAAGGATGGAGAATCGAGAATTGTTACTGCTTAAATATATGCAGCTAGTAAATTATTTATGGATTCATATGTAATTGTCTCTCTAATATATCTTCTTTGGCTCTCTAATATATGCAGAGTCATTCTTGTAAGAGAGTACGAGGTCTGTCTATTGTTCATTCTTTTCCTTTTGATTTCAATGTGAAAATTTGAAAATACCGTAGTTTTATTTAAATATTTTGACACTCTAATGATGTATATAATGGACCCCTTGCAAACTTGTGAACCTTGACTGTTCGAGGATAAGGGATTATTTCAGAATGAATTTATGTGCTTCACATTCTGAATTCGTCCCTTATCCTTTGACAGTCAAGGTTCTCTGAAAGTCCAAATAAACCGAGCGTTAAAATAATTAGTTCCTTTTTTTCATTTGAATGGTAAAGTGTTCGTTTGAATGGTAAAACAAATTGAGGAGTGCCAAATATTTATTCAAATATATCTTCTTTGGCTCTCTAATGTATAAGTTGTAAATGGATCATCCATCGTCATCTTCCCCACAAAGGGATAATGCAGCATCTCAAGATGATGAAATGGAGCAATTTTCATCCTAGATGGAGTGGGACGATGAGGGTGACATTGGAGTAGAGTCTTGGGATGACGAAGGTCCCTAGGTAGGACAAGGGCTTGGGTAGGAGGACAGTGGCATGATCCGATAGATCCACATCTGTTTCCTTTAGAGAAAGCCATTCAAGGTGGGAATTTGATCCGGATTATGTTCCGAATCCAAGTCAGGTAATGATTACGTGATTACTTATAACTGAGCATTTACTGTACATTTTCATACACTACATGTAATGATTTGTCAAATCGTATAATCCATGTAGGAGGCTTCGCAGGAAGGAGAAAACGCCGATGCCGACCTCCAAGCCCCATAGAGGAAGAACTTGAAGACAACGGAAGCTCCGGTCCGGAACCTCAAACTACAGCCTCTTGCAGCCAAAACAAAAGGAAACGGGGTCAGCGTGGAAGAAACCAATACCTTGAAGGCTAATGGACGGTCCAGAAGGGCCGGACGCCATTTGCAGATTACGGGGACATCACACCAGCACAATGGGAAGAGTCTGTTTGGCAAAAGACCTCTCAGGAAGCTCTAGCCCTAAGCCAGAGAAATAGAGATCTAGCACTGAGCAACATACATAAAGTCTATCTTGGCCCAGGTTGATACCAAAGGAAGGTCGATCAGTGGCGGCATGAAAGAGAGGCTGCAATAGCCGCTGGGCAACCTTTCCCTTTTGCAGGCTTTGACGAACATGGTTGGTTCTGGCTTCAAGCAAGGAAGCCTAAGATAATGGATGGGAAGCCTAGTTTGACCAACCCGAGACCGAATCGATGGCACAAAAAATGTACGAACTTACCGAGCTTTAGAAGCCAAGAGGGACAAGGATGTGCTTAGTACAGCCATTGGGTCCAAAAAGCATGGAGGCTGCGTCAGAGGCGTGTCCTCTAAGTTGACCATCAAGGATGGGTTTCAGGAGGACCACGCCAACTACAGGAGGCATGACCGCTACAAGGAAGAAATGAAAGAAGAGGTAAAGAGAGCAGTAGAAGCTAAGTTTAAGTAATTATTCCTAGCACAAATGGCGGAGCAGCAGCAGCAGCAGTCCGGGGTATTATGGATTAACCCGTGGCAAGAGGTGGGGCAACAACAGATAGTGATGATGCCCCCACCGGTATTGGCCCAAGCAAATACGACATGTGCTCAGAGCAGTGTTGCCTCTACCATAGCACAACCATACCCGATAGATTGCATAACAAGTACTACTCCATGCTTGTTGCTCTATCCGATCGGTAGAGCTGGGAAGACAAAAGAAGTTGCCAAGGCCCATGTGGATCCGGTTGGGGTTTATTTGAGGGAAAACCGATCCCACACCTATATGCATGCATACAAGTGGAGCAACTCTTGAAATCAAGCTATGAGGACAACAAGATAGACATCCCCACTGCAAATGGGAAGAATTGCCTTGGTCAAATGCGTCGTCAGTACCATTCTGTGGCATAAATAAGATATCGTACTGGTTAGTCCACAACCTTCGGCTGCTCTGGATCGTACCTCACCATCACCACAACAACAACAAGAGGGGGTAGCACCAGAGCATACTCTAAGGAAGGGGGAGTTCAATTAGAAAACGCCCAAGCAAAAGCAGGAAAAGTACTCGGAATGCAATGACAAGCACTCACCTGGACATTCCGATGTCATCACCAGCTGGTGAGGCGCTCGCCATGCGCTTCCGAGCGGTGGCTCTTGGTCCCAGCGGATGGCTGGGCAAAAGATCATCACCAAGAGAGCCTCTCCTGGGTGGTCTTCTTGCCCTGGCCTTTTATCACTTCAGCTAAGGTGCTACCATCATCGCTGACCTGATCATCATCTGTACTGACTGGGTCACAGGAAGGATGAAAGACCGGCTTCTGGTACACGATGGCTGCAGATGCCGCGGACGTGTGATGTGGCAGAACCAACCTGAATTACACCGGCTCAAGTACGCGAGTTCTCTCTTGAGGGCTACCTCGTGCTTCAAACGGTATAATCCCTTGGCCTGTCGGGTAACATCCCGATAAACCACCGAAAGCAGGATCCAACAAGGTACCTCGCACGAAGGCGAGTCCAGAGATATAAATGCCATTACACTTTACATCACAGGCAGATATATTACATAAGGATATAAAGGTAACATTAGTGTCCAACTAGGGACATTATTACAAAACGGTTTAAGTTTTAAGTCACAGCAGCGGAGTTTGAAAACACGAACACTGTACATGTCGTTATTATGGATATCATGCTAGCCCTGGCATGATATCACTCGGCGGAATCTGTGTTGGCCGGGGACGGATCCCACTCCACGGACCAACCATCAGGCAGGGGGTAGGGCCACGGTGTACTGAAAGCTGGCTCATCAGGGAGATTACCTGAAGTAAATCAACAAAAGCAAGACTGAGTATACTAATACTCAGCAAGACTTACCCGTTCATGGTATACTTAGCCATATACCTAGACTTATGTAGGCTTTTCAGGTTTTGGGTAGAGTTTTCAGCTGAAAAGCAACAAAGAGTAGATCCTTAGTTTCAACTTTTAGCTTTCAGATTCTAGTTGATTAACCATTCTAGGTAAGCACCTAAAACTACTCAAACATGGTAGAATCTTTAATCAAACATCATCTTTGATAATCACAAAGTTGCTCTTGTTACTCTATGTGGCAAAGGGATTAAGCAGTCTCAATCTCCGCGAGAAACGGACGATTCCTGAATCGAATTTCAAACCTTGCAAGGGTAAACCTAACTCACACGCTTGGAACACCAAAGGGTCCTTCTGAAGCAACCGTTTGCCTTTCATTCCGACTTCGTGGATCAGATCCACCACAAGCGACTGCAGGACTATACGCACTTCCAAAGTGCAGGACGTACGTCTGTAGCGCGACTACAAAACCCGTACTCCTGGTTGCCCAGCAACACGTATTCCTACACGTCGAACCAAGTAACCAAAAGAACCAAATACATGTGGTGGGGGGTATGTCCACTCCTCGGGCCGATTGATTACTAGGCTTACCGCTTACCATATTTCACGGCATGTGGCTAGTATTTTCAAACGCTTAACCACCGCTACCACACACTGCGGCCTTATCCAGTTCAACAACACCGACGGGGTATCATCTCAAATATGATACTCCACATAATTCCCGTCCGTCATCCTTATAGTGATAACAGTAATGTAAACAGTACAGTTCCTATATCGCGTGAGTGATACGGAATCACCCGACTTCTACCGGTCCTATAAGCAGAGCAGCTATTCGGACTCAAGTTCTAGTGTTCAATACATCGATTCCTGGAATTATGCAACTAAGGTTTCCAAACAACTCCTAAGAACTTAATGCATAAAGATATATATAAATAGTATAGTTTGCAGTGTAAATAAAGTAGGGGTTATGTCCGGGGCTTGCCTTCGAAAGCGAAGCTAGGGTCAGACGAGTTAAAAGTTTCCGAACCTTGGTTTGGGGCTTTAGTCACTTCCTCAGTAACTTGGACGGAGTCTTCAGATAGCCCGGGTTCGGGTTCCAAGATCAACTCGTAGTTTTCGTCTTCAAGTATCGGCGAGTCTATATGATATGCAAAACTATAAGTTGAAGAATGCGTATTCTTTTATGTTATTTCACAATAAAGTTGCAATTCAAATAAAAGAACATTACATTTCAACAAACAACCTAACTACCCTGTACTGGGCAGTCATTTATCGGGTATCAATCAAACTAACTAGTTACGTTAAGCAACAGGGTGGGTTACCCTAAACATCTATACTAATTTTATTAGGTAGCATGTTTGATTATCTTTAAGCGGTAACTAATTACACTTTGTACTATGTTTATTTCAACTAATTATTATAAACACCCCTAGGTTTTACTTATTTATGGCTTACTTTGATTAATTAGACAAACTCTAAGTTAGGAATATAAACTAAATTAACCTAAGTAGGTTTAATTGAGATAACATTATCCTAGATTTTTTAGAATATTTTGTTCAATAAATAAATCACAACAATTAACTTAATTAAACAACATAGCTAACTTGAATAAATTTCATAGAATATTTTTCTTCAAAACTAAGGTTACCAAAATTATTAAGCATTGCTTTAGCTTAAGTACACTTACTGTGAATGTATCAAGATTTTTATATTAATAGGAACTATGCCACACAATTTAAACAAGAACAATATTAAATGTAATTCTGTACTAGGTCTGGGGTTTACATTTTATAGCCATGTTCTATTATGCAAGAATAACATTCTAGAATATTTTCATAATTTTACATGAACTAAAACTATTGTTCATGAATTTTCTTTAAATCTAATCTTAAATTCATAGCATAAGTTCTATTAGGCTTATGGCTCCCAAACTTTTTCCATGAACTATACATGCTTAAAGAAGGCTAAGGTAAAAATTTTAGCTATAAACATGCAGAGATGTTTTTAGAATTAATTCATGATGTTTTTATCAACATGAAGCAAAGATAGCAAAATACCCTAGCTAGAGAGCAGATCTGGGTCTACCAAATTTACATCAAGCTATTCAAGACATACACAGATTATGTGCCAAAATTCAGCTATAGCATAGCTAAGGATCAAAAGATCTAATTAACATACCCATTTGCTTTTATTTATTATACAGCACAAAACATACAATTTCATGGCATGATCATAAAACAAAAGTTGTAGAATTTGATATAAGGATTCAAACCCAATTGATTTGACATTTTTATGATTTTTCTACTGTTTTCTATACATTTTCAAAGATCACAGCAGGAAATAAAGAAAACTTAAACAAGCTTCACAGGATAGCCCCTAGATTTAGCACAAAACACCCTGGAACTTCCTTTTCTTCTCAAACAAGGCCCCTGGCCGTGGTCAGAGAGGGGGAGCGGGAGTTGACCGGCCAAATCCGGTGAGCTCAGGTCACAGCGGCGAGGGGAAAGAGGAGGATTAGCTAGAGGAGACCGGGGGCTACCTTGGGAGGTGCTCGGTTGGGGTTCTAAGGCTGTGTAGCGGCGGAACGGCGGTGACAGAGGCGGCGGCGGAGCTTGGAAGCTCGGTGGCGGCGTTCCGGTGGCCGGAGGGTCGGGGAGTGGACGACAAGTGCCTGGAGAACTTCGTGAGGTTGATGTGGTGCTGTTGCTCTACTTGGCAGGGGCTGGGGGACGTCGGAGCAGTGGGACAGCAACGAGGCCGAGCTGCGGCGGCGGAGGAACGGTGGCGTGCTCATGGGCAGACGTCTCCGGTGGAGGAAAAGGAAAATGGCCGGTGCGATGAGCTTCAGGGAGTAGCTGTGGTGCTAATGGAGGTCTGGATTGAAGGTGGGAGGCTCTGGAGGAGGCTACCGACGGCGAGGCCGAACGGCGGCGTGGCTTGGACGGTGGCGGCGCGAGGCGGGAGATGACCGGGGGTGATTTGAGCTTGGGGAAAAGGCAAAAGGGGTTGCTCACGAGGTACTGAAGGGCTTTATATGCTCGGAGAAGCACTGGGGCGCGGCAAGGAGGAGCTGGACGCCGGCGACGTCGTTGGCGGCCGTGGAGAGCTCGGGGATGGCGTGGCGGCTCGGGAAAATGGCCACCAGGACCTGGCAAGCGGCGGGGGCGATGCGCTGGAGGTGGAGGTGGCACTGGCGAGCGGCGCGGGGCAGGTGGCGGCCGGGGCAGCTCGCCGGAGTTAAAGCGGCGATGGCAGGAGCTCACGGGGGAAACAGGGGAGCTGGAGGTGGACGACAAGGACCCGGTTGTAAATGTTCAAAAGTTCAGGGAGCTCACTGTAATGCTTGAATAACTTTCAAACTAGTGCTCAAATGAAAATGCTCCAAAAACCAAAAGTGTAGAGAATAAAAAGTTCTACAACTTTGCTTTAGGGTTCAACTTCAGGAGAGTTGAGGTTTCAAAGTTATTTTAAAAACCATACAACTAGTCAAATTTTCTTTTAAAACCTATTTGAATTTTACATTTCAAAAAGCTCCCTGGTTTGTTTTCACTTTTTACAGTGGTTTAAAAGTAAAAGCATCATTGCAAATCAGCCCTTCCTATATTTCAAAATTATCCACCCTCACACACATTTTGCACATTAAGCCCTATATTTTTCTAAAATTACAGAAAACACCCTAAAATCTTGCCCTTAAATAGCATACAAGAGCACATCCTACACTCAATGCACTAAGTCTGGCTCCCATATACCTGAGATGTCACATGTGATGTTCGGCATCGGCGGCATACTTCTATATACATCCACATCCTGCTGCAACACAATGGACAGATGAGTTAGTTTCACTCAAGACAAGATTGCAATATAGAAGGATACAGATACTTACATGCTTTGGAGGGTTCTCAGCAAAGTACATCTTCAGGACATAGGGCACTGTCTCATCGCCCATGAGTGCCCGACTCACTCGAACTACGGCATCTGATTGCTGAATCGGCTCTATAGAAAACCAAGAAGGGTCCAAGACTCTAAGATAGTTGAAGCCAAACCTTGCCCGCTTCTGCAGTGGCTGGATCTGCCTGCCGATCCACGTGAACATCACCACTATGCCAGTAACACCTGCATCCCTCTCGTTTTTTTATCATACCAAGCAATCCTGGGATCTGGCTTTCATCCCTGCAGGGCTTGGACCACTCGCGCGTGATCTTAAGTGCTCCTGCGGTCCTCTCTAGCAAGGAAGGCGCGTGGTTTCCGATGTAGAACCACTTCTCTCTCCACCCTGACAAACTACTTAGGAATTTGTACAAGATGTATTTTTTCTCCATCCTTTGCCTCAGCTGCAGCCCAGCACCGCCGACCTCGTATGGGACCTTATCGTTGGGTTGGGACTTGAGGTGGAAAAGAAAGGTGAAGAGATCAAAGTGCTGCTCTATTCATAAGAATACTTCACAAAGCTGAACAAAGATGGAAATGTGATGGACGGAGTTGGGATTAAGATGATGCCACTAGATTCCGTAGTAAAAGAGGAGAACATGGAAAAAGTCAGAAGTTGAAAGGGCTAATCCTCGCTCGATGAAGTATTGAAAAAGAACAATCTAATCAACTCCTTCGTATGGCCTATTGTCCCTAGTGGTAGGGCGCCACTAATGACTTCTTTGCTCTCGAGAAGACCCTCAGAAATGAGGGCCTAGAGATCATCTTCGGAGCACTTACTTGGTTTCCACCCGTCTCCAGCGGTGGTGGTGGCCTTACACTCCTTTTCCTTCCCCCTGGAGGCACCTTGATTGTTGCTAGCTATCTTTGTGGTCATGAGATGCTTCACTCGCATGCGCTCGAGGGCTAGGATGAGAAAGGCGACGAAGCTGGGCTTTTGGGGAGAAGGATGAACTAGGCGACTACTTCTTGCAACGCAAATGACCTAGATCTAACTCTAGAAGTGACGGCGGCTGCGAGACAGAGGAAGATGAAAGGCTTGAGTAGTAAAAAGCACAAGTGAAAGGGTGAGTAAAGCCCTAGGTCACTGTGCGGTTAAATAACTAGCGGCGGGCCCAAGTTCCCCATGCAGAATACGAAGAGTTTTTTACACGATAAGATTTGTTTTGAGCAGTAATCTCGGGTTACTTTGAGAAAGTTATTTGTTTAACCATTTTTCAGGGTTAACGTCCCGAAAAAAAGAGGTTTTTGAATTTTCAAACCAATTTACCCATTTTAACCATCAATTCAAACTCTTATTTTTTACACAACCCGTGCCACGACCTTTGGGATCCATTTTTCCAAAACTGGGAATTCGGATTAAAGGCTCAGGAGCTCCGAGATACATGTCATCGATGGCTTATTTTTCAAATTTTTTTGGAAGATAAGGATAGAAGATTCAAGATTAGTTTGACCCTCAGTCTGATTCTTCGATTCAACCTAAGGCTCGGGGGCTACTCCATGTGGAGTGCGAGTTTAATTGCACCCCATATAAAAGAAGACTTGAAAACTACTCGGGGCATGAGTACCTCACAGCCTCGATTCAGTCAAGGAAGTACTCGGAAGACACCTTCAAGATGAAGTTCAGAAGAACTCGAAGACGCCTTCAGTACTACTCAGAAGCCTGCAGTAGGGGCTTGTCAGACCCGGGGGGCCATGGGACTGTACACATGGCATACATATTCTAGGATAAGGGATAGGATGTGGCCCACGTCCTACATTAGTTGTAACTACTCATACCGTACTAGGACTAGTCAGAACAGAAGGAAACTACTCGAGTAGTACTCGGGTAGGACTCCTAAGCTCATATCTGGCTAGGATTTCCATATAACCCTGACCCCCCAAATTATATAAAGGCGGGCAGAGGCCCCCTCGAAACACATCAACACCTAAGGCAATACAAACCACCACACAGGACATAGGGTATTACGCTCTCGGCGGCCCGAACCTGTCTAAATCTTGTGTTCCTTGCACCTTTGAATTCCTTATCACGGTGACACCCCACCTACAATCTACCACCTCGGGAATATTCCTCGGTGGGCTTGGAGGTTAAACACCGACACGGATGGCATGAATCCTTTTGGTGAAATGAGCGGTAGCCACAACACTAGGCCTGTGACTCTATGTATGTACAATCTCCCACCATGGCTCTGCATAAAGCGGAAATTCATCATGATGCCGGTGCTTATCCAGGGCCCAAAGCAACCTCGGAATGATATGGATGTGTGCCTAAGGCCATTGGTAGAAGAACTATTATTGTTGTGGCACGATGAAGGTGTATGGATGTGGGATGAATACCGATAGGAGAATTTTAACCTACGAGCATTGTTGTTCGTAACCATCCATGACTGGCCTGCTCTTAGTAATCTGTCAGGACCAACAAACAAGGGATGTAGAGCCTGCACACACTGCTTAGATGAAATAGATAGTATGTACTTGACTCACTGCAGAAAGTTTGTATACATGGGTCACCGTCGGTTTCTCCCCATCAAACATCAGGTACGAAAGAAAGGCAAGCATTTCAAAGGGCAAGCAGAGCACCGTACAAAGCTGATGCACTGTAGTGGTAGGGAAGTCATTGATATGGTAAAGGATATAGAAGTAGTATTTTGCAAGGGACCTGGTAGCCAACCTGTTCTGAGTGAAAATGGAATGGCGCCCATGTGGAAGATGAAGTCTATTTTTTGGGAGCTACCATATTGGGAAGTCTTAGATGTTCATGTCACACCCGATTTATAAGAACATAAATCGAGCAATCATATATGCGCCAGGATCAAGTCACGCATATATACAACAGACTGTCAAGATATCACAACACATGTCACGAATAAAAGCGTATAAATTATAAAATGAATATCTTTATTACAACTGAATCAAGAATCAGTTCAAGGGATGCGGAAGCGTAATATGAATACATGAAGAGCTGGGCGCCACAGGGACGTCGACTGGGAGACAAACGCCTAGAAGTCGTCGAAGCCGCTGACGTAGTCCTCCACGTTGCCGGGCACTGAGCATCAGTCGAAGATATCCGAAATAGAACAGAAGAGTAGAGAGGCAAGTGTGAGTACAAACTCGTACTCAACAAGTATAACACAAACTATGAGGCTCTAGGCTAGCTGACTCAACTGCATTAGCTTTTAATCTTGGCAAATTTTATTAAAGCTAATTACTACAAGTGGATGAGTTACCATAACCCAAATTGCATAAGGAATTAATCAGTATTAATTAAGAACTACTAAGAACCACCCAACCAAAACCACCCGGGGAATCTCCCTCGTCAAAGGTTGATAACCCCACTAATCAAAAGGAGGATCTGGGCCGCTCATGACTGTGAGCACAGCTGATATATCAGTTTTACACTCTCGAGAGGTTGCACAACTTTACCCACAAGTCGTGAGCTACGCTAGTTATTCATCACACTTCCTTAGGTGAGATGGCTAGCAAGCACACTACGAGACCGTTACAAAGGACACGTTGGTAAGGTGTAACCGCTAAGGATTTTGGATCAGCGACGATGGGGCCCACCTCTGGGGGTACAAGACACACAGCACAGACCAAGCCGGAGGAGCAGGGACCATTGGAGCTTACCACCCCTCTTGCCCACGCAGGTAAGTTACTCCGGAACCAACACGACCTAATTAGTAAGTCAAGACCGTCCCATTCCAGTCTTGTGGTTGCGCGGTTGTCCCAGGTTGTCGTTCTATGAACCGGTCCTTATGGAGAGTGGCCAACCAAGCACTAAGCACCGTGCTGGCCCCCTAAACCATGTTTCTAACAAAAACATCTTTTAAGGACGCACAAACCACTCAAGCACACAGCACAGAGGGTCGGCTCCAGAATTAAGTTGCATAAGACCATTCATCAAATTAATTAAAAAGGACCAAGATTTGTTATAGCGCATCAACCTAGCACAACTTTACCAAAATGCAACCCAAGGGATATATGTAAAGATATAAAGGTGGCTAGGAAGTCCTTATAGGCATACAGTATTAAAATGCAGTATGAAATTGTATTAAAAAGTGATAGGAGGTTCATGTTATACTTGCCTTTCTCGTACTCTCCCGGCTGCTGCTCGAACTGCTCGAAAGATGGCTGCTCCTGGTACTGGTCCAAAGGCTCCGCGTCTACTCATGATCGTAACGCCAAAACATAGTCCAGCACATACACATACATGCAAATAAGGACAAAAATATAAGAAACAGTACAACATTACATAGAAATAGCACACAAAACTATTCTAGAACGATTCTACGCGTTACCGCGATCGCGTGGATATAAAGAACACCTAAAACGGAGCTAAAACGCGAAAACTACGCCTAAAACAAGATCCAGGGACCTATTTGCGAGAAAAACAGGAAAACCAGGGGCTTCTGGACAAAAACTGAGGACTTAAACGTAATTAAAGGATAGACACGGGGCTAGCACGCGAAAACACGCGGCATGGACGGCGGGTTCAAAAATTGGGAAGCTCAGGGGCTTCGGTGCAAGAAATAGGGCTAAACTGCAATTACTATTGAACTGCAGTGGACCGCGGGTTGATTCCAAGGAAGCTCAGGGGCTCTTTAACAAAACTGCCACAGCTGAAGGGGTACGCGGCTTCTAATCTGGGCGGTTGGATCTAAATCGAACGGTTCAGACGCACTCCGGTTCGGACGGTCCGTTCTGAACAGCGGAGTTCGGACTGGTCCGATCTGGACAGCGCGGCCGGCGGCGAGGGGGGGTCGCCGGAGACACGCTATCTCGCGTTCCTGGGGATGATTCACGACGAGGTCAAGCCCAGGAGGTAGAGCACAACGCGGGGAACCTAGCTGGGCACTTGAGGAGGTGGATTCGAGCTCGGTTAGGGTGGAACGACGACGAGAGCGGCTCGGCACGACAAACCACGCCGGCGTGCGCGCGGTCTAGGCTCTGCGGCTAGCTAAGGATCACGACTCCTAGTGCAAAAGAACTAGGGCGCGAAGGGGAAGCTCACCGAGGGTTTATGGAGGCTGGAGCTACGACGGAAGGTGGAAGTCGACGACGACCGGCGGCGAAGAAGGTCGGGCTCCCGCGGGGAGGGGTGATGCCGAGGTGGCCGGGGTCCTTGGCTGGCATAGATCGGCTCCGGGAACTCCTGTGGAGGTGGTCAGAGGGTCAAGACGGGTCGGGATGCAACGACGGCGAGGAATTCCGACGGCGGAGCAGCTCACCGGAGAAGGTTTCCTTGGAAAATTCGGTCGATGCCGAGGCGTAAGGCTTCGATGCTGGCCTCTTGGCGCTTCGGGATGGCGAGGGGAAGCTTTTGCGAGTGATGTGGTGGTCCGGGGTGCAACGGAATGGCCGGTCGACGGGGAGACCGAGGCGACCGGAGCGGGGAAAGAAGGGGGCGGCGGTGCTGGAGATCTTCGGGTTGCAGGGCTGGGATTAGGGTTCTGGGGGCTCAGGAAGTTCCTTTTGTAGGGCGGTGGTGCTGCCTTGGCGTGCGGGCCCAGAGAGAGCGGCTCGCCGGGGATCTCGGGAAGGAGTTGCGCCGGAGAAGAAAGGGGAGGGAGAAGGGGCCGACAGGTGGGGTCGAGCTGGGGGAATGACCGAGAAAGAAGGAATAACTGAGGAAAGAACGAGAATGACTGAGAAAAGAAGGAATGACTGAGAATATAAGGAATGACTGAGAACAGAAGGAATGACTGAGAGAAAGGAAGGAATGACTGAGAACAGAAGGAATGACTGAGAGAAAGGAAGGAATGACTGAGAATAGAGAGACTACGGGAGTGACTGAGAAAAGAGAGAATGACTGACTCACTTTCCTGTTTCCACTCAAATCTATTGGAATTCAGTTCGAATTTGAATTCAACTTGTATGCACTCAACCAAATAAAACTTATGCACCAGCATGAATGCACAAACATGTTGACCTTATAATAAATTTTATTTCCCGTGTTATAAATTTCTTTTAAATGCAGGATAAATTAGAAAAACCTTGAAAATTTTATTTGAGCCAAAATAAATTCCTTAAAATTTGGGAAAATTACATTAGGGTGTTACAGTTCACAATGCAATTGACGTGATGCACGTCACAAAGAATCTTTGCATCAACCTAATAGGATTTCTGGGAGTGTACGGGAAGAGAAAAGATACACTAGAAGCACGGCAGGAATTGCAATGTATGGAAGAGCGAGATGGCCTACATCCAGAAATGAGAGAAAATGGATGGCACTACTTAAGTCCTGCAAGCTATACTCTTAGCAAAGAAGAGAAGGAAAGCATGTTTGAATGCTTGAGCGGTATCAAGGTCCCATCTGGATACTCCTCGAACATAAAAGGAATCTTAAATATGCCAGAGAAGAAATTCACAAACTTAAAGTCTCATGACTGTCACGTGATTTTGACTCAATTTCTTCTGGTTGCATTGCGGGGGATTCTGCCTGAGAACGTTCGATTAACCATCATAAAGCTATGTGATTTCCTCAATGCAATTTCTCATAAGGTTATTGATCCAAATAATCTCAAAAAGCTGCAGAACGATGTGGTACAATGTCTAGTTGACTTTGAGTTGATATGTCCACCATCATTCTTCAACATTATGACACATCTTCTAGTTCACCTTGTCAAAGAGATTGATATTCTCGGACCTGTATTCCTACACAATATGTTCCCTTTCGAGAGGTTCATAGCGGTACTAAAAAAATATATTCATAATCATGCTCGTCCTGAAGGAAGCATCGCAAGTGGATATGGAACAGAGGAGGTCATCGAGTTTTGTGTTGACTTTATTGATGACCTTAAACCGATCGGGGTTCCTGAATCGCAGTATGAGGGGAGACTACGTGGAATGGGCATACTAGGAAAGAAAGCATATGTATGTGCAGATGACTCATTGAAAATAGCACATTACATGGTTTTTCAACAATCCTCCTTGGTGGATCCGTGCATCAATGAACATAAGAAGATTATGTGCTCTAAATTCCAAGAAAAGTCTGAGGCCTGGATTACACGTCAACACATTGATTCTCTAATCAGTTGATTGCGAAATCATCTAATGCATAACATGGATATACCAGAATAGCTGGCGTGGTTGGCTAGGGAACCATCTTGGAATATCTTAACATTCCAAGGGTACGAGATAAATGGGAACATATTTTACACGAGAGCCCAAGATAAAAAGAGCACCAACCAAAATAGCGGTGTCTGTATGGATGCAACAGACAACAATGGCAAAAAAGATATATTATGGTTACATAGAGGAGATATGGCAACTGGATTATGGAACAATTTTGAACATACCTCTATTTCGGTGCCAATGGGTGAAGCTAACTGGAGGAGGGATAACAAAAGATCAGTACAGAATGACAATAGTGGACCTCAACGATCTTGGGTACAGAGATGAGCCATTCATCCTAGCCAAGGATGTTGCTCAGGTTTTCTATGTGAAGGACATGTCCAGCAAGCCAAAGAAGGGGACAAACAGGTAAACGGATGAGCCAAACCGGCACATAGTTCTTTCAGAAAAAAGAAACATCGTTGGAGTCAAGGACAAGACAGACATGTCAGAGGATTATAATAAGTTCTTTCACGGTGAATGCTGATCCATGCATCCTATTAGCTAATGAGGATGCTCTATACTTGCGTCGCAATCATAATCAAGGGACATATGTGAAGAGGAAGTCTACTACCGTACCAGTACATGCTGATCTTTAATGTATTAGAATCATTATGTAGTATTTTATAAATATGTGATGAACAATTTGTATATTTGGATTATATGTATTTCATCATTGTTCATTGTGTTTTTATAACTATCTAGATTATATGTACTTAATTTCCATGTTGAAATATAATTTTTAGATAATTTTGTGGATTAGTACTCAATTATCTAGATTTTTTTCAGCAAACTTACACACACACACTAACACACACTCTCTCTTTCTCTCACACACACACTAATTCCATAAAAAGGCTTATTATTGGCAATAATGATATGGCAGAACTTATTTTTAACATTAATGGTGAGAAAACCCATTTCCTATCGAAAAGCAATAATTTCAAACATTTCATTTAGCTAATACATATTTGCATGGTCAAAATGAAAATATAATGTGTATCAAGTTACGTATTTCATGGATCAAAACACATGAATGTAAATTAAAGATTTCCTTGTGTATATCAAATCTAAACAAAGCCAACTAGTCTGTTTGGAATTTTTTGACCCATAAATTATTTTTTACGCAATTAACACTGCGAGCCTATTTATAAAAGAAATAAATGAAAACAGCCAAAGAACTGGCGGGATGAAACAAGGCCCTATTTGTGGATTTCGCCACAACCTAAAGTCCTTTAGTCCCGGGTCAAGCCACGACCCGGACCAAAGGGCCATTTAGTCCCGGGTCATGGCTTCACCCCGGACTAAAGGGAACCACCACCCGGGAATAAAGACCCTTTGGTCCGGGTTCGTGGCTTGACCCGGGACTAAAGGTCCCCCCCTATAAATCCTGGCATCCCTTGCTCCATTCTCGATCTAGGCCGCCGTCTCCCTCTCCTCCGCCAACATCTCCGCCTCACCATCCACTGCGCTAGTGCCTCCACCTCCTCCTCCACCCCTGCGCACGGCCAGCCTCCTCCTCCGCGTCGTGCACCTCCGCCCACGCTGCTGAGCCACGCTCCATTCCCCCCTTATCCATTCAAGATTTGGGCTGCCACCCCAGGCGCCCTAGGCACGGTCGACATCCAGCGCCACCTGGCCTCCTTAGTGCCGCCTCCTCCGTCTAGGCCTGCTCCAGCATCGCCTCGTCCACCACCGCAGCCCCTTCTCGAGCGGGGCGTGCTCATCCCGCCGTCGTCGTCAGTCGTCGGTTGCCGCCGCGCCATCCCCGCAGCCACACGCCGCGCCCCGATGTTCTAGGCCCCAACCCCATCGACGCCGCACCACCGCTAGCCCTGCACCGGCCCCTCGCCCCCAATCATCAAGTGCACGGCGTGGGCTAATTTATGTGTGTTAAGTTGATTTAGTTATTTCAATTAAATTTGTATTTTGTATGTTGGTTTATTTAAATTAATTAGTTTTTTAGATTATTAGTTAGGGTTGTTAGCTACTATGGTTAGAGTTAGCTACTATTATTAGCTAGGGTTATTAGATATTTAATCAGTTCCTAGCTAGTTTGTTAGTATAATTATTTAGTTAGGTTTATTTATTAGCTTAGTTTGTTAGGAATAAATTATTTGACTTATGAGCAAAATCATAAAGACGTGACAAAAAATTTTGGGTATATTTTTCTATAGATTTGTTTATCTCTAAACCTTCAATAGAAATGAAATTGTGTATGAATTATAATTGATTATGTTTTATTAGTATATGTAGACTTGTAGTGTTTGGTCTAGTGTTAGTGTACATGTATTATTCTATTGATTTTTGAAAGATGATGTATATAATATATATTACTTAATTGTAAAGTGTTATATATGTGTCATTTTGTGGATTTATTGATTATTTCATAGATAATCAATTGCGCACTCAAACACACACCAACACACACAATGACTTAGTACTTTTTTTTATAGATTTGTGTGTAGTTCATGGTTTTCAGAAAATCAATTACTGCCGCCAATTACTTATATTAATGTCACACACACAGTAACTTATTAATCAGTTAAGATGGACCCGAGACGTAATTTATTAATTATCTTATTTTGTATTCTATTACTAGTTAAGATGGACTCGAGACATGATTGTCGGTGGTGATGCTCATCGTCATGTAGAAGAACAAGCCGCGGGTGATGCCAGCAATATCGGCATATACCTCAATATATCCGGTGACGGAATTGAGCAATCCGAGGATGATGCTGATCAACAAAACCATAATGCTGACCAAGACGATAATGTATATATATAACATTTTAATTCTTCTATATGTGTATATGTGTATATATATAAACAATGTAGAATGATTATTATTGAGTATGAATAATATATCTTTTATTTTTAGCCCTCGGCATCGGTGAAAAGAAGTAAACGAGGCCCGACCAAAAGATTGGAAGGGCGATACATTATCACAGAAGTGGCACATGATGGCGAGCCAATTACTCTCGCTAATGCTGCAGGGAAATACGTACGACAATGCGCACGTCTTGTGAGGGACCATATCCCAATCAGCTGTAGGTTAGGGAAATCCAACAATCCAACCGAGCGAAGTGTGGTGCCTCAAAGAGAAAAGGAAATGGTTTGGCATGAATTAAAGCAGCAGTTCACACTTCTAGTAGGATCTGAAGACTTAGTTAAGCAGTGGACTCTTAAGAAGATGGCCGAACAATTCTAGACCTTCAAGAAGAATTTGACCAATGCTTATATCAAGCAAGGAAAAATGCTGAAATTTACTAAAGACCCTGAAAAGTTGAAGGACCAATGGGATGACTTTGTGGAATATAAGTGTTCGGATCTTGGTATTCAATGGGTGTAAAGGAACAAAGAAAATGCATTGAAGAAAGTATATCACCACAAGCTAGGGCAAGGTGGCTACAAGTGCGCAATCCTTAAATGGGAGAAGATGGAGCAAGATTTGCTTGCTAGAGGTATCATACTTGCGACCATGAACTGGCCTGAACGTTCAAGGAACTGGATTTATGGTCATGGCGGAAGCTTGAACCTAGAGAATGGCGAGTGCATCTTTGGCCAAAAAATTTAGGAGGCAGCCAATAGGCTACGGAGGCAATAGAAGTAGTTGCCCAGGGAACATTTGAGCCTGGTAGAGAAAAGGATGAGTTGACTTACGCCCTTTAGAATCCATAGCATCCAGGCCGAACATGAGGCAAAGGCGTGATTCCCTGAAAATATGGGTTTAGTGAGTACATCGACTCTTACAGAAGTCGACAAAGAAGGAAGAATGAGGAGCATGCGCACTTGAGAAGGCTTGAAGAACAGTTGTTATCTCAAGATGCTAGAATGGCGGAGGAAATAAAATGACAAGTTGCCATAGCAATGAGCTAGCAGCAACAACAAGAACCGACTCCAGAGCCTAATGTCAATGCAGCAAATTTGTCTCAGCTAAGAAGCAGTTGCGCTTTCACAGGTCTGCCTGTCGACAATGCAATCCCCGTAGTTGAAACCGGCCAGCAGCACTATCCTGTCGATGATATCACTCTGCGGACACCTTTGTGAGCTGCAAATTCATTATAAGGGCTTAATCAAAAAGGTTTCCTTTGCTATCGCTATGCAAACCCAAACAGGCGAGGTCTACCATGGACAGACGATTCCGGCTGGATACGCTAGCGTGGGCGTGGAGGAGGTGTGCGAGGGTTATTTTTGGTGGTCCTTAAATACAAAATCCTACCGCCAACTATGCTCAGGAATAAAGGAAAACTATACAACTTACTCACATATTTGTATCACTAACCTTGCTGCACAGATGTATTTGCATATTTGGCCATTTCAGAATTCAAGTCCAAAATAAGAAGAAAACATGCAGAGAGCGCAGAAAAAGTACACAGAAGATCCCATCCTACGTCACACTTACAAGGAGGGCCCACTTGGCAGACCAAACCGACGTTCAAAGGTGGCAAACACACAAAATCAGGAAGAGAACCCACCTGTCGGTCAGCCACCCAAAGGCAGTGGCCAGTGGGGCTAGCAGGGGGTCGGCCGACCCTAGCCTGCATCCCGTCCAGGTGCAGCTTGGCGGGAAGGCTGATCTGATCCTCTAGAGGTCGGTTTGCAATGTTTCCATCCTTAGCTTAGCCGGGAATCGCCCTAGGAAAGTATAGAAGGAGGAGAAGGAGCCCTCTCACACTTGAAGCCTCTCTCCTTCTCTCTAGTTGTGACTTGTACTCCTTAGGCTAGTGGAGCTAGGCTAGTTATCTACCTTAGCGAATCCAAGTTGTCTTTGGGGTCGTTGAGCAACCTTCGGCCTTGGGTATGGCTTTGTATTCAACTCGTCGGTACTCTACTCATAATACAGAGTTGATCCATGGTTATCTTACTATCTTGATAGTATGCTTTGCCATGTCTTATGCTTCCTTAAGTTATATAATCATGTTTAGCTTAGCTTTAAGTACCAGCATTGGTTTGGTGTGCTATCGGGCTTGCTCTATACTCTATGCCTGTCCATCATCATGGTGGGGGTTCTAGGGGGCTAGAGTAGTGATCTTGTGCACGGACATGGTGCTCTGGGCATGAGGGATCTATCGAACATGACTGCATCCCACGGTCTGTCGGGGTAGGCGGCAAGTGGTGACAGCCCTGTCCGTCCTTTGTAGTCCCCCACGTTCGGATGTGGTGTGGGAGTCTAAAGTGTTGTTCCAGGTTGCTGGCAGACCAGTACGGGGCGGTCTCCCCGGTTGTTGAATGCTTAATGCTATCTCTAACCATGTGTTGTATAACCCTTGCTAACTTGAGTAGATATCACTAGGACAACCCTCTTTTATGCCTATGCTCCCGCTAACCTTTGGTTTACTTGTTATTCTTTATACATGAGATTGGCTTGTGTGTGTGTCACATTATCCCTATATTTCATTTATCATGACTTACCCCTGTATAATTTATAGTCTATCGCTTATGCATATTGTTATGAATATGTACCTAGTAAAACTCTTTTACACCATGCCATCCTATGGGAAAATATAAATAACAATACCCGAATACTCATCCGGGTGAACTGCTACAATGGTATATCCGTGCGCTTGCAGATTTATTCTGTAATAGTTAAGACATACCAACACGTATTTCTAGCGCCGTTGCCAAGGACTAACAACCCTGGTGATGATGTTAAGAAATGCCAACAATTATGAAACGCTCGAGCTCGTCATTCCTGGAGTGACGGGGAGAAGACACTAGCAGAGGCCATTCATGGTTATATCCTGTGGGAGAAGCGCAACATCATCCTCAAGCCTACTGATCAGGCATCAAGGCCAGCATCTCCGCAACCTGCTCCAAGGGCACCCAGCACGAGTCCACCGTCTCCGCCAGCTGCACCACAACATTCTCCTTCACCATCATCTCCTAGGCAGCCGGTGTCTCCTGCTTCACCTCCTCCTAGGCAGACGTCTCCTGCTTCATCACCTCCGCCCAAGACTCAGTCATTTAATAAAGAGCCTCCGAAGAAGAAGCAGCCGAAGAAGAAGCAAGCTAAGGAGGCTTCTAAGCTACCGTGGGACAAAACTTATGAGGAATGTTGTGAGGAAGCTAAGAAAGCGGTTTACAACCACTTCAAACCGAAGAAGCCAGAGAAAAAGGTACAAATAAATCCAGCTGATTCAGCCTTTTTCATAAAAATGACCGATGCAAATTGGAAGAAATTCATTCTACCATCAAACTACGACTGCTCGAATACCAAGTCATACAAGAAGAAGAAGAAATATGCTAGGTAATCGTCTGATGTTCCACAGCTCGGAGCCCAAAAGAAGCAATCAATTGAACCGCTTGTTGTGCTACCAACAGAACAACAAGAGCTAAATGCTTTTCTAGGCACCTTGGGTCTCTCAGCAGCTCAGATTGCAGGGCGTAAAGAAATTACAATACACCCCAGAGTTGCTAGATGGACATAGGAGTTTGGCAAGAGCCTTGTTCCCCATGAAGTCGTGCCTGAGCTTCCAACGCAAATGCGCAGGCTACATGATTACTACATGTTCGCGTCTAGCTGTGGCGACATCATGCTGGGTGTACGGATTAACGACGAAGATTACTTTTGTGGCGAGGATGTGATGTGGTTGAATTTTAAAGAATTATACCAACTATACCATCAAGACGCCCTCGACATCTCTTTCGTCAGCACCTGGCTTCTTCTATAAATGGTGTTCTTTAATTTTCATTTACATAATTAGCAAATCTTATTACATAATTTTTTATTTCTTTTGTATCATGTAGAATGGAGATTCAAACTTGCAGAAAGAATGACTATTTGCACTTGGGCTTCGTCGACCCAGTGGTTGTGAATTGCGTTACTCTAAAGGACAACCCTCAAGAAACATTTGATAACTTATACAAGTTCTTATACATTCAGTATTACAAGCAGAATATATTATTTCCTTACAACTTTCAGTAAGTGTTTTCTGTCGGTGTTTAACCGGCTGCCCACCGAGGGATATACCCAAGGTGGTAAGTTTTGGGTGAAGAGACGCCGAGATCAGGAACTCGAAGGTGCAAGGAACACAGAATTTAGACAGGTTCGGGCCGCAAGATGCGTAACACCCTACGTCCTGTATGGTGGTTTGTATTGCCTTTTGTGTAGAATGACCTAGAGATCGTGTTTTGAGAGGGGTCCCTGTCCTCCCTTATATATTCGAGAGGCCAGGGTTACAAAGATACTAACCAACACCAGCTAAGAAATTGTACCAGAACATATCTCGAGTAGATTCCCCCTGTATCGGTTAGCCTTGTCTCCTATTTAAACGGAATAAATAAGAGATAAACAAGATGAATAAGAGATAAGATGGACTTAATCTCTTAGACCTCTTTAAACTACGTTATGTACCCAGTCCCGTGGCCCTGGGTCTGACAAGCCCCCGAGCTCTTCGTAGCTGAGTACAGCAGGCTTATCGAGCACTTTTGAAGTAGTCTTCGACTTCTTCCGAAGCTTCGCCTTGAAGTCCTTCTTCGAGTACTTGCTTGTCTGCATCGAAGCTATGAGGTGCTCATGCCCCGAATTTTTATTTTTAACATGGCGTGAGATTTGAAAAATCACACTCCATATGGAGTAGCCCCCGAGGCTTAGGTTGAATCGGAGAATCAAGCTGAGGGTCACATTTGTCTGTAATCCTCCTTATCCGTCAAAGAAATTTGAAAAATAAGTAGTCGATGCCACGTACCCCGCAGCCCCCGAGCCTTAAATCCAAATCCCACAAATATGGAGATAAGGATCTAAAAACCGTGGCATGCAGGCTAAAAATGATGACTCGAAAAATTACCAAAGTGATGGTACAAATGATGGAAACTGGACCATCAACCCGAAAAAACCCTTTTTTTCGGGCTAACTAGCCCTGAAAAAATGATTAATCGGATTTTTTAATCCAAACAGTCCACCAAATGACCTCTCATCTTCAGAATATTCCCAAAAAACGACCCTTGAACTTCGGAACAGTAACTTTTCCCCACCCCGCTGGTTATTTAACCCCGCGACAACAGTGGGAAAAAACTGTGCTTTCAATCTGCATTTTGCCAAGAACCGCCAAAATCCCCAAACAGAGCCAAACGCCGCCACCACCTCTCCGCAGAAATCCTCCCCTTCCAACCTCCCCGCCCCTCTCCCCGCAGCCCCCGAGCATCTCGTGGCCAGCGAATAGGAGATGGTGCCCAAGAAAGCAGAGATCAAGGGGAAGAAGAAGGAGGCGCAGCCTTCGACCGCGGAATGGACACACAGTAAGTGCTCCCTCAACCATCTTAAGAACCTAGTTTCCGAGGGGTTGCTGCAAGAAAAGAACCTTGTCAACTGGCGCCCCTCTTACCGTGAACCTTTTCCCATGGCAAATGTTGATGAAATCGTCACATTTCTCCATTTTGCCGAACGGGGGTTGGCCCTCCCCTCTTGTTCCTTCTTCCGAGGCCTTCTGTATTACTACGGGCTTGAGCTTCATCATCTCAACCCAAATTCCATTTGCCACATTTCAATTTTCATCTATTACTGCGAGGCTTTTCTTGGAATCGAACTCCACTGGGATCTTTTCCGCTTCCTCTTCCGCCTCAAACCACAGCCCACCTCCAAGAATCTTTCCATTGTGGGGGGTGCCGGCATCCAACTGCGTCAGCAGGCCGACGATAAATATCTCTCATACAAATTCCCCTCCAACCTTCCTGGATGGAAGAACCATTGGTTTTACATCGAGAACCATGCGCCCCACCTCCCGACGAAGTCAAACAGACCACCTGTAGTGAGGGGAGAGTGGAACCTCGAACCCTCCGGCGGGGAGATGGATCAGGTCAAGGAGCTGCTGGACATCATAGAGGCACAGAAGAAGAAGGGAGTGACCGGCGCCTCTGTCATGTTCGCATTTTACAAACGCCGCGTCCAACCCATCCAGCAGCGCCATCGCCTAGGATTTGAGTACACAAGCCCCGCTGATCCTTCTCGCATGTGCGCAGAGGATTTGCCAGATGAAGCCGCGCTCCAACGAGTTCAGCGGGTGCTGATAGATGTGGATGCCGTGCCGTACGTGCCCACATTGTTTTCCACATGAAATCCGCCCAAACTAGTAAGTATTCGACTTCTTTTTTGCTGAGGATAACCTCTGTTACTCCGTTACTTAACTGAAGAACCTCCTGCAGGGACACACGGAGCTGTACCGTAGCTACCCGCCGCGACCTGACATCCCCCAACCAGACCATCTCCTCCCCACTGCCGCCGTTGAAGCCAAGAGGGCTCACCTTGCTGTAGCTCAATGCAGCAGCGAGTCCACCGAGGGCGTGAGCTCGCAGGCGGGGGAAGGAGCCGAAGGAGAAGCGCACCGGGACGACTCCTCCGAGCAAAGCGTGGAGTTGACCGGCGCTTTGCCACTTGTGTCGCAAGGCCGTCGACTGGTGCGCAAACGCAAGGCGCAGGAACTCGAAACCACCGGGTAAGAGCCTACTGGTTTGTTGTCATGCGGTACCTTAATGCTGAGTTGTACTTATGACATCCTCCTGTAGTCCTTCTGCATCCTCCACCCGGGCCGAGCCCGAAGAAGAAAGGACTAGCCCCGCGGCCGCCGCTGCGGTCACCATCGCCGTGGCGGGGACCGCGCCACAAGCTGGTGAAACCCCACCGCCAGCAACGGGGATGCTGCGTCAGGCCGTGCGGATGAAGCAAGCCATTAAGAAGAAATCTGTACTGTAAGTCTGCCTCTGGTTGCACAGCAAATGATGTGATCTGTCGACCTATGTGTTGACTAACTTCGACTTCATTAGTGCTGCAAGTGCTGCGGACCTCCAGCTGAGGCCAGCTTCGGCTACCCCCGCCCCCGGGTCCTCGACCCGGGAGGAATCATCAAGTGCTGGGTCAGTCGCCGCTGCGTCAGCCCCCGAGGCATCGGCCCCAGAAGGGTCAGCGCCCGCGGAGCCAACCCCTGGGACAGACGCAACGCTGCCCGACCTGCCGCCGCCTGAGCTCCGACAAGTCGAGGTCGGGGCCAGTGGCGAGAAACAAGTCGAGACCCCTAGCGCCGCTCCCACGGATGGCGCAGGTGAGCATCTGACCACCCCGGCTAGTTACCGGGATCTGCATGCTGTATGCTGAGAACATATGTGATTGCAGGTGCGCCGCGGCTGACTACTGAAGAAGTCGCGGGAGCCTCCGGGAGACCCGCTGAGTTGCTGCTGGCCGGGTCTGGTGGCCAAGATGCCGTCGCCACCGACCCGGCAGATGACCTGCTGCTGACGGACGGCAATGTAGAGAACCTCAAGAAGGCGCATGACTTTACCATGGTAAGACCTGAGAGCCTTTCTGCCAGTGGCTATATCGAGTTGCTAATCTGGATTTCCCCTTTTTATGCAGAGTGTGATCGCCCACTCCCGGAAGCAGGCAGAGGAATTGAAGACCCTTACCCGCGACCGCAAGGAACTCGCTGCCCTGAGGAAGCTCCTTGACGATGAGAAGACGGAAAACGTACATCTTGAGAAGGTCAACGCCGAGCTCCAGCAACAACTCGAGGAGCAGAAGAAGGAGCTCGAGGCACATAAGGAGCAGCTCAGGGAGCAAAAGAGGGTGCACCAAGGTAAACCATTGCTCCCCTCGGGTACTTGCACTGTATGACTCAACCTAGGTTCTGAAAAGCTTTCCACCACAGAGCTTAGGAGAATTTTAACCAGTAAAGAAGAGCTACTTACTGATGTGAAGAACCTACTCTATCACCATACAAATGACGTCGAGAAGCTGCAGAAGGTGATCGGCGACACTGAGCAACAGTTCGTCGACAGCCTTCAGCGAATCAAGACGCTGGGTGAAGAACTCGAGAGCATCAGGGAGGCCGCCCGGGAGCTGGTGGACGTGGTGGATCCACCAGAACAAGGCGAAGCAAGCCCCCGGCCCCTGCTAGAGCGTCTCCGCGAGGCCCCAAAGAAAGTGATGGAGTTCCTTTCCGAGGCACCTGTCATGTGCATCAACAACGCCCTCGCAATTGTGAAGTCCTTCCTGCCGAGCGCGAAACTGGAGATATTTTCTCAAGGCATGGCGGCGGACTGCACCGAGGAGCAATTCGACAGATACCTCCTAGAGGCCCAACCTGTATCAGAATGCATAGTTCAAAGTGTAATGCAGGATTAGGGTACTGAAAACAAGTATTCGCTTCCTTGTATATATATGGTTTCTTTTGATGTCTCTACTTGTGTATGTGCCTAGGCTGAATTGGTATCCAGGCTTACAAGGCGTAAGTAGTAGACAC
This sequence comes from Panicum hallii, assembly GCF_002211085.1. NCBI lineage: Eukaryota > Viridiplantae > Streptophyta > Magnoliopsida > Poales > Poaceae > Panicum > Panicum hallii. The sequence goes on from NC_038044.1 coordinate 52,531,030, forward strand.
TACCCTGGGTGCAACGACCCTAAAGGTAGACATAGCTCCATGTAGGAACTTTTCTAACAAGTTGACCACAACCCGAACTCGTGGGTCTAAAACTGTTAGGAAAGAACGCGAGCATCATCGCGCAATTGCCAGGCTTTAAGGCAAAACTACCCCGAGTGCATCGACTCTGGACGTAGTCGGGGTTGCTCCTCATAGGAGCGCGCTCCGCAAGTTATATAGGACCCGGACGGACGGATCGGACTTGTTGGAAGCGAATGCGGGCATCGCCGCTGGTATGCCGTGCTCTTGGCCGGGACGAGACTACTCTGGGTGCAACCACACAGGATGTAGTCGAAGCAGCTCTTTGCACGAGCTCATCCAACAAACTGGGAATAAACCAGTCGAACGGGTCGGTTATGTTGGGAAAAATGCGACTGTTGTCACGTGCGACCATCCAAGGTTGCGGCGGAAATCGATATGTAGAGGAGTTAGACGGAGCTGAGGGTTCCGTCAGAGAATGAAGTCGAAAGGATATGAACGTGGTCATAGCCCCCTCAATATTCACGACAAGAAGTCGATTTATATAAGTGTTGCACGTGACCGTGGCCATCGTGCACGTAAGAGGAAATGTACAACCCGAATCTTGTGGCTCATAGCCTCCAAATTGATTCAAGAAAACAAAATCTGAGATGAAGTCGACGACCCGATCTGGCGTGAGCTTGGCTATCGGCTTGTACTCAATCCACTTAGTAAACTTGTCGATAGCCACCAGAACGTGGGTGAAACCGCCTGGCGCCGTTGTGAAGGGCCCGATCATGTCGAGGCTCCAACAAGCAAAAGGCCAGGGTGGCGGTATAGTGATGAGGCTATGGGCTGGAACATGAGTCTGTTTGCCGAAGAATTGACAATTTTGGCACCTGCGCACAAGATCTTCCGCGTCGGTCAATGCAGTGGGCCACTAGAAACCGGCCCTGTATGCTTTCCCCACCAGCGTTCTTGAAGCCGCATGGTTTCCGCAGACGCCCTCGTGGATCTCCCGCAGTATGTCGTAACCATCTTCCTTTGTGACGCACTTCATGAGAACTCCTGACCGAGCGCCACGCCGATAAAGCTTGCCGTCGACCAAGACGAAACCCTTGCTCCTTCGCAGGACACGTGCCACCTCCGCGCTCTTGGCGTCAATTCCCGCTGGTAGCCTTTGATCTCGAATGAAGTCGATAAAAGCCTCTCACCAGTCCTCCCCTAGCACCATAACCTCTCGATCGGGTTGTTGGGGACCCGCATCGATGGTTACCTGCGGAGAAGACTTGATGGATGGCTTCTTGAGCTCCTGGACGAAGACTCCCGGTGGGACCTGAGCACGTGTGGACCCCAGTTTGGACAGGATATCCGCGCCAACATTGTGCTCCCGCAATACATGGTGAACCTCCAAGCCGGAGAAGTTGCTTTCCAACTTGCGCACTTCCTGTACATAAGCATCCATCGTCTCCTTGTTGCAGTCCCATTCCTTGTTGACCTGTTGAACAACAAGAATGGAATCGCCATATACAAGTAGTCGCTTGATACCTAGTGATATCGCCAAACGAAGCCCGTGAAGCAAGGCTTCATACTCGGCTTCATTGTTGGATACCGCCCACAGGATCTGAAGGACATATTTCAATTGTTCACCTCGTGGAGAAATAAGCAGAACACCAGCGCCGCCGCCGTCGAGCTTGAGGGACCCATCAAAGTACATGGTCCAGTACTCTGGCTTGTCTACTGGAGTGGGGACTTGATTCTCCCTCCATTCAGCCATGAAGTCGACTAGAGCCTGTGACTTGATTGCAGTGCGTGGCATGAAGTCGATTGACAAAGCCCCCAGTTCCACTGCCCACTTGGATATGCGCCCCGTGGCATCTTGATTATGAAGAATATCCCCCAACGGGAAATCCGTGATCACAGTAATCTTGTACTCGTCGAAGTAATGGCGTAGCTTTCTTGATGTGATTAAGATTGCATATAAAAGCTTTTGAACAGCTAAATACCGTACCTTGGATTTGGAGAGGACCTCGCTGACGAAGTACACAGGCCTCTGTACTCCAAACGCATGGCCTTTCTCGCCTCGCTCAACTACAATGGCACTGCTGACAACATGAGTTGTTGCCACAATGTAAAGTAGTAGATCCTCCCCTGGCAACGGTGCAGTAAGGATCGGAGGTGACTGAAGATGATCTTTCAGATCCTGCAAGGCCCGCTCGGCCTCCTCCGTCCATTGGAACTTATCTTGGCGTTTCAGGAGCTTGAAGAAAGTTAGTCCTCTCTCCCCGAGACGGGAGATGAACCTGTTCAGGGCCGCCATACAACCTGTTAACTTCTGCACATCCTTGATTGTGGCCGGAGCCTCCATATCAGTGATGGCCGTGATCTTTACAGGGTTGGCTTCGATGCCCCGTTTGCTGACGATAAACCTGAGCAATTTCACTAAAGGTACTCCAAAAACGCACTTGGTGGGATTGAGTTTCCACCGAAATCTGCGCAGACTGCTAAATGTTTCCTCCAAATCTGCTATCAAGTTGTTGGACGCCCTAGTCTTGATGACGATGTCATCCACATAAGCCTCAACATTCCGATGCAGCTGATCCGCGAAACACATCTGGATCACTCGCTGATAGGTTGCTCCTGCGTTCTTCAACCCGAAGGACATTATTTTGTAGGCGTAAGTCCCGTACGGGGTGATGAATGCAGTCTTGATTTGGTCCTCCTCCTTAAGCGCGATCTGATGATAACCTGAATAACAATCAAGAAAACAGAGAAAGACACAACCAGCCGTCGAATCGACAACTTGGTCAATGCGCGGCAGCCCAAAATGGTCCTTTGGGCAGTGCTTGTTGAGATCAGTGTAGTCGACACACATTCTCCATTCATTATTCTTTTTCTTTACAAGAACGGGATTCGCTACCCACTCTGGATGGATTACTTCTTTAATGAATCTAGCTGCGAGAAGTTTAGCAATCTCCCGTTTAATGGCCTCACGCTTATCGTGGGCAAACCTTCGCAGGCGTTGCTTTTTAGGCGTAGCCTTTGGGTGTACATTCAAAGCATGCTCGATCAACTCCCTGCACCCCTGGCATATCCGCTGGTTTCCACGCGAATATGTCTCGGTTAGCCCGTAGAAAGCTGACGAGCGCGAGTTCCTATTTGTCACCTAAGCCCGCACCGATGACAGCGGTCTTAGATGAATCTCCCTCCTGAAGCTGGATCGTCTTGAGGGTCATGTCATCAGTCGACTGGATGCTCGACTTGCTGGCCTTCTTGGAAGGAATCTCCAGCCCGGATTGGGAAAGCTGTTGCGCGGCCGCGAGTACTTCTCCCGAAGCATCTGGCACACGAGTAGTCGAAGCATACTGGATCGCCTCCTGATTGCAATCATATGACTTCTTCAAGTCGCCACGGAGGGTGAGTACTCCACTGAGTCCTGGCATCTTAAGAAGCGGATAGACGTAATGCGGCACTGCCATGAACTTGGCGAGTGCCGGACGACCCAATATGGCATGGTAAGAAGATTCGAAGTTAGCCACTTCGAATTTGATGAATTCGGTACAATAGTTCTCCCGCGTGCCGAAGGTGACTAGGAGGACCACCGTACCAAGCGGGTGTGTCGCATTACCTGGGACGATGCCGTAAAAGGGGGACTTGCTGGGAACCAACATGTCCTTGAAATCCAGGCCCATTTTCTTCAGAGTGCTTACGAAAATGAGATTGAGCCCGCTCCCGCCATCGATGAGGACCTTGGTGAGCTTAACCTCCACCACCACAGGATCCAGGACCAAGGGGAATTTACCGGACTCCGAAAAGCTCGTCCACTGGTCGTCGCGAGAGAATGAGATGGGGACCTCCGACCAACGGAGTGGTCGTGGTACCGCCGACTCAATAGACAAAATCTCCCAGAGAAGCAACTTCTGATCCCGCCTGGAACCAAATTCCTCATCTCCACCGAAGATGACGTTGACGACCTTCGAGGCATCTTGAAACTTCAGGTTGCGCCCATGATCCTCGTCACCCTCGGGTTCTTTGTCCGCAGGCTTCTTGTTCTTCTTGCCACCACCGGAGTTGCTGAACGTCCTCCGAAGGTGGTAGCAGTCAATGGTGGCATGATTGGCACCTGGGTTCCAAGGGCACTTCTACTGCAGGAGCTTCTCAAACTCCTCCTGCGTCATCGACTTCTTGCCCCGCGAAGGACGATCGATAGCTGCGATGACATCATCTGGCTTTTGTTTTCGGGGTGGACCCGAAAAGTCCCGCTGGCCTTTGTTGTTGCGGTTGTCGTTTGGGCGCCGCAGATTGCTATCTTGACGCCGCGGGAACCGCTCCCGCATCTTCTCCTCCTGTTCGGACCAATCGTGCATCATATCACGAAGGCCCGCAACAGTCTTCGGCCTGTTCCGCCCGAAATCCCTGTAGATGCCCGGTTCAGTGATGCCGTTGTAGAAACAATCGATGATGTCGTCCTCCGAGATGTTGGCGATGGTGGCGCGAAAGTTGAAGAAGCAACGTGTGTAGGACCGCAGGAGCTCATTACGTTCCTGCTTACACTGAGCAAGATCGTGACGAGTACCTGCACGAGCAATCGCTCCCTGGAAGTTGTCGATGAAGACCTTCTTGAGGCGCTCCCAGGAGTCAATTGAGTTGTTGCTGAGGCTTTCCAACCAAGTAAGCGGTGCAGGGTCCAAAGCCATCGGGAAGTAGACGACTTTGGTGATATTCGACCCCCTGCGACCTCAATGGCCGTGGAGTAGCAACGGAGCCACTGCTGAGGAGCTTGCTTGCCGTCGTACTTGGTAATGCCGATCGGTTTGAAGCCCTCCGGATACTTGTAGCTGCTAAAACAAGCAGAAAAAGCAGGGAATCGGTCGCTACAGTCAGTACCTTCAGTTTCGACTTCTTCGCGGACCTTGCGCCTGGAGGAGATCACTGTCCGCGCGTCACGACCTTCATTGATGTGCTGGCGCAGGTCCTCTGGAGAAGGTCGATGATTGGCCTACCGCAGATGACCCCCTTGCGGTGGCTGCTGCCTCCCGCCAGGAGCCTGGCTCCCGCGAGCATTGTCGTTGCTGAGCTGGTATCGAGGACGGCCGCCAGCCGTTCGGCTGTGAGCCTGACTTCGACTCTCACCCACGCGCTCCTCCCTGATGGTGGACGCCGGGTTGTGCTGATCCAGCTGGATCCAAGCCCTCTGCGCGTAAAGAAGTGCTTGACGCACTTCTAGATCGTGGCTGCGCTCGAGGATGGCCGTTACCCTGGCGATGTTGGCCACCGGAGTCCTGAAACTCCGCTCACTTACAGCGACAAACTCAGGGTCAAGCTCGCGATGCATAGATCGCCTACGCTCGTTGGCCCTCCTCCACCGGATTGTGCGGGCCCTGTTCCTGGCCCTCCGCGCCTCACGGTCGGCGTCGTTCTCGTCGCCTGCATTGGCCGTGATCTCATCCTCGGAGACTGCTTCAAAGTTGACGATGGGAAGATCCCCATCGTCCTCGCCTTCTTCGGCCATCAGCACCTGGCGGGAGGAAAGCTCATGAGAGCTTTCGTCGACTAGTTCAGTCGAAACCTCCGCCGCGGTAGCCAATTGCCTGCCCTCTTGAAAAGGCAAGGGCTCGAGGTGAGCCACAAGTCGACCCTCTGCCTCGAGTAGATCGGAGAGCATCATGCCCCTCCAAAGCACAATGCGCCCCTCCGGCAAAGAGGTGATCACCAGATCACCGGTACCAGAACAACCTGAAGCCCCCCCGACACGCGTTGGCTTCCGGCTTTCCACCCTGGAGCAGCAAGTCCAGGTCCTTCTCTAACATTGTAACACCCTAATGTAATTTTCCCAAATTTTAAGGAATTTATTTTGGCTCAAATAAAATTTTCAAGGTTTTTCTAATTTATCCTGCATTTAAAAGAAATTTATAACACGGGAAAATAAAATTTATTATAAGGTCAACATGTTTGTGCATTCATGCTGGTGCATAAGTTTTATTTGGTTGAGTGCATACAAGTTGAATTCAAATTCGAACTGAATTCCAATAGATTTGAGTGGAAACAGGAAAGTGAGTCAGTCATTCTCTCTTTTCTCAGTCACTCCCGTAGTCTCTCTATTCTCAGTCATTCCTTCCTTTCTCAGTAATTCCTTTCTTTTCTCTGTCATTCCTTCCTTTCTCAGTAATTCCTTTCCTTTCTCAGTCATTCCTTTCCTTTCTCAGTCGTTCCTTGCCTTTCTCAGTCATTCCCTCAGCCTGACCCCACCTGTCGGCCCCTTCCCCCTCTCCTCCTTCTTCTCCCTCAACTTCCCCCGAGATCTCCGGCGAGCTTCCTTATCCGGGCCCGCACGCCCAGGGCAGCGCCGCCGCCCTACAAAAGGGAACCCCCCTGCGCCCTGGTACCCAGAACCCTAACCCCAGCCCTGCAACCCCGGAGACCCCAGCGCCACCGCCCTTTTTCCTCCGCCGCGCAGACGCCTCGGCCTCACCGTCGACCGGCCATTCCGTTGCACCCCGGACCCCCACGTCACTCGCAAAAGCTTCCCCTCGCCATCCCGAAGCTCCAAGAGGCCAGCATCGAAGCTCTACGCCTCGGCATCGACCGAATTTTCCGAGGAAACCTTCTCCGGTGAGCTGCTCCGACATCGAAATTCCTCGCAGTCGTTGCATCCCGACCCATTTTGACCCTCTGACCACCTCCACAGGGGTCCCCGGAGCCAATCTACGCCAGCCAAGGACCCCGGTCACCTCGGCATCACCCCTCCCCGCGGAAGCCCGATCCTCTACGCCGCTGGACGTCGTCGTCTTCCTCACTCCGTCGCGTCTCCGGCCTCCACACCCCTCGGTGAGCTTCCCCTTCGCGCCCTGGTTCTTTTGTACTAGGAGTCGTGATCCTTAGCTAGCCGCAGAGCCTAGACCGCGCGCACGCCGGCGTGGTTGGTCGTGCCGAGCCGCTCTCGCCGTCGTTCCACCCTAACCGAGCTCGAATCCACCTCCACAAGTGCCCAGCTAGGTTCCCCGCATTGTGCTCTACCTCCTGGGTTTGATCTCGTCGTGAAATGTCCCCGGGAACGCGTGATCGCGTGTCTCCGGCGAGCTCCCGAGCCGCGCCGCCGCGGGCTTGATCGCCGGCGTCTCTTGCCGCCGCCTGTGCTCCCCGACCCAAACCGAGCCGTCCGATCCGAAGTCAGCGGTCGGGATTAGATCCCACGTACCTCTTCTATCCCAGCCCTCCGATCAAGATCCAGTGGACCGGACCCCCTCGGACAGATCGGACCGTCCGTAAACAGCAGTTAGATCGGACCGTCCGAACCGGAGTGCGTCGGAACCGTTCGATTTAGATCCAACCGCCCAGATTAGAGGCCGCGTACCCCTTCAGCTGTGGCAGTTTTGTTAAAGAGCCCCTGAACTTCCTTGGAATCAACCCGCAGTCCACCTTCGTTCAGAAGAAATTCTAGCTAGGTCCTGTTTTTCGCACCGAAGCCCCTGAGCTTTCCAGTTTTTGAACCCGCCGTCCATGCCCTGTGTTTTCATGTGCTAACCCCGTGTCTATGCTTTAATTACGTTTAGGCCCCTGGTTTTTGCCCAGAACCCCCCTGTAGTCCAGTTTTTCTTGCAGATAGGCCCCTGGGTCTTGTTTTAAGTGTAGTTTTCGCGTTTTAGCTCCGTTTTAAGCGTTCTTTATATCCACGCGATCGTTGTAACGCGTAGAATAGTTCTAGGCCAGTTTTATGTGCTGTTCCATTGTATTGATGTACTGTTTCTTATGTTTTGCTATTGTTTGCATGTGTGTGCATGTGTGGCCCATGTATTGCTGTTATGATCGTGAGTAGACGTCGAGCCACCGGAGCAGTACCAGGAGCAACCATCTTCCGAGCAGTTCGAGCAGCAGCCGGGAGAGTACGAGGAAGGCAAGTATAACATGAACCTCCTATCACTTGTAAATACAATTTCATACTGCATTTTAATTCTGTATACCTATAAGGATTTCCTAGCCACCTTTATATCCTTTACATATATCCTTTGGGTTGCATTTTGGTTAGTTGTGCTAGGTTGCTGCGCTATAACAAATCTTGGTCCTTTTTAATTAATTGGATTAATGGTCCTATGCAACTTAATTCTGGAGCCGACCCTCTGTGCTGTGTGCTTGAGTGGTTTGTGCGTCCTTAAAAGATGTTTTTGTTAGAAACATGGTTTAGGGGGCCAGCACGGTGCTTAGTGCTTGGTTGGCCACTCTCCATAAGGACCGGTTCATAGAGCGACAACCTGGGACAACCGCGCAACCACAAGACTGGAATGGGACGGTCTTGACTTACTAATTAGGTCGTGTTGGTTCGGGAGTAACTTACCTGCGTGGGCAAGAGGGGTGGTAAGCTTCTATGGTCCCTGCTCCTCCGGCTTGGTCTGTGCTGTGTGTCTTGTACCCCCGGAGGTGGGCCCCATCGTCGCTGATCCAGAATCCTTAGCGGTTACACCTTACCAACGTGATTCTTTGTAACGGTCTCGTAGTGTGCTTGCTAGCCATCTCACCTAAGGAAGTGTGATGAATAACTAGCGTAGCTCACGACTTGTGGGTAAAGTTGTGCAACCTCTCGAGAGTGTAAAACTGATATATCAGCTGTGCTCACAGTCATGAGCGGCCCAGATCCTCCTTTTGATTAGTGGGGTTATCAACCTTTGGCGAGGGAGATTTCCCCGTGTGGTTTTGGTTTGGATGGTTCTCAGTAGTTCTTAAATAATACTGATTAATTTCTTAAGCAATTTGGGTTATGGTAACTCATCCACTTGTAGTAATTAGCTTTAATAAAATTTGCCAAGATTAAAAGCTAATGCAGTTGAGTCAGCTAACCTTAGAGCCTCATACCCGTGTTATACTTGTTGAGTACTAGTTTGTACTCACACTTGTCTCTATACTCTTCTGTTCTATCTTGGATATCTTCGACTGCTGCTCAGTGCCCGGCAACGTGGAGGATTACGTCAGCGGCTTCGACGACTTCTAGGCGTTTGTCTCCCAGTCGACGTCCCTCTGGCGCCCAGCTTTTCATGTATCCATTTTACGCTTCCGCATTTCTTGAACTGATTCTTGATTCAGTTGTAATAAAGATATTCATTTTATAGTTTATACGCTTTTATTCGTGACATGTGTTGTGATATCTTGATAGTCTGTTGTATATATGCGTGACTTGATCCTGGCGCATATATGATTGCTCGATTTATGTTCTTATAAATCGGGTGTGACAGTGATGATCTTACCGAAAGGGCAAGAGGGGAGTGCGTTGATGGGGTATAGCCCGGTCCTCTTCGAAGCAATCTTCAACTTCTTCTGAGGCTTCGTCTTGAAGTCCTTCTTCGAGTACTTCCTTGGCTGCATCGAAACTATGAGGTGCTCATACCCCGAATTTTATTTCTGCTATGGTGTGCGATTGAAAAAATCGCACTCCATATGGAGTAGCCCCCGAGCCTTAGGTTGAATCGAAGAATCAGGCTGAGGGTCCCATTAATCTGTAATCCTCCTTATCCTTCAAAGAAATTTGAAAAATAAGTAGTCGATGCCACGTACCCCGCAGCCCTCGAGCCTTGAATCAAAACCCCACAAAATTGGAGGTAAGGGTCCAAAAATCGTGGCATACAGGCTAAACAATGACACGTTAAGGGGAGACCAAAGTGATGATACAAATGATGTAATTAGACCAAAGATTCCAAAAACCCCTTTTTTCGGGCTAATTAGCCCTGAAAAAATGATTAATTGAATATTTAATCCAATCAGATCACCAAATGATCCCTCACCTTCGGAATATTCCACAAAACGACTCTTGAACTTCAGAACAGTAACTTTTCCCCATCCCGCTGGTTACTTAACCCCGCGGCAATAGGAGGGAAAATTGTGCTTTCAGTCCGCATTCCGCCAAAAACCACGAAAACCCCAATCTGAGCCAAACGCCGCCGCCATCCCCTCAAGGAGATCCTCCCGCTCCAACCTCCCTACCCCTCTCCCCGCAGCCCCCGAGCATCTCGTGGCTTAGCGCATCGGAGATGGCGTCCAACAAGTCGGAGATTGGAGGGAAGAAGAAAGAGGCGGAGCCGTCGACCGCAGAGTGGACACACAGTAAGTGCTCTCTCAACAATCTGAACAAACTAGTTTCCGAGGGGTTGCTGCAAGAGAAAAACCTTGTTAACTGGCGCCCCTCTTTCCATGAACCTTTCCCCATGGAGAATGTCGACGAAATCATGACATTCTTCCATTTTGCCGAATGGGGATTGGCCCTCCCCACTTGTTCCTTCTTTCGTGGCCTTCTTTATTATTACGGGCTTGAGCTCCATCACCTCAACCCTAATTCCATTTGCCATGTTTCCATTTTCATCCACTTCTGCGAAGTATTTCTCGGAATCGAGCCCCACTGGGATCTATTCCGCTTCCTCTTCCGCATCAAGCCCCAGCCTACCACAAAGAAACTTCTCCGGTGTCAGTGGTGGCGGCATCAGCAACGGCTGACCAGTACTCTGATTGTTCTGCTCCTGATGGTCAGAACCGGAACTGGTGCGCCTGGTGTTCACCATCTGATTGCAACAACCGAAATTTATGAGAAAGAATTATTGTGCGGCTGCGGAAATGAAACTTCGGTAGGATATAACAGAGAGAAAGGAATATAGGTTTTGCCCCCAACGTTCTAATTCAATTTTATTATTTAGTTCAAGTTGTGTTAGGGTCGATTTGCATGAACAAATTTTAACTACTAAACTATGCAATCAACCAAAGATCCAAATCATACATTTGCACAATAACAACCATTCAATGTTCACAACTTAGTCGAGTTTATCACCCCACTCGACTAACACACTCGTTCTAGCGTATATATTTTTTTATTGGGACAACCTAAACTTTTAACTTATAAGATTAGGCGACTCAGGCCAACGTCTACGGAAAACTCAAGCTATTTCTCAGAAAAGACAGGAGAGATAGCAAATCAAGGGGCTTAGGACTCAAGGAATAGAGACAGGAAATGATATGTGAAGATTTGCGGAAGCAAGGCAAGAGAAAGGAAATTCCTAAAGTCGACCATTTCTATCTAAGCTTCGTCCTACAGTCGACACGGCTCTGATACCAATCTGTCACACCCGATTTATAAGAACATAAATCGAGCAATCATATATGCGCCAGGATCAAGTCACGCATATATACAACAGATTACCAAGATATCACAACACATGTCACGAATGAAAGCGTGTAAATTATAAATGTATATCTTTATTACAACTGAATCAAGAATCAGTTCAAGGAATGCGGAAGCGTAAAATAAATACATGAAGAGCAGGGCGCCACAGGGACGTCGACTGGGAGACGAACGCCTAGAAGTCGTCGAAGCCGCTGACGTAGTCCTCCACGTTGCCGGGCACTGAGCAGCAGTCGAAGATATCCGAGAAAACAGAAGAGTAGAGAGGCAAGTGTGAGTACAAACTCGTACTCAACAAGTATAACACAAACTATGAGGCTCTAGGCTGGCTAACTCAACTGCATTAGCTTTTAGTCTTGGCAGAGTTTTATTAAAACTATTTACTACAAGTGGATGAATTACCATGAACCCATATTGCATAAGAAATTAATCAATATTAATTAAGAACTACGGAAAACCATCTAAACCAAAACCACCCGGGGAATCTCCCTAATCAAAGGTTGATAACCCCACTAATCAAAAGGAGGATCTGGGCCGCTCATGACTGTGAGCACAGCTGATATATCAGTTTTACACTCTCGAGAGGTTGCACAACTTTACCCACAAGTCATGAGCTACGCTAGTTGTTCATCACACTTCCTTAGGTGAGATGGCTAGCAAGCACACTACGAGACCGTTACAAAGGATCACGTTGGTAAGGTGTAACCGCTAAGGATTCTGGATCAGCAACGATGGGGCCCACCTCCGGGGGTACAAGACACACAGCACAGACCAAGCCGGAGGAGCAGGGACCATTGAAGCTTACCACCCCTCTTGCCCACGCAGGTAAGTTGCTCCCGATCCAACACGACCTAATTAGTAAGTCAAGACCGTCCCATTCCAGTCTTGTGGTTGCGCGGTTGTCCCAGGTTGTCACTCTATGAACCGGTCCTTATGGAGAGTGGCCAACCAAGCACTAAGCACCGTGCTGGCCCCCTAAACCAAGTTTCTAACAAAACATCTTTTACGGAGACGTGAGCCACTCAAGCACACAGCACAGAGGGCCACGCTCAGGATTAAGTTGCATAAGACCACTAATCTATATTTAACCGCCTCGAATCTGGATCACTCACCTGGGATCGGACGGTTCAGATCTATCCCGTGCCCGAACCGGTACCGTTGGTTTTGATCCGCTAGATCTGGATCTAAGGGTCACGATTCAACGAGGCCCCAATCTAATCGCGAGCACAAGATGCAGATCGGACGGTTCGCGGCGTTTGGGCGCAGAGAGGGCGGCGCTGGGTCGCCGGAGCTCAGCTCCCGCGGCGGCGCTTCACCAGAGCTGGCCGATCTCGGTGCTCCGGGCTCGGCTTTGGACGAGATCATGCCCTAGAGGATGCTGGCGGCGCGGGTAATCCATCTGGGCGGTTGGCACTAGTCTGCGGGGGTTGCTATAGCTCGCGCCACGGCATGGGCGGCTCGGGTCGGTAGAGCTCGCCGGAGCGTGCGCGTTCCCGAGCCTACGGGTGGCTAAGGGCCACGACATCCGGTGCAAAAGGACCAGGGCGAGGGAGTGCGGCTCACCGAGGGGCTGTGGAGGCCGGGGCTGTGACGGAGGGAGGAAGACGACGACGACCGACGGTGGAGGGATCGGGCTCTCGCGGAGGAAGTGATGCCAGGGGTCTCCGGGGTCCTTGGCTGGTGTAGATCGGCTCCGGGGACTCCTGTGGAGCTGCTCAAGGGGTTAAGGGGGACCCACGAACGCCGGCGGCGATGAATTGGAACGGCTCACCGGCGGCGGCTTCGTGACGAATTCCCGTCGATACGAAGGCGTCGGATCCAATTGCCAGGCTCGGGGAGCTTCGGGATGGCGAGGGGAACCGGGCGCGTAGGTCGTGGCGGTCTGAGGCACGGCGGAGCGCCCGGACCACGGTGAGGCCGAGGGGGTTGGCGCGGCGGAGCGAGGGAACGGCGGCGCTAGGGTTTTGGGTGGCGGCGGTGTAAGGCAGGGGATGCGGGGAGGGTCTGCGGGGCCACTTAAGGACGGGGAATCGAGGCCTCGGCGTGCGGGCCCAGGGGAAGGAGCTCGCCGGGGATATCGGGGGCCGTTGCGCCGGGGAGGAAGAAGGAGGGAGAGAAGAAGGCGCTGACGCGCGGGGCCGGCCTGGCAGAGAGAGAAAGGAGAGGAGGGCGCGGGCCGCGGGCGGGGGAGGGAAATGGGCCGGTGGGGCCCATGCGGGGAAAAGGGAAGAGGAGAGAGAGGGCCCGATAGAAGAGAGGGGGAAGAGGGAAGTGGGCCGGGCTGAGAGAGGCTTTGGGCTGGTTTCTTTCCCTCTTCTTTTCCTTTCTCTTTTCCACCCTCACACCAATTCAAACAAATCTAATTGAATTCAAAATACAATTTGAATTCAAACCTATAAACTCAACACAATTAAAACAATGCTGCAGCATGAGTGCACAACATGTTGACCTTATGATTAATTTTATTTTCTTGTGTTATAAATTGCTTTAAATGTCACAAAAATTAAAGAAAAGCCTAGAAAATTTATTTAAGCCCAAATAAATTCCTTAAAATTTGGGAAAAATACATTAGGGTGTTACACGCTCCAGCGAGTTCAACGGGTGCTGCTAGACGTGAACACCGTGCCGTACGTGCCCACATTGTTCTCCGCACAAAATCCGCCCAAGCCGGTAAGTATTCGACTTCTTTTTGTTGAAGAAACCTGCTATTGTACCATTGCTTAACTGAAGAACTTTCTGTAGGGACACACGGAGCTGTATTGTAGCTACCCGCCACAGCCTGACCTCCCCCGAGCATATCATCTCCTCCCTTCTGCTGTCAAGGAGGCTCGCCTTGCTGCAGCTCAAGGCAGCAGCGAGTCCGCCGAACACGTGGACTCGCAGGCGGGAGGAGAAGCCGAAGGAGAACCGCGCCCTGCTGCTGCCACGGCAGCCAAGAAGGCTCGTCTTGCCGCGGCCCGAGGCAGCAGCGAGTCCACCGAATGCGTGGACTCGCATGCGGAAGGAGGAGCCGAAGGAGAACCGCACCGGGATAACTCCTCTGACCAGAGCGTGGAGTTGGCCGGCGCTCTACCTCCGATGCCAAAGGGCCAGCGGCAAGTGCGCAAACGCAAGGTGCAAGAAGACGAGTCCTCCAGGTATCGAATTGTTGTTTTGGCGAGTTGCTAAGTATCAATGAGGCTGAATACTTACAGTGTCCACTTATAGTCTCCCTGCTCTGCCACCCGGGACCGAGCTCGAAAGGGTGGAGACGGGCCCATCCGCCAGCGATGCAGTGACTATTGCCGTGGCAGGGGCCCCTCAGTCAGCCGACCGAGCCTCGAAACCGGCAACAGATGCTCCTCGACGGGGCTGGCGGGTGAAGAAGGCAGCCAAAAAGAAGTCGACACTGTGAGTTTTTCTTTGGCCGCTTGAAGATCTTGCTCTTGCCCACTTGGGTAATAACGACTTTGCCATTATCAGGGCTGCGAGCGCGGTGCAGCTTCGGCTGGATCCGGGCGCGGCTACTGCAGCCCTGGAGCCATCGGCCCGGGCTGAACCCTCCGGTGCGGAACCGGACCCGGCTGCTGCGGCCTCCGAGCCCCCGGCGTCTGGAGAACAAGTGCCCGCGGAGCTGGCCCCTGAGACAGATGCAGCGCTTCCTGACTTGCCGCCTCCCGAGCCCCGACCAGAAGGAGCCGGACCTGGTGGCGGAGAACAAGTCGTGACCCCTCATGCCGCTCCTACCGATGGCACAGGTACGCGCTTACTTGCCCGCGACTGGTTACCGAGGTCTGGGCACAATGTGTTGACTACATTGTATACTTGCAGGTGTCCCGCAGCCGCCGTCCGGGGATACCGCCGGGCCCTCGGGGAGCCCCCGTGAGGTGCTGAGGACCGGGCCAGGGTACCAGAACATCATCACCACCGACCTGGTGGACGACCTCCTGCTGACGGCCGAAAATCTGAAGACTTTCAAGAGCACCTTCAAGGAGTTATACGATTTTCCATGGTAATACTTGGATAATGCGCAAGCTGTGCACATTGGTGAGTTGATTGTGACTCATTCTCTTCCTTTTGTGCAGCATGTAATCACCAAGTCCCAGAAGAAGTCGGAGAAACTCCGCGTGGTTGTGAGTGACGCGCGAGAGTTAGCTGCCCTGAACAAGTGCATCTCCGAGGAGAAGATGAAGAATTGCTATCTGCAGCGAGAGCTTGATATGCTGAAGCAAGAAAGGACTCGAGAGGCCTGGCTGCTCAAGAATGACCTGAAAAACATGGAGAAGGCCAACTCCGAGCTCCAACAACAGCTCAAGGAGCAACAAGCAGAGTACCAGGAGCAGCTCAAGGCAGAGAAAAAGGCGCACCAAGGTAAGCTCTCGCTTCCCTCGAGTACTTTTCCTTAGTAAGTCCCCTTAGAAGCTGAAGTACCCATGCCGCAGAGCTTAGGAAAATAACGAAATACAAAGAGGAGCTGCTTACTGACGTGAAGAATATGCTGTATCGTCGTACAGATGAAGTCGAAAGGCTGCAGAAGGTGGTTGGCGATACTGAACGTCAGTTCGTCGACTGCCTTCAGCAGGTCAAAACGCTGGGCGAGAAGAACGAGCAGCTGCGCGAGGAGCTGGAGCACTTCCGGGGGGCCGCCCAGGAGCTGGTAGACATGGTGGATCCCCCAGAAGAAGGCGAAGCGGGCCTGCGGGCCCTGCTGGAGCGACTTCGCGAAGCCCCGAAGAAAATGCTCAAGTTCTTATCTGAAGCTCCAGTCGCGTGTGTGAGCAATGCACTCGCGAACGTGAAGTCCTTCGTGCCAAATGCGCAGCTGGGCATTTTTGCGCAGGGGATGGCGACGGACTGCACGGACGAGCAATTCGAAGAGTACCTACGAGAAGCCCAGCCTGTAGCAGAACAAATTGTACACAGTGTACTGCAGGATTAGGGTATGAGAAACAAGCGTTCACTTCCGTGTATATATGGTTATTTTGATGTCTCTACTTGGGTTTGTGCCTGTGTTGGATTGATGTCCAGGTTTACAAGGCGTAAGTAGTAGACACTACCCTGGGTGCAACGACCCTGGAGGTAGCCGTAGCTCCATGTAGAAACTCGTCTAACAAGTTGTCCACAACCCGATCTCGTGGGTCTAAACTCGTTAGGAAAGAACGCGAACATCGTCGCGGGATTGCCGTGGATAGGGCAAAAAGTCGGGACTACCTCGAGTGCGATGACTCTAAGTGTAGTCGATTAGTCGCTCCTGCTGTGAGCGTGCTCCGTAAGCTGAGTAAGACCCGGACAGACGGATCGAGCTTGTTAGGAGCAGGCGCGGTCGTTGCCGCAGTTTGGCCATTCTTTTGGCAAAAACAATACTGGTCTGAGTGCGGCCACTCAGGATGTAGTCGAGGTAGCTCTTTATGCGAGCCTTTCCAACGTGCTGTTTCTAAGCCAGTCGAGCGGATCAACTGAGTTAGAAAAAATGCGACTGCGGTCGCGTGCAACCATCCAAGATCGCGGCGGAACTCGATATGTGAAGGAGTTAGCCGGAGCGGATGGTGCGACAAAAAATAAAGGCGATAAGTTATGAATGTAGCCATAACTTTCTTATCATTCACGACGAGTGGCCGATTTTCACAAGTGTTTGCACGTGGCCGTGGCTGTCGTGCGCCGGAGAAGGAATGTTCAACCCGAATATTGTGGCTCATAGCCTCCAATATGTATCGAGGAAAGGAGATCTTCCAAGCCCCTGGGGATTCGGATATCACCGGGCATTTGCTTATGGGTAAAACTTGCGCAGGTTTTGGACGTTCCAGGAATTCGGGATGTCCTGACCTTCGGGGCATTGTAGTCGATATGATCCTGGCCGTGTGACCTGCTTGACGACGAACGGGCCCTCCCACCTTGAGTTGAGCTTGTGTAGGCCCGATTCGTCTTGAATACGGCGCAAGACCAGTTCGCCAACGTTGAATGACCGCTCCCTGACGTTGCGATCATGATATCGCTGGAGCCCCTGCAGGTACCGAGCTGACTGGACAAGAGCGGTGCAACGAGCTTCTTCCACAGAATCGAGCTCTAACCGCCGCGCCTCGTCCGCCTCGCCTTCATTGTACATTTCGACCCTTGGGGACTTCCACATGATATCGGCTGGTAAAATGGCTTCAGATCCATATACAAGGAAGAAAGGTGTTTGGCCTGTGGCTTTGGACGGCTGAGTCCGAAGCCCCTAGACGACATGCGGCAGCTCATGTACCCATTTGCCTCCCTTCTTGCTGTTTTCATCATATAGTCGCTTCTTGAGACCGTCGATTATCAAGCCGTTTGCCCGTTCGACTTGTCCATTGGCCCATGGGTGTGCGACTGAGACATACTTAACTTCGATGCAAGCATTCTCACAAAACCCCCAGAACTGGTTGGCCATAAAATTTGACCCTAAGTCCGTGATGATGGTATTGGGGAAGCCGAAGCGGTGCAAAATATCTGAGATGAAATCAACAACCCGATCTGGCGTGAGCTTGGCGATTGGCTTGTACTCGATTAAAGCGTCCCCCCATCAGGGAAGACTTAAAAGTGTTGATTTATCAGTCCCAGGAGGCTGATAACACTTTTATTACATCAGATGGTACATCACCGTACAACTCTACGCGGTAATGGGCAGTGAAGCGCCACTATCGCGAGGATTACAACTAAAACCCACACTACTATACTAGCTATGAAAAGAGGATCATCAGAGTCTTGCGCCATGCGGAATCCAACGGCGGCCTCAACCGCAGGCAAGACTGGGTGCAGGACGAAACCCTACTCGTTGTCTTCGGGGACGTAGTCTGGGTCTTCCACTGTAAAAGTAAGAAAGGGGTGAGTACAAGCGTACTCAGCAAGCCCAATCACACCCACGGAGGGGGTATAATAGAATTTAATGCACAGGGTAATTCGAGGGTAAAGTTATGGTTCATTTGCGGAAAACTCAGTTGTATGCAAAGATTTGTTTTAAA
This sequence comes from Panicum hallii, assembly GCF_002211085.1. Taxonomy (NCBI): domain Eukaryota; kingdom Viridiplantae; phylum Streptophyta; class Magnoliopsida; order Poales; family Poaceae; genus Panicum; species Panicum hallii. Next base: position 52,549,141 of record NC_038044.1, read on the forward strand.
ACATTTTCCAAAACAAGTTTTCTAGTACCAAAGAGCACACGGTGTCGATCCACACAGGATCCAGGTTTTAAACTGCTACCGGACTCCCCGTCCGCCGTAGCTCACGGCACAACTGCCGGACACTTTCCAAACAACTCACGCCAGTTCAACCATTCCCAGAGAGAAACACTAGTTATGTGACCACACCATAACTTGCCCAATACCGTGGGCACGGCAATTCGAATAGATTTTTAACTCTGCAGAGGTGTGCAACTTTACCCACAGGTGGGGTATCACAGCACGAACACCTTAGTGCCGGTGCAGATCCCATCAAAGCCCTTACCCACCTTAGCTAGACCTGACTAGCCACCACGGGATCTATCAAGGGGTCATTCGACCTATCACCGAGGTTTAACCGGGGCATAAGTCACTCAGAGCTTATCCCGTCTCCTTGATCACTCGTTGCTCCCAGCTCTCCTAATGGCTATCAGACTAACTAGTGGGGTTAGGCCAAGCCGTTGCCCATACAACGGTCAAGTGGTTTGCACGACAGGAAGCTAGGTGAGACGACACATCAACTCGGTCCTTAGGGGTGACAAGATGGATATCTCCCTTCCACGCTCAACCACACAGGTACGAGCACACCAACGGCAATTCACACAGGAATGCCATCCATCCCGTCTAACTCACTTTTCAAAACCACACTATATCCCTTCCCACACGTACACACACTTTCTTTGCAAAACCAGGTGGTCAAGGTATGGTTATCACAAGTAGGGGTGGCTATCCTACCATGTTTTCGGCACACAAACCATGCAATTTTATAAAACAGGCCTCTGGGTTGTGTTTATAAAAACTAGAACAGAAACATGCATCAAAGGGTGGAGTTGAACTTGCCATCGTCAAACCCTTGCGGGAGGTCCTGATCGAAGCACTGTCCCTCGGGTTCGGGGTCGCAGAACTGGTCCTCGTTCACTTGGTCACAGTCGGGACCTTCCTCGTTCACTCCGTGTCCTACGACGCAAACAAACAGACACACAATCAAGCGCAAGAACTAAAAGCTTTTATCGTTGAGCTTGAATCGGAAATAATTTAGTTATGGAGATAGGGGTAATATTTTTGGGTGGTTTCTTAATGGCATGGCTAGGACTATACTAGAAAGGGCGTGGTAAAGTTTCGGGTCGATCGGAGATTGTTTCGCACATAAAATGACGAGGCGAAGGGGGTTTCAGGGCTAAACGGGGTCCCGGGGACTCGTTTGTAATTACCCGGAGGGGGGGTAAGGACCTTTTCGCGAACCTAAAAAAATACTCGGACATGCAAAAAGGTGTCATGCGTGTCTAGGTTCGTGTATTGGAGGGCTCAATTTGAAATATTAAAAAGGGCGAGGTTTCTTTTGCAAAGAATGGGTGGATAGGGGTGTTCCTAGAGAGGGGGGGTTTTCTTTGGGGAAATACAGGGGAGGCCAGGGGGTTTTGCGCAAAAGGGGCCACCTTCTTCCTCCTCCCCTCACAGGAAACAGAGGAGAGGGGAGGAGAGCTCGGTGCCGGCCTAATCCGACGGCCTAGGGCCTAATCGCGGCTAGGAGTCAGGGGAAAAGGGAGAGGGGGAGAAGGGGGTTCGATCCCCGGCCGCACCTCGGGCTGGGGTGGCGCGTGGAGGCCGGGCGGCGTGTAACACCCTAAGGTAATTTCCTCAAATTTTAATTAAATTATTTGGGCTTGAATAAATTTTCCAGGGTTTTCTCTAAATTATCTCGTATTTAAAGTAATTTATAACACAAGGAAATAAAATTTATCATAGGATTAAATTGTTTGTGCATTCATGCCGCAGCATTATTTTATCTGTGTTGAGTTCATAGGTTTGAATTCAAATTGCATTTGAATTCGAATGGTTTTGTTTGAATGTTTGAGGATAGAAAAAGAAAAGGAAAAGAAGGAAAGCAACCAAAGCCCTTGGGCCGGCCCTTCTCTCGGCCCATCTCTTTCCCCCTCTCTCCTCTTTCCCCTCCTTCCCGCGTGGGCCAAACCCGAGCTCCACCCTCCCTCCCTCTCCTTGTCTCGCGTGGGCCGTGCCCCGGCCCACCTTTCCCCCCCTCAGCCCGAGCGCGCTCGTCCTCTCCCGCTCTTCCCCGTCTCCCTCTGGCGATCGGGACCCACGCGTCAGCGCCGGTCCTCCCCTTCTTTCTCTCCTTCCTCTGTTTCCTCTGGTGCTCAACGGCCTCTGAATCCGCCGGCAGTTTTCCCCTCTGGGCCCGCACGCCGAGGCCTCGACGTCCGCCCTTAAGTGGCCCTGCGACCCCCACCCACCGTGCCCTAACCCCGCCGCCACCCAGAACCCTAGCGTTGCCCTTCCCCCGCTCCTCCGCGCCACCTCCCCTCGGCCTCACCGTCGGTAGGTCACCTCGCTGCACCCCAGAGCACCACGTCACCCGCAGTAGCTCTGCGCTGATCCCCGCTAGCTTACCGAGCCGTGTGTTGGAGCTCTGGACCTCAGCATCGCCGGAATCAGGCCTCGACGTCACCGCCGGTGATCTGCTCCGTCTCCCCAATTGCTCGCCGTCGTTGGGTCTTTGGCCGCGCTGATCCCCGCTACACCTCCACAGGACTCCCACGCGACGGACTACGGTGACCCGGAGCTAGGAGAGTCCCGGCAGCACCCCTCCCCGTGAGCAACCGATCCCCTCCGCCGCGGAAGCCCGTCGCCGGCCACCCTCGGCTACAACACCGGCTACCCCAGGCCCCTGGTGAGCACTACACGTTCCCCCGCATCGTATACACTAGATGCCGAAGCCTGGAATCCCTCCTAGCCCCTAGAACGCACGCACACCGGCGTGTTCGCCGCCCCGAGCCGCCCTCGCCGCGGGGATCGTCCACCCGAGCCCCGATCCGCCACGTTGATAGCCCAGGTGGATTACCCGTACCGCCAGCAATCTCCACGGCTCGATCCCGACCCAAACGAAGCCCGGACGGCCAAGTTTGGTCATCACCGGCGAAGCGCCGCCGCGGAGACAAGCTCCGGCGACCAGCGCCGCCGCCCGAGCGCCCGAGAGCCCCCAACCATCCGATCTAGAGCCCAGCCCAGGATTAGATCGTGCCGGGGTAGCTCTGAGCCGTGCGATTCAGATCCAAGGGACCCAAGCAGCGCGTACCGGTTCGCCGGGATTTTAAATCTCCGCCGTCAATTCAAAATCCGGTGGATCGCGCGAGTTGTAACCTAGATCCGTTCCCGACCATCGATGGATCCAACGGACGGGATGCACGCGTACCCCTTCACTTAGTGGATCTAATCCCAGCGCGCACGATCAAGATCCGAGGGCCCAGAACAGGGATACCGGTTCGGGCTGTTCTTTTGCTAAAGAGTCCTCGGGTTTTCTGGGAATCACCCGCGCTCCCGGTGAAGTTCAAAGATAATTACGGATAGGTCCTGTTTTATGCTTTTAGGTCCCTGGCTTTTTTGGATTTGAACCCGCAGTCCATCTCTTGAGTTTTTCCGCGCTAGCCCTAGATCTAGGGTTTAATTTCGTTTAAAGTCCTCGGTTTTTTGTCCAGAACCCCCTGAAGTTCTGTTTTTCTTACAAATAGGTCCTGGATCCTGTTTAAAGCGCAGTTTTCGCGTTTTAGCTCCGTTTTAGGTGTTCTTTATATCCACGCGATCGTTGTAACGCGTAGATTAGTTCTAGGCTAGTTTGTATGCTGTTTTTATTGATGTTGTACTGTTTTCTTATATTTTGCTATTGTTTGTGCATGTGTGTATGTGTGGACTATGTTTGATGATCGTGAGTAGACGCGGAGCCTTTGGAGCAGTACCAGGAGCAGCCGTCTTCCGAGCAGTTCGAGCAGCAGCGGGAGAGTACGAGGAAGGCAAGTATAACATGAACCTCGTATCACTCTTAAAATACAATTTCATACTGCATTTAATACTGTATGCCTATAAGGACTTTCCTAGCCACTTTATATCCTTTATCTATATCCTTTGGGTTGCATTTTGGTTAGTTGTGCTAGGTTGCTGCGCTATAACACCTTGGTCCTTTTTAATTAATTTGAATAATGGTCTTATGCAACTTAATTCTGGAGCCGACCCTCTGTGCTGTGTGCTTGAGTGGTTTGTGCATCCTTAAAAGATGTTTTGTTAGAAACATGGTTTAGGGGGCCAGCACGGTGCTTAGTGCTTGGTTGGCCACTCTCCATAAGGACCGGTTCATAGAGCGACAACCTGGGACAACCGCGCAACCACAAGACCTGGAATGGGACGGTCTTGACTTACTAATTAGGTTATTTTGGTTCGGGAGTAACTTAACCTGCGTGGGCAAGAGGGGTGGTAAGCTTCAATGGTCCCTGCTCCTCCGGCTTGGTCTGTGCTGTGTGTCTTGTACCCCCGGAGGTGGGCCCCATCGTTGCTGATCCAGAATCCTTAGCGGTTACGCCTTACCAACGTGGTCCTTTGTAACGGTCTCGTAGTGTGCTTGCTAGCCATCTCACCCAAGGAAGTGTGATGAACAACTAGCGTAGCTCACGACTTGTGGGTAAAGTTGTGCAACCTCTCGAGAGTGTAAAACTGATATATCAGCTGTTGCTCACAGTCATGAGCGGCCAGATCCTCCCGTCTGATTAGTGGGGTTATCAACCTTTGACGAGGGCGATTCCCCGGGTGGTTTGGTTTGGGTGGTTCTCAGTAGTTCTTAATTAATATTGATTAATTCTTATGCAATTTGGGTTATGGTAACCAATCCACTTGTAGTAATTAGCTTTAATAAAATTTGCCAAGACTAAAAGCTAATGCAGTTGAGTCAGCCAGCCTAGAGCCTCATAGTTTGTGTTATACTTGTTGAGTACTAGTTTGTACTCACACTTGCCTCTCTACTCTTCTGTTCTATTTTTGGATATCTTCGACTGCTGCTCAGTGCCCGGCAACGTGGAGGACTACGTCAGCGGCTTCGACGACTTCTAGGCGTTTGTCTCCCAGTCGACGTCCCTGTGGCGCCCAGCTCTTTATGTATCTCTTTTACGCTTCCGCAACTCTTGAACCGATTCTTGATTCGGTTGTAATAAAATAATTCATTTATTGATTCATTTACGATTTATATTAATGTATTCCTGACATGTGTTGTGATATCTTGATAATCTGTTGTGTATATGCGTGACTTGATCCTGGCGCATATATGATTGCTCGATTTATGTTCTTATAAATCGGGTGTGACAGATTGGTATCAGAGCCGTGTCGACTGTAGGACGAAGCCTAGGTAGAATTGGTCGAGTTTAGGACTTCTTTTCTCTTGCTTGCCTCCGCAAATCCTCACCATCATGATTCTGCTTCTATTCCTTGAGTCTTAAGCCCTCGATTTGCTGTTTTCCCCGCCTTTTTGAGAAATAGCTTGAGCTTTCCGTAGACGTTGGCCTGAGTCGCCTAATCCTGTAATTTTATAAGTTTAGGTTGTCCCGATAAAAAATACGCTAGAACGAGTGTGTTGGTCGAGTAGTGTGGAAAACTCGACTAATTTGTGAATATTGAATGTTTGTTATTGTGCAAATGCTTGATTTGGATTTTTGGTTGATTGCATAGGCTAGTAGTTAAACTTGTTCATGCAAATCGACCTAACCCCACTTGAACTAAACAATAAAATTGAGTTAGAACGTTGGGGGGGTAAAACCTATATTCCTTCCTTTCTGGCATATCTTTCCGAAGTTTCATTTCCGCAGCTGCACAATATCTCGTTCTCATAAATTTCGTTGTTGCAATCAGATGGTGAACACCAGGCGCACCGGTTCCGGTTCTGACCAGCAGGAGCAGAACAACCAGAGTACTGGTCAGCCGCTACCGATGCCGCCACCACTGACCCCGGAGCAGTTCTTCCAGCTCCAGATGCAGATGATGGCTACCCTGAACAACACCGTTCAGGCTCTGCAGCAGATCCATGCTCAGCCACCGCCTCCTCCGCCGCCTCAGCCCCGTGACAGGCGTGCGGATTTCCTGAGAGGTCACCCGCCGACCTTCTCTCACGCCACGGACCCCCTCCAGGCGGACGACTGGCTTCGTTCGGTGGAGCGCCAGTTGGTTGTTGCGCAGTGCGACGACCGGGAGCGAGTCCTTTACGCCGCAGGGCAGCTGCGCGGCTCCGCTCTTGACTGGTGGGAATCCTACCCAGCTCGGGATCGTGATGCTCTCACGTGGGACCAGTTCCGTGAGCGTTTCAGGAACCATCACATTCCTGAGGGCATAATGAAGATGAAGCAGAAGGAGTTCCGTGCCCTTAAGCAGGTAAAAATTTAACGGAATTCCCTACCATTCCTTTTGAGCTTGATCCATCCTTGATTTCTTTTGTAACCTGACCAATTGAGCGATTTCTATCCTTGTTATCTGTGTTCGCTATTTCAGGGATCTATGACGGTGACGGAGTACCGTGACCGTTTCCTTCAGCTTGCCCGCTACGCCCCTGCTGACGTCGCTCGCGATAGCGACAAGCAGGAGTACTTCAAGGAGGGGCTGGATGATCACATCCAGTATGCGCTGCTGAACCACCGCTTCGACAACTTCAACCAGCTGGTTGATGCGGCCCTCAACACCGAGCGCAAGCGCCGGGAGATTGAGGACAAGAAGAGGAAGATGGCTCCATCCTCTTCGGGCAGCAACACCCGTCCCCGCTACCAGTACCCTCCACAGCAGCAGCAGCAGCAGAGGCCACCCCAGCAGTACCAGCAGCGGCAGCAGTTTCCGCCTCGTCCTCAGCAGCAGCAGCAGGCGGGACCGGGTCAGAGGCTTCCGGCGCCTCCGGCTCCACCAGCTCAGAGGCAGGGAGCGCCCACTCCTCCTCCTGGGCAGCAGGCCGCTGCACTTCCTCGAGTGTGCTTCCACTGCGGCGAGCCAGGGCACTACGCCAACGTCTGCCCTCGGAAGGCGCCGGCGGGACAGCAGGGGCGTGCAGCACCGCCCAAGGCCCCAGCTCAGGGCAGGGTGAACCACGTGACGGCCGAGTCAGCGGCCGAGGCTCCCAACGTGGTTATTGGTACGTTCATGGTTAATGCCCATCCTGCTACAGTACTTTTTGATACCGGTGCTACGCATTCTTTCATCACCCAGTCTTTTGTTGAGCATCATGGTATTCCTACTAGCACATTAAAGAGGTGCATGATAGTATCTTCACCGGGAGGGCAGTTGAGGTCTCATGTCTTCTGTCCCAGAGTCAGTGTGACCATAAGGGGGGTAGATTTCAGTGCAAATCTGATGGTGCTTGACTCCAAGGGTATTGATGTGATTCTGGGGATGGAGACTCTTGCTAAATGGGGAGTCCGGATAGATTGTGCTCAGAGGACAGTTCTTCTGTCAGCACCGGATGGTCAGGAGGTCACTGTTGGTGCCACAGAGCCTTCTGAATTTCTTCATCAGATGGAGGCTAGACCCACGGATGGTATTCGCGTGGTGTCTGAATTCCCGGATGTCTTTCCGGATGATTTGCCAGGTATGCCGCCTGATCGCGACATTGAGTTTTCTATTGATCTCTTGCCTGGCACAGCTCCTATTGCTAAGAGGCCCTATCGTATGGCTCCTGTCGAGCATGAGGAGGTTAAGAAGACTGTCGACGAGCTGCTAGCTAAGGGTTATATCCGTCGCAGTTTCTCTCCTTGGGCTTTCCCTGTATTGCTTGTAGAGAAGAAGGATGGCGCGAAGAGAATGTGCGTCGATTATCGGGATCTGAATGCAGTCACTATCAAGAACAAGCATCCATTGCCCCGTATTGAGGATCTCTTTGATCAGCTCCAGGGTGCTTGTGTATTCTCGAAGATTGATCTGCGTTCGGGTTATCATCAGCTGAAGATTCGCCCTGAGGATATTCAGAAGACGGCATTCACCTGCAAGTATGGGTTATATGAGTATACGGTCATGTCCTTTGGCTTGACCAATGCTCCGGCTTTCTTCATGCATCTGATGAACAAGGTTTTCATGGATTATCTGGACACCTTTGTGGTGATATTTATTGATGATATCCTGATATATTCCAAGTCAGAAGCGGAGCATGAGAAGCATCTGAGGCTTGTGTTGCAGAGGCTCAGAGAGCACAAGCTGTATGCCAAGCTCAGCAAGTGCGAGTTCTGGATCGACGAGGTTCCGTTCCTCGGTCATGTTATCTCCAAGGGAGGTATTGCTGTGGACCCCGGGAAGGTGAAGGATGTGCTTGACTGGGTTGTACCACAGACAGTGAAGGAAGTCCGCTCTTTTCTGGGCTTAGCAGGTTATTATCGGAGGTTCATTGAGAATTTCTCCAAAATTGCGAAGCCTTTGACTTCCTTGCTGGAGAAGGGTGTGGATTTCTCTTGGACTGATGAGCGTCAGAAGGCATTTGAGGAGTTGAAGAAGAAGTTGACTACGGCGCCAGTCCTTACTCTGCCAGACCAGAGCAAGAGGTTCACAGTGTATTGTGATGCTTCGAGAGATGGTCTTGGTTGCGTCCTGATGCAGGAAGGCAGAGTGATAGCTTATGCTTCGCGGCAGTTGCGCCGGCACGAGCTGAATTATCCCACTCATGATCTGGAGTTAGCCGCAGTTGTGCATGCTCTGAAGATATGGAGGCATTACTTGTTTGGGCAGAGGTGTGATATTTACACCGATCACAAGAGCCTCAAGTATATTTTCACCCAGAGTGAGCTGAACATGCGACAGAGAAGATGGCTAGAGTTGGTCAAGGATTATGACTTGGAGATTCACTATCATCCGGGCAAGGCCAATGTTGTAGCAGATGCTCTGAGCAGGAAGAGCTATGTTAACATGGCCGTGGCTTTTCAGATGCCTCAGGAGTTATGCGAGGAGTTTGAGCAGTTGAGCCTGGGTTTCTTGCATCATACCTCGGGTACATCATTCGAGGCAGAACCCACTCTAGAGGCTGAGATTAGGCAGCATCAGAAGGAAGATCAGAAGCTGCAGGAGATTCGTGAGTTGCTCAAGATGGGCAAGGCTCCTCATTTTAGAGAGGATGATCAGGGTACCCTGTGGTACAAGGGTCGTATATGTGTGCCGGATGTGAACGATCTCAGGAAGCTGATTCTGAGTGAGGCTCATGATACAGCATATTCTATCCATCCAGGCAGCACGAAGATGTATTACGATCTGAAGGAACGATTCTGGTGGTATGGGATGAAGCGTTCCGTTGCGGAGTACGTGGCCATCTGTGACACTTGTCAACGTGTCAAGGCAGAGCATCAGAGGCCAGCAGGGTTATTGCAGCCGTTGAAGATTCCAGAGTGGAAATGGGAGGAAATCACTATGGACTTCATCGTTGGCTTGCCTCGTACTCAGAAAGGGTACAACTCCATATGGGTAGTAGTGGATCGGTTGACGAAGGTTGCTCACTTCATCCCGGTGAACACTACTTACTCCGGTGCTAGACTCGCAGAGTTGTACATCTCCAGGATTGTCTGTCTGCATGGTGTTCCGAAGAAGATTATATCTGATCGAGGATCTCAGTTCACTTCACGGTTCTGGGAGCAGTTGTATGATTCGTTGGATACGAAGCTGCGCTTCAGTACTGCTTATCATCCTCAGACAGATGGACAGACAGAGAGAACCAACCAAGTGTTGGAGGATATGCTTCGAGCCTGTGCTATTCAGTATGGTACCAGCTGGGATAAATACCTGCCGTATGCAGAGTTTTCTTATAACAACAGCTATCAAGCCAGTCTGAAGAAGTCCCCGTTCGAGGCTCTATATGGTCGGAAATGCAGGACTCCGTTGTATTGGGATCAGATTGGTGAGAGGCAGGTGTTTGGTCCGGATATTGTTGAAGAGGCAGAACAGTTGGTACAGCAGGTGCGAGAGAATCTGAGGGTCGCTCAGACTCGTCAGAAGAGTTATGCGGATGTTCATCGTCGAGATTTGACCTTTGCAGTGGGTGATCATGTATATCTGAAGGTCTCGCCGATGAGAGGAATCCGCAGGTTTAATGTACGAGGGAAGCTAGCTCCTCGATACATTGGTCCGTTCAAGGTGTTGGAACGGAAAGGGGAGGTGGCATATTGTCTGGAGTTGCCACTCAATCTCTCAGGAGTGCACGATGTGTTCCACGTGTCTCAGCTGAAGAAGTGCTTGAGGGTGCCAGAAGAGCAAGCACCGATAGAAGGGTTAGATGTGCAGGAGGACCTGACCTATATTGAGCATCCGGTGAAGATTCTGGAGATATCGGAGAGAGTTACTAGAAACAGGAAGATCAAAATGTGCCGAGTTCAGTGGAGTCATCACACGGAGGATGAGGCTACTTGGGAGCGAGAAGATGAGCTGAGGAAGACATATCCCGATCTCTTTGCTAGCTAGCCTATCCGAATCTCGGGACGAGATTCCTGTAAGGGGGTAGGTTTGTAACACCCTAAGGTAATTTCCTCAAATTTTAATTAAATTATTTGGGCTTGAATAAATTTTCCAGGGTTTTCTCTAAATTATCTCGTATTTAAAGTAATTTATAACACAAGGAAATAAAATTTATCATAGGATTAAATTGTTTGTGCATTCATGCCGCAGCATTATTTTATCTGTGTTGAGTTCATAGGTTTGAATTCAAATTGCATTTGAATTCGAATGGTTTTGTTTGAATGTTTGAGGATAGAAAAAGAAAAGGAAAAGAAGGAAAGCAACCAAAGCCCTTGGGCCGGCCCTTCTCTCGGCCCATCTCTTTCCCCCTCTCTCCTCTTTCCCCTCCTTCCCGCGTGGGCCAAACCCGAGCTCCACCCTCCCTCCCTCTCCTTGTCTCGCGTGGGCCGCGCCCCGGCCCACCTTTCCCCCCCTCAGCCCGAGCGCGCTCGTCCTCTCCCGCTCTTCCCCGTCTCCCTCTGGCGATCGGGACCCACGCGTCAGCGCCGGTCCTCCCCTTCTTTCTCTCCTTCCTCTGTTTCCTCTGGCGCTCAACGGCCTCCGAATCCGCCGGCGGTTTTCCCCTCTGGGCCCGCACGCCGAGGCCTCGACGTCCGCCCTTAAGTGGCCCTGCGACCCCCACCCACCGTGCCCTAACCCCGCCGCCACCCAGAACCCTAGCGTTGCCCTTCCCCCGCTCCTCCGCGCCACCTCCCCTCGGCCTCACCGTCGGTAGGTCACCTCGCTGCACCCCAGAGCACCACGTCACCCGCAGTAGCTCCGCGCTGATCCCCGCTAGCTTACCGAGCCGTGTGTTGGAGCTCTGGACCTCAGCATCGCCGGAATCAGGCCTCGACGTCACCGCCGGTGATCTGCTCCGTCTCCCCAATTGCTCGCCGTCGTTGGGTCTTTGGCCACGCTGATCCCCGCTACACCTCCACAGGACTCCCACGCGACGGACTACGGTGACCCGGAGCTAGGAGAGTCCCGGCAGCACCCCTCCCCGTGAGCAACCGATCCCCTCCGCCGCGGAAGCCCGTCGCCGGCCACCCTCGGCTACAACACCGGCTACCCCAGGCCCCTGGTGAGCACTACACGTTCCCCCGCATCGTATACACTAGATGCCGAAGCCTGGAATCCCTCCTAGCCCCTGGAACGCACGCACACCGGCGTGTTCGCCGCCCCGAGCCGCCCTCGCCGCGGGGATCGCCCACCCGAGCCCCGATCCGCCACGTTGATAGCCCAGGTGGATTACCCGTACCGCCAGCAATCTCCACGGCTTGATCCCGACCCAAACGAAGCCCGGACGGCCAAGTTTGGTCATCACCGGCGAAGCGCCGCCGCGGAGACAAGCTCCGGCGACCAGCGCCGCCGCCCGAGCGCCCGAGAGCCCCCAACCATCCGATCTAGAGCCCACGCCCAGGATTAGATCGTGCCGGGGTAGCTCTGAGCCATGCGATTCAGATCCAAGGGACCCAAGCAGCGCGTACCGGTTCGCCGGGATTTTAAATCTCCGCCGTCCAATTCAAATCCGGTGGATCGCGCGAGTTGTAAACCTAGATCCGTTCCCGACCATCCGATCTGGATCCAACGGACGGGATGCACGCGTACCCCTTCACTTAGTGGATCTAATCCCAGCCGCACGATCAAGATCCGAGGGCCCAGAACAGGGGATACCGGTTCGGGCTGTTCTTTTGCTAAAGAGTCCTCGGGTTTTCTGGGAATCAACCCGCGCTCCCGGTGAAGTTCAAAGATAATTACGGATAGGTCCTGTTTTATGCTTTTAGGTCCTTGGCTTTTCTGGATTTGAACCCGCAGTCCATCTCTTGAGTTTTTCCGCGCTAGCCCCTAGATCTAGGGTTTAATTTCGTTTAAGTCCTCGGTTTTTGTCCAGAACCCCCTGAAGTTCTATTTTTCTTACAAATAGGTCCTTGGATCCTGTTTAAAGCGCAGTTTTCGCGTTTTAGCTCCGTTTTAGGTGTTCTTTATATCCACGCGATCGTTGTAACGCGTAGATTAGTTCTAGGCTAGTTTTGTATGCTGTTTTTATGTGATGTTGTACTGTTTTCTTATATTTTGCTATTGTTTGTGCATGTGTGTATGTGTGGACTATGTTTGATGATCGTGAGTAGACGCGGAGCCTTTGGAGCAGTACCAGGAGCAGCCGTCTTCCGAGCAGTTCGAGCAGCAGCCGGGAGAGTACGAGGAAGGCAAGTATAACATGAACCTCCTATCACTCTTTAAATACAATTTCATACTGCATTTTAATACTGTATGCCTATAAGGACTTTCCTAGCCACTTTATATCCTTTATCTATATCCTTTGGGTTGCATTTTGGTTAGTTGTGCTAGGTTGCTGCGCTATAACACACCTGGTCCTTTTTAATTAATTTGAATAATGGTCTTATGCAACTTAATTCTGGAGCCGACCCTCTGTGCTGTGTGCTTGAGTGGTTTGTGCATCCTTAAAAGATGTTTTGTTAGAAACATGGTTTAGGGGGCCAGCACGGTGCTTAGTGCTTGGTTGGCCACTCTCCATAAGGACCGGTTCATAGAGCGACAACCTGGGACAACCGCGCAACCACAAGACTGGAATGGGACGGTCTTGACTTACTAATTAGGTTATTTTGGTTCGGGAGTAACTTACCTGCGTGGGCAAGAGGGGTGGTAAGCTTCAATGGTCCCTGCTCCTCCGGCTTGGTCTGTGCTGTGTGTCTTGTACCCCCGGAGGTGGGCCCCATCGTTGCTGATCCAGAATCCTTAGCGGTTACGCCTTACCAACGTGGTCCTTTGTAACGGTCTCGTAGTGTGCTTGCTAGCCATCTCACCCAAGGAAGTGTGATGAACAACTAGCGTAGCTCACGACTTGTGGGTAAAGTTGTGCAACCTCTCGAGAGTGTAAAACTGATATATCAGCTGTGCTCACAGTCATGAGCGGCCCAGATCCTCCGTCTGATTAGTGGGGTTATCAACCTTTGACGAGGGCGATTCCCCGGGTGGTTTGGTTTGGGTGGTTCTCAGTAGTTCTTAATTAATATTGATTAATTCTTATACAATTTGGGTTATGGTAACCAATCCACTTGTAGTAATTAGCTTTAATAAAATTTGCCAAGACTAAAAGCTAATGCAGTTGAGTCAGCCAGCCTAGAGCCTCATAGTTTGTGTTATACTTGTTGAGTATTAGTTTGTACTCACACTTGCCTCTCTACTCTTCTGTTCTATTTTTGGATATCTTCGACTGCTGCTCAGTGCCCGGCAACGTGGAGGACTACGTCAGCGGCTTCGACGACTTCTAGGCGTTTGTCTCCCAGTCGACGTCCCTGTGGCGCCCAGCTCTTTATGTATCTCTTTTACGCTTCCGCAACTCTTGAACCGATTCTTGATTCGGTTGTAATAAAATAATTTATTTATTGATTCATTTACGATTTATATTAATGTATTCCTGACATGTGTTGTGATATCTTGATAATCTGTTGTGTATATGCGTGACTTGATCCTGGCGCATATATGATTGATCGATTTATGTTCTTATAAATCGGGTGTGACACGGCGGGAGGCGGCGGCGGCGGGTGGTGCGGCACGGGCGGGCGGCGATGGGGGCACGGGGAGAGGCAGGAGGTGGCGGTGGGAGCTGTGGGGGAACGAGGGGCTGCGCGAGGGCCTATTTATAGGCGGGGAACGGCGGTGGAGAGGCCGGAGGTGGGTGGAGGCCGGCGAGCGGCGCGGGGCGCCACCAATGGCGCTCGGCCGTAGGCTTTCGTCGCGACGCGGCGTGCGACGGGGCGCGGGCGTCAAGGCGGCGTCAAGCGCGTGGGGAGGGGCCGGGTGCTGTGCGCACAGGGGCGGCGCGGGCGGCGAGGCGGGGTGCGGCAGCGGCGGGCAGAGCGTCGCCACGGCTCGGCTGTGCGCGCGACACGACGGGCGGCACGGCGGGCGGCGCGGCACGCGGTGCACGCGCGTGCGCGCGCGTGGGCGCGGGCAGCCGGCGTGGCGCGGGCCAGGGGGGGCGGCCGGTGCTCAGGAGCTGGGCGGCGCTCGGGAGCAGAGGAGAGAAGGGAGGAGAAGAGAGGAGGGAAAAAGAAGAAAGGAAGAAAAGAAAGAGAGGAAAAAGGGGAGGAAAAAAAAGAAATAGAAGGGAGAGAGAAAGGAAGGAAAAGAGAAAGGAGGGAGTGTCGGCGCCGGTCGCGGCGGCGACCGCGGCCGGTCGGCCACGCGCGGGGGAGCGCACTGCGCGAGGAGGAAGGAATCGCGCCGGCGTTGATTGTGAAAAAGGCGGTCGCGCGTGAGCGACAAGCCATCGGGCGAAGCGGAACGGGACGGCGATCCGGTTAGGTTTCAGGGTTTTGTCGTCGAACCGTTTTTACGAATTACTCTAGCGTGTGAGCGGTGCGGCGGTCAGGCTCGCGTCGGCTGTCAGCGTGACGGTGAAACGGAGAGAATCAGGGTTTTACGACGAATACATTTTCGGCCAGGACACTTTAACGCGTAGTTTAAATTTGAAATTTTCGGGGCGTCATAAACCTACCCCACTTAAGTGAATCTCGTCCTCGAGATTCGGCTGGCTTTTAAACAGATGGGGAAATTCTTTCTTTAGGGCCTCCTCGCGTTCCGAGGTTGCTTCCTCTACTCCGTGTCTGCTCCATTGCACCCTGCATATCCGTACTTCAGAGTTTCTTGTCCTCCTAGTGACAGTGTCTAGAATCTTGACCGGCACTTCCTGGTATCGCAAATCCGGCTGCAGGTCTATTGTTTCCACTGGCACGTGTTCTCCTTTGGGTACTCTCAAGCATCTCCTTATTTGCGAGACGTGAAACACTGGATGTATATCCGACATTTCTTCTGGTAACTCCAGTTGGTATGCTACTGCTCCGACTTTCTTTAGAACCCGATACGGTCCAATGTACCGAGGAGCCAACTTTCCTTGTACTTGAAATCTTCGCGTCCCTCGAATAGGTGAGACCTTAAGATAGACAAAATCGCCTGGGTTGAAACTTATTTCTCGCCTCTTCTTGTCTGCGTAGCTCTTTTGTCGCGACTGGGCTGCTTTCAATTTCTCGCGGATCTCCGCTACTTTTTCTTCCGCTTCTTTTATGAGTGCGGGTCCTACTAGGGCGCGTTCTCCAACTTCTGACCACATCAGGGGAGTTTTGCACTTTCTTCCATAGAGGGCTTCGAACGGCGACATGCCCAGGCTGGCTTGGTAGCTATTGTTGTACGAAAATTCTGCATAAGGCAGACTCTGCTCCCAGTCCTGTCCATAGGTCAGGACGCATGCTCTCAGCATATCTTCCATAATCTGATTCACCCTTTCGGTCTGGCCATCCGTCTGCGGGTGATATGCGGAGCTGAAATCTAATTTGGTGCCCATGGCTTGATGCAAGCTCTTCCAAAATCTAGAGATGAATTGGGTTCCTCTATCTGAGACAATTCTGCTAGGCACTCCATGTAATTTTACTATGTTTTCCACATAAAGCTTTGCCAGCTTTTCTCCACCGTAAGTGGTTCGTACGGGTATGAAATGAGCCGATTTAGTGAGTCGATCCACTATTACCCATATGGAATCGTGTCCCTTCTGTGTCCTGGGTAGACCCACTACGAAGTCCATTCCTATTTCATCCCATTTCCAAACCGGGATAGGCAAGGGTTGCAATAATCCTGCCGGCTTTTGATGTTCGGCCTTGATCCTTTGGCAGGTATCACAATGAGCCACAAATCGTGCAATATCCGCCTTCATCCCATTCCACCAATATTTTTGCTTTATATCCATATACATTTTGGTGGATCCTGGGTGGATGGAGTAGGCCGAGTTATGGGCTTCGTCCATGATTATCTGCCTGAAGTCTCCATCCTGGGGTACACAAATTCTATCCTCATAC
The DNA here is from genome assembly GCF_002211085.1 of Panicum hallii. Taxonomy (NCBI): domain Eukaryota; kingdom Viridiplantae; phylum Streptophyta; class Magnoliopsida; order Poales; family Poaceae; genus Panicum; species Panicum hallii. The sequence continues at coordinate 52,565,328 of NC_038044.1, forward strand.
CATAACGTTCCTTTGTCGTCCACTCTAAAACCTGGTGCTTTATTTTCTCCAGTTTGCTTGCAGATCTTTACTAGCTCTCGATCCGAGTTTTGAGCCTCTCTAATTTTATCCTCTAGTGTTGGTTGGACGTTCAGCACATGGCTGGAACCTCGCGGGACAATGTGCACGTTTAACCGTGCCATCTCCTCGCGCAGATGATCATCTTTGGGCCCATAGGATTTCTGGCTTAAGGCGTCGGCTACTACATTTGCCTTTCCGGGGTGGTAATGGATCTCTAAATTGTAGTCCTTAACCAACTCCAACCATCTCCTCTGCCTTAGGTTCAAATCCGGTTGGGTGAAGATATATTTCAAACTCTTATGGTCGGTGTAAATCTCACACTTATTTCCAATCAAATAATGTCTCCAAATCTTAAGGGCATGCACTACGGCTGCTAATTCCAAATCATGGGTCGGATAATTCTGCTCATGAGTCCTGAGTTGGTAGGAAGCATATGCAATGACTTTTCCGTCTTGCATCAGTACACACCCTAATCCTTGTCGGGATGCGTCATAATAAATGACAAAGTCCCGATGAATGTCCGGTAGGGTCAGTACTGGGGCGGTTGTCAATCTTTGCTTCAATTCCTGAAAACTTCTTTCACAATTTTCCGTCCAGACAAACTTCTTCTCCTTCTTAAGAAGTTCCGTCATGGGTCGGGCTATCTTAGAGAATCCTTCAATAAATCTCCGATAGTATCCGGCTAATCCAAGGAAACTCCTGATTTCACTAACGTTGGTCGGTTGCTGCCAATTGGACACGGCTTCGACCTTCTCTGGGTCCACTGCTACGCCTTCCGCAGTCAGAATGTGACCAGGGAAAGCTACTTTCTCCAGCCAGAATTCACATTTGCTAAATTTAGCATATAGTTTATGCTTCCTTAGCTTTTCCAACACTACCAAATCTGCTAGGAAGTCTACCCCACTTAAATTGATCCTTACCCATGGACAACCCAATTGACAATTGATGTCGCCTCCAGGCGTCCGGGTTAATAAGGGTGTTTTTAGTAGTACTGTAGGTATTTTGTGTTTCTCCACATAGCTCGAGGATATAAACGAGTGTGATGCTCCAGAATCAAATAATACTGTCGCTAGAGCTGAGTTGACTAGGTACTCACCGAGCACTACGCCTTGGGCCTCTTGAGCCTCCTGCGCGTCGATGTGATTGACGCGGGCCCGTCCAAATGATTGCTGCTTCACCTGCTGGCTGTTGTCGTTGTTCCGGACGGGCACTCGGTTAGCACCGGTCAGGGCTGGTCTGGGCCTATTCACCGTGTTGGAGAAGGCCGATGTAGCCGGCTTGCTCTTGGCATAAGGGCAATTGGCGATGAAGTGCCCTGTCTCACGGCAGTTGAAACAGGCCCTAACATTGTTGTTGTCGGAGGCGACCAGGCTCGTGTTGCCCTGCGGGGCCCTCATGGTATTCTGACTCTTAAGCTGTGCTTCAGGGGCTCGTGATCCTGTCACTTGGGACTGAGTCCTATACTGCATTGGGGCCTGGGATCTTGGTGCAGTGTAGTTGGAGTTCCTCGGCTTTTGGAAGCGGTCCTGTTGGCGGGCCTTACTTTCCAGGAATTTGCGTTTATTATCCTTTCTCTCTTCAGCTTTGGCCCTTTCTGTGAGGATAGCCTTGTTCATCAGGGTGTTGAAGTCCGGATAGATCTGGGGGGTAAGCAAGGTCCGGAGTTCTGGGCTTAATCCCTTCTTGAACATGTCTTGCTTCTTATTGTCGTCGTTCACTTCTTCCGGCGCGTACCGGGCCAATTCTATGAACCGGTGGGTGTATTCTTCCACCGACATGCTTCCTTGTTGTAGTGCGCGGAATTCATCCGCCTTGCGCTTCATAGTGGCCGAAGGGATGTGGTAGCGGCCGAACTCCCTTACGAATTCTCCCCAGGTGATGGTAGAGGCATCTTCGGCTGCGGCACAATAGTTTTCCCACCAGGATAATGCTGTTCCGGTGAGCTGGTGGGCTGCCAGAAGGACTTTATCCCGGTCCTGGCATTCGAATGGTTCGAGCTTCCTCTGAATTACTCGCAACCAGTCGTCAGCATCCAACGGGTTGCAGGATCCGGCGAAGGTAGGTGGCTTGGTCCTTAGAAAGGCCGTCAGCTTGTCGTTCATATTCTGCCCTCGTGGCTGCCGGTTAATGAGGGCATTCGCCAGTGTCTCCAGAATGAGGGTCTGGTTGTGAATTATCTGCGCCAGGTCTCCGAGGGGCGGGGGTGGTGGTAGTTGCTCTCCTCCTTGATTTTCTCCTCGGTTCTGGCTTACTTCTTGTTCTGCCTGAGGAGGATTTTGTCCAGCAGGCTGTGCTCCGGCACCAGCGGCTGCGGGGTTCCGGCCACGGGAGGCCCTCGTGACGCTCCGGGGAACCATCTGTTGATTGGGTAGAGTGGGGTTACGATTAGGTGATGTTTAAGTTGTTTAATTCGTATATATAAGGCAGAATCTACCTTCTGCCGGTACTCATATAAACAATCAGCACACAACAAACCAGCACACATATCACAAACAACAAGCATAAACCATTTTATTACTGCAAGGGGGGTACAACTTGGGGGTACGACTAGGTCTCGTGCTACTCGGCCAAGGTCTTGTCTAAGGGCACATCTTAAGCTGGGGGGTGCATCACTGGGACGGCGTCGGTTATTCTATTCGCGAGGCGTGCCTTCTTCCGGGGCGGAAAGGGTGAGAGGTTCTCGCTCGCCGTCTTCTGGGTCCCCATCGGTCAGGGGTTGCATTGCAGCATCCCCTTCGTCGGCGGCAGCAGAACTTCCAGGGTTTTCGGGTGGGGCTCGTGTGCTCCCAAAGAGTGATCCCCACCCTATGACGGGCGTTCCGAGTAAAACATGGTCTTCTCCAATTGCCGGGACCGGTGTTCCACTTTGGGTCCAATCTTGCATACGCCGGTCTCGGGCCTGTCGGAGGCTTTCTTGGGCGACTGCTTCGCTACTGATCGCGGCTGCGGCTCTCGCCTCGGCGTGGGCGGCTCGGATCTGCTGTATCCTTACTGCGAGCTCTGCTTGCTCGGCTCGATGGGTCTGCCCCTTAGAAGGTTGGCTTGCTCATCAAAGAGTTGATCCAGGGCGGCTAGGTAAGTAGCCACTTGGTACAGGGGGCCTTCTTCGTGGCGACGTCGTTCCAGGTTTCTCATGCGTGCTTCCCAGACTGGGGTTCTGATGGCCGGCGGGAAGAACTTCGCTGGTGTGGGGGCGAGGTGTTCTTCAAAAATCCGGCACAAATAACGGAGTACTTTTCTGATGGCCAAGGGGTAGGTGTCCTGGTGTCTAAACCCCGTGGCGGTCGCTCGCCAAGGTTGAATGTCGGGGTAGCGGTTGCTCCTGGCGATGACTAGGATCACCCTGCAGCGGAGGGTACCATGGTGCTCGTATTCTCGGCTGTAGTACCTTGGGCGTTCTGCAACGCCAAGGTTCTCCAGGGTGTTGATTAAGAGGCCGGGAAAACCAGGTGCAGCTTGGCAATCGCCCTGGGTCCATCCTTCCTCAGCCATCTGAAACAGAAACAGGGTAAACAACCTGGTACAGGTGCAAGAGGGAGTAGATGATATTTATTATTACAACAAGGGTGGTACAGTTTTCATAGATACGTGGTCATTAGGGTAGGGTTTTAGCTAGGGGTGCTAATCCTATCATGGGGATTCCTCCTCGGTCCTGATAGAGCGCTTCTTTATTGGAAGGAACCGATCCATCTCGTTTTCGGTCTGAGTACCCTTATCCCAATGGGTTTCCATGGGTTCTTCTTCTCGTCCAAGGCCCCTTATTCGGGCAATCCAAGTGCGTCCTCGTCCCTCAGCGGGTGGAAAAAAACCCCATAGGAGTCCGCTGAAGGTGGTGCTTGTGGAGCACACGCAGCCGTCGCAGGGCTTTACGGGCGGCCTTTCGATAGGTGTCGGGGAAGCGGAAGCCAGTGGTGGAGATGAACCAAGGGTCCACATCAGGGTAGCGGGTGCTCCCCACAAAAACCATCATGTCGCACCGAAGGGTGCCTCCTGCGATGTACTCACGGTAGGCATACTCCGGTGGTTCCCTAATCCCAACGCGTTCCAGGCTGAGCAATAGTAACTTGGGGAGACCGGGCTCTGCGTGGCAGATTCCGCTAACCCATCCATTGCCAGCCATCTGGAACAAGGCAAGGATCAGTGGTGAGTGTTTGTGCAGAAAATTTCTAAATCGGGACAAGTTCTAGGGCCTGAAAAGGGGTCTCGCTCCTAGGGTCACGTCCTACGGCCAGCCTACGGCTCTGATACCACCTGAAGCGTCCCCCCATCAGGGAAGACTTAAAAGTGTTGATTTATCAGTCCCAGGAGGCTGATAACACTTTTATTACATCAGATGGTACATCACCGTACAACTCTACGCGGTAATGGGCAGTGAAGCGTCACTATCGCGAGGATTACAACTAAAACCCACACTACTATACTAGCTACGAAAAGAGGATCATCAGAGTCTTGCGCCATGCGGAATCCAACGGCGGCCTCAACCGCAGGCAAGACTGGGTGCAGGACGAAACCCTACTCGTTGTCTTCGGGGACGTAGTCTGGGTCTTCCACTGTAAAAGTAAGAAAGGGGTGAGTACAAGCGTACTCAGCAAGCCCAATCACACCCACGGAGGGGGTATAACAGAATTTAATGCACAGGGTAATTCGAGGGTAAAGTTATGGTTCATTTGCGGAAAACTCAGTTGTATGCAAAGATTTGTTTTAAAACATTTTCCAAAACAAGTTTTCTAGTACCAAAGAGCACACGGTGTCGATCCACACAGGATCCAGGTTTTAAACTGCTACCGGACTCCCCGTCCGCCGTAGCTCACGGCACAACTGCCGGACACTTTCCAAACAACTCACGCCAGTTCAACCATTCCCAGAGAGAAACACTAGTTATGTGACTACACCATAACTTGCCCAATACCGTGGGCATGGCTATTCGAATAGATTTTTAACTCTGCAGAGGTGTGCAACTTTACCCACAGGTGGGGTACCACAGCACGAACACCTTAGTGCCGGTGCAGATCCCATCAAAGCCCTTACCCACCTTAGCTAGACCTGACTAGCCACCACGGGATCTATCAAGGGGTCATTCGACCTATCACCGAGGTTTAGCCGGGGCATAAGTCACTCAGAGCTTATCCCGTCTCCTTGATCACCCGTTGCTCCCAGCTCTCCTGATGGCTATCAGACTAACTAGTGGGGTTAGGCCAAGCCGTTGCCCATACAACGGTCAAGTGGTTTGCACGACAGGAAGCTAGGTGAGACGACACATCAACTCGGTCCTTAGGGGTGACAAGATGGATATCTCCCTTCCACGCTCAACCACACAGGTACGAGCACACCAACGGCAATTCACACAGGAATGCCATCCATCCCGTCTAACTCACTTTTCAAAACCACACTATATCCCTTCCCACACGTACACACACTTTCTTTGCAAAACCAGGTGGTCAAGGTATGGTTATCACAAGTAGGGGTGGCTATCCTACCATGTTTTCGGCACACAAACCATGCAATTTTATAAAACAGACATCTGGGTTGTGTTTATAAAAACTAGGACAGAAACATGCATCAAAGGGTGGAGTTGAACTTGCCATCGTCAAACCCTTGCGGGAGGTCCTGATCGAAGCACTGTCCCTCGGGTTCGGGGTCGCAGAACTGGTCCTCGTTCGCTTGGTCATAGTCGGGACCTTCCTCGTTCACTCCGTGTCCTACGACGCAAACAAACAGACACACAATCAAGCGCAAGAACTAAAAGCTTTTATCGTTGAGCTTGAATCGGAAATAATTTAGTTATGGAGATAGGGGTAATATTTTTGGGTGGTTTCTTAATGGCATGGCTAGGACTATACTAGAAAGGGCGTGGTAAAGTTTCGGGTCGATCGGAGATTGTTTCGCACATAAAATGACGAGGCGAAGGGGGTTTCAGGGCTAAACGGGGTCCTGGGGACTCGTTTGTAATTACCCGGAGGGGGGGTAAGGACCTTTTCGCGAACCTAAAAAAATACTCGGACATGCAAAAAGGTGTCATGCGTGTCTAGGTTCGTGTATTGGAGGGCTCAATTTGAAATATTAAAAAGGGCGAGGTTTCTTTTGCAAAGAATGGGTGGATAGGGGTGTTCCTAGAGAGGGGGGGTTTTCTTTGGGGAAATACAGGGGAGGCCAGGGGGTTTTGCGCAAAAGGGGCCACCTTCTTCCTCCTCCCCTCACAGGAAACAGAGGAGAGGGGAGGGGAGCTCGGCGCCGGCCTAATCCGGCGGCCTAGGGCCTAATCGCGGCTAGGAGTCGGGGGAAAAGGGAGAGGGGGAGAAGGGGGTTCGATCCCCGGCCTCACCTCGGGCCGGGGTGGCGCGTGAAGGCCGGGCGGCGGGAGGCGGCGGCGGCGGGTGGTGCGGCACGGGCGGGCGGCGATGGGGGCGCGGGGAGAGGCAGGAGGTGGCGGTGGGAGCTGTGGGGGAACGAGGGGCTGCGCGAGGGCCTATTTATAGGCGGGGAACGGCGGTGGAGAGGCCGGAGGTGGGTGGAGGCCGGCGAGCGGCGCGGGGCGCCACTAATGGCGCTCGGCCGTAGCCTTTCGTCGCGACGCGGCGTGCGACGGGGCGCGGGCGTCAAGGCGGCGTCAAGCGCGTGGGGAGGGGCCGGGTGCTGTGCGCACAGGGGCGGCGCGGGCGGCGAGGCGGGGTGCGGCAGCGGCGGGCGGAGCGTCGCCCCGGCTCGGCCGTGCGCGCGACACGACGGGCGGCACGGCGGGCGGCGCGGCACGCGGTGCACGCGCGTGCGCGCGCGTGGGCGCGGGCAGCCGGCGTGGCGCGGGCCAGGGGGGCGGCCGGTGCTCAGAAGCTGGGCGGCGCTCGGGAGCAGAGGAGAGAAGGGAGGAGAAGAGAGGAGGGAAAAAGAAGAAAGGAAGAAAAGAAAGAGAGGAAAAAGGGGAGGAAAAAAAAAGAAATAGAAGGGAGAGAGAAAGGAAGGAAAAGAGAAAGGAGGGAGTGTCGGCGCCGGTCGCGGCGGCGACCGCGGCCGGTCGGCCACGCGCGGGGGAGCGCACTGCGCGAGGAGGAAGGAATCGCGCCGGTGTTGATTGCGAAATAGGCGGTCGCGCGTGAGCGACAAGCCATCGGGCGAAGCGGAACGGGACGGCGATCCGGTTAGGTTTCAGGGTTTTGTCGTCGAACCGTTTTTACGAATTACTCTAGCGTGTGAGCGGTGCGGCGGTCAGGCTCGCGTCGGCTGTCAGCGTGATGGTGAAACGGAGAGAATCAGGGTTTTACGACGAATATATTTTCGGCCAGGACACTTTAACGCGTAGTTTAAATTTGAAATTTTCGGGGCGTCACATCGATCCACTTAGTAAACTTGTCGATAGCCACCAAAACATGGCTAAAACCGCCTGGCGCCGTCGTGAAGGGCCCGATCATGTCGAGACTCCAACAAGCAAAAGGCCAAGATGGCGGTATAGTGATGAGGCTGTGGGCCGGAACATGCGTCTGTTTGCCGAAGAATTGACAATTTTGGCACCTGCGCACGAGATCCTCCGCGTCGGTGACTGCAGTGGGCCACCAGAAGCCAGCCCTGTATGCTTTCCCGACCAGCGTTCTTGAAGCTGCATGGTTGCCGCAGACGCCTTCGTGGATCTCCCGCAGTATGTTGTAACCATCTTCCTTCGTGACGCACTTCATGAGAACTCCTGACCGAGCGCCACGCCGGTAGAGCTTGCCGTTGACCAGGGCGAAGCCCTTGCTTCTTCGCAAGACGCGTGCCGCTTCTGCACTCTTGGCGTCAATTCCCGCTGGTAGCCGTTGGTCTTGAATGAAGTCGATAAAGGCCGCTCGCCAGTCCTCCCCCAGCACCATAACCTCTCGATCGGGTTGTTGGGAACCCGAGTCGATGGTTACCTGCGGAGAAGGCTTGATGGATGGCTGATCGAGCTCCTGGACGAAAACTCCCGGCGGGACTTGAGCGCGCGTTGACCCCAACTTGGACAGGATATCCGCACCAACATTGTGCTCCCTGTCGGTGTTTAACCGGCTGCCCACCGAGGGATATACCCAAGGTGGTAAGTTTTGGGTGAGGGAACGCCGAGATCAGGAACTCGAAGATGCAAAGAACACAAGTCTTTAGACAGGTTCGGGCCGCGCGGTGCGTAACACCCTACGTCCTGTATGGTGGTTTGTATTCTCTTTGGTGTAGAATGACCTAATGATCTCCTGTTTTGAGGGGGGTCCCTGACCTCCCTTATATATCCGAGGGGTCAGAGTTACAAAGATGCTAACCAACCCCCTCCGCGGGATCACACCAGAACTGATCTCGAGTAGATCCTCTTCGCGTTGGTTAGCTCTATCTCCTATTTAAACGGGATAAACAAGAGATAAACGAAATGAATAAGAGATAAGACGGGCTTAATCTCTTAAACTTCGTGACATGCCCAGCCCGGTGGCCCCGGGTCTGACAAGCCCCTGAGCTCTTCGTAGCTGAGTACTGCAGGCTTATCGAGTACTTTCGAAGCAGTCTTCGACTTCTCTTGATGATTCGCCTTGAAGTCCTTCTTCGAGTACTTGCTTGGCTGCATCGAAGCTATGAGGTGCTCACGCCCCGAATTTATTTCTGATATGGTGTGCGATTGCTAAATCGCACTCCATATGGAGTAGCCCCCGAGCCTTAGGTTGAATCGGAGAATCACGCTGAGGGTCTCACTTGTTTGTAGTCTTCCTTACCCTTCAAAGAAATTTGAAAAATAAGTAGTCGATGCCACGTACCCCGCAGCCCCCGACCCTTGAATCCAAATCCCACAAAATTGGAGATAAGGGTCCAAAAATCATGGCATAGAGGCTAAACAATGACACGTTAAGGAGAGACCAAAGCGATGATACAAATGATGTAATTAGACCAAAGATTCGAAAACCCCCTTTTTTCGGGCTAATTAGCCCTGAAAAAATGATTAATCAAATATTCAATCTAATCAGATCACCAAATGACCCCTCATCTTCGGAATATTCCACGAAACGACTCTTGAACTTCAGAACAGTAACTTTCCCCCACTCCGCTGGTTATTTAACCCCGCGATAACTGTAGGAAAAAACCACGCTTTCAATCTGCATTCCATCAAGAGCCACCAAATTCCCCAATCCGAGCCAAACGCCGCCGCCTTCCCCCAAGAAAAACTCCCACCCCGACCTCCCCGCCCCTCTCCCCACAGCCCCCGAGCATCTCGTGGCCGGCGCATCGGAGATGACGTCCAAGAAGTCAGAGATCGAGGGAATGAAGAAGGATGCGAAACCAACAACCGCGGAGTGGACACACAGTAAGTGCTCCCTCAACAATCTGAAAAAACTTGTTTCCTAGGGGTTGCTGCAAGAGGAAAATCTCGTCAACTGGCGCCCCTCTTTCCGTGAACCTTTCCCCATGGAGAATGTCGACGAAATTGTCACATTCTACCATTTTGCCGAACGGGGATTGGCCCTCCCCACTTGTTCTTTCTTCCGCGGCCTTCTTTACTACTACGGGCTTGAGCTCCATCACCTCAACCCGAATTCCATCTGCATGTCTCCATTTTCATCCACTTTTGTGAAGCATTTCTCGGAATTGAACCCCACTGGGATCTATTCCGCTTCCTTTTCCGCGTGAAGCCCCAGCCAACCACGAAAAAACTCGCTGTGGTAGGGGGCGCCGGCATCCAACTGCGACAGCAGGCCGGCGAAAGATACCTGGCATATAGATTCCCCTCCAACCTTCCTGGGTGGAAAAACCTCTGGTTTTACATCGAAAACCATGCTCCCTCCCTGCCAACGAAGTCGAGCAAACCGCCCGTGGTGAGGGAGGAATGGAACCTTGAACCCTCCGGCATGGAAATGATTCAAGTCAAGGAACTGCTGGAGGCCATCGATGCACTGAAGAAGGAGGGGGTGACCGGCGCCTCCGTCATGTTCTCCTTTTACAAGCGCCGCGTCCAACCCATCCAACAGAGATGTTGCCTGGGCTTCGAGTACACCGGCCCTGCTGACCCTTCTCGCATGTGCACAGAGGAGGTGCCAGATGAAGTCGTGCTCCAGCGGGTTCAGCGGGTGCTGCTGGACGTGAACACCGTGCCGTACATGCCCACCTTGTACTCCGCGCAACATCCGCCCCCGCCGGTAAGTACTCGACTTCTTTTGCTGAAGAAATCGACTACTGCGCTGGTACTGAACTGAGGGACTTTCTGCAGGGGCATTCGAAACTGTACTGCAGCTACCCACCGCAGCCGGACCTCCCCCGGGCGTATCACCTCCTTCCTTCTGCAGTCATGGTGGCCAAGAAGGCTCGCCTTGATGCGACCCAAAGCCGCAACGAGTCCGCCGAACGCGCGGACTTGTCGGCGGGGGAAGAAGCCGAGGGAGGTCCGCGCCCTGTTGCCGCCGTTGCCACCAAGGCAGCTCGCCATGCTGCGGTTCAAGGCAGCAGCGAGTCCACTGAGTGCGTGGGCTCGCAGGCGAGCCAAGGGACCGTGGGGGAGCCGCGCGGGGACAACTTCTCCGATCAGAGCGTGGAGTTGGCCGGCGCTCTGCCACCGGTGCCGAAGGGCCAGCGCCAGGTGCGCAAACGCAAGGCTCAAGAAGTCGAGTCCTCCAGGTACGGAATTGCTGTTTTGGCCAGTTCCAAAGTTTCCATGGTGCTGAGTACTGACAGCATCCCCTTGCAGTCTCCCTGCTCCGCCGCCCGGGACTGAACTTGAAGGGGTGGAGGCAGGCCCCTCTGACGCCGCGACGGTGACAATCGCCGTGGCGGGGACCCCTCCATCGGCCGATCAGGCCCCGCCATCCGCAGCGGGCGTCCCCCGTCGGGCCTGGCGGGTTAAGAAGGCTGCCAAGAAGAAGTCGACACTGTAAGTTTCCTTTCGAACGCTTGAAAATCCTACTCGTGCCCGCTCGGGTAACAATGTTGTCGATGTCACCAGGGCTGCGAGCGCCGTCAAACTCCAGATCGAACCAGGCGCGGCTGCGGCACCTGCCTCGGCTGCTGCAGCCCCCGAGCCCCCGGCGCCTGAGGAGCTAGTACCCGCGGAGGTGGCCCCTGAAGCGGATGTGGCGCTCCCTGACTTGCCGCCTCCCGAGCCTCGACTAGAGGAAGCCGGACCCAGTGGCGGGGAACAAGTCGAGGCCCCTGACGCCGCTCATACTGATGGCGCAGGTAGGCACTTATCCGCCCGCGTCTGGCTGCCGGGGTCTGGGCGTAGTGTTTTTACCATTTCGTATGCCTGCAGGTGTCCAGCCGCCGCCACCAGGGGATGCCGCCGGGCCCTCGAGGAGTCCCCGTGAGGTGTTGAGGGCCGGGCCCGGGCACCGGAACGTCATCACTACCGACCTGGTGGATGACCTTCTGCTGTCGGCGGAGAACCTGAAGACCTTCAAGAGTACTTTCAAGGAGCTGTACGACTTCTCCATGGTAAGACTCGGGCGATGAACCCGATGTGCGCCTTGGCGAGTTGTTTATGACTCGCTCTCCTCCTTTTGTGCAGCATGTAATCACCAAATCCCAGAAGAAGTCGGAGAAACTCCGCGCGGTCGTGAGTGACGCGCGGGAGCTAGCTGCTCTGGACAAGCGCATCTCCGAGGAGAAGACGAAGAATTGCTATCTGCAGCGAGAGCTTGATATGCTGAAGCAGGAAAGGACTCGAGAGACCTGGCTGCTCAAGAATGACCTGAAAAACATGGAGAAGGCCAACTCCGAGCTCCAACAACAGCTCAAGGAGCAACAAGCAGAACATCAAGAGCAGCTCAAGGCGGAGAAGAAGGCGCACCAAGGTAGGCCCTCGCTCCCCTCGAGTACTTTCCCTCAGTAGCTCCCCATTAGATGCTGAAGTACGCTTATCACAGAGCTTAGGAGAATAACGAAACACAAAGAGGAGTTGCTTACTGACGTGAAGAATATGCTGTATCGACGTACAGATGAAGTCGAAAAGCTGCAGAAGGTGATCGGCGACACCGAACGCCAGTTCGTCGATTGCCTTCAGCAAGTCAAAACTCTGGGCGAGAAGGACGAGCAGCAACGCAAGGAGCTGGAGGAGCTCCGGGGAGCCGCCCAGGAGCTGGTGGACATGGTGGATCCGCTGGAAGAAGGCGATGTAAGTCCGCGGCCCCTGCTGGAGCGTCTCCGCGAAGCCCCGAAGAAGGTACTCAAGTTCCTGTCAGAGGCTCCGGTCGCGTGTGTGAGCAATGCGCTCACATACATTAAGTCCTTCGTGCCGACCGTGCAGCTGAGCATCTTCGCGCAAGGGATGGCGGCGGACTGCCCAGACGAGCGGTTCGAAGAGTACCTGCAAGAGGCTTAACCCGTAGCAGAACAGATTGTACACAATGTACTGCAGGATTAGGTAAATGGTTCCCTTGACGCCTCTACTTGTTTTCATGTCTTAGCTGAATTGAGATCCAGGCTTACGAGACTCAAGCAGGGAACGTGTCCTTGGGTGCAACGACCCGAAGGGCGGCTAGAATTCGTCTAACAGAGTAGCCACAACTCGATCGAGCGGGTATAGACTTGTTAGGGAAGCACGCGAGCATCGTCGCGGGGTTGCTGTGCGTAGGGCGGAAAGGGGACTACCCCGAGTTTGAGGCCTCGGAGTGTAGTCGAGAAGCGCTCTTTCTGTGAGCGTGCTCCACAGGCTAGGTAGGACCCGGACAGACGGATCAAGCTTGCGAGGAGCAGGTGCGGACAGCGCCGCGAGTTTGCCATTCTTTTGGCAAAAACAAGACTGTTCTGAGTGCAGCCACCCAAACTGTAGTCGATGTAGCTCTGTATGCGAGCCGTTCCAACGTACTAGGTGTAGGCCAGTCGAACGGATCGACTGTGTTGGAAAAGGTGCGACTGCTGTCGCGTGCGACCATCGAAAGTCGCGGCGGAACCCGAAAGGAGATGACCGTGGCCGTGGCCCCCGCGTCATGGGCGACAAGAAGTCGATTTGGTTGTATACGTGTTTGCACGCGACACCTGCCAGCATGTACAACTCGAGTGATGTGGCTCGCAGCCTTCAAATATGTTCGGGGAAAGAAAATCTTCGGAGCCCCCGGGGAATTAGCGATCACCGGGTCTCGAGTTAAGGGTAGAACTTGCGTAGGTGTTGAACGTTCCAGGAGTTCGGGACCTCGCGACCATCGGGGAATTGTAGTCGATAAGACCCTGGCCTTGTGACCTGCTTGACGACGAACGGGCCCTCCCACCTTGAATTGAGCTTATGTAGGCCGGACTCGTCCTGAATGCGACGCAAGACCAAATCGCCGACGCTGAATGACCGCTCCCTGATGCTGCGATCATGGTATCGCCGGATCCCCTGCAGGTACCGGGCTGACTGAACAAGGGCGGTACAGCGAGCTTCTTCCACGGAATCGAGCTCTAATCGCCGCGCCTCGTCCGCCTCGCCTTCGTTGTGCATTTCGACCCTTGGGGACTTCCACATGATATCGGCCGGTAGGATAGCTTCAGATCCATACACGAGGAAGAAAGGTGTTTGTCCTGTGGCTTTGGACGGCTGAGTCCGAAGCCCCCAGACGACATGTGGTAGCTCATGCACCCATTTTCCTCCCTTCTTACTATGCTCGTCATAGAGTCTCTTCTTGAGGCCGTCAATGATCAAACCGTTCGCCCGTTCGACTTGTCCGTTAGCTCTGGGGTGTGCAACCGAGACATATTTGACTTCGATGCAGGCATTCTCGCAGAACTCCCAGAACTGGTTCGCCGTGAAATTGATCCCAAGTCCGTGATGATGGAGTTGGGGAAGCCGAAACGATGCAGAATATCTGAGATGAAGTCGACGACCCGATCTGGTGTAAGCTTGGCTATCGGCTTGTACTCGATCCACTTAGTAAACTTGTCGATAGCTACAAGAACATGGGTGAAACCGCCTGGTGCTGTCGTGAAGGGCCCGATCATGTCAAGACTCCAACAGGCGAAAGGCCAGGACGGCGGTATGGTGATGAGGCTGTGAGCTGGAACGTGCGTCTGTTTGCCGAAGAATTAACAGTTTTGGCACCTGCGCACGAGATCCTCCGCGTCGGTCACTGCGGTGGGCCACCAGAAGCCGGCTCGGTAGGCTTTCCCCACCAGCGTTCTTGAAGCCGCGTGATTACCGCAGACGCCGTCGTGGATCCCCCGCAGTATGGCGTAACCATCTTCCTTTGTGACACACTTCATGAGGACCCCTGACCGGGCGCCTCGCCGATAGAGATTGCCGTCGACCAGGACGAATCCTTTGCTTCTTCGCAAGATGCGAGCCGCGTCAGCACTCCTGGCGTCAACTCCCGCTGGCAGCCGTTGATCTCGTATGAAGTCGATAAAAGCCCCTCGCCAGTCTTCCTCCAGCACCATAACCTCTCAATCGGGTTGTTGTGGACCCGCGTCGATGGCTACCTGCGGGGAAGACTTGATCGATGGCTGGTTGAGCTCCTGGACGAAGACTCCCGGTGGGACCTGGGCGCGCGTGGACCCCAGTTTAGACAGGGTGTCAGCGCCGACGTTGTGCTCCCGCAATACATGATGAACTTCCAGGCCGCTTTCCAACTTGCGCACTTCCTGCACATAAGCGTCCATTGTTTCCTTGTTGCAATCCCATTCCTTGTTGACCTGCTGAACAACAAGAAGAGAGTCGCCATATACAAGTAGTCGCTTGATCCCTAGTGATATCGCCAAACGAAGCCCGTGAAGCAAAGCTTCGTACTCGGCTTCATTGTTGGATACCGCCCACAGGATCTGAAGGACGTATTTCAACTGCTCACCTCGTGGGGAAATAAGCAAAACCCCAGCGCCGCCGCCGTCGAGCTTGAGGGACCCGTCGAAATACATGGTCCAATGCTCTGGCTTGTCCACTGGAGTTGGGACCTGATTCTCTCTCCATTCAGCCATGAAGTCGACTAGAGCCTGTGATTTGATTGCAGTGCGTGGCTTGAAGTCTATTGACAAAGCCCCCAGTTCCACTGCCCACTTGGATATGCGCCCCGTGGCATCTTGATTATGCAGAATATCCGCCAGCGGGAAGTCCGTGATCACAATGATCTTGTACTCGTCGAAGTAATGGCGTAGCTTTCTGGATGTGATCAAGATAGCGTACAAAAGCTTTTGAACAACGGGATACCGTACCTTGGATTCGGAGAGGACTTCGCTGACGAAGTAGATAGGCCTCTGCACTCCAAACGCATGGCCTTCTTCGCCTCGCTCGACTACAATAGCACTGCTGACGACATGAGTTGTTGCCGCAATGTAGAGTAGTAGATCCTCCCCTGGCAACGGTGCTGTAAGGATTGGAGGTGACTGCAGATGATGTTTCAGATCTTGCAAAGCCCGCTCAGCCTCCTCCGTCCATTGAAACTTATCCTGTCGTTTCAGGAGCTTGAAGAAGGGTAGTCCTCTCTCCCCGAGCCGGGAGATGAACCTGTTCAGGGCCGCCATACAACCTGTTAACTTTTGCACATCCTTGACTGTGGCCGGAGCCGCCATATCAGTGATGGCCGTGATCTTCACAGGGTTGGCTTCAATGCCCCGGTTGCTGACGATGAACCCGAGCAATTTCCCTGAAGGTACGCCGAAGACGCATTTGGTGGGATTGAGTTTCCACCGGAATCTGCGCAGACTGCTGAATGTTTCCTCCAAATCCGTGATCAAGTTATCGGAATCCCTGGTCTTGATGACTACGTCATCCACATAAGCCTCGACATTTCGATGCAGCTGATCCGCGAAACACATCTGGATTGCACGCTGATAAGTCGCACCTGCATTTTTCAACCCGAAGGACATTGTTTTGTAGGCGTAGGTTCCGTATGGGGTGATGAATGCAGTCTTGATTTGGTCCTCCTCTTTGAGCGCAATCTAATGATACCCTGAGTAACAATCAAGAAAACAAAGAAGGACACACCCGGGCGTCGAATCGACGACTTGGTCAATGCGTGGCAGCCCAAAATGATCTTTTGGGCAGTGCTTGTTGAGATCGGTGTAGTCGACACACATTCTCCATTCATTATTCTTTTTCTTTACAAGGACGGGATTCGCTACCCACTCTGGATGGATTACCTCTTTAATGAATCCAGCCGCGAGAAGTTTAGCGATCTCCCGTTTAATGGCCTCACGCTTATCGTGGGCAAACCTCCGCAGGCGTTGCTTCTTAGGCGTAGCCTTCGGGTGTACATTCAAGGCATGCTCGATCAACTCCCTGGGCACCCCTGGCATATCCGCTGGTTTCCACGCGAATATGTCTCGGTTAGCCCGAAGAAAGCTGACAAGCGCGAGTTCCTATTTGTCACCCAAACCCGCACCGATGATGGCGGTCTTGGATGAATCTCCCTCCTGGAGCTGGATCGTCTTGAGGGCCACATCATCAGTCGACTGGATGCTCGACTTGTGGGCTTTCTTGGATGAAATCTCCAGCCCGGTCTGGGAGAGCTGCTGCGCGGCCGCGAGTACTTCTCCCGAAGCATCTGGCACGCGAGTAGTCGAGGCGTACTGGATCGCCTCCTGATTGCAGTCGTACGACTTCTTCAAGTCGCCGCGGAGGGTGAGCACGCCACCGAGTCCTGGCATCTTAAGAAGCAGATAGACATAATGCGGCACTGCCATGAACTTGGCGAGTGCCGGTCGACCCAGTATTGCGTGGTAAGAAGAGTCAAAAGTAGCCACTTCGAACTTGATGAATTCAGTACGATAATTCTCCCGCGTACAGAAGGTTACCGGGAGGACCACCATACCGAGCGGATGTGCCGCGTTACCTGGGACGATGCCGTAGAAAGGGGACTTGCTGGGTACCAGCATATCCTTGAAATCCAGACCCATCTTCTTCAAAGTGCTGACGAAGATGAGATTGAGCCCGCTCCCGCCATCGATCAAGACCTTGGTAAGCTTGACCTCCGCCACCACAGGATCCAGAACCAGGGGAAACTTACCGGGTTCGGAAAAACTCGTCCACTGGCCATCATGAGAGAACGAGATGGGGACCTCTGACAACCGGAGTGGTCGTGGTACCGCCGGCTCGATGGACATAATCTCTCGGAGGAGCAGCTTCTAATCCCGCCTGGAACAGAAATCCTCGTCCCCCCCGAAGATGACGTTGACCACCTTCGACGCATCCTGAAACTTTGGGTTGCGCCCGTGATCCTCCTGATCATCGTCCTCGGGTTTTTTGTCAACAGGCTTCTTGTTCTTCCTGCCGCCACCGGAGTTGCTGAACATCCTCCGAAGGTGGTAGCAATCGATGGCAGCGTGGCTGGCGCCTAGATGCCACGGGCACTTCTTTTGTAGGAGCTTCTCGAACTCCTCCTGAGTTGTCGACTTCTTGCCCCGCGAAGGACGATCGATAGCCGCGATGACATCATCTGGCTTTCGTTTCCGGGGTGGCCCGGAAAAGTCCCGCTGGCCTTTGTCGCTGCGGTTGTCGTTTGGACGCCGCAGATTGCTATCATGGCGCCGCGGGAACCGCTCCCGCATCTTCTCCTCCTGCTCAGACCAATCGTGCATCATATCACGAAGGCCCGCAACAGTTTTCGGCCTGTTCCGCCCGAAATCTCTGTATATGCTCGGGTCGGTGATGCCGTTGTAGAAGCAGTCGATGATGTCTTCTTCCGAGATGTTCGCTATGGTGGCACGGACGTCGAAGAAGCGACGCGTGTAGGACCGTAGGAGCTCGTTACGTTCTTGCTTGCACTGGGCAAGATCGTGCCGAGTACCTGCACGGGTAATTGCTCCCTGGAAATTGTCGATGAAGACCTTCTTAAGTCGTTCCCAGGAGTCGATGGAGTTGCTGCCGAGGCTCTCCAGCCAAGTGAGCGGCGCAGGGTCCAAAGCCATCGGGAAGTAGACGACTTTGGTGATATTTGAGCCCCCCGCGACATCAATGGCCGTGGAGTAGCAACGGAGCCACTGCTGGGGAGCCTGCTTGCCATCGTATTTGGTGATGCCGATCGGCTTGAAGCCCTCCGGGTACTTGTAGCTGCTGAAACGAGCAGAGAAAGCAGGGAATCGATCACTACAATCAGTACCTTCAGCTTCGACTTCTTCGCGAGTCTTGCGCCTGGAGGAGATCACGGTGCGCGCGTTGCGACCGTCATTAATGTGTTGGCACAGGTCCTCCGGAAGAGGTCGTCGACTGGCCTGTCGCGGACGACCCCCTTGCGGTGGCTATTGCCTCCCGCCAGGGGCCTGGCTCGTGCGTGCGTTGTCGTTGCTGATCTGATTTTGAGGACGACCACTAGTCGTTCGACTGCGGGCCTGGCTCCGGCTCTCGTCCACGCGCTCCTCCCGGATGATGGACGCCGGATTATGCTGATCCAACTGGATCCAAGCCCTCTTCGCAAAGAGGAGTGCTTGACGTACCTCCGGGTCGTGGCTGCGCTCGAGGATGGCCATGACCCTGGCAATGTTGGCCACCGGGGTCCTGAAGCCCCGCTCGCTTATGGCAGCAAACTCGGGGTCGAGCTCGCGATGCATAGATCGCCTTCGCTCGTTAGCTCTCCTCCGCCGGATTGTTCGGGCCCTGTTCCTGGCCCTCCGCGCCGCACGATCGGCGTCGTTCTCGTTACCGGCGTTGGCCGTGATCTCATCGTCGGATATCTCATCAAAGTTGTCGATGAGGAGATTCCCACCGTCCTCGCCTTCTTCGGCCATCAGCACCTGGCGGGAGGAAAGCTCATGAGAACTTTCGTCGACTAGCTCCGTCGACTCCTCCGCCGCGGTGGCCTACGGCCTGCCCTCCTGGAAAGGCAATGACTCGAGGTGAGCCACGAGCCGACTCTCTGCCTCGAGTAGATTGGAGAGCTTCATGCCCTTCCAATGCACGATGTGTCCCTTTGGCGAGGAGGCCATCATCAAATCACCGGGGCCAAAACAGCCCGAAGCCTCCCGACACGCGGTGGCTTCAGGGTTTCCGTCCCGGAGCAGCAGATCTAGATCCTTCTCTAACATGAAGAGGGATCCAAGCGCATTGGCCTCCTGAAGATCAGTGGCCGATTTGCGCAAGCCGGGTTGAGTCCGACCCAGTGAATCCCTGAATTGGAACGAGTCCAAACCAGGGGAAGTTGTCGCGGCACCAGAAGAAGTCGAGCTTGGAACAGATTCCATCTCGACCTGTGCCGCGGAAGCGTGGAGCGGCAAGTTGTCGAGCTCGTCGACGAACTTGTCGAGGCCGCTGCGAGGATCCGCAGCGACCGTTTTCGGCGTCATGTCAACGAGGAATCGCCGAAAGTTGCCCGCACCATCTGCGACGCAAACCCACGAGCCAAAAACAAACGTCGTACCCTCAGAGGGAACTGACCTGATGAATTTGAGAGATGCCATCGAGCTCGCCGGCGAATCTTCGACGCGCTCCCCTACCTGGCGCGCCAGCTGTCGGTGTTTAACCGGCTGCCCACCGAGGGATATACCCAAGGTGGTAAGTTTTGGGTGAGGGAACGCCGAGATCAGGAACTCGAAGGTGCAAAGAACACAAGTCTTTAGACAGGTTCGGGCCGCGCGGTGCGTAACACCCTACGTCCTGTATGGTGGTTTGTATTCTCTTTGGTGTAGAATGACCTAATGATCTCCTGTTTTGAGGGGGGTCCCTGACCTCCCTTATATATCCGAGGGGTCAGAGTTACAAAGATGCTAACCAACCCCCTCCGCGGGATCACACCAGAACTGATCTCGAGTAGATCCTCTTCGCGTTGGTTAGCTCTATCTCCTATTTAAACGGGATAAACAAGAGATAAACAAAATGAATAAGAGATAAGACGGGCTTAATCTCTTAAACTTCGTGACATGCCCAGCCCGGTGGCCCCGGGTCTGACACTCCCGTAGCACATGGTGAACCTCCAAGCCGGAAAACTTGCTTTCCAGCTTGCGCACTTCCTGTACGTATGCATCCATTGTCTCCTTGTTGCAGTCCCATTCCTTATTGACCTGCTGAACAACAAGAAGAGAATCGCCATATACGAGTAGTCGCTTGATCCCTAGTGATATCGCCAAACGAAGCCCGTGAAGCAAGGCTTCATACTCGGCTTCATTATTGGATACCTTCCATAGGATCTGAAGGACGTACTTCAGTTGTTCGCCACGTGGGAAGATAAGCAAAACACCAGCACCCCCGCCGTCGAGCTTGAGGGACCCATCAAAATACATGGTCCAGTGCTCTGGCTTGTCCACTGGGGTTGGGACTTGATTCTCCCTCCATTCAGCCATGAAGTCGACTAGAGCCTGTGACTTGATTGCAGTGCGTGGCTTGAAGTCGATTGACAAAGCCCCCAGTTCCACTGCCCACTTAGATATGCGTCCCGTGGCATCTTGATTATGGAGAATATCCGCCAGCGGGAAATCCGTAATCACAGTGATCTTGTACTCGTCGAAGTAATGGCGCAACTTTCTTGATGTAATTAGAATTGCATATAAGAGCTTTTGAACAGCTGGGTACCGTACCTTTGATTCGGAGAGGACCTCACTGACGAAGTAGACAGGCCTCTGCACTCCAAACGCATGGCCTTCTTCGCCTCGCTCGACTACAATAGCACTGCTGACAACGTGGATTGTCGCCGCGATGTAGAGTAGTAGATCCTCTTCCGGTAGCGGAGCTGTAAGGATCGGAGGCGACTGGAGGTGAATTTTCAAGTCTCGTAGAGCCCGCTCGGCCTCCTCCGTCCATTGAAACTTGTCTTGGCATTTTAGGAGCTTGAAAAAAGGTAGCCCTCTCTCCCCGAGTCGGGAGATGAACCTGTTCAGGGCCGCCATACAACCTGTCAGCTTCTGCACATCCTTGATTGTGGCCGAGCCTCCATATCAGTAATGGCAGTGATCTTTACAGGGTTGGCTTCGATGCCCTGGTTGCTGACGATGAACCCGAGCAATTTCCCTGAAGGTACTCTAAAAACGCACTTGGTGGGATTGAGTTTCCACCGATATCTGCGTAGACTGCTAAATGTTTCTTCCAAATCTGCGATCAAGTTATCGGAATCCCTGGTCTTGATGACCACGTCATCCACATAGGCCTCAACATTCCGGTGCAGCTGATCCGCGAAACACATCTGGATCGCACGCTGATATGTTGCTCCTGCATTCTTCAACCCGAAGGACATTGTTTTGTAGGCGTAAGTCCCGTACAGGGTGATGAATGCAGTCTTGATTTGGTCCTCCTCCTTGAGCACAATCTGATGATACCCTGAGTAACAATCAAGAAAACAAAGAAGGACACATCCAGCCATCGAATTGACGACTTGGTCAATACGCGGCAGCCCAAAATGATCTTTTGGGCAATGCTTGTTGAGATCGGTGTAGTCGACACACATTCTCCATTCATTGTTCTTTTTCTTTACAAGGACGGGATTCGCTACCAACTCTGGATGGATTACTTCTTTAATGAATCCAGCCGCGAGAAGTTTAGCGATCTCCCGTTTAATGGCCTCACGCTTGTCGTGGGCAAACCTCCGCAGGCGTTGCTTCTTAGGCGTAGCCTTCGGGTGTACATTCAAAGCATGCTCGATCAACTCCCTGGGCACCCCTGGCATATCCGCTGGTTTCCATGTGAATATGTCTCGGTTAGCCCGAAGAAAGCTGACGAGCGCGAGTTCCTATTTGTCACCCAAGCCCGCACCGATGATGGCGGTCTTGGATGAATCTCCCTCCTGGAGCTGGATCGTCTTGAGGGCCACATCATCAGTCGACTAGATGCTCGACTTGTTAGCCTTCTTGGAAGGAATCGCCAGCCCGGTCTGGGAGAGCTGCTGCGCGGCCGCGAATACTTCTCCCGAAGCATCTGGCACGCGAGTAGTCGAAGCGTACTGGATCGCCTCCTGATTGCAGTCGTACGACTTCTTCAAGTCGCCGCGGAGGGTGAGCACTCCACCGAGTCCTGGCATCTTAAGAAGCAGATAGACATAATGCGGCACTGCCATGAACTTGGCAAGTGCCGGTCGACCCAGTATTGCATGGTAAGAAGAGTCAAAAGTAGCCACTTCGAACTTGATGAATTCAGTACGATAATTCTCCCGCGTGCCGAAGGTGACTGGGAGGACCACCGTACCAAGCGGGTGCGCCGCATTACCTGGGACGATGCCGTAGAAGGGGGATTTGCTGGGAACCAGCATATCCTTGAAATCCAGACCCATCTTCTTCAAAGTGCTGACGAAGATGAGGTTGAGCCCACTCCCGCCATCGATCAGGACCTTGGTAAGCTTAACCTCTGCCACCACAGGATCCAGGACCAAAGGGAACTTACCGGGCTCTGAAAAGCTCGTCCATTGGTCATCACGAGAGAACGAGATGGGGACCTCCGACCAACGGAGTGGTCGTGGTACCGCCGGCTCAATGGACAAGATCTCCCGAAGAAGCAGCTTCTGGTCCCGCCTGGAACCGAAATCCTCATCTCCTCCGAAGATAACGTTGACGACCTTCGAGGCATCCTGAAACTTCGGATTGCGCCCCTGGTCATCGTGGTCGTCATCCTCGGGTTCTTTGTCAGCAGGCTTCTTAATCTTATTTCCACCACCGGTGTTGCTGAACGCCCTCCGAAGGTGGTAGCAGTTAATGGCGGCATGGCTAGCGCCCGGATGCCATAGGCACTTCTTCTGCAGCAGTTTCTCGAACTCCTCCTGCGTCGTTGACTTCTTGCCCCGCGAAGGACGATCGATAGCCGCGATGACATTATCTGGCTTTCGTTTTCGGAGTGAACCCGAAAAGTCCCGCTGGCTTGTGTCGTTGCGGTTGTCGTTTGGGCGTCGCAGGTTGCTATCCTGACGCCGCGGGAACCGCTCCCGCATCTTCTCCTCCTGTTTGGACCAATCACGCATCATATCACGAAGGCCCGCAACAGTCTTTGGCCTGTTCCGCCCGAAATCCCTGTAGATGCCGGGGTCGGTGATGCCGTTGTAGAAACAGTCGATGATGTCCTCCTCCGAAATGTTCGCGATGGTGGCGCGGATGTCGAAGAAGCGACGCGTGTAGGACCGCAGGAGCTCGTTGCGTTCTTGCTTGCACTGGGCAAGATCATGTCGAGTACCTGCACGAGCAATCGCTCCCTGGAAATTGTCGATGAAGACCTTCTTAAGTCGTTCCTAGGAGTCGATGGAGTTGCTGCCGAGACTCTCCAGCCAAGTGAGCGGCGCAGGATCCAAAGCCATCGGGAAGTAGACGACTTTGGTAACGTTTGAGCCCCCTGCTACCTCGATAGCCGTGGAGTAACAACGGAGCCACTGCTGAGGAGCCTGCTTGCCGTCGTACTTGGTGATGCCAATGGGTTTGAAACCCTCTGGGTACTTGTAGCTGCTGAAGCGTGCAGAGAAAGTAGGAAATCGATCGCTACAGTCAGTACCTTCATTTTCGACTTCTTCGCGGGCCTTGCGCCTGGAAGAAATCACGGTCCGCGCATCGCGGCCTTCATTGATGTGCTGGCGCAGATCCTTCGGAGGAAGTCGATGATTGGCTTGTCGTGGCTGACCCCCTTGCGGTGGCTGCTGCCTCCCGCCAGGGGTCTGGCTCCCGCGAGCGTTGTCGTTGCTGGGCTGGTGTCGAGGATGGCCGCCAGCCGTTCGGCTGTGAGCCTGGCTCCGGCTCTCACCCACGCGCTCCTCCCTGATGGTGGGCACTGGGTTGTGCTAATCCAACTGGATCCAGGCCCTCTGTGCATAAAGGAGCGCTTGACGCACTTCCGGATCATGGCTGCGCTCGAGGATGGCCGTTACCCAAGCGATGTTGGCCACCGAAGCCCGGAAACCCCGCTCGCTTATGGCGGCAAACTCAGGGTCGAGCTCGCGATGCATAGATCGCCTTCGCTCGTTGGCCCTCCTCCGCCGGATCGCGCGGGCCCTGTTCCTGGCCCTCCGCGCTTCGCGATCGGCGTCGTTCTCATCACCGGCGTCGGCTTCTTCAGAGATCGCTTCAAAGTTGACGATGAGGAGGTTCCCATCGCCCTCGCCTTCTTCGGCCATCAGCACCTGGCGGGAGGAAAGCTCATGAGAACTTTCGTCGACTAGTTCAGTCGACCCCTCCGCCACGGTGGCCAATGGCCTGCCCTCTTGAAAAGGCAAGGGCTCAAGGTGGGCCACGAGTCGACCCTCTGCCTCGAGTAGATTGGGGAGCGTCATGCCCCTCCAGTGCACCACGTGCCCCTCCGACAGAGAGGTGACCACCAGATCACCGGTACCGGAACAACCCGAAGCCCCCCGACACGCGGTGGCTTCAGGCTTTCCGACCTGGAGTAGCAAGTCCGGGTCCTTCTCTAACATGGAGAGGGACCCAGAGGCGTTGGCCTCCTGAAGATCAGTGGCCGATTCGCACAAGCCGAGTTAAGATCGGTTATGCAGATCCCTAGATTGGAACGAGTCCAAACCAGGGGGAATTGTCGCAACACCAGAAGAAGTCGAGGCTGGAGCGGACCCCATCTCGATCTGTGCTGCGGAAGTGTGGAGCGGCAAGTTGTCGAGCCCGTCGACGAACTTGTCGAGGTCGCTGCGGAGATCCACAATGGAGGTCTTTGGCTTCATGTCGACGAGGAATCGCCGGAAACTGCCCGCACCATCTGCGATGCAGACCCATGAACCAAAAACGAATGTCGTGCCCTGAGAGGGAACTGACCTGATGAATTTGAACGATGCCATCGAGCTCGCCGATGGATCTTTGATGCGCTCCCCTATCTGGCGCGCCAGCTGTCGGTGTTTAACCGGCTGCCCACCGAGGGATATACCCAAGGTGGTAAGTTTTGGGTGAGGGGACGGCGAGATCAGGAACTCGAAGGTGCAAGGAACACAAGACTTAGACAGGTTCGGGCCGCACGGAGCGTAACACCCTACGTCCTGTATGGTTTGTATTGCCTTTGATGTAGACTGACCCAATGATCTTCTCCTTTGAGGGGGGTCCCTGACCTCCCTTATATATCCGAGAGGTCAGAGTTACAAAGATGCTAACCAACTCCCGTCGAGGGATCACACCAGAACACATCTCGAGTAGATCCTCTCCGTGTTGGTTAGCTCTATCTCCTATTTAAACAGGATAAACAAGAGATAAATAAAATGAATAAGAGATAAGACGGGCTTAATCTCTTAAACTTCGTAACGTGCCCAGCCCGGTGGCCCCGGGTCTGACACCTGGCGCGCCAGCTGTCGGTGTTTAACCGGCTGCCCACCGAGGGATATACCCAAGGTGGTAAGTTTTGGGTGAGGAGATGCCGAGATCAGAAACTCGAAGGTGCAAGGAACACAGAACTTAGACAGGTTCGGGCCGCAAGATGCGTAACACCCTACGTCCTGTATGGTGGTTTGTATTGCCTTTTGTGTAGAATGACCTAGAGATCGTGTTTTGAGAGGGGTCCCTGTCCTCCCTTATATATCCGAGAGGCCAGAGTTACAAAGATACTAACCAACACCAGCTAAGGAATCGTACCAGAACATATCTTGAGTAGATTCCCCCTGTGTCGGTTAGCCTTGTCTCCTATTTAAACGGAATAAATAAGAGATAAACAAGATGAATAAGAGATAAGACGGACTTAATCCCTTAGATCTCTTTAAACTACGTTATGTACCCAGTCCCGTGGCCCCGGGTCTGACATTTTCTACCGTGGAACCCTTTTACTTTTGTATAATTGAATTTTTTTAACCCTAACAAAAAGTGGCTCTATATAATCTTGCAGAAATCACTGGATACTAATTGTGATAAACCCTGATATGTGCTTAGTGATTGTTATGGACTCATTAAAGAAAGATCCAGAAGATTACAAAAGCATGACCGACTTGTTGAAAAGGTAGTTACTGATTGTGATAATTCCTAACATGCGCTTATCGATAAATATATTTATTCATTCTCGGTCATGCGCGGGGTTTGGGAAAAGTTAAGTGAAAAAGAACCAGATAATTTCATAGGTGAGCTTAGATTCAAGACAAACTTGCTGGTACGTATTGGATGCCGCTTTGCATGTTTCGTATACTCATATGGATATCTGATGACTTCTTTTATGTTAAAGTGTTTGAAATAGGCACAGGATAACAGTTTATGCACGTACTATGTTTGCGAGAACATTCACAATTTTGTAGATCCTTACAAGATATATACTTCTTGGGAAGCGGAAGTAAGTAATAAACAACATCTCGTAATGTTTCAACTAATTTTAAAAATTATCATAATTAGTATTTTTCACTTTTTATAGATCGCTAGGATGCGGGATTAGCTCCTTCCATGGAAAAAAATTTTGGCGATTCAAGAAGCCCCTAACAGGATTTATTTATGAGCAAGTCGTCAAACAAGATGGTGAATTACACTATGATGAACACAATCTTAATAGAAGTAGTAAATATAGCATAGATGTTATATAAAATTTTATTTCACTTTGTATGTATATATCTATATTCACTTTGTTACACTTTATTAGTGGTGAATCCCACTTTGTATATATATGTGTGTGTATAGAACCGATCTATTTAGCTCCTTGCGCTGAATAATTTCCAGCGCGCGCTGCCGCTTTTGAGCGGAGCTCCTATGAGCACTTGTGGTCGAGTTTTTACTCCATTTTCAGCATGTGCAGTAAAAATCGGGGAGCGTACTAATTGCGCGACCGTTTTAATGCTCTCAAGGTCTACATCTAGAGATCTGTGGCTCCGGCGTGTTTGCAGCTCCGACGCAGTTTTAGCCGGAGCTCCAGCATGCACTCGGGACAGTAAAAGTCACTCGTTTTCATGTTGTGACCGTAAAAACTGTTTGGACGTTGGCTCTGCATCAAATTTTGCATAGATGGGATATGTTTCTGCGTGGCGGACTTCAAGTGCACCAGCAGCAGCGGCCAACGCTGCCCCAGCCGTCTTTTTTTTTTTCTCATATCACGGTGGTTCGCTGCGGTCATCTCTCTCCTGCTCAGGCGAACTTCACTTGCGGTGCCCTGCCGCCATATGTGGTTAGCGGTAATTTTCGTGCATGTAGATGGCCTGCACAAGCTTTTGTGATAGGAAAGAAGTAATTGTGATTGTTGCGTCATTCTAACGAAATTTTAGGTGTAATCAAGACAAACTATGTCTACATGAACGTGGGGAATACATTGCACGCAAGACAATTAGGTAAATTATACCGGCGATCCTTGATTTGCTTCAACTAATTATATGTGTGGCATAATGGTTCTCGTAAGATCTATGCCTGCATCATTTCCTTGATTTGCGTCAAACGGTGGAACAGGCGTGACCAATGGACCTTGTCTCACGCATTAATCACTATGAGCGAGAGAGGAGTAATTTTGGTCTTCATGCAAGAATACTAATGATTCTAGAACCTTACCTCTGTTTTGATGGAATTTAATGGTGGCTAGAAGTATGCATTTAAGAATATTAATTTGTATGCAAGCAAGATGTGGTATGTTGTTTCAAAAAGAAAAAAGGATGGATATGTTTTGGTTCAAAATATCGCAATTAATATTTTTATAATGTAGTATTAATTCTCTCAAAATTTCATATTCTTCCATGGTAATATCATAAGAATAAATATATGTAAGAAATTGAAGGAAATAGTAGGATACTACTAGTAGTCATCTCAAAAAGTTAACGTGAGTACTTTTTTCATTATAAGGTCCGGCAAGCCTCCGCGACCGTAAAATCTGTCTGTTTTGTGTTGAAGCCGTAAAAATTAACAGCAACTTGCTCCTGGAGCACCGACGAGGTCCTAACCGTAATTTGTCAGGTCCTGTGACTGTAATTTGTCAGCAAATACACCCCATAACCGTAAAAATTAGTTCCGACGAGTAATATTTAGCATGCGCTGCCGCTTCTGCCCGGAGCTCTGACGGGCCCTCTAGACAACTTTTTACTCTGTTTTCATCGTGCGTAGTAAAAATCACGCAACAACCTAGTTACGATTCTGGGATAATGCTCATTTTAATACCAGGTTGTCATGGCCATCAATGACACGCTGTCACCTCACCATTGATGTCTAGTGGATAGGCGTGATCACCGCCTCTATCCTTGTGCTTGTTGAAGGATTGACAACCAATTAAACCATATTGATTCATGCATGGCCTTCTTTTAGAATGCAGTGTGTGCGGTCTCCGACTCTCCGTAGAGGCTCATTGCAGAAAATTTGGAGGAAGAGAGGGATTTCAGGTGCAATTAAGGCTTGCTTGCACATGGTTAGTGTGGACGAGATTTTGAGAGAGACCTGTACCCGTGCATGCAAGCAATACTCAAATGTGATTCTAGAGTGTACTTCATGGTACATGAGTGAGAGACACATACAAAAAAAATAATTGAAGTTGTGTAGTGATCTAAATTTATTTTAAGTCCTAGAGGGTTTTCCCATATTGGAAGAGTAATAATAGGTCTACTTCTCTTGTTAGATGAGTATTTTTTTCCATACAAGAGGGGTAGTATTCTGTTTTTACATGAGTAGTTTTGTAGTATTGGATGAGCGATCTTGTATATATGATGAGGGCATTTGTTTTAAATTTTAGGAGTAATTTTCATATATTGGCCACCTCAATGATCGACCTAGCCCCTTGCAGGTTGAGCAACGCAGCCGTAATAAGGTAGTATCGAGATGATTGAAGCATAATAACAAGTAGTAATTGTTTGATGCACATAACCGTAACAATCAAATTAAAGGTCTTAAAAACCAAACTTTTGTTTATACATGGACCATATAAAAACTATACTCAGAGTGAATCATAAATGTTCTGTGAATATGTGCTAGTAATACATATTTCATCCCGCAAATCACTAGTTGTTTGTACAATAGGAAAGTAAGCATTTGACGACTCAGAATAGCAAACAAAATATTTAACGAACTTCATTTTTCTTTTAAGTTATTGCCTTCCTCTATTCCTCCGCTACAGCAGCAATAATGCACCACTTTAGAAGCCCAAATTCTATTATGTGAGAGCACAAATTGGTTAGCCCAGTAGTTTGTCATATTGGCTTCGTCATATTGGCTTCAGTAGTGCATAGCTTACAAGAAAAGAAAACCAAAAGTGACTAATTACTTGCAGAATTATAACCATGAGAGTACAACATCTCATGGACTGCTGAAGTGGTCGTGCTGTTGTGTGGCAGCATGACCACATGGTCGCATGATTCATATGTTATGAACTACACAAAAAACACTACTCTAAATTATGAAAAATACTGCTCAACATAATGAAAATACTATTCTAAATTGTGAAAATGCTACTTGGATAAGAAAAAAATTCTACTATGATTTATGAAAAAATATTAACTCAAAGTTGTGAAAATACTGCTTGAATATGAACAAAATACTACTCAAAAAATTATAAAAAATACTACTCTAGCATGCATCTACCCAGTAGCATGGAAGCACATGGTTGAAAAACCATAAAAATTGAAATTAACAAGTGAGATTGCTTTCACGGTTAGAACTCAAGCACCGGGGGACCAGTCATTGTGCTACCTGAGGAAGTAGGAATATGCATCCGAAATCAACTTGAGGACTTAGATCTGGCATTTGTGAGTGATTATGTGGTTTCTCTTTCCTCCTTGTTCTGGCCGCTACTTCTACTCCATCGCACAACCGATGCAGTTTTATTTAACTGATCCGATCCATCAAGAGCAACAATAGATCCAAGCTTACCCGCACCAGTGCTGTCGAGGAGTACGTGCACCACCGGATGCCTTGGAGGAAGATGACGGGGCAGCTGGGGTTCCCACGATGATTGACCTTGCCGCATGTGCGATTCACTAGATCCTACCCTCTTCTTCAAGCATGCTAAAATTGATCCTCACGATGCATCTATACATGAAGCTAACGGGAAAACCATAAATTTATCTAACAATCCGTGCATATGCAGATTGGAAATTGGAGGAGGGGTATGGATAGGGGCAAACCTGCCGATCGCCGGAGGAGGGACGCCCGGGTAATGGCCTGTGAGATGGGGTCGGACCCATCACTAGACCCATCATTGATCTGCGCTGCAGAACCATCATTTTGGATTAAAGTCGCCTAGAGCCACCTTATAGAGGAAGGTGAAGAACCCGGAATAACAGCTCTGAGGGAAAAATACTAGCTATTTATTGCGCTACGGTTGCAGGATGGTCGTCTGAATTTGGTTGTTCGAGAGTAAATACTAAGAGGATTTTACGGTTTTGTAGTAGTCACGGGATTCTAGCCAGCTGGCCGGCCCACGGGCGACGCTCCACAAGTGCGTTGAATACTATTCAATACACTATAAGCTAAATAAACAATATATATAGACTATTTGTCTGTAGCCGGCTATAGAATAGCATATTCTATAGCCAAGTCCAACCAGCAAACTGCGGATCAAGCCAGCTTGGCTCATTTAACATCCACCGTGAACTCGTCTCGGCTCGGCTTTGCGGTCCACTCACTCCAGCCAATCGTGCGGCAGCACAAATCACGCATGTCCCCGTTGACCTCATGAATCCGCAAATGCCTGTTGGCTACTTCGTTCGCCGCTGGACGCGCCGCCGTAGACGATTCCATCCTGGCCACATCCGCAACTTTCCCCAAGGCTAGCCATCCACGGCGGTGCAGCTGATGTTGCGGGGGCAGCCCGACAACACCCCGGCAACAGCTATTTCCCTCTCGCGACGGTAGCACGATTCCAAACCGGCGATCTCATCGCCGGCTGTTGATGGCGTTAGATCCTAAGTGCACCCCACCGATTAGGCTGTCAAGTGGTCTGGTAAGCTAATTTCTAGTTTATTCTTGTTCACCCCAAATCCCAGCTCCTGACTCCCCTGCAGATCCATTTTTCTTCGCAGCAGGATACACTCCAATCCTCCACCGGCTAGGCAGTGGCATCCTAGCTCAGTTCATCTCCTTGGTCAGCTGGTGCCACCGGTGAGCAAGGCCGTCGCGGCTGCCGCAGTCTCAGTGCTTTTGTGATCCGACCGTCCCATTCAGGTCAGTGGGGCACAGGCTCCCAATGTGAGCAGCCGCAAAATTTCCCGTAGTCATTAAATCTTAAGCCGATTCCCTTTGATTAGGAGCCAATTTCCCTTTGAATTATGATTATTGCTTCACCATAAATCCATTCTTCTAGAACTTCTCCGTTGTTCTGTTTAGTCACGAGGAATTGGGAATTATTATAGTAGCCATATCATCTGGATTTAGATTTTACACCAGGTTACATAGTTTTGTTTGATTCTATAAATTATAGATACTAGCAGTGGCATGTTCTATTGTGTTCATTGTTTAATCGTGTTATTTTTAATTGCCCGACACTAAATTTTCTGAGTGATATCGAAACTTAGATTGCTCTTACAGTAAATTCTTATATTCGTATTACAAAGTTCTTGTAATCTTTTGTTTCCTGTAAATAATATATAGAAAGTGGTGATAATGTTTTTTCATTCAGATTTGAGACTATAATAGTAAATACATCATTTTCTTTACTGGATATGCATTCATTTTCTGGAGACGGACACCTCATCCGTGGCTCACTTGGATCTGATTCCCTTTGTTCATCTTATGGTGAATCGGCATCGTGGCTGCAATTTTTCTTGGCTGTTAACCATCCAGGCCGGCGGAGACCAATAGCCTGATGAGATGAGCAGCCGTAAAAATCCACGTTATGAACTCTGCTTTGATTTGACTCCCTTTGGATTAGCGGCCGATTCCCTCTAGATTAGCAACCTATTCCCCTTGGATCAGATTTATCCTTTCATTTACATCCAATTTTTAAGTGCTCTTCTGTTATTTCTATATATATTCCTACAAGATTAGCCCCAAATTGCCCCACTGCCTGCGGCAGACGTGCATGCAACCACAAGGTTTGCCCAATCCATGTTTTTCTTGCTGCATGCAGTTCGATTGTTTGAAACAAGCATGCCCAATTATCGCATTGGTGAGCTGTCTTCCCCTCATAGTGATATCTTCTATTCTGTTACTACCTTTCTTGCATATTGAAATCGATTTATTCTTCCAGATCTACTGTTCAAAGGAGCTTATTCTCGTTAAGGGAGAAAAAGATACCAAGTTGTTGTTCAATATTTTTTTTAAAAAATGGAGAACCCATTATCTCAACTTTTAGCTTATTTAGGCCATGAGATTAATCAGTTGCTAATTTCTTTTACTACTATTTTGCTGGTTTTAATGTAAACTCTGGATTAGTGCATCCGGTAGACAAACAAAGCTTATGAGTTATGACTTATAAGGATCACTATGTTATTCGCAACCTAGAGCTCCCTTTCTTATAGCCATATATGTTATTACCGTCTTTGCTCCGTCCTATATGTTATTATTTATGTACGTTTGTTGTATTTTTCATTCACTACAAATCCAGAAAAAGGGCCCATCAGATTAGGTCAGAGCTCCTCTTCTACGCGCCTTACAACCCACTAAACACCGATCAAGAAGCTTCCGGCTAGACTTGAGGCGCACAGGACAAGATCTTGATCGTCGTGAGGTTCAAAATACATGGAGACCTAGTGTCTTATCTCATACTCCTATATTTTGTTTGTGTTTCATTCTTTGGGAAAAGATGGATTGATATACATGTCTTGCGATACAACTAATCGATGTGCATAGCGTACCATAATTTGTGTTACATCCTACTCTTATTTTCCATTGTGTTATATCATGGGGTTCCTCGGTACCTTGACGCTAAATCGTGCCTAGTCCAAATTATGGTAAAACCGGATTATGGTAAATTATGACACATATCGATTCTAGTAACTATGTCATGGTAAAAATAATCTCTTTATATATTGCCAAATTGTCCTCAAGATTGCTTGACGCCAAATTATTGCCACTCTCCTTCCTAATTACCGTATATTGAAAACACGTACCTCATTTGATAGTAAATTGATAATAATACTGATTGTCAATACAAACAAATAGTAAATCTATCCAAAATTATCAAATTAGTAGTAAACTGTGTACTATCCTAACTCAATCATATAAATTCGACCTGATGTATTGTCGTAGTTCATGTGCGCTACAAATACCAAATTTTGATATTACTTGAGCCATTCTCGTAACCATCGGGCGCTGGCATGCACGTGTCGACAGAAACACTGTAGCACACTCACATGAACCGTGTAGACAAAATAATAGGCGAGGCAGGCATGTAAATGCAACGGTAATTACGGTCATTTATTACTAAAAAAAAGCTGGCCAGCTCATGCAGCCTGTAGCACGGCGGCTCGCTCGCCCTGGTCTGGCTAGCTGGATGGCTCGCTGTTGCCTCGCATGCTAATGGAAACGGAACAGGCGAAGCAGTCAGCGCCGGATTGGACGGGAGGGGGAGCGGGGGAAATCCAGCGTAGGTGCATCTGGTGCGTTGGATGGACTGGCTACAGAATAACCTATTCTATAGCTGGCCAAAGAGTATACTCTCTATATATATTTATATATATTAGTGTATTTTATACTCAGCTCGAACAATCATGTAGGAACGTATAACAGTATTATAGAAAACTATATAATTTTGAATATTAAAATATAACTGAAACAACAAATAAATGAATGGAAGGGAACACAGGAAAAGAAAACTTTTAGTCCTGGCTAAGGCTGGAAGCCTGGACTAAAGGTCCCCATTAGTTCCATATGCCTGACCCGGCGATTCCGGTTGGGAAACCGAAACTACATGGAATTTCCTAACGGAACTAATGAGCATTTCTGTACCGGTGATGGCTCGCGCTTTTGTAGGGCGAGCATGCATGGTCCCGCCGTGTACTAATAGCTGTTTTAACTTATGTATTACTATCACAACTATATTTCTCTAATTAACCGTACCATGGTGGATCCAGCAATGGAGCTGAAGCTCACGGTGACGCCCATGTTGCAGTACGAAAACAATTGATGCCGCCTAAGTTGCGACGAGGCTGTGGTTGCTGCAGGTTTTTAATGAACCAAGCGACTCCTGATGTTCTCAAGGCGGACGTTAATAATTTATATTTATAGCAAAGGTTTGTTAAACAATTATTTTAAAAGATAGTAATCAAGGATTCAATAGCCAACAATTTAGTATCACATATAGATTGAGAAATTCAAAAATCCACAAACGCAACCCATATCATGGTTATTTTTCAGTCACATCATGTTATAATTGGTGCAAAACTTACAGCTCTCTGATACATTATTTAGATCAATTAAACCTAAAATCATATATACATATGCAACCTATTAACATAAGATCCCTTGGTTGTCCATATGTTTTCTATTTGGGTACAAGAGTATAATTTCGGATAGCAGTTTTTATTACCCGAATTTTTTGTTATCGTATGTACCCGACCTTAGATTCCCGAATTACCCGAATGCACAGCAGTTCCCACCAAACTGAACCAGGCAAAATCCAAACCCCTTAAGCCAGTTTCCACCCGAACCATTAGCATCACGGTAACGAACAAAGAGGCAAGAGAACGCGAAAAGAAACAGGAAGGCCCAATGCGCGAGATCAAACCTTTTCTAGTCGCACGTCGGCCCGCTCCGAGCAAAAAAATATCCGTGCCTACCTACTCCCC
The DNA here is from genome assembly GCF_002211085.1 of Panicum hallii. NCBI lineage: Eukaryota > Viridiplantae > Streptophyta > Magnoliopsida > Poales > Poaceae > Panicum > Panicum hallii. The sequence continues at coordinate 52,599,746 of NC_038044.1, forward strand.
ACTGACCCGTGGACCCGTGGTCGGACCCACGGTCAGCGAGAGCCACCGCCCAGCTTGCTGCCCGCACCCGGCACCGATCCTTCCCCCACGCTCTCATCCATCGTCCACGCGCTGGTGCGCACGCGCCGACCTCCTCTCCGCCCATTCCCTCACCAAACCGACCTCCTCCCGCCGGCGACCGCCGTTGATCCACCGATCGGGCGGCCGAAAGACCCGCCGCCCCCAAATAGCAAGGCAGCTGAGGCGTAAGCTCCTGCCCCCACCGCCGCCGTAGCAAACCCTCGCCGCTTTGTCCCCCGACCTCGGTGATCCCCGGGAACCCCCGGCGTCTCCTATTGGCCCTGCAGACCGCTGCCGGAGATCCGTCCGTTTTCACGGAGTAGCTTCCCTTGTCTTGGTAAGCATCGGTTGGAGCGCTCCCCCCTTAATCTGAGTACCCGACCTAATTTCTCGTTGTGATTGCGAGGAAGGGGATTTTCCCGTCCCTTCCTGTATACGGCGCGAGGCGGCCGTGGTTATTTTGTTTAGGTTTAGGTTCGTGGCTCCGCGCCGGATGATGATTTCTTGTGCGCCGTTAGTTTTGGGCGTGATTTGTTATAGACGTGGCCGCAATTGAATCTTTGATGTCTTTTAGAGCGTGGATACTGATGTCTTTGAGAAATTGGTCGTGTCTGGCCTTTCAATGGTTCAACAATATGATCGGCTGTATAGATCATACAGTTTCCATGTTAAGCGTTCTTTTCATGCGATGTGTTGGATTGGATTTTGCCTTTTGGAGGCTGTTATGCACTCTTGGGCACCCTCGTGAGCCAGAGCCACTGCTGTGAAAGTAAATTTGAAGTATGTTATATGTGGTTGTAAAAAGCTTTGGAGTTTCATACTCGATGAATTAATGCTACTGCTTATTTTTTGAAGGCAGCAAAATTAGTATGTCACTTAATGTGGAGATATTGATTTTTTAGACCAACACTAGATTACTGCCATCGCTTGTTAGCTGAGTTACTTTTTATGTGCAATTTTTTTTCGTGAGTACGTACAACTTGTTGCAATTAAGCCTCTCTGGAATTGATCCCAAAATATGATGGATTTTTTTCTAGCAAGTAGTGCAATTGTCTGTCTACTTCCTGTGGTTGCAAATTCACTTACTGTCACTAGCTGAATTCAGATGAGTAAATATATCCTATTATAATATATTGCAGGTAGACTTTCTCAGGAACTACATGACCCTTCGAGTTGTATTTGTACTTCCTGTTTTGTCCTTTCTGATTGGCAGATAACATGAATTTGTCATTTTTCTCCTTTATTTTTGTTGTTTTGCCCCCTTCTCTTGGTACCAGCAAATTTAACGCAAATGATTTGGAGTAATATATTTTAGTAGACAACTCAAATGAAGAATGTTTTCCTGTAAATGTCACGAACCATGTTAAGCATGGTTATTGTCTCCGGGACATCTGGAATGTATGAGGTTGATGCTATCATGGATGGGATGTTTATTGTTCCTTTCTAGATGTGAAGATGTGTTGACTTATTCATAACATCACTATTTGTTCAACTTTTGAGAATCTCTGAACCTCTTTGATTTGGATTTGATAGAGAAGGATTTTGCATACATTGCACTACCCATATTTGGAAAGTACACTGAAATTTGAAAATGAAGTATCTAGAAAATTGCGGTAATACTTTTCAATCTTTCTTCAATGGAGAAAATTATTGCCAAGATTGGAGTTTGGAATTGACTCTGATGGTAATGAATATAACTTGTGTACCGTGTTATCCATATTGCTGCATTATTATCCCGTATCGGTGAGACAGGACATACCCGACTTAAATTAAATTAGTGCATGCAATTTAGTAGCTCATTGTCATTATTCGTGGCATAGTTTCAGAAGTGGTGGATTTTTTTGCTGTTAACTGATATTGCTAACTTATTATGATACTTCCAGTAAACCTATCAAGTATCAACACATCAGCCCCTCTTGTCTCACATGTACCATATATGCCTTTCTGCAGTTAGTGCATCAACATTTTTTTCTACTCATGTCATACCCCAGTTGAGCTCTATGCAACCATAACGGAACAGAGGCATTCTCTTGTCCACGTAAATCTTCTCCATTATGTTCTGTTTCTTTTTGGTTGAAAGAGGCTAAAAGGGGCTGTCCATACTGTACCTAGTGATGAGGTGATATCTTTTGTGAAAAAACTGGATGCATTAGCCCATCTACTAGAAATGTTGATGCCGCATGGTCAGATGCCATCATAGTAGAGACCCAAAGAATTTTTTCTGAATTTTGGCGGATAAGATTTGACTATCTTATCTTAGAGAAAAACCCAAAGCTGGCATGACATGATTGTAGTAGTATTTAGTTTGTTGGATGGATTTAGCAACGTATTGGGTTGTTCTATATGAAATGATAACAGCTGAGACATTATGTTGTTTACTTCTGTATGATGTTACCAGGTGTTTGCATTCCTGTTGCATAACGTACCAATGTCACTGCATGCTTCATGCTTTCAGTGCTTACTTTGAGGGAATAAAACGTACAAGCTTTGGATTCTCATAACCTTTTATTTTCATTTTCTTATGCAGGTAGCATGTCTTTTGAAGATAAAGCAATTGCTAGTCGTGTCACTTCACCCTCACCAAAATCAATGGTGTCAGACTCAGATCCCAGCAGGATGATGATGGTTAGTTCAAATGGGGAGCATTCTCAAACAAATGGCCAGGCAAATGCTGTTATTGGTCCAGTGGCCATCTTTTGGGACATTGAGAACTGCCCTGTTCCAAGTGATGTACGGCCAGAAGACGTTGCTGGTAATGTCCGAATGGCTTTACGCATGCATCCTGTTGTTAAGGGTGCTGTGACAATGCTCTCTGCTTATGGAGATTTCAATGCCTTCCCAAGGAGACTCAGGGAGGGATGTCAGAGAACTGGAGTCAAACTTGTTGATGTTCCCAATGGACGGAAAGATGCTGCTGATAAGGCTATACTGGTTGATATGTTCCTCTTTGCACTTGACAATCACCCACCATCATCCATTATGCTCATATCTGGTGATGTCGACTTTGCTCCTGCGTTGCATATACTTGGCCAGCGAGGATACACTATTGTCCTTGCCATTCCATCTTCGGTTACCGTCTCATCAGCTTTGAGCAGTGCTGGGAGTTTCGTGTGGGACTGGCCTAGTCTTGCCCGTGGTGAAGGTATTGTGGCCCCTAGGTCCTTAGGGCGCCGTTTGGCAGATCCTCCATGCTATGCCAACAGTGGGAATGTGGGGCAATTCCCTGACAATCAGAATGAAGAGGAGGCCATTGTGTATACAGGAACTTCGAGGAATGAATGTGGTGGCAGACCTACTGTCAACCAGATGTATTGCTATAACACTTTCCAGACAAATAGGGAACCAAGCAAAGTTTTTTATACTGTTGCAGATGGGAACTGTGGTATGTCATCAAGGACTCATAATTTATCATGTGGTCTGAGTGAAAGTCCTGAGACAGACCAAGGTTTGACAAATGAAAGGTCTTGGTGGGTTCGTCCTGGTGATCTTCAAGGCTTGAAGGGTCAACTAATACGTTTGTTTGAATTATCTGGTGGATGTGTCCCACTTGTTCGTATTCCTTCAGAGTATCTGAAACTCTTTGGAAGACACCTCTATGTATCAGAATATGGAGCTGTTAAACTTGTTCATCTTTTCGAGAAGCTGGCTGACTGTTTTGTTGTCATAGGGAAGGGTCAGAGAAAGATGATTTGCCTCCGTAATTCTGGTGATAGGAACCTGAAGAGATATCCGAGTACACCAATCATTTTGAAGAAGGAAAAGAGAGGAAGCTCTGCTCTTGAAGAAAGCACTATAGGAGCATGTCAGCAGTTGGGCAGCTCATCAGATGATTTGTCAGAGGATGAACAGAATATCAACACAGATATAGATGGAGCATATGTGTTCGATGACCATCTAGACAGTTTCAGAAGGGAGATTCAGGAGCTTCTTGTTTGCTACTCCTGCCCTGTTCCTCTTGGTAATTTCGAGAATCTATATGAGCAACGGTACAAGAAAACCATTGACTACGAGAGCTTTGGAGTTGCTGGTCTGGAGGAGCTAGTTGAGAAGGTGAAAGATGTTGTGGATTTGCACGAGGACCATGCCAGCAAAAGCAAGTTCCTTATAGCAAACTAAGCCACGGGTTAGGTTCCCTGTTGTCTTAATGTTGTAGTTCAGCTCCTTCAGTACTTTAGGTTCAGTTTCCTTGGCGTGCGTGAATCACGGGGCCGGCATCTACTTTTTTAACATGTCGGTGCGATAAGTGTGGGTGGCATAGCAGGTATATGTAATAGCTTCCCATTCAGGTAATCTGTACAAACGGAGAGTTGTTTCTTCTACGGAAAAGGATGCTTATGAAACAACAGTAACCATTTGTTAGTTACTTGGCAAATACATCAAATTCTATTTCGTTTCCATGTTGCTTCAGAGATTAGACCGATGCTATGAATGCTGCCTTTTGTAAAGTATCCCTGCATTCATAGGATCATCACCATCATTTTGATGTCATTGTTGCCTACTAGGAGCTTCTTCACCACCCTCGGGCTCCATTTTTTCTTGCGATTTTTTATTCTGGAGCATGGGCTTGAAATTCTATGTAGAGTTCATTCTATGGCAATCCAATTTCAGCAGAGGTTCTTCAATTACTCTGCGAGAAGTTCCAAATCACTCCAAATGTGTTTCGAGGTATTCTTAGGTGCGATCAATGGAGGTGTCCTTAATTGCGATCAGTATAGGTGAGGTGAAGGTCACTGTCACACTGGTACTGGATTACTGGTAGTGTGACCGTGCTTCCCAGCGCCTGGCTTCTCCTTTGATTGCTGCTGTAGTTGAGTCACCAGCAAGACTACATTGCATCCGAACATGGTCTTAACAGTAAAATCACCTGTTTTTGGTGTTGTGCAGTGCAGTTACCCAAGATCTTCATGCTCTGACTTGGAGGACATTTTTTTATTACTAGCAATTTCTTCAGAGCATCAGGCTTTAATTAACTCCTTGTTCCATCATCTGCTTTTTTTTATCCATCAAATAGGGAAAAGAAAAACTTATTCAGGCACATGCATGTTATCGTGAAATCACATACGCTATGCATACGATGCATTGATGCAATGTCATACACTGCCTTCGAGATATTATTACTTTCACTTTATTTTTAAAAAATAGTGGCGTGGTAACTTTTAAATTAAAAAGCCGTAAAATACATAAAAAATTATGGCCCATCACGAATATATCGGACGCCGTAACTAAGTCACGCGCGTGATAAATCATCAAGCCATTTAGCCGCCGAAGGTCCAACAACGCGTCAATTTACTACATGCACCGTGCACAGATTATGGGTGTGGTGGAAGCCAAAGCAGGGTGTTGCTAGATCGCATGTCTATTATTGGTCAAAACTACTGACTTTCTGTGGGTCTACTCTAACCCAATCCTATCCTGATGTTTCTTTTACTATTTCTCTTTCTTCTCTTATTTATCTTTATTTTCTAATTCCTTTTCTTTTCTATTATTTTATTTTAGCCATGATCCTAGATTCTTTGTTAATTTTTCATTTATTCTTTAGCTTCTTTTCATTTTGCTTATATTTTTATTTTTTAATTCTTTACGTAATATTTTAATTTTTCTTTCTATCTACTTTCTAATTACGTTGAAAGTATTATTTTGATCGGTTTGTAATTTATTTTCTTCACAATTTCTATAATTTTATTTATATTTCATTCTGCATGCATACAAGGTGTTGTACCTTCTCTTCTCTTTATTTTATTTTTAATAATTTTCTTTCTGTTTTCTTTTCCTTCTTGTTTCTAATGCTCTAGTAAATGTTTCTTCACTAGTATATAATTTGTCTTCCTTTTTTTCTCGTTTATTCTTATTTTGTTCTCTATTTTCTTTCTTTATTTTAAATGTACTAATAATTTATATATTTTCTAATATGATTTTTCTATTATTTCTTATCTATTTTTTCTTTTATTCTTTATTTTCTTATTCCACTCTTTTTATCTATTCTTTTATGTACCTATCTTTTTTATATCTTTTATTCTTCTATTACTCCATCCATCTATTTTTTATAGATACTAATATTTTACTTTTATTCATAATATGATTGTTCGAGGTGTATAATTTATTTTTTCGCTTTGTAGATTAAATTTTTTGGTCATGTTGACTCATTTGTTCACAATATTTATTTTCTATTATTTACTCTATACAATTAAATGTTCGTAATGTTTAATATTGTGTTCGATGTACATTATTATTTGTTCGTTATATTTATTTTTTAAAAAATAATTATTTATTCATATTATTAAATATTTGTTCCTAGTTTTCAAAATTAATTATTTAGTATTAAAGAAAATATTTTTAAAAAATATCGTGCAAACATAGACAAAGTGGTTTTGTTTTCAAAATCTTATCATAAGAAAGATAACAATGCAAATTTAATTTGGATACTCGGTTTAATATTTATAATTTTTTTAGTTTAGAATTTGTATGTACACGGATGATGTTATCACAATTATCTTTTTTTTTTGCATGTATAGGATCTTTCCTTAGCTGAAATTATTGGACATGCTGAAATAGTCCCGCAAATTGGACTGACGACGGCCCATCTCACCCCGGTGTGGCCCATAGGCCATAACAAACATAATGCCGTCCGGGTCGTCGTCCCTCGCCTGCCAAGCCCCTTGATTTTCGCGGCCGCCAGGCCCGTTCTGCTCCCCCGCCGCGATCGGTCGCCGCCGCCGAGGCCGAGCACCGCGCCATCACATCTACATCGCAGCAGTGCATCTCCCGCCGCCGGCACTCCCGTTTCGATCGGTGCCATGGCCGTCGATACATCGAGGATGAGCCGGGGTTCGCCTTCGCGCTGCTCGCGGAGGCAGGGGCACGCAGGCGGGCTTCCGGAGGCAAACGGGATGTCTCCCTTCTCTCCCCCGCTGCGGCGACGGGTGCCAAACTGGATTTTACTACCGGTGAGGAGATCTCTTTTTTTTGTTCAATGTGGTTTCTATAATGAATTTCTTAGGAACCTTTATAACTACTGATACTGATACCGAGCGTTGCGCGGGACTGGATACCTTATATAATGTTATGAGATGAAATAATTCGAGTTGAATGAAGTAACGGAATTTGTTGACACTAATTCGCAGCTGAGCACCTCGTGAGCAAACACCGGTTAGAAATCCCAATCGAGGATCGGAACCCCTCGCTGTAATAGATCCGTAGAACGCTCGTCCGGAAGGGATCCTGTCAGGATTTGTGCACTAGCGGTTTGACCTAGGCTCGACAGGCCAACTAGGGTGCCCTCTAATGCCGTCCAGACACTAGGGTTTGAAAAAATAAGGTAAAGAGAAAAGGTAAAAGAATAAAAAGTGATTTGATCAATTGTGGATGATTCAATCGGCCTTTACCCCTTAGGTATATATGGGACGATATGTGCTTGTCCAACAAATAATGGGCACACCAAAGAGTATCAAACCAACAAAACATGGGCTAAGGGAAACCCCCCAGACTGAATAGATCTCAAGAACACATGAAAGTTTGCAAATTCGGTTAAAGACCGTTTCATTCGGTGATGTACTTGGGCTAGCATCTAATCAATCGGTCCAACTGCAGCGGAGGACCTCAAACTCTCTGGAATGACCAATTTATTCTATTAGAAAAATATTGAATCAATCGGTCATACTGTAGCGGGAGTCCCTCAAACAATCTGGACTGACTGATCCTTTCTAAATGTTAGGCGCAAATCAGTCGGTCAACTATACACGTCACCTTCTGTCCGCCATAACTCCTTTGTTCAAAGTTTGATTAGGGTCATCCACATAGCCATTTCAATCAACTCGACGAGGGATATCCAATGGTGAAGTCCAATATGCAATTTGGCCCTCAGAACTGATGAAACTATGGCCGACTTATTCGGTGCAGCAGTACATGTCGCTCTCGGATCGCCATAACTCTCACATCTAATGTCCGATTTAGGTGATCCAAATGTCCATTTTGATTGTTTTGATAAGAGTTTCCATTGGAAGTGGTGAAAATGGTACGGATACTTTCCGACCAACCGTCCGAAAAGGGTTTTGATACTAAATGGATAATCCGTATATGAATCCGGCTATTCAAGATCCGATCCTTATCCGAATCCGGTTATAGTAACTTAATATCATTTGTCATAGTAACTTTCATGGATATGGATGGTATAGGACATTCCACAATTTTACGAATTCAATTCTGGATTTGGATAGAGAAAAATAGGAGAAATGAATTCGTTTACATCTATTTTAGTATCCATTTTTAAATTGGATACAAATACTGATATCCATATGATGTTTTAGCAGATACTAATATGAATAATTCCAATTTTCTGATATCCATATCTATCCTTGGCGACAAGGTAGTTGGTAGCAGAGAGCGTGAGGGAAGGCCTAGATCCGATACCAAATGGAATGGCCTATGACGGAAGAGAGAAGGCACAGTAATACATAGGAAGGTAAGGTCCTTAGAGGTAGGGTAGATTGATTCTCACTTGCGCTTATTTAGATTTCCCTACCTCCATAATATGGATTTGGGGATTAACAAATCCAATAGATCCTTAACTAATATAAAATCCTTGTTCGAACAAACAAACTAAGCTAACTTGATGACAAAGCAAATGACAAGCGTTAAGGCGTATTTGACTAAGGAGTAGCCGCAATGGACTTCTTGTGGCGCTGTTTGTTTGAACATCCCCACATGACACTACTTCACATTTTGTATTCATTTTTTCAACATTGTGGTTTTACTTTTTCAACATTTTTATTTTACTACAATAAAATTTTGAATTAGTAGTTTTTGACATTTTGTGTGCATTTTTCTTTCAACATTTTTATGCACTACAACATTTGGAACTTCTATTTCAAAATTTTGAATTTACTACTTTAGATGTTTCATATTTCATAGAAAATTAGTGTCGAAATATGTTTGGAAAATTGTTGAATTAAGTATGTTATTAAGTGTTGAGTAAAATAGGCATGCATCAATCACAAGGACTATAAATGGAGCCACTGCAATATGTAACTAAAATTAAACAAAAATGGATAAGCAAACCTGGACCTTGTGCCCCCGCGGCTGGGCTGCATTTGAGTACAAGCACTGCTGTTGGGCTGTTCGACGTCAAAGCTAATATTGGAGCGACTCCCCCTCCCCCTCCCTTTCCCTTCTCTCTTTCCCTTCCTCACTTGTTCGCCCTCCCTCGCTCCTTCCCTCTTCCCAATCTCACGCGCACCCCCTCCATCCCTCACTCCCTACTCATCGCCTTGAAAGAATTTTCCTAGTCAAGGTAAATCCTCACTATCAATTTTGTTATGCATGCCTAGGTTCCAATGAAAAGGGTTCATTCAGTACTTTCCAGATCTGCTTGTTCGAGTGTTTGATTCCATAAAAGATCCATTTTATTACTTTCTCTTTCTAGATCTAAAGGCATGGAACCATGGGAAGGGATTCGAAGAGGGGGGAGAGAGTAGTCGGCGGCTGAACTAGGGTCGATGCCCTAGGAAGGGAGGAAGTGGGAGGAGAATGGGCGGAGGAGGTGTAGGGGGGAGAGAATGTTTGTCCCTGGTATCTGATACAAGTAATTGAAATACAACTCAAGAGGAATTTGAGGGAAAAGGATGGATTAGGGAGGCTAGAAAGAGGTGCAGGAGTCTAGGAACTATGAGTGATCAGGAGGGCAGAAGAAGACCTATTCTGATCTTCGATGCTGTTGCTGTTACTGCTCATTCCCCTTTTGTATGCCTGTACTCCTTCCCCAGTGCTGGCCCCAAATGTCATCCATGGCAGGGTGGCTCATACATGGTAGCGAGGCAGATAGAGATAGGGGCGCATGAGAGGGATGGGGGGAGAGGGAGAGGAATATTGGAATCAATTCAATGGGCAAGTAATCCTATGGACCGACCGGTGTAGCTTGGCCATGGGCTAGGTTTGGGCTCATAAAATTTCTTCCCACCTTTGCAAGCAGCTTTTCCTCAAAGATGGCTGTGGAAAAACTCCGTTCACTCTGTATAGCCTTTGTCATTCATCATGGCTCCTAGTGTAAGTAGTGTTTGAAACATTTTGTTGCCTTTGTTAATGATATTCCTGTTGATGTGCTTGACAAGGATGTGGTCATGGGCATGAACCGTAGCACGTATACGATGAATGGACCGAGCTCATGGGTCTGATAAGATCACCATCAATTTGATGAACTGTCAATTCGTCCCTCTTGTAGATCATGTAATCGAAGTTTTGGTGTGTTTTCCTAATGATGTTTTGCACATGTGCCTCTTGGAAATAGTTTCTTGTCCTGAATGTATTACCGGGATGTCCTGCTTCATATATCAGTCTAAATGGTTGGCATTGAAAGGAAGCAGTGGACACTCTGAAAGAATGAAGTAATTGGTAGCTACAGTATTTATCCTCTAGGATAATACCCTCCATGACTAGTGTCTGCTAGAACCATGTTGGTAGAGAACAAAATTTTGTGCTTAATGTGGCTTGAGGAGGCCGTCTCTAGAATTCCAATATACAGGGCGATTAGATTAGAGAAACATCATCTTGAGTAAAAATCCACGCCGCAGATATCTTATTCCTTTTTTTTTTAGCATCTGTTCAACCTCATAATTCCTTGATAAAAAGTGATTTAGTTGTGCCTTGCTGTCGGTCGAACTTTTCTGAACGGGGGTTTGTCATGATCCTTAATCAACAACACCTCTACAGGTAGTCAATGGATCCAACCCTGATATTGATCATGGATCAAAGAACTGTGTTGGAACTCCTGTATTGCCTGATATTGACCATCATCAAGTTTTCCTGGAGGACCATGCACTTTGCGAGCACTCTTCTTTCAATAGAGCAGCGACTTCCACAAGAGTTGTCACTGCTAATCGTGAGTTTTTGGACTGTGGAATAAAAATTCTCTGTTTAATGCATCCTGTACTGTTAGCCATAACTCTCAGACTTGTTTCCACTCCAAACATTCCCAGTTTTTATTTCCTATCAGTGATATTATCCTTTATTAAGCCTGTGAGCTTGACAGTCTACATTCATATTTCATAATCATTGCAGAGAACTTCAGAAGAATATTTTGGATGAGGCGGGGAGGCCCTGTAGCGGAAACTAGTTAACATCTTGTATTTCATCAGAATATCTGAAGAAAGCTTCAAATGGATAGATCTGTTTGCAAAGAATGGCCCAGGTCTGATGCAATCGAAGGATCTCCAGAGAGTCCTTGGAACCAGTCCCATAGGTATAGTAGAACAAAATAATTGTTCTCTTCAACTGTGCAAGCTTTAGCATTTGGATTTGTGTGAACTCTTCATGAATTTACTTGTTGACTATCTTATACAAGTGAACTAAAATCGTACATGTGCATTCATAGGCGAGCATTCATGTTTCTATTACTAATTCTCTTAGCAGCTCAAGCTAATAACAAAACCTGACCCATACTTACGAGTTAGTATTCCATCAAAACACCCAAGCTCTAACTAATTTCTGCATCTACCTTCCTGAGATCATTTAGTAACCAAGCCTGACTTTGAGCTTCCTGGTTTCCAAATCCTTGTTGCACTCATATACCTGATATGGTCATCGTCCGCTTTCACCACTTCCAAATCTACCTTTCTGTTCCCCTGCCCTTCTCCAAGAAAGGTTGCAAGATACGCCAGGAAAGGTTGCAAGATACGCCTATTATAGCTCCTTGTTAAAACAGCCTTCCTCTCCATCTAGAAAAAGAGATAAAAAATACTTTTTGGACAAAGAATAACATTTTTCGATAAATGAAAAATAATAGCATTGTAGTAAGGTCTCTTAGATATTGGGAGGCCTCTACCCATTTTTCATTTTGAAGGGATCCTACCTTCTCCTCAAGCCTAAACTGACAAGGTTCTTTAGGCAGGTCCTGTTTACATGCTCCTTTTCCTATTCCTGTTAATTCGATTTTTCTGTCAATTCATTCCCTGCACCAAGAGCACAGTAGAAGAAATGCATCTATCACATTGCATGCCTAGTAAAAATCATCTAAAACTGATAGCAAATTCAGTCGGTGAGCAGTCCAACAGATTGAACAGTGGCTGCAATGAGACTCTCGGTCAATTCAACCACTTGCTCAAGAATGTCTGAAGCACTTTGTGTGGTGTGCCAAAAAGCGCTTGACACTATCCTGTCCAGCTTGGGCACCTAGCCTTGCCTAATTACCAATTAGGTTCAGGCACTGGCCTGCCACCATCAAAAAACGGAAGGCCTAGGCAAAATTGCCGTATGCTTTAGATCCGCACTAGGATGGCCTACTCAGGATATCCTTCCATTAAAAACACACCTTCAGTTCAGTGACATGATAACCATACCCATGTTGGAACGAAGGCAAGGAGCCTCATCAGCTGAGACTCATATATATATTTAACTATGAGATGCCTGATTTGCGTGCACACGCTACTCTAGCTCAGTTAAAAAACATGGTATAGTTATGTTCTCTGTACGCATGTCATAATTATGAACTACAAGCAAGTACACAATTTGATCCTTGATTATGTTTTTTCTGTTTGTGTGATGTATCCATTTAATATCAACATGGTATAGCTATGTTTTTATTTTGTGTGATGTATCTGTTCAAGATATCCTAAAAGCTTCTGCAGTTATCCAAAGTAAATAGAACACTGAATTGGAAAGTTTTTGCATTTACAGGAGTATCATTCGCTCCAGAAGCAGAAGTCCAGAGAGGAGATGGAGAGACTGGGTATCTGAAGAACCTGTTGCAGCTGATAGATGGGGAAGTGGAGCAGTACCCATACCACAAAGAGATTACCACTTTACTTTGCAAGGCAATGATATTGGGGAAGGAATATTGTACAGGGGTGCAGGTTGGCCATATTCTCATGGTGTGCATAGTCATGAGATCAGAGAAAGCTCTCGTGCTAGAGGTTATCTGGATTCATCCAATGGGAGAAGGCCGAAGCAACGAAAGACAGTTCCCTGTAAATTCTATGTGCAAGGTCAATGTCACCATGGTTTAAATTGCAGATATATCCATGACAGTGCTCTAGAAACTGAAATGGGACTTCGTGTACCTGTTGCTGCTCCTGTGCATACAAATGCTCATAACTGGTATCCTCATCACAGTGCTCCCCAGAATCAGGTGGAACTATGCACACCTGTTGCTGTGAGTACAAGTGCTCATGTTTTGTCCAGATGTGGCAGGGGACACCAAAATTCTCAAGGTATATTTAGAGCCATTGCAAAGGACGAGCACAATGGTTTGCAGTTAAATTATGCTCAAAGAAGTCAAAATTATGTGTTTCCTTCAGAAGATATTGTTTCACAACAGCCACAGTTATTAATTCCTGGCCGAACAAGTGAAAATGGCATCTACATTGACAAGGGTCAGAATTCACATGAGACAAATGGTATTGTGGGTGTACAAATTGGGATGCAAGCTGCTAATCTTGCTACCCAGAAAAATTTAATAAACCAAGAGCAACAGATTGCTTGGAAAAACTCAGGTCAAATAGAACAGAGCCAAGAAGCAGTTCATCCAATTCATGGAGTACCAAGTCATCTACACGCCACCCACTTACCGAATGCCACAGCCTCATGGCCATGGAACAGCAGAATGCATCAAAGTAACTTTTTGGTGCATCCAAAGTGGCCAGGTGAGTTTGTTGTTCCTCAGGCAGGTGTTTATGTTCCAGCTCTTAGTCTGCAGGGCCAGTCATTTTCTCAAAAGGCATATGCAATTCCAGTTCCAGATGCTTCTTCAGACAATGGACATAGTTTCAACGTAAACGGTCAAATTCCGCGGAATCTTGGGGCAGCTGTGCATGCTGGGGGGAGTAAGGAAATTTCTGGCATACCCAAGAATGGCCAAGATTCTGATGCTCAAAGCATGCAGAACACAAAGAATTTTCAACCTGTAGGTGTAAATGTGCAAACTCAGCGTCAAACCTTGCAAGAGGTATCTGCTGTGCCATACTCCAGATCTGTTGATAGAGTTGGAGGTTCGATCTATCATAATACAGCAATAAGTGAAGAAGACCATAATATTAATCCAGATTTGGCACCATCCATTGGAAACGCTCTTCTCACTGCTAGTCCTATTGGAAAGCGATTTTCCCAGCGTAATCGGGATCCAAGGTTGGTGTCCAAATCATCTGCTGCACCTCCATCTGTTCCACCAGTTCAGGAAGAAGAAGCTATCTCTGTCCCATCTGCTGCACCTCCATCTGTTCCACCTGTTCAGCATGAAGCAGCAATCTCTGTCCCGTCCGGGAAGATCCATACGAGTAATATAGCAACTAGGGATGATACTACCCACCCTGTAGTCTCCCTTTCAGTTGAAGTAACTGAGCATGCTGAAGCACGGAGCAATTTTAAAATTGCATTAACCAATTTTGTGAGGGAACAACTTAGGAAAACATGGCGCAGTGGTCACTTGACAAAAGAGCTCTATAAAGTCATTGTGCGGAAGGTTGTTAAGAAAGTTATTCACAACGAAGAAAACATTCCCGACTCAAGTGAGAAAGTTAATCAGTACTTGCGCGACTTCAGGGGAATTATCAATAAATTTATAATGGTCTGCTCACCCGATCCACCTACTTCATCTCTTTTCTCCTAATGTCACTGAGAAATTCACTAACCTAAATTTTACAAAGCTTACTATGCTCTCACTGCATTGTGTTGCATGCAGGATGATTTTAACCACCGCAATATCACATTTCTGGAGTGACATGGTTCTTCCTGGGTCGAAAAGACTGAAGCCTTTATGTACCCTGGGGGTAAAGTATAGGATATGTTCATAACTTCAGCGCTTGAGTTAGATTTGAGCAAGACTTTTTATTTTCCATCTCTGCGTCACAGAGATTGACTGTGCTTGACTGCATGTTTATTGAGTTGCCAGACAGCTGATGTAATGCCGCCGTTAGCAGGTCCTGGCATGTTATGTTAACTTGGTGCATCTTCCGTAGACTATGCCCCTGTTGGAACGTCGGGCTTTCTTTGGTTAGATTATGCAAGTACTGCATGGTTGTTATGAACAGAATCTATGTTTGGTACAATGGTTATCAGCTCTAATGCGTGTCTTCTTTTTTCCTTACTGGTGCATTTTTACATCTGAAGTCGTCGTGTAGCTAGTGGTTCCTCATTTGCGCGTGAATGGGCAAAAGGTAATTTGTTCAGGGGTGATCAGAACCTTGAGTTTACCTGCCATTTTACCATATTGATTGGTACAGGTTGCAAGGTGGTCAATAGCTGTTATGGCTGAAGTGTTGATTAAGCAGAAACCATGTGAATTGAGGTGGCAGAGACAACAGTTGCTGCTCTGAACGGTGATTCTCTGAACGGTGGGACCACAGCTGCAAGTTGCGAAATGGCTACGCTAGGTTAACATGCTGGACACGTTGCCACGCGCCAAAGACCGTAGAGCAGAAGAAGGCCGCAAGAAAACGGAACGAAAAAGGAGGGGAATCAGTTCGAGATTAACAAAAAGGAAGGTAGGGTTGCTCCTCGACGTCGAGACACGCCTGAATCAGGTGGAGATAAAATTATAAAAAAAAATCAGCTAGAGATAAAATACGGAACTTTTTTTATTATAGAAACGAAAAGATCCTAAAAATCTACGAGAATCAGCGGCGCCCAAAACGCGAGCGGCGCGCGAGCAGCCGCGACACCCCCCGACCCGCGCCGCGTTATATAAGACCCGGGAACCCGCTGCGCCGCGGCCCAGCCCAAGCATCGGCCCATTCGCCCCCACACCCGTCACACTCCTCCCCTGCTTCCACCCGCGCCGCAGCGCCGCCATCCGCGGCGGCGTTCCACCGAGCACCTCGTGCGCGCGCATGGCCGCCATGGCCCCGCACCACCTCTCCCGCCCCGCCGCGGCATCCGGCGCCGTGTCGGGGGCTCTCAACAGGCATCGCGCCTTCTCATCCACCTCCTGCTCCCCTCTCCGCCTCCCGCTCCTCCGCGCCGCCGCCACCCAGCCCGCGCGCCTCTCCGCCGCCGCGGTTTCCACCGCCGCCGCCACTATGGAGGCCGCGCCGATGGACGCCGTGGCGAAGTGGGGGCTGACCCCGCTCTCCGAGGCCGACCCGGAGGTCTACGACCTCATCGAGCGCGAGAAGCGGCGGCAGCGCGCGGGCATCGAGCTCATCGCCTCCGAGAACTTCACCTCGCTCGCCGTCATGGAGGCGCTCGGCTCTCCGCTCACCAATAAGTACTCGGAGGGCATGCCGGGGGCGCGCTACTACGGCGGCAACGAGGTCATCGACGAGGTCGAGGAGCTCTGCCGCGCCCGCGCGCTCGCCGCGTTCCACCTCGACCCGGAACGCTGGGGCGTCAACGTGCAGCCTTACTCGGGCTCGCCGGCCAACTTCGCCGCCTACACGGGGCTGCTCCAGCCCCACGACAGGATCATGGGGCTCGACCTGCCGTCGGGCGGCCACCTCACCCATGGGTACTACACGGCGGGCGGCAAGAAGATCTCCGCCACGTCCATCTACTTCGAGAGTCTGCCGTACAAGGTCAGCTCCGACAACGGGTACGTCGACTACGACAGGCTGGAGGAGAAGGCCATGGATTTCCGCCCCAAGCTCATTATATGCGGTGGGAGCGCGTACCCGCGGGACTGGGATTACGCCAGGCTCAGGGCTATTGCAGACAAGTGTGGCGCCATGTTGCTATGCGACATGGCTCATATCAGTGGTCTTGTCGCCGCGCAGGTACCAACTTGTCTGTTTCACTAGGCATTCAGATTATCGATTGCGTTTTCTGCAAAACTTATGTTCATGTACGCTTTATCAATCTAAATGTTTATACCTGTTGTTATTACCTGGTTAATTGATACCAAGCTTGCGTGCTTCATGTTCCCGAGTATGGTCGGTCACATGGCTTGTAGCTGTCCAGAGTCCAGACACATCAAAGATGACTTGTTCTAAATTAGGGGACACATCAACAGGCTTGCCACCATCAGCTGGTGCCTTTAGCTAGATAGTTGATGCAAAGTCCTAATTCTTATTTTTTCTATTCTGCTTTGTATAGGAGTGTGAATTGGTTCCCTAAGGGTCACCAATGACCCTCTTTAGTTTGATTATAATCCTAGTTTTCCAAAATGTGCCACATTGTGAAAAACTAGTAACTATTAATCGAACTAAAGAGGGCTCTGTATTTGGGTCAACATTAGTTTCTGTTCTAGAATCATGATAGTAAATATTTCTCTGGGAACATCAAAATCTCTTTCCCGCTAGAAAGACGTGATTTGCTGGTGCTGCCAATAATTTCTTTCCTGAAACGTAGCTTGGGAGTTGCCAATTTCTTCCATGAGATTTACACAAATGTTTAGGAGCGAAGGGAAGAATTTTGCCCAATGGTAATAGACTTGTATGAAAGAAAAGTTCTACACTATCTCTTTAGGTGGAGCTGGCGTGCACAGGCTTTGCCAAATCTGTTGACAATTCTAAATTCCTATGATCTCTGAATCTCTTGAAAGATAGCACAGAAATATATCACATTGAATGACTACTAATCATTAATGTATGAACATACAAACAGAGCAGCGAGTGCATGGATTCTGAATAAGAGACCATACTGATGCTATTGTTTTGTCAGGGGAATTTTGGAATGCAAAAGTTTCAAGAATTTCACAGTTTCCATAGAATTGCTGCAGAACTCTTAAATTATATGGTAGTATACTAATTAACACCTTGACTGTTCTGTAGGAGGCTTTGAATCCCTTTGAGTACTCTGATGTGGTTACCACAACCACCCACAAGAGTCTTCGAGGGCCAAGGTCGGGTATGATCTTCTTCAGGAAGGGCCCAAAGCCTCCAAAAAAAGGCCAGCCTGAGGGTGCTCTGTATGACTATGAGGACAAGATCAACTTTGCAGTATTCCCTTCGCTCCAGGGGGGGCCTCACAATCACCAGATTGCTGCGCTGGCTGTTGCCTTGAAGCAGGCTATGTCACCTGGATTCAAGGCCTATATCAAGCAGGTTAAGGCAAATGCGGTTGCCCTTGGAAACCATTTGATGAGCAAGGGCTACAAGTTGGTTACTGATGGAACAGAGAACCACCTTGTTCTCTGGGATCTCCGTCCTCTTGGCTTGACTGGTATGTGCTGCAGGATTTGTTTGCATCTTTTGGCTGTCCCTCACCAGGCTGTATGAACTTGTTCTAAAGTTGGTTTATTGAAATTGTAGGTAATAAAGTTGAGTTGCTCTGCGACCTATGCAGCATTACACTGAACAAAAATGCCGTCTTCGGTGACAGTAGTGCATTGTCACCTGGCGGTGTGCGCATTGGTCAGTATCTCTTTCTAGCCAACAGTTTTACAGCATAACAATGCTTTCATGTGATGTGTTGTCCATAAACATGGTATAGTTGCTCTTTCTGACCACATGTTTCTTAATTTGTTAGTTGTTATTGGGAAGATTATGAGTCAGTAAATTTAATCCTGTGTATGTCATATACTGTGGCCTGGGGAAGTATGCGAGCTGTGAGATGGACCAAGAATAAAAAAGTGACACAATACTGTTACAGGATTTTTCATGTAGGCTATATGCATGGTCCAATGCAATGATGCTTCCTGTTAGGGAAAGTACATTGGAGCTTGTCTAATAGGCGATCTCATGCAATGACACATCATCTTGAGACGACTGATCATACAACCTCTACAATATACTGTCGTTTTTGTTGTCTCGTAGTAGTACCATGTCCCTTAATATGTGGAATGAAAAAAAAGAAATATTGTGAGTAGCATGACAACAACAACTCATACAATGGTGAATAAGCGGTCTCATAGTTCTTAATTTTAGCCTATGAGACGGTTGTTTCGCAAAACAACCACCTCGTTCTCTCTCCTCCCCCTCTCTCCTCCACATCATCAAAAATATTACGTGCATCTGCATTAGACAACCTATGATACCGCTGACATGTAGCAATGTACTTGCCCTTATCATTGAATAGAAAGGGCCTTTTAAGTCTAAATTAATGAGTCTTATCCTAATTAGGTACTCTTGGTCCAAACAGAACGATTTTGTTCCTCTTTTATTTTTTTCTTGTAGACCAATGAACATTTTATTTAACTGTGAAGGGCAATAATAGTAGCAGTCAAGAACTTTGCATTTCGCAGGACTACATTTATCATTCTTTAGTATTTCCTCCCAGAAGGCTTAGAGTTGGTAGTTTGTCGCTGCTCAAGAAAGCAGCAACATGTACTATGGTAGTATGGCTTATGGATAAACTACAGTAAATATATCGGTTTTGTGATTTGGGTTACATTTTGATATCAATGTTTCCATGTTTATAATGATTTTTTAATCTTTTCTGTGTTTTGCATGTTTAACATCCAGCAGATTTGGCTTTCTGTATCTGTATAACTGACTGTTGAAAAGGGAAAAGAATAGACACATTAAACTCATTATGAAAGATTTTTGTAAAGAGCATTTGGAGTACTACATCTGTTAGACCATACTATGTTTCAAGCCTTTACGGGAATATGTTTCTTTTTCTAATTGTGGTCTTTTGAACTGATATTTGTCGATATTCCAATAGCTTAGCAGCAAGGTCATTATCTTTTCTGAACACTTGTTCCAGGTACACCTGCAATGACCTCCAGGGGTTTGGTTGAGGATGACTTTGTGCAGATTGCCGAGTACCTTCACCAGGCTGTGACCATCTGCTTGAAGGTCCAGGAGGAGCATGGCAAGATTCTCAAGGACTTCAAGAAGGGCTTGGTGAACAACCAGGACATCGAAAACCTAAAGGCGGAGGTTGAGAAGTTCGCCACATCGTTTGAGATGCCTGGCTTCAGGGTGTCAGACATGAAGTACAAGGATTAGATATTTAGATCACGACGTCGGTGCAAACCCCTACTGCCGTGGAACATGTCTGCCACCTTGAGAGGTGGTATCTGAATTTGGCGTAACTAGAGCCAGTAACTGCTCTACATAGCGCCGCCCTTTCTGTTGGTGTGCTACTCCATCGGTCCATTTTGTTGGAACTGTTAAAGTGTATGATTAGAGAATAATAATGGTGGAGAGCATGCTTGACATGGGTTATGATCGCTCACCTTGGTCTTCCAAAAATCCCAGTGATAAAGCTTCCCGTGTTAGTTAGCTTGACAGGCCGGTTGTGTTAGAGCGATTGAGGGGGTTGGAGCCTTTTGAGCCTTGGAGGGGACTTTAACAAGAAGGGGATGTAGTGCCTCCTAAAGCTCTCGAATCCTCTTCAATCTTCTCAAAACCGAACAGAGCCTTAGGAATTTTAGTGCAAGGTTAAAAAAACAAGTTGAATCAGAGCAATTGCTAAATATGGATACTGAGATTTTCACCAGCTATACCTCCCTGTTTATAAATTTTAAATATTTGTTTATTGTACGTGCAACAAATCACTAATTAGCGTTATCTTGTCAGGACCATGGCGGCTATTGGAAGCTACCGTTCTGTACGTATTTGTTAGGTATCACCTTCGTGATCGAGTTATATGGAAAACGGTAACGCTAGTCATAGGCCACCTCCGTGTCTCTCTCGCCCCTCACCTGTGAGCTCCACCACCGTCCGTACCCACCTTCCCAAGTCCTCGTGCCGCCCACCCGCACTCCTGAACCTGCTCCGCGTGTTCTCGCCTACGCCTCGCTGCTATCGCAACTGGTGATCGATTTTTATTCAATGTTTTCAATTTGTAATTTCTAATATTGCAACATATAATTTTGGATGTCCCAAAAGGTAAGCGTCAATGTTGCAAATATTGTTTCTGCATGTTACTAGTTTGAGCGGATATTGCACGAGGCATGATGTATAAATTGCAGTGAAAATTTTATATCTCAGAATCAGATGATAGTCAATTTTACGTATAATTTTATATGTTATAAGAGGTGATGTTCGATATTAGCTTAGTAAATTCTCAATGTTGCAACAAAGCATCCAATTGGAAATTTCCCATCGAATGTCCGGGCGCTGCTGCCGTACAAAAAAGAAAAACTCGTGAGCATTGTTCTTCTATACAGTGGCCACTGTGGCTTCCAGTTATCTCGGTAACAATGTGATGTCTTTTTACAGAATCACGGGCCTATTTTGCACATAAGTATTCAATCTCACTAAAGAAAAATGTTTTAAGTAAAATATTTTTTTAAAAAGAAGAAATTAAATTCTTCCAAAATCCAGTGATTAGAAGAGCGGCGGATAATAAGGATCCGCACAAAGAGTTGCATAGCTTAATAATATTATACCGACATGTATGCATCCATATTTGCCCACCACGTGTATTGTGCTCTTCGTCCTGCTTCTATCCGATCATTCAGCCACAAGGTAATCCGGCCATGGCTACCATTGAAAATGGGGCACACAATGGGCATTTCTGGATCATCTCACGAAGTCAGCATGAGCATAACCAGGTTTCAAAAAGGCACTTCAATATCAAGTTCTCAAATGCACCACAAAAGGTTCATACAACTCCATTTAGGTAGCAATATGCAGACAACAGGAATCACATGATTATGCCACTACAATTATTCGTTCATCACAGGCTTGTTCTCGTTGGCCTTGGGCTTCTGCTCCTTAGGCTTTTGCTCCTCCATTTTCCTGTCATAACAAGCGTAAAAAGTCAATGTTGCGCAGTTAAGGCTCTAATTCAGCAGACTGAACAGAAAATTAAATTACAATGAAATAAGATTCGGCAAATTATTTTAAGCATTGGAACAGAAACATAGTCCTGATAGCATTGTGTATGCACAGAGGTCCTGAATCATGAGAACAAACAAATCACATTCTTCAACTGGCATAACCTGTAATGGGTTGTTATCTCAACAGAATCACAGCAAAATAAATTTCATGTTTCGATGTAGAAATACTACAAACTGTTCCTCCGCAATTCAAGATAAACCTTGTGCTGTCAACAATGGGAAGCATTTTTTTTTTCTACCCGAGCACAGAACTGTTTTTCAATTGAATGCAAGGTACAAAATCGCGGGCTATCGCATTTAGCGGAGACCTTCCCAAAATGCTAAGAAAGCTATAGCGGCGCTAAGCCATTTAGCGTTTTCTTAAAAGACATGTAATTCACTACTTCAGTCACGTTGTGGCTATATAAGCCTAGTCTAAAACATGGCTAGTCTAACCCATCACCAGCCCATATTTATCTCGAACTCTGGCCGACAGCCCACTAACACATGCACGCACACATACATCGGCCTGGGGCTGCAGCAGCCCTCTCATGCTACACTCTCTTCTCTCGATCCCCTTTCTTCTTCCTCTAGCAGTCTCAAGACTCGCGACAAAACTGCATCTGAACTCTTGCCATGACCTCATGGTCTTGTCCCCCTGCGATTCCTCCTTGCTATGCTACACGGGCCCCCTTCTCCTTCGATTCATTGCACTGAACACGCCCACAGCCACAAATCCTAAGGTTCGGCCAGCGGCTGTCGACTGTTGTGCGCTGCCTCGGTACTTTGCGCGCCGGTTCGAGCTCGTCGGCTCATCGCACCGCCGTGCGCGTCCTCCGACCTAACCGCTCCGCCTCCCTGCCTCTCCCACAGCAAGCCGTTTTTTTCCTCTCCATCCACGCTGAGCGGAGCCTCCTTGCTTTTCCCCACGGCAAGTGCTGGAGATTGGCAATCGCGTGCTAAGAGCTACTGGCCGCTAGGCATTTTAGCGGCGTTATTTGACGTGTTATCGCCAGTAGCGCCAATATCAGCAATATCAACCGTATCGTAGCGCCACTGCCTCCTAGACGCTATAGCTCCGCTAAAGCAGCGCTATAGCCCGCTATTTCGTACCTTGATTGAATGCAATCAAGTAATCATGTGACAATATTTTAAAGATATTACAAAAACCTCCAAATGTGGCCCAATGGGCTATTTAACTGAGCTCAAATATACTCCCATAGGCTAGAAGGACATGTGCATCAGACAACCAAATATGATACGTACACCATGGAAGGTAAATATACACCACATTGCTTTATATTATTAATCAGAAAGGACAATGTGGCTCACTCATTAGAAAGAGGATGAAAGAATCTGTAATGCTTTTCAGCATGATCGATTCTGCTGGCTGCAGCTGCAGCTCTGCAGCCAGCATTACCTACAGTAGCTAGCTAATGCTGGTTGCAGCTGCAGCCAGCAGATGAGCATAAGCGAGCAGGCATTTATCTTATAGGAACATATTATAAATTCATATAATCAATATCTTTATAATTGAGTAATCAACAAGGAATCAAATTACAGCTGTCATCAGAAATTGATGGCCCAAAAAGCACTACCCCTTTGACCCACATTTGTAGCCATACAGATTTATTCCTTGACCAGAACACACCCAAGTTGGTATTTTACATTCTTATCATGGTAAGACTCTTACATGTGGTATTAAGACATGCTATATTGCATAAATGGCAAGTTACTCATATCAGTAGTCGATTAAAAAAAAACTTGAAGCACCCATGACTACAGCTTTAACACAATTGAGAGCGCACATACTAGACAAGGTTCAGTTAGATATTTGGACATACCCTAGGCTGCCCAAATTGAGCAATTGCATATTTTCCATTGCTTAAATTGAAATTGAGCATAGTTGTGACTGCACAAAGTATTGGTGAAGCAGCAGGTTGCAGAACAGCATGTCCACCTCATTCTCCTAATTGCTACAGTTTCTAGCTGATCTATGTAATGAGGAACTAATGACACAACCACCGATACAAACTTCATCAAATAGAATTCTAGAAAACATGCTACAATCTTAACTATCTAAAAGAAATAATACAATACAAAGCCTGGTATCCAATCAACAATCATTATAAGCACATAAGAAACATCCACACAAAAATTATAGTCTGTACAAATGCTTGGACAAGTTTGCTGAGCATAATTTCCAGGTAACGCAACAAGAAGAACAGGCACCCTACCATATTTTCTGAACTTAAGACTGAATACTGGGCTAAAACGTGCCATAAATTATAAATCCAACTGAATAAAGTAGGCTCAAATTTGAGAGTCATGCTTAGAATTGTGCTCTATGTTTATCGGTACTTCCTTGATACTTCCTTGAATGGATCATGTGAAAGGTAAACAATTCTCTAGCAGACTAAACCTTCAATGAGTGTAATAAGATAGCTAAGAAATATGTGGATCTCATTGTTATGACCTTGATGCAAACTGCATTAGTTTGCTGGCTCACGATTAGCAAAAATATGCCTCTAGGTGACTAGGTACAGCAAGTGGTCAGCAGAGACACAGGACCCGGTTGAAAGATTTGACACATTTTTGGGTTTTATTTTTGACAAACTCCCAACCAATTGAATTATGGCAATTCGCTAAGTCCTACTGTCCCAATCAGCTACTTTTCTGTGGTACAATATTCTCATATAGTTAAAAAGTTTCTACACTCTTCTCTGATCTCTGTATAAACCAAAGTCAAGAATGTTGCGACCTTTTCTACAGCATTCAAATTATTCGTATGGCACATTCAAAACCAACACAGCACTACTCATTAATTCGCACGATTGTAATGAAGCAATCCCTACAAAACTTTCACCTGCCTCCGAATCATCCCCTTATCAGCTTAATCGAGTTCAATAAAATTGCCAATCCTCTACCAGCAGGACTTATCATAGAAAGACACTTCATAATCTGAGTCAGAGGACCGCCAGCCATTCTTAATGGCAAGGACAAGGGCACCGCAAGGAATCCAGCAATGGAAACAATCTAGGGTTTATATCGCAACGATTAGTGAGGTTGAACAGTCCCCCCTTGAAATTGAATCCAGCAACCAACAAGGAAATGGAACTAGAAGGGATTTCGCACAAACGGGAAGCTTCAGGATGAGACGGAGGGATGGGCCGATAGGTACCTCTTGTCGGAGGCGCCGCCCTTCTGGCTGAGGAAGGAGCGGAAGAGGGGTGAGTTCACGTCGTAGATCATCGTGCTTCTCCTTTCTTCTTCTCCGCCGCCGCCGCCTGGAGTTTGAGGAGCTAGGGTTTGTGTGAGGTCTCGATTGAAGTCGAGGGGAGAAGCTTGGACACGGTCACACGGCTCCGGCTCTTTGTACACTGAAAGGCTGTAGATGGGCCCTGGGCCGGCATGCTTCGCGAGAAATCCCGGACCGTGTGTGTCGACGTAATCTATGGTTATGCTTTCTCCCGGTTCGAAAAATCAATTTTGTACCGTGCATGTGGGATTAAAATCCTTCAATTAAATTAGTATATGTGCATGCAAATAATTTTAGTTATCTTAAATCACTTCAAAAAATAAAATATTTTTTATATTATAAAATATTATATTATAGATTTAGGATATATAATGTACTATCACATATATATATATATATAATGTAAATATGTAAAGATAGGGAAGCGTAATGTGAAAAATATCCCACCCACGTGATCGGCAAGAATCAGTGGCGGATTAAGCGGGTAATCCAGGTAGATCTATAACTATCCTAAATTTTAGCCCAACACACTAACATACCACTTGGCAGTCCCTTTCAGTCCATGAGCACTCCTGGACGCATCAGCACTGCTAGAAGTATACTGATCGCCTCTGCCTCGAGCTCGTGATGGGTGCTTTGGGAATTATAAGCTAAAATTGCAGTTTTTATCTTTTCCTTGTTTGATTGTTCGGTACGATTGTATAATCATGCAGCTAGATCCAAAGATAAAAAAAACTAGAATCATAGCCACGCACATGGAGACGTGGTGAAAAATATTGCTCGCCAACCTGCCCGATCAAGCTCCTACATGTGGCCCAACGCGTCCAGTATAACCCACAATATAGATAGTGTGTGTTTGGTTGCTCTAGCTAAACTAGCAAGACTTAGGCTGTCTCCAACGGTGTCCTCTGAACCGTTCCGTACTCTATATATAGAGAAGATTTCGTTCTCTATTGCTCCAGCAGCGTTCTCTAAATGGTCCTCTAAAATAGAGAACGCTACAGGTTTTCTATATAAAGAGATTCTCTCTCTTCTTCTCTATTTTTTCTTTACGTTTTAAACACTGAATTAAATAAAAATAAAATATGTCCATAGCATTTGAGGTATGATAAATATGTACGTACAAAAATTTGGAACAAAATACGTTTCTAATATAAGGTTTAATGTATAGAGAATGAGATTTAAAGAACGTTGTTGGAGAGAAATGAGATATAGAGGAGAGAATTTTGTAGAGAATTCTGTAAATGAAGGATATAGAGAAGGATATAGAGAACGACGGTTGGAGATAGCCTTAGAATCTAAGTTAGACCATCCCAAATCTGGATAGACTAATGCAAGATGCTTGTATTTGATATACCCATATAAATTAAGCTTGACTTTATTTTTCTTATTTGGTTAGCTGGATTGCTAGACTACCTTCACCAATTCTTGATTTAGTGACCTTCCTTCACAACTTTTTAAGTTGTGAACTACGAACAAGTAAAGAATTCATGTAGATTACGTCATCCCCAATTGAGCTAGCAATCATATGGATTCTATAATTCCATCCATATTTGTTATATTGTAGGTAAATGAATTACAAACTAAAATATTAACGTGAACCTCTAGCAATCTGACACTTAGCCAAATTGGCATTGCAGGCTAGAGTGGTCTGATGATAACCCTACCATCTTTGGACCACCGTGCGGACATCCATCTCACGTGCGTCCATCAAACATAACAGCTTTTCTCTTGTGCTACTCGACCTAACTACCATCGGGTTTTTTAAAAATAACTGCCTCCTCGTAGCCCCTCCGCATTTGCAGGCCTTACCGTGTCCCCATGTGTTGACGCGTGGCACAGGAGCCTCCCAGCCTGCTTGCGGCAGAGCAGTCAGCAGCTCGTCCCTCCATTCGTGTGGGTCCCACGCAAAGCCCCTGCGTGTTCCCAAGCCTCTAAAATTATATTTTATTTAACTCTGTTTTTATGGATTCTCGCGCTCACGCGACCCTTGCGACGTGTGCAGTAGCTTTATAATATTATTTTGATCTAGTTTGATGTACTGTTTCTTATTTATTGTACTTATTTATTTGTACGTAGTTGTGTGTTATGATAGAAGGTGCGCAGTTCGAGTGTCCGCAAGAGCAAGAATATGAAGACGTTCCTGAGCAACAGCAGTATTTTGACGAAGGCAACTGGTCCTTGATCATATTCCGATCCTAATAACTTTCTAAATACACGCACTTACTTTATATGCATGCATGTGTCTATAACATGATGGAACCTAAACTAAGGATGTGCCTAGTTTCTTTTGAACTTCCTTGATTAAACCTGGATTGTTATATTTATGTTGTAGCTATGCTAGTTGTTTTTACATAGACTTTGGTTGGATAACCTGAAATTATGCTACACTGGTTTTACTCATATTCTAGAATGTTGTTACGGTGATAATTAAAATCATTGCATTAATTAGAATATGGAGAACCACCCAGGAAATCAGCGCAATCACAATACTACATGGCTCTGATCTTGACTAATTAATTAGAAACTTTAGCCTGTAATGGTCTTACCGAAATGGCAAGAGGGGAGTGCGTTGATGGGGTTAGCTCGGTCCTCTTGAGACGTAAATATGATCCTGGTCAAGGTGTTTTCTTCATTAGGGAGGGTTATGACCATTGCGGTCTAAAATCTTAGCGGACTGCTGCAAGTTAGGGAATCTTTGTAAAGGCCTTGTAGTGAATCCCTGCCACTCACCTCGAAAGTGTTTAAGGGGTTTGCAAACCCGGGCATCAAGGAAAACGCGAGTTGTGGGTAATGTGTACAACCTCTGCAGAGTGAAAACTGATATATCAGTTGTGCTCACGGTTAAGAGCGGCTTGGAACCCTCATATGATAATTGAACTTAAAGATGATCTAAGTTGATGTTCTTTATTCATGATATTTTACCTATCTCTTTTGTTTATTTAAGGGCTGGTATATATTTACATTTAGTTAATGCTTGCTAAATAAAACTTGGTCAACTAAAAATGCTTATCACAGTCAAACTATGTCGGCTTTTCCTTGATTTTGGCCTTGCATGTCATATAATTTACTCCACGTGCTGAGTACCAACCATAAGTGTACTCACGCTTGCTTTATTAAAATCGATACTGCTTAGAACAAGATAATTGTTCGAAGTTCCCTGAAGATCTTGAGGAGTCCTAGGCGTATATTTCCCAATCATCTACCTGTGGAGTTGAAGTCCGCTGCTACTTATAAATATTTATTTATACACCTAAGATTAAAACTTTCGGTCATGTAATAAAGTACTATAATACTCTCTTTCGTTATGACATTGTTTCGGGTATACACTTGTAACGTCTATCATATGTGTGGAACTTGATCCTGACGCAAATATGAGATGCATTCGGTTCTTTTCCAAAACCGGGTGTGACACCACCCCGCCAGCTGCTCCCTCCCCGAAGGCCGCTGCCGCCTGCACCCCTGCAGCCACGTCGCCACCCGCTTTGCTGACCGACGCTACCCCCGCCCCCTCCCCTCCCTCCTCGCCAGCCCTGCTCTCCTCGCGGCACCCCTGCAAGCCGCTGCCGCCCGCCCCACTTCAAGCGCTGACAGCGCGTTCCAGTATGTCGGCGGTGAGACTCGTGTCCTCATCGTGCCTTGCTCGGTGACCTTCCGCGACCCGACGGCGAGGGTGGCCAAGGTGGCCGGCGGCGTGGAGGTGCACGCGATCAGGCACCGCCTCGCCGACGATGAGGGCCTCGAGGATGTGCTCGTGTCAGCCCAAGTACAGGCCAACCTCTCTACCTGCAACTTTTCTGTCGCAAGAAAGGGCAAGATGGGCAATCAACCCACAAAAACCTTTTTTTTGGAGCTGAGAGTACCCTCTTAGCCAAACACCTCATCTAGAAAGCTCCAACGCCATTTGAAGCATTCTCCGGCTGGAGTTTTGGAGTTGAGCAGAAAAAAGGTGGAATTGGTGCCATGCCAAATAGGGTTTTAATAAGAGCATAGATGAGGGGTTCTAGCGTGTGCGCATGTGTGTGAGAGAGAGATATAGAGAGAGGGTGCGCTTGCTGATGGAGCAAGGAGAGTAGGAGAGGGATCTTGCTGGAGGAGGAGGCTCACCAGCACAAAGGGTGAGCAGAGTGCAAACTTTAGGTCAAGTGCAGGGCAGTAGAGGGGATACGTATGGCCATTTGGTGGGAACAAGATGAAGCAGCAGATAAATTAAAGGAGACAAATATGGCAATCGGATAAAAAAGGTTCAATTGAATAAATTTTCGGGTACGACGGTCTTTGTTAGCCATTGGATCCTCTGTGCGGTGCATAATTGTTATCAGACATAAGATAGGTTGCATTGGCAACTGTTAGCCATTGGATCCGGCATTATTTTTTATCGACAGCAGAACAAACATGGTATTTTTCCAAGTCTTTGAAAATATCCACACGATACAAAATACAATGATTTGGATATGCATGAATTTTTTCCACACCCATCGTGAATGGACTGATAAGCTTATTTGCTCGATAAGCCACCAAGCCAACATACGCGGGAGATCATTGAAATTACTATCTGACAAACTGTGCTTAGCCTTCTAAGTCAACATCACGAGTATGAAACGAAGCACGGTCCAGTATTTTGGACACCCTTTTGATTGCTCGTATATATTTTCCCCACTAATTTTTTAACCGTCTTGAAGTTTGCTAACCCCTTTGCACTACCAACCAATAGCTCCACTTTGGTTTGGCGCAACAATTGGCTCAGAAAATCACCGTCATCAAATTCGTCGGCACTACCATGATTACTACCACCATCGATGGGCCCCTTGCCGACACCATCGCCGTAGCATCTACCAACACCATCATCATCGCCGCCACCCTCACAAAAATTATCATAAGCATCAAACAATTTATCAAACTCGACATCTTCTATGATTTCATTGAGTGGATTTTCCGTCGGTGGGGATGCTTTCTCGCCATGATACGTCCAAATCATGTAATTCTCAACAAAACCACCCACCAACACATGCGATCTGATTGTAGTTGTGTCGCTAAATACTCTCACATTCTTGTAGGTTTTGCATGGGCAAGGTATTCTCGGTGTCTTCTTATTTCTTGCGTGATTTTCCGTTTATTAAGTTCTCCAAGAAAATAGGCATCCGTCCCTCATGCTTTGTACATCCATATCCTATCTATTTCTGAACATCAACAAATAATTTAAATGGATTAAAACAATCTCTTCAATAATTTTGTAAATAAATATATACTCTTATGTAGGCGTAGATGTTGGAGAAAAGTCAATTTAACATGTACTAACTAAAAAAATAAAAACCCAACCTATTATTGTGCTGCTAAATCTTAGAAAAAAATCTATCATGCATATGTGTAAAGATAAAAAAAAACAAATCTTGTTATCTTTTCTCCATGGATCTAGGAAATTATTTACTTAGGAATGAGGCTAAAACTTATAGACTGAGTCCAAATGATTACATAATCTTGTTCTCCTACTAAAATAACATAACTTTATCGAAAAATTTGAAGCAAATGGAGCTCCAAATGACAAACCACACCATGAAGATCTAGATATGGCTAGAAGCAAAGAGGGCTACATTTGAGCCCTAAAACTAAAAAAAAGCTTAGAAAAATATGGTATTAGCATCAACTTACCTTCTATATCCCTCAACTCGAAGGAAATCAAGTTTAAAACCTTCCCTCCCTTTTTCTTTTTCTGGATTTTTGGGTAGCACCTCCCCCGAGCAAGTTATAGGCTGTCGGGAAGAGGAAGAAGGTGGCAGCCATATTTTATCGAGCATGTTTAGGGGCGGGTGCATCACCCACCCCTAAAAATGCTTTTCCAGGGGTGGGTCATTTGCTACAGTAACCGCGCTCTTGTCACACCCGATTTATAAGAACATAAACCGAGCAATCATATATGCGCCAGGATCAAGTCACGCATATATACAACAGAATCATCAAGATATCATAACACGTATCTCGAAATAAAAGCATATAAATCATAAATGAATATCTTTATTACAACTGAATCAAGAATCAGTTCAAGAAATGCGGAAGCGTAAAAAAAATAAATACAAGAAGAATAGGGCGCCACAGGGACGTCGGCTGGGAGACAACGCCTAGAAATCATCGAGTCCGTAGATGTAGTCCTCCACGTCGTCTGGTATTGAGCCGCAGTCGAAGATATCCCAAAGAGAACAGAAGAGTGGAAGAGGCAAGTGTGAGTACACAACTTGTACTCAACAAATATAACACAAACTATGAGGCTCTAGGGTTGGCTGACTCAACTGCATTAGCTTTTAATCTTGGCAAAATTTTATTAAAGCTATTTACTACCAGTGGATGAATTACCATAACCCAAGTTACATAATAATTAATCAAATTTAATCATGAGTCTACTGAAAACTAAGCCAAACCACCAAGATAAACCCCACTAATCAGACGGAGGATCTAGGCTACTCATGACCGTGAGCACGGCTAGTATACCAGTTTTACACTCTCGAGAGGTTGCACAACTTTACCCACAAGTCGTGAGCTACGCTAGTTGTTCATCACACTTCCTTAGGTGGGATGACTAGCAAGCGCACTACGAGACCGTTACAAAGGATCACGTTAGTAAGGTGTAACCGCTAAGGTTCCTGGATCAGCGACAATGGGGCCCACCTCACGGAGGTACAAGCACACAGCACAGACCAAGCCGGAGGAGCAGGGACCATTGAAACTTACCACCCCTCTTGCCCCGCAGGTAAGTTACTCCCAAACCAAAATGACCTAATTAGTAAGTCAAGACCGTCCCATTCCAGTCTTGTGGTTGCGCGGTTGTCCCAGGTTGTCGCTCTATGAACCGGTCCTTAGGGAGAGTGGCCAACCAAGCACTAAGCACCGTGCTGGCCCTCTAAACCAAGTTTCTACAAAAACATATTTTAACGAGACATGGGCCGCTCAAGCACACAGCACAGAGGGCCACTCTCAGAATCCAGTTACATATACCATTAATCAAGTTTAATTACAAAGGACCATTATATGTGATAGCGCGGCACCTAGCACAACTAACCATAATGCAACCCAAGGTATTTATATAAAGGATACAAGTGGCTAGGAAATCCTTATAGGCATACAGTATTAAAATGCAGTATGAAATTGTATTTAAAAGTGATAAGATGTTCATGTTATACTTGCCTTCCTCAAAGTTCTCCTGCTGCTGCTCAAAGGCGTCTGAAGAAGGTGGCTCTTGGTACTCGTCCAAAGGCTCAGCGTCTACTCACGATCGCAACGCCAAAACATGGTCCAGCACATACACATACATGCAAACAAAGACAAAAGATAAGAAATAATACAATATTATATAGAAATAGCACACAAAACTATGATAGAACTGTTCTACGTGTTATAACGATCGCGTGAGCATGAGAATCACCTAAAACGGAGCTGAACGCTAAATCTAGGGCTAAAACAAGGTCCAGGGACCTTTCTGCGAGAAATCAGAACTTCCAGGGACGTCCTGGGCAAAAACTAGGGACCTAAACATAGTTAAAGGGTAGATCCAGGGTCTAACTCATGAAAACACAGGGCATGGACGGCGGACCCAATTTCCAGAAAGCTTAGGGAGCTCTGGTGCTAAAAGCAGGACCTAGATGGAATTTCTTTTGAACGGCGCCAGACTGCGGGTTGATTTCGGGAAAACAGAGGGACTCTTTAACAAAATAGCCAGGCCAAACCGGTATCTTCTAATCAGGATCATTGGATCGCGATCTGGTGGCTCTGATCTACGGCCCGGGCAAACGGGCGCTCGGAGCGGCGGAGTGGTCGCCGGAGTCCGATCTCCGCGACGGCGCCTTGCCGGCGTAGGCCGATCTCGGCCGTTCGGGGATCAAAACAACTCAAGCCTGGGTCTAGGAGGTTCAGCGCGACATGGGTAAACCACCTACGGCTAAGGCGGGGCTCGGGAAGGCTCGGGGAGGAAGAATCGACGGCGGGATGGATCTGCACGACGGCGCATCACCGGCGCGCGCGTTCCGGTCTAAGAGGGGGCTAAAGGTCTACGACATCTAGCGCAAAAGGACCAAGGTGACATGCTGAGGCTCACCGAGGGCCTGAACGGATCGGAGGGGCGGCGCAAGCTGGTCGGCAATGAGGGCCGAGCGGCGGAAACGGCGGCGCTCGCGGGGAGAGCTGCTGCAGGGGTCTTCCGGGCTTCTAATCTCCACGGATCGGCTCAGGGTGTACCTGTGGAGGAGCCACGGGGGTCAGGGGGGTTCGGGGATTACCGGCGGCGAGGAATCGTGAGGGCGGAGCATCTCGCCGGCGGCGGCTTCGGGTTCAATTCCGGCACGGGCAGGGCTCGGGGTCACGGTTGAAGGCCTCGGGAGGCTTCCTGGCACCGAGGTGGAGTTGATGCGGGGCTTGGCAAGGATGGAAATGTAGCGGGGCGACCGGACCACGGCGGGGTAGAGAGCTTGGTGTGGCGGAGCAAGGCAGTACGGCGCTGGAGCTCGGTGGCGGCTGCAGGTCTTAGGGTTAGGGTTCCAGGGGCGGGGAAAACCCTTTTGTAGGGCGGCGGAACGGCCTCGGCGTGCGGGCCGGGCGCGGGGCTCGCCGGGATTCTCAGGCGGCCGGTGTGCGGGGAAGAAGAAAGAGGAAATAGGGAAGGAGGCGCTGACTTGCGGGCCCGGGGCGTCAGCAGAAGAAAGAAAGAGCAGGGAATGGGAGATGGGCTGCCGATGGAAAGCGGGGAGCGACCGATGGGAGGCGGAGGCGGAGGCGGGGGCGGCCGATGCGGGGCGGCCGATGTGGAGCGGCCGATGGAAAGCGGCCGATGTGGACAAGCTGGATCGGCGAAGCAGAAGCAGTGCGCGAGGAAAGAGAGGGTTCGGTTCAGGGGAGCGGCCGATGGAAGCAGGGCGCGGCCGATGGGGACGAACTGGGGAATCGGCCGTAGGGGAAAGGAAAAGAAAGGGGCTGTAGGTGGGCTGCTGGCTGACTTCTCTTTTCTCTCTCTCCTTTTCTTCTCTTTTTCAAACTAACTCAATTCTATTTCAATTCAAATGAGATTCGAATTCAAACTTAACCATTCAAACAAACAAAAGAGATGCACCAGCATGAATGCACAAACATGTTGACCCTAAAATAAATTTTAGTTACTTGTGGTATAAAATTAATTAAATGCAAGATAAGTCAAAGAAAACCTTAGAAATTTTATTTAAGCCAAAATAAGTTCATTAAAAATTAGGAAATTTATATTAGGGTGTTACAGCTCCTTTGTTGAAGCGGGTTACCTATTGACCCTCCCTGGAAAAAATAGGGTGTTGCTACAAATCATTTTTATAGTAGTGTAATCCACCTTTTTTGTTGAGCTCTCTGCAATGCTAATTGTGTCATCTTAGCTCATATGCATTATTCCATTTTTTCTTTTTTTTACCATAGGGTGCCCGAGGTAGGAAAACTGTCGCATTGGGTGTGACATAAGGAAAAAAATGGCATGAGGCTCTTTGCATGGTTCGGTTGGTGGCTCCGACCGGGACTAAATTTTCTATCTCCTTTTATCCACTTCTTCCCCCGCCCGAGCCATTCCTCCATTGTTCTTCCTATTCTTGGCTCGGGTGAGGGGATGTCATGCGCATTTTCTCCACAATTTGTGAAGGCTTTTGATTCCCCGTCCATCCAACTATTCTAGAGGTTAGAAACTTCATCCTCTCATCTTCCATTGCTAGTGTAGCTCATTTTATGGTTTAAAATTAGAGAAATTTGAGGTTTTTATATTGGAAAAAATATTAGAGTTTTCTTGATTTATACACCATTTGAGCTCAAATTTACTTAAGGTTTTCATGTGTAGATGTGATTTACTTGTATTAGTTAATCAAAATGAGCATATAGAGTGTAATGTTATTTTTTGAATGGGAGTATATATATATATAGAGAGAGAGATGAACACTATTTAAAAAAAATGTAGATATTAAAATGAGTATATACAATGGGAGTATGAAAAAATATAGATCTGAAAATGAGTATATAGAAAAATAGATATTAGTTGAGTATAGTACAAATTTTTTATTTTTAGAATGGGAATATATATGCACGCATGGAGGGATTACTAACGGTTAATGACTAATTAATGTTTATTATTGTTGATATTAGTTGATGTAGTTAGCCATTGATTTAATTTATTATTATTTTATACATGTGATAATTTTCCTAGGTGCATTTTGCGGTTGATTTGTTTATAATTGTTATAGTGTATTGAATTTTAGGTTGTAATTATGTATTCTGAAATAAATTATTTTGACACTCTAATGAGTAATTAATGTTTAATCTGTAGAAATGGCTTTGCAACATGATGCATTAGTGCGCCGTGTGTCCGCTCAGGCATCGGTACACAATCATTTGAAGCCCACCGTACATTCCCTTGAGTTCCACAGTGTAGAGCGTCTTGGACTTGTTCGGGGTCGTATTCATCGTATGATTAAGAAAACATTTGATTGCCTCGCAATAGGTAATGCAAGCATTATGCAAATTTGAGTGTGAATTTGATGTTGAGTTGCATGGTACGGATGATGATCGTGAGTTGATGGCTCGACGCAATGCGAGGTGTGAATCGGAGATGGCAAAAATTGACCGTTAGGTGTCCAGAGTTTGCGACACGTTTCATGAGGTATCGATCAATTGGTCTGATGAGTAGTTTGTACTAGCATGTAGCTTATTCGGTAATTTAGATGTTTTAATTAATCATGTTGTGTAATGGATAATTTAGACCTTTTAATTAATCATGGTGTGTAATGGATATTTGGATCTTTTAATTTTGGAGATTGTTGAATATTGTTGTATTTTGGACCTCTTAATTTATTATTCATGTTGTGTGATGGATTTTTAAATACCATATCATGCAATGTAGATGGGCCGGCAATGGATGTACAATGTTGACCGACGTTCCAAGGAGTTCATTAATGGACTGCATTATTTTTTGGATGTGGCCTAGGCAAACAAGCGGAATGGTTTCATGTGCTGCCCGTGCAGAGATTGCCAGAACAAGAAGGATCACTCCTCTTCAAGGACCCTTCATAGCCATATTTTTGCTAATGGTTTTATGTCCAATTATATTTGTTGGACCAGCCATGGAGAAAAAAGGGTTATAATGGAGGACAATGAAGAAGAAGATTGTGACGACAACTTTCCTGGCCACGCTAGATTCGGTGCCTTTGATGGTAATACTACAATGAAAGAGCCTGAAGGAGAGGCGGCAGATGATGATCCCACCAACGATCTTGAGCAGGCGTTGCGCGATGCATGTGAAGATTGTGAAAGTGAGACGGAGAGGATGAAGTTCTAGTAGCTGTTAGAAGACTACTGCAAGTTGTTGTACCCAAGCCTGGTTGGATTCAGTGGGAGAAGCGCCACATCATCCTCAAGCCTACTGATTAGGCATCAAGGCTAGCATCTCCCAGCAACATGAGCCGCCTTCTCCGCCAGCTGCACCACAACATTCTCCGTCACCACCATCTCCTAGGCAGTCGTCATCTCCTACTTCACCTCCTCCTAGGCAATCGTCTCCTGCTTCACCTCATCCACCGCTGGCAAAGAAGCAAAAGCACCACCGAAGAAGCAGTCATCAGTTAAAGAGCCTCCGAAGAAGGAGCAGCCGAAGAAGAATGTTAAGGAGGCTCCTACGAAACTGTGGGACCGTTCTTATGAAGAATGCAAGAGGCAGAGTCAGATCAAGGTTAAAGAGCACTTCAAACCGAAAGAGCCAGAGAAGAAGCAACCAATAGATCCAAGCAAGTTGGCCTTTTTTATTGGAATGGCCGAAGTAAATAGGTTCTGCCTTCGGACTACGACCGCTCGGTTACCAAGTCATTCAAGAAGAAAAAAATCTGCTGGGTCATCGTCTGATGTTCCACAACTCGGAGCCCAAAATAAGCAATCAATACCACCGCTCGTGGTGCTACTAGCAGATCAACAGGGGCTACTTGATTTTATGAAAAGCTCGGGTCTCTTGGTGGCTGAGGTTGCAGGGCGTAGAGAAGTTGCAATTCACCCCGGAGTTGCTATATGGAAATATGATTTTGGCAAGAGCCTTATTCCCTGTGAACTCGTGCTTGAGTTTCCAACACAAATGTGCCGGCTACATGATTACTACATGCTCGCGTCTTCCAATGGCGTGTTCATGATGGGTGTAAGGGTTAAAGATGAAGATTACTTTCATGGCGAGAATATGATATGGTTGCATTTTGAAGAATCATACCAACTATACCATCAAGATGCCCTCGACATCTCTTTCATCAGTACTTGGCTTCTGTAAGTGGTGTTCTTTAGTTTTCATTTACATAGTTAGTGAATCTTATTACATGCTCTCAATCTATTCCTTGTTTCTTTTGTATCATGTAGAATGGAGATTCAAACTTGAAGGAGGAAAAGGTACTTTTAGTTGGGCTTCGTCGACCTAGTAGATGTAAATTGCGTTACTCTAAAGGACAACCCTCAGGAAACATTTAATAACTTATACAAGTTCTTATCCATTCAGCATTACAAGCAGAATATAATATTTCCTTATAGCTTTCAGTGAGTGTTTTCTGCCATGTAACACTTTTACTTTTGTATAATTGAATTTCTTTAACACTAACAAGAAGTGGCTCTGTATAATCTTGCAGAAACCACTGGATACTAATTACGATAATTCCTGACATGAGCTATCCTGACATGAGCTTAGCGATAGTTTATGGACTCATTGAGGAAAGGTCTAGAAGATTGCAAAAGCATGACCAACATGTTGAAAAGGTAATTCCGAACATACCGCCTCAATCAACATTATTTTGTAATCATATGATAAATATATTTATTCATTCTCGATCATGCGTAGGGTTTGGAAAAAGTTACATGAAAAACATCCAAGTAATTTCAGAAGTGACGAACTTAAATTGAAGACAGACTTTCCAGTCGGTACTAGATGCTGATTTGCACGTTTCATTTTTTTATTATATATTCAAATGGATAGCTGATGACTTCTTTTCTCTTAAAGTGTTTGAGGCAGGCACAGGGCAATAATTTATGCGCATACTATGTTTGCGAGTTCATTCACAGTCTAGTAGGTCCTTACAAGTCATATACTTCTTGGCAAGAGGAAGTAAGTAATAAACAACATTTCACAATGTTTCAACTAATTTTGAAAATTGTCATAATTAGTATTTTTCGCTTTTTTATAGATCGATAGGATGCGGGATCAGCTCCTTCCATAGGAAAGAGTTTTGACAATTCAAGAAGTCCTGGCAGTATTTATTTATGAGTAGGTCATCAACAAAGATGGTGAATTCCACTATGATGGACACAATCTTGATACAAGTAGTAAATATAGCATAGATGTTATATAAAACTTTGTTGCACTTTGTATGTATATATTTATATATATATGTATGTTATACTTTGTATGTATATGTATATATCTATGTTTCAATTTATATATACATATACATATGTAGGAACGTATAGCAGTACTATAGAAGAATAAGTAATTTTGAATATGAAAATATAAATGAAATAAAAAAGAAATGAATTGAAAGGAAGACAGGAAAAACAAAAAAAAAAGGAAAACACCAACCGGGACTAAAGGGGGGACCTGCCTCGCCGGGGTGGGGAGCCCCTTTAGTCCCGGTTGCCTGACCTGAGACTAAAGGGCCGAGCCTTTAGTACCGGATTGGGTCCCGGTTGGGAAACCAGAACAACAGTGGTTTTCCAACCGTGACTATAAAGCCTTTCTGTACTAGTGCTTCGTTCTGCAAGTAGATTAGGAGACCACACTGTTCAAGTCATGGCCTGTTTTTGAAGTACAAATTAGCTACTCCATACATACATAAAATGGTATGTTCTGAACATCAACTTGATCCACACTACATACATCACTAAAAGCCTACAATTGCTTCATATTTGTCACAATCAAAGGATAACTTGATCAAGAGCAAATGGAAAGGAGATAGAAAGTGTTGTTTCTGCAGCTCTGATGAAAATATTCAGCATCTGTTTTTTGACTGCCATGTAGCAAAATTTGTTTGGCAGGCTGTGTACTTTACTTTTGCATTGACCCACCTTGCAGCATTGCAAATACGTTGGGGTCATGGCTTAGAGGGTATACTGCAAAGATTAGAAAGCAATTGCTAATTGGAGCGTCGGCTCAGTGCTGGGCTATTTGGCTATATCGAAATGATGTTGTGTTCCATCGATCGTGCCCTAACTCTTGTTTGCAGGTAATCTTCAGAGGGACCTACTGGGCGAGGTTCTGGTCACGGCTGTCTGAAGAGGAAGTGATGAAGTTTGTGAAAAACAATTGTCAGCGGTTGGAAGGGGTGGTAATTGAGCTTTTCACCAGATGGGGATGGAACTTTAGAAGCAAGATTGATATGTAATCTTTCTTTTCTGCTTTTTCCTGGTTCAGACCAGCTAGTTTTTATCGGAGTTTATTCCTAGCTATGCTATAACAGCCTGCGTGTTGTGCCCTTGCTTGGTGGCTGTAGTCATTCGCATGTGAATGATCAAGGCCGGAACATTCCATATTCTAAAAAAAAGAAGGTTTAGCTCTTCTCCAAGAAACCATGCCCTAAGGGGAATATCCAATGATGTTAAACAAGGTTGCTTATACAAACTTTTTTCTGATAACTGGTTCTTTACCTCAGAAGTGGTAGGAACCGAAGGAGCCTAAAGGGAAACTGGTTGAATGTCCCGCGCTCCTTATTGGTGGTAATTTCTGGTGAGTTCTTGATGACGGAAGTAAATATTAATGTCATAGACTGTTTTGTCATGGAGCATGTGGTATTTCTAGAAAATGTCTATGGTTACGATGTTAGGAATATCATATCCTAGAGTTCATCTTTCTGTTGCACTCAAATAACTCATACCAATGGATTTTATATGGGAAACAGGAGTGTCCGATCTTCCGCCAGGAGAAGATAACTATCGATTGGTCGAAAACTTGACACAAGTGATTCGGCTTCAGATCAACAAGACCCGACCCCGCAATCGAAGCACCACGTCACCTCTGGTTGCCAACCATACGCCACGAAGGCTAATCCGTGCCTGCAAATTAAATAAAAGAACACAACTAAGAATGAAGAAGAATACAGCAAAAAATTGCAAATAACTGATTAAGCTCACATGTAGGGGTCTTACAAACTGATAACAGCAAAACTGCTCTTAACAGATTAATCTAAGCAAAGCAAAACCCTAACTTTGGCAATGACTAATGAATATAAATATTTAGGATCGGCCAAGAAACCCTAGACACGTCCCTAATGGATGCCAACACGATGCACGGCCCAATGACCTAAATAACTTGTTTAGACGATTCCTGTTGACTTGGACCAGATATATAATAACGTGGGACTAGTGACATTGGAAAGGTTATCTCATTAATTTTCCATAGATATGTAGAACATAAAAATTGGACTTTATTTGTGGTCTGGGCGATGATTTTAAGGTGACCTAGTCTAGGACTCCGAGTTGGACTTGAATGTGGTACGTTGTGGGTCTTCACCTGGTCTTTTGCTCCTCCATGCCTCTCTTCACCTAAGCCTTTTCATTGTTACTAATTAAAATAAAGCAAACCATTCTCAAGATTACTAAAAATACATAGGAACAACCTCACCTTATATTTTTCTTGAATTGTCATATCATGTGTGCCATGCCCACATCATTCTCCTGTTGTTGGGAGCAAACCATCCGCAGTTTGCCTGTAGTTGTAGAAGATGTCATAGGTGAAAAATCAACAATGCTTCCCTTCTTAAAATTGAACATGTTTCTTTAAAGGAAAACTATAGGTAGGAACTTGAGATGGCAAGATTAGTGTTAGTGCAACCCTTCATTTGATCACATTATTGCACAGTCAAAGGAGATTTCATAATTGAAGAAACATAAATTCGATGCACTAGTAAAGTAATATGTATTCCTAGAAAACCATAACAATTTGAAACATGCAAAAAGTCTCTCTCCCCAAACAACTTAAATTACGCGGAATATCAAATTCAATAAAACCCAAAGTATTTAGAAGATAATAACTTAAGTTTATGATTTTTGGTATTTGTTACGATCATAGATAAATCCGCAAACTCACGGAATATCGTCGTAGCATTTTACCCGTGAGTATTTAGGGGTGTTGTATTTATATTTCCACTGGGAAGGGGATGGTTATAGAATAGGTAAATTAATAATTAATTCTTGATTGAATATCCAATGCACAAACAGGGGTAAGGATAATATGAATATGGAGGTAGTGTGACACACAAGTTTACTCAAGTTCATTGAATAGATAGGCAGGGAGATAGGAAGAAGAGAACTACTAAAACTTATGTACTTCTAATGTAAACATACAACTTATATTGCACACACATACACATATACATGATTAGGACCAAACTCTAGACTCCCATGCACTACCAGGAGAACCGCACATGACTAGCAGAGGAGCAACCAACTCGGCTACTTTATGGATCTCCTACCGCTCGACCTGAACATGGAGGATTACGGAGGACGGACAAGTCTGACACCACCTGCCGCCTACCTCTACAAACTATGGGGGTAAAGCCGCATCCAACAACACTTGACCAACCCAGGCCGTATGCCTGCATTGATAAGTGATACTCTAATACCTACACGGAGCCCCGACCCTCCGGTTCGATAGATATTTTACTAGAGCCAACATTCAAATACTAGAGCCGATGCCATGGTGTTGGCGTTTCTTAGCATCACAGATAAATCCGCAAGTGCACGAAATACCAATGTAGCATTTTAATCGTAAGTAATCTCGGGTGTCATATTTATATTTCCGCAGCGAAGGCGGTGGTTTAAAGAATTACAAGGTTTAGGATAATATCGTGATTAATATCCAAAGTTTGAGCAGGATAATATAGTTGAGAGGTAGTGTGACACAAAACAAGCCAAACTTAGATAGAGATAACTAGGATTAGAGAGAGAGAGAGAGAGAAAAGAGCACTCAAGGGCATATGAAGATTATTCCTATCTAAGCAAGCATAGCTCATACTCGTATACATATACACATACACATACACATGCTTAGGATTGGGCTCTAGGGTCCCAGGTACTACTGAGAGAACCGCACATGACTGGCAAATGAGCTGCCAGCCAACTCAGCTACTTTATGGACCTCCTACAGCCACTACCCAAACGGGGAGGGTTACGCTGGACGGATAGGGCTGTCACCACCTGCTGCCTTCCTCATCTAACCATGGGATATGACAGCATTCAAATGTAACCATTAAGCTAGACACCATGTCTGCATTAAAGATTACCACTCTAGCCTCACGCAAGGACATCCGTGTCTACCAGGAGCCTTAGTTCTAGAGCACCCAGTTAAGGGGGATGAAACCGTTGCTGTGGCCTAGATGTCTTACCACGTCTAAACATGCAAGATACATGACTCAAGTATGAACTATAAAAGGATCACATACTAACCATAAGCATATGAACCAAACACAAGCTAGGATAAGGAAATAAACTTTACTACTAAACTCAAGTCATTACATAAAATAGAAGATACAAGACCATACCAAAATCTTCATGAAGACTATAAGACCTTGAAGAACTACTCTCCACCTACACTCCACTAGCCTAGAGACCTTTACAAGAGAGAGTGAGGCTACATCTTGGTGTGTTCGTTTAGAGGGACCTCCCCTTGTATTTATATGCTTGGACAGGTAGCTCTCGGCTGGTGAACTCGCGCAAGTCATACACAACCAACCTTGGGGAGGCTTTAGGAGATGACACGTGGAAGCTTAAGTCGGTTGGGGCTAAATTGGTTTGGCCGAACCATTAGTTCGGCCGAACTGGCCTTGGGGCCAACCGACTTCATCCTCGGTTCAGTCCTTG
This sequence comes from Panicum hallii, assembly GCF_002211085.1. Classification (NCBI taxonomy): domain Eukaryota; kingdom Viridiplantae; phylum Streptophyta; class Magnoliopsida; order Poales; family Poaceae; genus Panicum; species Panicum hallii. The sequence goes on from NC_038044.1 coordinate 52,642,549, forward strand.
ACAAGTGGACCCTTGTGCCTCTAGTTGATGATAGAGCTCGAGTTGAGTCAGTTTGTTTCGGTTGTGGGCCCTCCAATCCATGTGATGCTTGCGTGGCGAGCGTGATTGGTTGAGGCTTTTCTCCTTGGATCAAAGGGTAGGTTTTCTCCTTCATTTTCCGCTAAATTCCTACATACATGGCTTTCTCCAAGGACATGTGGAATGTAGGGGTTTTATTAGTAGCATGTGTATAAGAAATGCAAGTTTCTTCTTATTTGTGGTCAAATTGACGCACATTTTTGGTCCGTAACAAGCACCAACACATGGCACTAGATTTACTCATCTAGTCATAAAAGGTATATGATATACATATAAACTAAGCGAGAAGCATACGTTCGATAAACCAAAATATGAACCCCACATACTAAAGATAAAGAAGATAATTCTATTAAGGATATCCGAGAATTACAAAGAGAAAAGAGTACTATAGCCATACCGAGCTCTCTCCAAGCAACCCCGACCGGAACCCGTAGAAGAACTACTTCAGCCTAAACTCCACTAGCCTATGGACTAAAGCAAAAGCGAAGAGTGAATGAGCAACTTGGTGTGTGTCTCTAAATGGAGCACCCCTTTAGTATTTATAGCCTTGAGTAAGGCGATTGAGATAGGTTTCTGCCTGCCAATCTAGCGTAACTGTCTTAAGGAAGTGATGAGGAAGCTCCACGTGCCGGCTGCTAGTGAGGCGGTGCAAAGATGGTTCAGCTGAACCAGGGGGTCGGCTGAACCACTTTAACCGCCTCTGGCCACCGCCTTTGGTAGGGTGGCTATAGCATGTGGGCCCTATTGTCAATGGTCAGTGCCTCGTGCATTTTATGTTGGTTTGGTCATTTTGTGGGCCCTTTGATCCGTGAGAGGTTGAGGTGGCATCGTGTGATTCATCGGTGTTGCGTTCTTGCCACCTAAGGAATGTTTCTCCTTGATTTTGCTCAATTTCCAACATGTCGGTGTTTTAACGCTAAGAGCACCGAGGGATAACCCCGAGGTGGTAAGTTGTAGGTGAGGTATCGCCGAGATCAGAAACTCGAAAGTACAAGGAACATAAAGATTTAGTCAGGTTCGGGCCACGTGGTGCGTAATACCCTATGTCCTATGTGGTAGTTTGTATTGTCTGTTGGAGGGGGTCCTTGCCCGTCCTTATATAGTCTGGGGGGACAGGGTTACAGATATCCTAGCCAGATACGACCTTAGGAGTCCAACTCGAGTGCCACTCGGGTAATTTTCTTCTGTTTCGACTAGTACTACTCGTGTCCATGTATCTTACAACAGGTATAAGGTATGGGACATGCCCCATCCCTTATTCTAGAATATTCATACCATGTGCGCAATCCCGTGGCTCCGGGACTAACAAGCCCCCGAGCTCTTCGTAGCCAAGTACTGCAGGCTTTCGAGTACTTCTGAAGGCGTCTTCCAGTTCTTCCAAAACTCCATCTTGAAGGTATCTTCTAAGTACTTCCTTGGCTCCCTCGAGGCTATGAGGTGCTCATGCCCTGAGTAGTCTTCTGTTATATGGAGTAGCCCTCGCCCCCAAGGCTTAGGTTGAATTGAAGAATTAGGCTGGGGGTCAAATTAGTCTTGAGTCTTCTAGTCTTTATCTTTCAAAATTTAAAAATAAGCCATTGATGACATGTGTCCTATAGCCTCGGAGTCTTGAATCCAGATCCCAAGGTTTGAAAAAAAGGACCCAAAAGGTCATGGCATGGGTTGTAGAATAAGTTAAGAGTTTGATTTGATGGTTAAGATAGGCAAATTGACTTAGAAATTCAAAAAACTATTTTTCGGGATGACGTCCTTGAAATAATGGTTAAACAAATAACTTCCCCAAAGAGGTCCTAAATTATCGTTCAAAACAAATCTTATCCTGAGAAAAATTCTTCAGCTTTCACACAGTGATTCCGGGCCCCCTGCTGGTTGTTTAACCATGCCGTGACTTAGTGTTAACCCATGCTTTCACTTACCTTTTTACTGCATCGAGCCCTTCGTCTTCCTCTGCTTCGATATCCAGTGCCGTTGCCCTTTCTAGATCTAAATCTAGGGTAGCACCTCCTCCACCTCTTTTCATCGGCAATCTAGTTGCCGGTGCTTTCATTCGCCTCTACGCACCTCTGCATCCCCTCTCCAGCAGCCCCTGAGCGCATGTGAGTAAAGAAGCTCGTGACTACAAGGATGGGTAAAGCAAAGGCCACCGGCAAGGGAGAGAAGCGCAAAAAGAAGGAAGAGGCCAAGCTGACAGAAAGCGACTGAAGTTACAGTAAGTGCTTCAGAAACGATCTCTTGCGTCTTGTGAAAGAAGGTATTCTTCAAGAATAGCATCTTGTTCAGTGGCGTCCCTCATTCTGTGAGCCTTATCCTCACGAGAATGTAGATGAAATTGTTTTACTCCAACATTTTGTTGAAAGGGGATTGGCCCTCCCCACCTCTGATTTCTTCTATGGCCTTCTTTACAATTATGGTCTTCAACTCCACCATCTTAACCCTAATTCCATCACGCACATTGCGATATTTGTCCATCTCTATTCGAAGCATTTCTAAGCATCGAGCCCCATTTTGCCCTCTTCTGTTATCTCTTCGCCCTCAAGCCGCAGCCTAGCGAGAAGGAGCAAAATTGTAACACCCTAAATTTTGAATTAGGAACCATAAATAAAATTTTGCTAGATTCTTGCAGGATCCATAAGGTTTTTATTAAATTCCTTTCGATTTTAGAACATTTACCGTGAATTAGAGACAATTTATTTAGCCATAAAAAGAAATATAAGGAAATATAGGTCTTGTGCATTTCATGCCGCATTGCATTGTTTTATTGCTTGTCTTTCATTTGAATTTAAAGTTCAGATTTAAATTTAAATGCATTTGAATGCATTTCTTTCTCTCCATCTTTCTCTTTCTCCTCTTGGCCCAGCCCACATACCTCACCCAGCCCGTTTCACCCACCCTCTCCTTTCCTTCCTTTCTTTCTTCCCCGCACTGCCTAGCCGGCCGCTTCACACCCCCCTTCCCGGCCCAACGGCCCAACCCGCTCCCCTCTCTCCTCCCCTTCCTCTCCCTCACCGCCAGGCGGGACCCACCTATTGGGCCCGTCCTCAAGCTCGAGCCAAGCTTGGACTCGCACTCGAGTCCGGCCGTGGCCTGCCTCCCCACGCGCCTCCCGACCCGCACGTCGAGGCCCCGTAGCCGCCCCTATTTAAGGCGCCGCAGCCGCCGTCCCTCATCGTAAACCCTAGCTCGCTCACGCCACCTCCTTCGTCGAGCTCGGGTTCACCGACGGGCAGCCACTTTGCCGCCTTCCACCATCCAGCAAGCGTCGCGGGAGCTTCGCGTGGTGGTAAGCATCGCCGCCGGCCTTCTCTCCCTTTCTAGACAGCCTCCTCGCGCACGCAATCATTCACTATTGCCACCATGCCGCGCCTTGCCGCCGTTTGCCTTCCCCGAGCCCCGGCGTCCCGTCCAAAGCCCCTAAACGAGTTTCCCGTCTCGTGCTCTCTCTTCTCGGCCTTTCCCCGCACGAAAACACCCTCGGAGCGCCTATTTCGGCCAACTCCGACGAGCTCCGCCACCCGCCGGTGCATGGCTTGCTGTCGGCGCTTAGCGCCGCCACCTTGAGCCACCAGCCGCTCCCAGCCGTCCGATCTAGATCGGATGGCCCAGATCCGATCTACCCTGAGTTAACAGAACCCGTACCGGTCAAATCCTAGGTCATTCTGCAAAAGAGACCCTTGGTTTTATTAGAATCAACCAGCAGTCTGCTGCAGTTCAAAAACATTTACAAATAGATCCTTTTTCTTCTGTTTTAGCCCCTATTTTTTTCTAAAATAGAACCCGACATCCCTAGCCTCTCTGTTTTTCAATCTAAACCCTAGATTTAATTTTTATTTATGTTTTAGCCCTCGATTTCTTTGTTTAGAGTCCTTCTAGTCTTAAACCTTTTACAAGTAAGCCCCTGGAACCATGTTTTGGCCATAACTTCTCCGTTTTAACTCAATTTTCATCGATTCTCGTGCTCACACGATCCTTGCGATGTGTACAGTAGTTTTATAACCTTGTTTTGCTCTATTTACATTATTTTGTGTACTGTTTGTTATTTATTGTACTTGCTTGCTTGTATGTACTTGTGTGATGTGATGGACGGTGCGCAGTTTGAGGGTCCGCAAGAGCAAGGCTTTGAAGACGTCCCTGAGCAGCAGTTGTGCTTTGAGGAAGGCAAGTCGTCCTTGATCATATTCCGGGTCCTAATAACTTTCTAAATACACACATTTACTTTATATGCATGCACCCAAACTAAGGATATGCTTAGTTTTCTATTGAACTTCTGTAACGCCCACATTTTTATCTTATTTAAATTGCGTTACCAATCCCTCGCTTAAAAATCTTTTAAACCTTTTCCGTCGCTTGAGCTCCCGAAGCCCACCTCCCGATTTTCCGCCGTTCCGACATCGCGCAGTCTCTTCGTCTTTTTCCGCAGAGCCGCCCGTCCCTTTTCCTTTTCCACTAGCCCCGCCGTCCCGTTACATCACCATCGTGTCGCAGTCGGCCGCGTGCGCCTGCCCGGCCGCGATCGTCGGTGCCGCTCGCGTGTCCTATCTTTTCTTTTCTCATATTTTGTTCAAATCCATTTTATTTCTATCTTACAACTTTTTTTTCCAGACTCTTTTTTTTGCGTTGGCTTCCTCTTTCTTTTTCTCCCCAGTGCTGCCTGCTGCCTGCTCGAGCTGTAGCCCGCTCCTTGCATGCACGCGCGGGCCAGCGCACGACCCGCCGCTGCCCCTGTTGCTGGCCGTGCACGCACGCTCGCATCACGCCACCCACGTCACCCCATGGCCGCCGCGGCCGCTGCCACTCGCTGTGCCGCTGCGTGCCTGCTGCCCGTGCATGCCAACTGGCGTGCGGCCCGCTGCTGCGCCCGCCCGTATCCATCCTGTCCCGTCCCCTCGCCCTCGCAGCTCGCGCTTTGTCCCCGAGCATCCCGGCCGCCATTAATGGCGAGGCTCCTGTACTGCCCGTGACCCCCCTATGCCGGCCATCTCCCCTCTTCCTCTCGGCCTATAAATCAGACCCCAAGCCGCCCCTCACTCCGCCCACACCGCCCCAACACCTCTCCTCCTCTACCTCACGCTGCAGCTTGCCGCCGCTGCTCACCATTGCCGCCCACCACCCATCACCGTGGACAGCCCTCCGTAGACCGTCTCCGCACGAGGTGAGGGCCTGAATCGGACCCCTCGGCCTCCTCTCTATTTTTTCCCCCTCCCCGGGTGTTGCCATGCGCCAGGGGGCCGGCGCCCATGGCCTAGCCGCCCACCTCCTACCGTTCCCCTCCCCCTCCTGTTCTTTCTCGAGGAAGAAGAAAGGCAGACTTGTGCATAACCCCCTCCACTTTTCCTCCTTATGCAGTCCGCAGCCCCCCATTTCATGCGACATTATGTTCTGAATCGATTCCAAACTCCACCACGCATCAAATATTCTATCCAAGTCTCAAGATCCACATCCAAAAAATATAATAGTCTCCTCTACTTTTTAATCGAAGCTCTCTATTTCCTTTTTTTTAGCTCGTCGGTGAACTTTGTTTTTATTGTGTGCTTGTTTGCGTGTTGTAGCCGACGGTGTGTCCGAGGAGGAGAAGGACCGCGAGCCGGAGCCCGAAGACCCGTACCTCGAGGAGGAGCTTCCGGAAGGCTTTGAGGACGGTAAGTCCAATCCCATCCTTTGATGCATATTTATCCCAATTTTATAAATGCAACCTATTGGCCTGTTTTATAAAATGCATTATTTTATTGCAAGACATGGTTGGATAGCCACCCCTTGATTGCTATGACTATTCCTTGATGACCTAGGTTAATGTCTATATAGGATTTGCTCTGTTGGACGTTAACTACTGCTAGAGATGCTTATTACCTTTTATTCCCTTTATTATATTTTAATCATGACCACAAAGAGATTTACCAAAAATAAGGGTGTGAGTTTTTTAAAAGATAAAATGGGATTTCGGGAAAATAACAGAAAGATATAACCTGATGAGATGGATGACGTTTTCTGTGGTGAGCTTGTACCTTTGTGGTTGAGCATGGTTGGGAGATGTCCGTCTTGTCAATGTAAGGATGAACTGAGGTGTCATCTTGCCTAACCCACTTATCGTACAACCACTCGACCGTTGTGTGGGCAACGGCTTAGCATAAACCCCACTAGTTGTTCTGCTACCAAAAGGAGAGCGGGTGAGCAACGGGAGATCATGGAGAAGGAATACGATCTGTGTGAGTTATGTCCCGGTTATGACCTTGTTGATAGAACATTAACCCCATGATTGCTTCCGTGTTGGCTAGTTAGATTCAGCTAGGGTGGGTAATGGCTTTGTTAGGATCCGCAGCGACATTAAGGTGTTCGTAGTGCGGTACCCTACTTGTGGGTAAAGTGTACAACCTCTATAGAGTGTAAAATCTATTCGAATAGCCGTGTCCACAGTATTGGACGAGTTACGGCATGGTCACTTCAATAGACATTTTGGGATGGTTGGTTTTGTGGCGTGAGTTGTTTTGAAAGTGCCCGGCATTTGTGCCGTGAGCTACTGTGGATGTGGAGTCCGGTAGCATTAAAACTTGGATCCTTTGTATAGGATCAACCCCACCTATTATTCGATTACTACAGAAATATCTTGAGAAAACTCTTTTTATTAAATGAACCCTTGCATGTGTAAAACCTCGCTTTATCGCAAATGAACCCTAGTCTCATCCTTGATATATCCTGTGCATGATCTTTATTATTCCCCTCCGTGGGTGTGGTTGGACTTGTTGAGTATGTATGTACTCACTCTTGCCTAGTTTTTATAGAGGAGGATCCGAACTTCGTTCCTGAAGACGTCGAGTAGGTCGCCGTCCTGCACCCAATCTTGCCTGTGATTCAGGGTCTCCACAGGAAGCTTACCATGGCGTAAGACTCTGATGTTATCTTAGATTTCATTGGCATTTTGGTTTGGTTTGTAGTCCTTATGTTGTCCCTCTTGATAGTGGCGCTTCAGTACCCGCTACCTCGACGGTTTGTACGGTAATGAACCATCTGTTGTAATAAATGTGTTATCAGCCTCCTGGGACTAAAATTTGTATCACATTTAGTCACCTCTGATGAGGGGACGCTTCAGGTGGTATCAGAGCCGTATGTTGGCCGTAGGACGCGACCCTTAGGACCAAGGACATTTTCTAAGCCGTTTCCCACTAGATCTTTCCCCACTTAACTCACCTTTCCACACGACACTTACCTTTGGCTCTTGTCTGGTTCCAGATGGCTGACAATGGATGGAGTGACGGAATCTGCCCCGCAGAGCCTGGCCTCCCAAAGTTATTGCTACTCAGCCTAGAACGCGTCGGAGTTGTGGACCCATCGGAGTACACCTACCGGGAGTACAACTTCAGAGGCACCCTTCGGTGTGACCTGATGATCTTCATGGGAAAAAGCACACTTTATCCCGACGTGGATCCCTAGTTCATCTCCACCACTGGCTTTGGGTTCCTAGACACCTACAGAAAGGCTGCCCGAAAAGCCCTGCGACGCCTACGCGTGGTCTATAAGCATCATCTTCAGCGAACTCCTATGGGATTTTTCCCACCTGCTGGAGGAAGAGGACGCTCATGGATTGCCCGGATGAGAGGATTGGGAAGGGAAGAAGAAGAACTAGAAGATACGGTTTCCCACCTTTCCATTTACCTCACCGGCCTAGACCGACTTTACAGCGAACAGACAAAACAACTGAAGCACCAAATCCGCAGGGCAGAAAAGGCAGAACAAGAGTTGGAAATACAATGGAGGAGAACAATAGAAGCTGAGGCACAAGCTGAGAGTTCCCTAGCCTCTCTCCAAGACATATGGCGAAGCAACGCTCAAGGAGGGGAACGTATCAAGGCACGTAGAAGAGAAGCTGGATTACTAGAAGGAGAACCCGAAGAAACCCATTGGGATAAGGGCACTCAGACCGATGATGAGGTATTGGAGCAATATCTTCCGCCAAAGAAGCGACCTAACCGGATCGGGGAAGAATCCCCTTGGGAAGAGTAGAGTACCTAAGCTGGAGCTATCATCCTAGTAATAATGTATCCTTGGGAGATGTACCCGATCCTAATGAAAAATAAAGACCGTCTATCCTTCTTGTACCCTACCATGTGTGCAAGGTTTGTTCACTCTACCTTTATTTTTAGATGACCGAGAATGGTTGGACCCAGGGCGTTTGCCAAGAAGAGCCTGGTTTCCCCCGCCTTTTGATCAACTCCCTGGAGCGCCTCGGTGTTACTGAGCGCCCAAGGTACTACAACAGAGAGTACGAATAATTCGGCACTCTTCGTTGTAGGGTGGTTCTTTCCATCGCCAGAAGCACCCGCTACCCCGACATCGAGCCGTGGCGAGTGACTGCCAGAGGATTTCAACATCAGGATGCCTATCCCTTGGCCATCAGAAAGGCTCTCCGCTACCTGTGCCGGATCTTTGAGGAACACCTCATTCCCACACCGATGAGGCTTTTTCCTCCAGCCATCAGGACGCAAGTCTAGCAGGCCCGCATGAGGAACTTGGAATGGCGCCGCCATCAAGAAGACCTTTTGTACCATGTGGTCGCTTACCTCATCTCCTTGGACAAGCTCTTCGACGAGCAAGCCCGATTCCTAAGGGAGCAAACCCACCGGACCGAGCAAGCTGAGCTTGCAGTGAGGATGCACCAAATCCGGGTGGCTCAAGCTGAAGCAAGGACCGCGGCTGCTATAAGTAGCGAGGCCGTCGCTCATGAGAACCTCAGGCAGATCCAGGATCGGCGCATGCAAGAATGGACCAGCAGTGGAACGCCCGTCCCGGCAATCGGGGAGACCCAAGTCCTAATTGGAACACCCATCATAGGATGGGGAGGAATTTTTTGACCCCGCAAGCTCCACCCGAAGGTGCCGAAAGGTCAGCTGCAGCCGCAGAAGAAGGAGCTGTCGAAATAGCCCCGAGAAAATGGGATCCTCGAGGATGACGAGGAAGAGCTACTCATTCCACTGGAAGTGCACTCCGCCCCGGAAGACGACTCGCCCCGCGAGTAGCATGCCTCAGACATGCCCCCAGGGATGAAGCCATCCTGGCCCCAAGCTTAGAGTTGTGCCCCTCCCATCTGTTGTGCCCTTTGTACCCGACCGTGTAGTGCGTGTTTTTGTTGTACCCTCCCAAGTGTTGTACCCCCAGCTTAATAAATAAAACTGTTTGTGCTTGATGCTTGTTAGTCTGTGTGCTTGTCGTTAGTAGGTGGATTCTGCCTTTTCAAAAATATGAAAATAAAACATCACTTAATTCCAAATCTAAATCTCATAAAAGTTTTACCCAATCCACAGATGGCCCCCAGGCGTAACACCAGGACCTTCCAAAGTCAGGCACATACCACTCGAAGTGCGGAGAGGCAATAGGGTGTGCAAGGACAAACCCCCGGCCATGAAGATCAGGAAGATCAGGAAGTAAGCCAGCGGGGAGGAGAAAGCCAAGTAGGAGCACGTCAGGCCCCACCCCCACCGGCCATTGAACTGGTGCAAGTGTTGAACAACCAGAACCTCCTACTAGAAGCTTTGACCAATGTCATCACAAACCCAAGGCCCCGTGAGCAGAGTACAAATGACAAACTGACAGCTTTTCTGAGGACCAAGCCACCCACCTTTGCAGGATCCTACAACCTCTTGGATGCAGATGACTGGCTACGTGTTATCAAGAGAAAACTCGAACCATATGAGCATGGGGACCGTGACAAGGTCCGTTTGGCTGCTCATCAGCTCACTGGAACTGCTTTGTCTTGGTGGGAGAACTACTGTGCAGCTGTTCAGGATGCCTCCACTATCACTTGGAAGGAATTTGTGGATGAGTTCCGTCACTATCACATCCCAGTAGCCACCATGAAGCGCAAGGCAGATGAGTTCCATGAGCTGCAACAAGGCAACAAGTCCGTTGAGGAGTACACATATCAGTTCATAGAACTGGCTCGCTATGCACCGGAGGAAGTAGACAAGGACGAAAAGAAGTAGGATATGTTCAGAAAGGGTTTAAATGCAGAACTTAAGAAGCTGCTTTCCCCATGCATCTACCTAGACTTCAACACACTGATGAACATGGCTATCATCACCGAGAGAGCCATGGCAGAGGAAAAGAGGGACAACAAGCGTAAGTTCCTGGAAACCAAGGCTCGCTAGCAGGACCGTTTCTAGAAGCCGAGGCACTTCAGCCCTCCAGTGCCTAGGTCCCAAGCCCCTATGCAGAACAGGACCCAGTCAAAAGCTACTGGCTCTCAGGCCCCCAAAACCCAGTTTAGGCAGTTCAAGAGCCAGAACACCATGAAGGCCCCACAGAACAATGCAAGCCATGTTACTGCCAGCAACAATGCCCGAGCATGCTTCAACTGCCATGAGACAGGGCATGCTTCAACTGCCCATATGCCAATAACAAGCCGGCGGCATCAGCCTTCTCCAACTCGGTGAATGGACCAAGGCCAGCTCTATCAGGAGCCAATCATGTACCCATCTGCAGTAACAATACCGGCAACAACAACCAGCAGATGGGGCCACCCCAGCAGTCCTTCGGACGAGCCCGCATCAACCACATCAACGCGCATGAGGCTCAGGACGCTCAGGGCGTAGTGCTCAGTGAGTTTCTAGTTAGCTCAGTTTTGGCAACAATATTATTTGATTCTGGAGCATCACATTCATTCGTATCCTCAAGTTTTGTGGAAAAGCACAATATACCTACAGTACTACTAAAAACACCCCTATTAACCCGAACGCCTGGAGGTGACATTAGGTGTCGACTGGGTTGTTCTCGGGTAAGGATCATTTTAAGTGGGGTAGAGTTCCTAGCAGACCTAGTAGTACTTAAGTCTAAAGGTATAGATGTGATTCTTGGAATGGATTGGCTAAGCTTGCACAATGGCCTTATAAGTTGTGCTGACAAGGTGGTACACCTAACCAACCCAGAAGGAGTACAAATAACCTGCCATACTCGGGGAACTGGACCGGACCCAATGGTTTTTAGTATGGAAGCTAAATCCTTGGAAGAAGTTCCAGTAGTAAAAAATGAATACCTAAATGTTTTCCCTGAAGAACTCCCGGGAATGCCGCCAGATAGGGATATAGAGTTTGTCATTGACCTTGTCCCTGGAACCTCCCCTATAGCTAAGAGACCTTATAGGATGGCAGCCTCCGAATTGGCAGAACTAAAGAAACAACTGGAAGAGTTACAACAAAGTGGTTTCATTAGACCAAGCTCATCACCATGGGGAGCTCCGGTCTTGTTCGTCAAGAAGAAGGATGGAAGCATGAGGATGTGCGTGGATTACCGTGCACTAAATAAAGTCACCATCAAGAACAAATACCCCCTTCCCAGAATTGATGACCTCTTTGATCAGCTGAAGGGAGCCAAGTATTTCTCCAAGATAGACTTAAGGTCAGGATATCATCAGCTCAAGATTAAGGAAAGTGATATTCCGAAGACGGCCTTCGTCACCCGCTATGGGCAATATGAGTTTACGGTGATGTCCTTTGGACTCACCAATGCACATGCTTATTTCATGAACCTCATGAATAAGGTGTTTATGGAAGAGTTAGATAAGTTTGTCGTAGTTTTCATTGATGACATACTTATCCACTCTAAGAGTGTCGAAGAACATGAGCAGCACCTACGAGTGGTTTTGGAAAAGTTGAGAGCACACAAGCTCTACGCCAAGTTCAGCAAGTGTGAATTTTGGCTTGAGAAAGTAGCATTTCTTGGTCATATCTTGACCGCGGAAGGAGTAGCAGTGGACCCCGAAAAAGTCGAAGTAGTCTCCAATTGGCAGCAACCAACCAATGTTAGTGAAATCAGGAGCTTTCTCGGTTTGGCCAGGTATTACCGGAGATTTATTGAAGGATTCTCCAAGATAGCCCGACCCATTACAGAACTACTCAAGAAAGTGAAGAAGTTCACCTAGACCGAGTCATGTGAGAGAAGCTTCCAGGAGTTAAAGAGAAGACTGACAACTGCCCCGGTATTAACCTTGCCGAATATTCAACGGGACTTTGTCATTTACTGTGATGCATCCCGTCAAGGATTAGGATGCGTCCTTATGCAAGATGGGAAAGTAGTGGCATACGCTTCCTGACAACTCAAGCCTCATGAGCAGAATTACCCAACCCATGATTTGGAGTTTGCAGCCGTAGTACATGCCCTCAAGATTTGGAGACACTATCTGATTGGGAATAGGTGTGAGATCTACACAGACCATAAAAGCTTGAAGTACATCTTCACCCAGTCAGATTTGAACTTAAGGCAAAGAAGGTGGTTAGAACTAGTTAAGGATTATAATGTGGTAATTCATTACCATCCTGGTAAAGCAAATGTGGTAGCAGATGCCTTAAGCCGGAAATCTTATGGACCTAAGGATGCCCACCTACAAGAAGAAATGGCACGATTAAATGTGCACATCGCCCCCATGGTTCCAGTCGCAAGTTGAGTGTTTAACCCACTTTGGAGGATAAGATTAGAAAGGCCCAAGGTTTAGACAAGGACTTGATGAAAATCTGTATGCATACTGGAGAAAATAAGGCACCGGATTTTAGAGTGGATGACAAAGGAACCTTATGGTACAAAGATAGAATTTGCGTACCCAAGGAAGGAGACTTCTGGTAGACTATTATGGATGAGGCCCACAACTCGGCATATTCCATCCACCCAGGATCCACCAACATGTATGTGGATATAAGACAAAAGTATTGGTGGAGTGGAATGAAGGCGGACATTGCACGGTTCGTCGCCCATTGTGATACTTGTCAAAGAATCAAGGCTGAACATCAGAAGCCAGCAGGATTGCTGCAACCCTTACCCATCCCGGTTTGGAAATGGGATGAGATAGGAATGGATTTTGTAGTGGGTTTACCCAAGACACAGAAAGGACATGACTCCATATGCGTGATAGTGGACCGGCTCACAAAAGTCTCTCACTTCCTACCCATACGGACCAATTATGGTGGAGAAAAGCTAGCCCGGCTCTATGTAGACAACATAATGAAGCTGCATGGTGTGCCTAGCAGAATTGTTTCGGATAGAGGAACCCAATTCACCTCTAGGTTTTGAAAAAGTTTGCATAAGGCCATGGGCACCAAGTTGGATTTCAGTTCGGCTTATCACCCGCAGACCGATGGTCAAACAGAAAGGGTGAACCAGATTATGGAAGATATGCTAAGAGCATGTGTCCTTACTTATGGCAAGGATTGGGAACAAAGTTTACCCTATGCTGAGTTTTCGTACAACAACGGTTATCAAGCAAGCTTGGGCATGTCACCATTTGAAGCTCTCTATGGAAGAAAGTGCAGAACCCCCCTGATGTGGTCAGAAGTTGGAGAGCGTGCCCTAGTTGGACCCGCACTTATAAAGGAAGCGGAAGAAAGAGTGGCCGAAATTAGAGAAAAACTGAAGACCGCCTAATCTCGACAGAAGAGTTACTCAAACAAGAAGAGACGAGAAGTAAGCTTCAATCCAGGAGACTTCGTCTATCTCAAGGTTTCACCTATTCGAGGGACTCGAAGATTTCAGGTACATGGGAAACTAGCCCCTCGGTACATTGGACCGTACCAAGTACAGAAGAAAATTGGAGCCGTAGCATACCGTCTAGAGCTACCAGAAGGAATGGCTGACATACACCCAGTATTCCATGTATCCCAACTGAGAAGATGTCTGAGGGTACCTGAGAGAGATCGTGTGCCGGAAGAAGAAATAGGTTTACAGACAGATCCTCGGTACCAGGAAGTACCTGTCAAGATTTTGGACACTGTCACAAAAAGGACAAGAAACTCTGAAGTACGGATTTGTAGAGTTCAGTGGAGCAGACATGGAGTGGAAGAAGCTACATGGGAACATGAAGATGCCCTGAAGAAAGAGTTTCCCCATCTATTTAGGAGCCAGCCGAATCTCGAGGACGAGATTCATTTTAAGTGGGGTAGGTTTGTAACGCCCGCATTTTTATCTTATTTAAATTGCGTTACCAATCCCTCGCTTAAAAATCTTTTAAACCTTTTCCGCCGCTTGAGCTCCCAAAGCCCACCTCCCGATTTTCCACCGTTCCGACATCGTGCAGTCTCTTCCTCTTTTTCCGCAGACCCGCCCGTCCCTTTTCCTTTTCCACTAGCCCCGCTGTCCCGTTACATAACCATCCTGTCGCGGTCGGCCGCGTGCGCCTGCCCGACCGCGATCGTCGGTGCCGCTCGCGTGTCCTATCTTTTCTTTTCTCATATTTTGTTCAAATCCATTTTATTTCTCTCTTAAAACTTTTTTCTAGACTCTTTCTTTTTTTTTGCACTGGCTTCCTCTTTCTTTTCTCCCCTGTGCTACCTGCTGCCTGCTCAAGCTGTAGCCCGCTCCTTGCGCACACGCGCGGGCCAGCGCACGACCCGCCGCTGCCCCCGTTGCTGGCCGTGCACGCGCGCTCGCATCACGCCACCCGCGTAACGCCACGGCCGCTGCGGCCGCTGCCACTCGCTGTGCCGCTGCGTGCCTGCTGCCCGTGCACGCCAAGCCGGCGTGCGGCCCGCTGCTGCGCCAGCCCGTCTCCGTCCTGTCCCCTCCCCCTCGTAGCTCGCGCTTTGTCCCCGAGCATCCCGGCCGCCATTAATGGAGAGGATCCTGTACTGCCCATGACCCCCCCATGCCGACCATCTCCCCTCTTCCTCTTGGCCTATAAATCAGACCCCAAGCCGCCCCTCACTCTGCCCACACCGCCCCAACACCTCTCCTCCTCTACCTCACACTGCAGCTCGCCGCTGCTGCTCACCATTGCCGCCCACCACCCATCACCATGGACAGCCCTCCGTAGACCGTCTCCGCACGAGGTGAGGGCCGGAATCGGACCCCTCAGCCTCCTCTCTATTTTTCCCCCTCCCCGGGTGTTGCCATGCGCCAGGGGGCCGGCGCCCATGGCCTGGCCGCCCCCCTCCTACCGTTCCCCTCCCCCTCCTATTCTGTCTCGAGGAAGAAGAAAAGCAGACTTGTGCATAACCCCCTCCACTTTTCCTCCTTATGCCATCCGCAACCCCCCATTTCATGCGACATTATGTTCTGAATCGATTCCAAACTCCACCACGCATCAAATATTCTCTCCAAGTCTCAAGATCCACATCCAACAAATATAATAGTCTCCTCTACTTTTTAATCGAAGCTCTCTATTTCCCTTTTTTTTAGCTCGTCAGCAAACTTTGTTTTTACTGTGTGATTGTTTGTGTGTTGTAGCCAACGGTGTGACCGAGGAGGAGCAGGACCGCGAGCCAGAGCCCGAAGACCCGTACCTCGAGGAGGAGCTTCCGGAAGGCTTCGAGGATGGCAAGTCCAATCCCATCCTTTGATGCATATTTATCCTAGTTTTATAAACGCAACCTATTGGCCTGTTTTATAAAATGCATTGTTTTATTGCAAGACATGGTTGGATAGCCACCCCTTGATTGCTATGACTATTCCTTGATGACCTAGGTTAATGTCTGTATAGGATTTGCTCTGTTGGACGTTAACTACTGCTAGAGATGCTTATTACCTTTTATTCCCTTTATTATATTTTAATCATGACCACAAAGTGATTTACCAAAAATAAGGGTGTGAGTGTTTTAAAAGATAAAATAGGATTTTGGGAAAATAAAAGAAAGATATAACCTGATGAGATGGACGGCGTTTTCTGTGGTGAGCTTGTACCTTTGTGGTTGAGCATAGTTGGGAGATGTCCATCTTGTCAATGTAAGGATGAACTGAGGTGTCATCTTGCCTAACCCACTTATCGTACAACCACTCGACCGTTGTGTGGGCAATGGCTTAGCATAAACCCCACTAGTTGTTCTGCTAGCCAAAAGGAGAGCGGGTGAGCAACGGGAGATCATGGAGAAGGAATACGATCTGTGTGAGTTATGTCCCGGTTATGACCTTGTTGATAGGTCATTAACCCCATGGTTGCTTCCGTGTTGGCTAGTTAGATTCAGCTAGGGTGAGTAATGGCTTTGTTAGGATCCGTAGCAACATTAAGGTGTTCGTAGTGCGGTACCCTACTTGTGGGTAAAGTGTACAACCTCTGCAGAGTGTAAAATCTATTCGAATAGCCGTGTCCACAGTATTGGACAAGTTACGGCATGGTCACTTCAATAGACATTTTGGGATGGTTGGTTTTGTGGCGTGAGTTGTTTTGAAAGTGCCCAGCATTTGTGCCGTGAGCTACTGTGGATGTGGAGTCCGGTAGCATTAAAACTTGGATCCTTTGTGTAGGATCAACCCCACGTATTATTCGATTACCACAGAAATGTCTTGAGAAAACTTTTTTATTAAATGAACCCTTGCATGTGTAAAACCTCGCTTTATCGCAAATGAACCCTAGTCTCATCCTTGATATATCCTGTGCATGATCTTTATTATTCCCCTCCGTGGGTGTGGTTGGACTTGTTGACTACGTATGTACTCACTCTTGCCTAGTTTTTACAGAGGAGGATCCGAACTTCGTTCCTGAAGACGTCGAGTAGGTCGCCGTCCTGCACCCAATCTTGCCTGTGGTTCAGGGTTTCCACAGGAAGCTTACCATGGCGCAAGACTCTGATATTATCTTAGATTTCGTTGGCACTTTGGTTTGGTTTGTAGTCCTTATGTTGTCCCTCTTGATAGTGGTGCTTCAGTGCCCGCTACCTCGACGGTTTGTACAGTAATGAACCATCTGTTGTAATAAATGTGTTATCAGCCTCCTGGGACTGATATTTGTATCACATTTAGTCACCTCTGATGAGGGGACGCTTCAACTTCCTTGATTAAACCTGGGCTGTTTACTTATTTTGTAGCTACACTAGTTGCTTCTACTTGGTTTAGAGTTGGTTAACTTGGAAACTATGCTACACTGGTTTTACTTCTTGTTTTGTTATACCTTTATGGTGATAACTTTAAAATCATTGCATTAATTGGAACATGGAGAACCACCAAGGAAAACTGTGCAATCACAATACTACATGCCTCTAGTCTTGGCTAATTAATTAGAAAGTTTAGCTTGTAATGGTCTTATCGAAAGGGCAAGAGAGGAGTGCGTTGATGGGGTATAGCTCGGTCCTCTTGAGGCTTAGATATGATCCTGGTTAAAGCGTCTTCCTCATTAGGGAGGGTTATGACTACTGCGGCCTGAAACCTTAGCGGACCGTTGCAAATTAGGGAATCTTTGTAGATGCCTCATAGTGAATCCCTACCACTCACCACGGAAGTGTTTAAGGGCCTTGCAAACCCGGGCATCAAGGGAAACACGAGTTGTGGGTAAAGTGTACAACCTCTGTAGAGTGAAAACTGATATATTAGCTGTGCTCACGGTTAAGAAGGGCTTGGACCCTCATATGATAATTGAACTTGAAGATGATCTAAATTGATGTTCTTTATTCATGATGTTGTTGCATATCTCTTTTATTTATTTAAGGGTTGGTATATACTTACACTTAGTTAATGCTTGCTAAATAAAACTTAATTAACTAAAAATGCTTATCGTAGAAAAATCTTGTCAACTTTTCCTTGAATTTTGGCCTTGCATGTCATATAATTTACTCCACTTGCTTAGTACCAACCATAAGTGTACTCACGCTTGCTTTATTAAAACCAATGCTACTCAGAACAAGTTAACTATCCAGAGTTCCCTAAAGATTTTGAGGAGTTCTAGGCATATGTCTCCCAGTCATCTGCCTGTGAAGTTGAAGTTCAGCTGCTAGTTACAAATGTTTATTTGTTTGCTTAAGATTAAGACTTTCAGTCATATAATAAAGTACTCTAATACTCTCTCGCTCTCTCGTTATGATATTGTTTTGGGTATACACTTGTATCGTCTATCATATGTGTGTGAACTTGATCCTAGCGCACATATGAGATGCATTCGGTTCCTTTCCAAAATCGGGTGTGACAGAAGTGTTGACTGTAGGACGTTAGCCTGGTTAGTAATGGTCGAATTTTAATGCTTATCTTTCTTAGTAACCTAGCTGCTGCTTGCTTGCTTTTAAAAATTGCTTATTTCTTTATTATATCACTATTATCTCATCCTTGACTTCATGCTTGCCTCACAAGTGTGTTGCCATTTTCCAAACTTCTTCTTGCTTTAAGGTCACCCATAGCTCTTTCAGAATATTCTCTATCCTACACTGGCCTCGTTTTGCTACAGATGGCTAGGACCAGGGAGACCTCTCGCAAGAGCACACGTGGACCGCCTCGTCAGATCCAGCATCCTCAGGAGGTGCCCGCACAGGAGGAGCCCGTGCAACCAGACTACTACGGCTACTATGGAGGATTCTGGGTGGGCACTGACACTAAGGCAGAGCCCATGGAACTACCTGAGGACCATCCAGACGTTGTAGAAGACAGTGATGAGGAGGATGCCGCAAGAAGAGATGGTGCCGATCCAAGCACCGCAGGAGGAGACAATGCAGAAGATGGTGGTGATGGCCTAGCTGCACCCGATGGTGGTGACAATGAGCCAGATGATGATGCAGAGCGAGCCGCCGCAGCAGACGTACCACCACTAGAACCCCATTATGAGCAGGAACTACACCACTTGGACTTTGCTGAAGGTCCATTCCCAGCACTTCTATGGAGGGCCATGTAGAGAATCGGCTTCCCACTAAGGCCACGCTATGAAGCCTCATTATTCAGGAATGCTCAGCAGGAGGAGGAGTGGTTAGTGGCAGTGGTGATCAATGTTCCGGATGAGAGGTATGGCAGCCGGATGGAATATTATAAGTACTTTGATGACGTGCCCAGGAAGACCTTGGACGCAGGGACTAGCGAAGCTATCAGGATGGCTCTCTATTCTCTCTGCCATGTCTACTAGGATGAGCTCCAGGGCATAGAGTTCCAGCAGTTCCCTTTCCGCCGGAAGGGTGCCACCAGTGCGTAGATTCCTGTTCCACCCCCGGGGAGGGAAGCTTGCTCATGGACACCACACAGGAGTTTGTCACCGCTCTCAGCACCGACTTGGATGCTGATGGATTAGAGATCCAGGAAGTCAAGAGGAAGCTGAGGAAGACACTCAGCGAGAAGGCGATTCTAGAAGCCCAGTTGAGGGGAGATCAGGAACTACCCTTAGAATACGACAGTGACGAGTCTATTGACTACCTGCTAGAGTCACCTCCCCACAAGCGCGTTCACTATGGAGAGCCTAGCTGTCGCACCCGTTACTGTTAAAGATGTTAGATCTAGGAGTCTAAGTTAGGAGTGTCTTTAAGAGTCTTTTTGTAATCGCTAGTTCAAACGGTCTTTATAGTTTGGTTAATCTTAGTTAGTGTGCTTGTGTGCTTGGTTTTGTGGGAACAATTTGATCTGGATCTTTGTAATGATTGCAATGAATTGTGGAGTGATGACCACAATTACATCAAGTTTTAATAAAGATAGATAGTTTAGTACAGCTTGGGGTTATCTATTTTACTTTACTATCTCTATCTTATCCTTATTCCTATCCTTTTACCATGATTTATTTCATGAGTCTCATTTCTCTAACCAATCAGATGGTGAACACGAGGTCCGGATCGGGGGTTGATCAGCCCGTAGTATGATGTCAGGAAAGCAGCAACAACACCAACCCCGATCCTCAGCAGAGTCAATAGCACTAGGCGCCACCAGCAGGGATGGAGCAGTTCCTCACCGCCTAGACTCATCTACTAACCAACATGGCGAACACTATTGCCAACATGCAAGCCCAGATGAACCAAGCTCCACCATCGTCAGCTAGAGACACACACAGGGAATTCATGAGTCAAAAACCTCCTTCATTTTTGCACTCACCTGATCCTCTACAAGCTGATGACTGGATCAAGACTATGGAGAAGATGCTAAACATCGTCCAGTGTACTAATAGGGAGAAGATCCTGTATGCTTCAGGAAGACTGGAGGGAACCGTTGCAGATTGGTGGGATGCTTATACCGCAGCTCATGACACCCCAACACCATCACCTGGCAGGAATTCAGGAGCAAGTTCAGAGAGCAACATATACCCAAAGGTCTGATGAAGCTCAAGAAGCAAGAGTTCCTTGCACTAAAGCAAGGAGCAATGTCTGAGTGAGTACCGGAACAAGTTCATTCAGCTATCTCGTTACACTCCCGTAGATGTAGTAGATGATGAAGAGAAGCAAGATCACTTCAGGGACGGACTGATTAGTCCTGTCAAGTATCAACTAATGGTTCACACCTTTGAAAACTTCCAGAAGATGGTGGACAATGCCATCATGGTGGAGCATGCTCGCAAGGAGATGGGTGAGCAGAAGAGGAAGTTTGAGTCGTCGGGGCAGTTCAGCAACAACTCACATCCTCGCCTCACGCCCCCGCAAGGGACACCTTTTCGCACTAGAGGGCAGAATGTCAACTTTGAGCAGAATCAATACCAGCACCCCAATCAGCAGAACCAGCAGCACCAGCAGGCTCAGCATGCTGGTTAGCTAGTGCAGCGCCCCAATTTTTCGCAGAACCGCCAGAACACCCCCACTGGGACACCCGTGAGAGACAACACTTCTGTTCCCACAGGTGGTAACACATGCTTCAGGTGCGGTGAGACTGGTCACTACGCCAACCGTTGCCCCAAGGGAAATGCGCAGAACACTCCAGGCCAGTTCAACAATAGTGGATAAAGTCAGACTCCACAGTAGCAGCAGCCCAGAAGCAACAACCAGACACCACAGAACAACAAGGGCCAGCAGAATTATGTCCGCGGGTGTGTGAACCATGTGGCCGTGGAGACCGCCCATGAGGCTCAGGACATTGCATTCAGTATGTTCATAATCAACTCAGCCCCTGCATCAGTTTTATTTGATCCTGGAGCATTGCATTCCTTTATTTCTGCCGAGTACATTGCTAAGTACTCTATTCCTCTATGCACCATGCCTAGTTCCATGCTAGTAAACTCACCTGGGGGAAATATGAGGGCCATGTATTAGTATCTTGGGGTGAAAATACAGATTATGGGTAGAGAATTCTATGCAAATCAAATAGTCTTGGAGTCTAGTGGTATGGACATCATTCTCGAAATGGGATTGTTGACAAAGTACGATGCAGTTATTCACTGTTCCAAGAGGTTAGTGCTTCTCACTAGTTCAGAAGGAGAATGATTTGAGTTTGTTGCAATGCTTCCATCCGCCGCAAACTGTGCAGTGAACCCGATCGTCTTCCCCGATGAATTGCCATGTATGCCACCTGAACGTGACATTGAATTCCTCATAGATCTTTTACCTGGTACTGCACCTATTGCTAAGAGACCATATAGAATGTCAGTTGGTGAATTAGAGGAACTTAAGAAACAGTTAAAAGAATTGCTGGATAAGCGGTTCATTTGTTCTAGTTCTTCACCTTGGGGAGCACCTGTGATATCCGTTGAGAAGAAGGATTGTACACAGAGGATGGGTGTTGATTATAGAGCTTTGAATGAGGTCACCATCAAGAACAAGTATCTGTTGCCTCGTATAGAAGACCTGTTTGATCAGTTGAAGGGAGGTAGAGTATTTTCCAAGATTGACTTGAGGTTAGGGTATCATCAGCTAAGGATACGACCTTCGAATATTGCCAAGATAGCTTTCACTACCAGATATAGGCTTTATGAATATACAGTACTGTCCTTTGGGTTGACTAATGCTCTAGCTTACTTCATGTACCTGATGAATAAAGTGTTCATGGAATATCTTGACAAGTTCATGGTGGTGTTCATTGATGATATTCTGGTGTACTCCAGGAATGAGGAGGAACATGAGGAACATTTGAGGCTTGTTCTGCAGAAACTCAGAGAAAATTAGTTGTATGCCAAGCTCAACAAGTGTGAATTCTGGCTGAGTGAGGTCTCATTTCTTGGTCATGTTATCACAAACGGAGGTATTGCAGTGGATCCCAAGAAGGTCAGGGATGTGTTGAAGTGGGAACCGCTAACAACAGTGTCAGACATCCGAAGTTTCCTAGGACTCGCAGGATATTACCGGAGTTTTATAGAAGGCTTCTCTAAGATAGTGAAACCCCTTACTTCACTACTAGAGAAAGGGAAGGAGTTTTCATGGTCAGAGGCATGTCAGGATAGTTTTGATGAGTTGAGGAAAAGGTTGACTACTACACCTGTATTGGTTATGTCTGATATTCACAAGAGTTTCAACATCGACAGTGATGCTTCTAAACAAGGTCTTGGTTGTGTATTGATGCAAGAGGGACACGTGATTGCATATGCATCTCGCTAGTTGAGGAAACATGAGCGGAACTATCCCACACACCATCTGGAGTTAGCAGCAGTGGTACATGCTCTGAAGATATGAAGGCACTATTTGTTGGGTCACAGATGTCAGATATACACCGACCACAAGAGTCTGAAGTACATTTTCACTCAGAATGACCTCAACCTAAGACAACAAAGATGGTTAGAGCACATCAAGGACTATGACTTGGAGATACACTAGCATCCAAGGACGACCAATGTGGTTGCCGATGCCTTGAGTCGCAAGAACTATGTGAATGCGACAATTGCTAGCCTGATGCCTCAGGAATTGTATAAGGAGTTTGAGCAACTCAACCTTGAGTCCATTGCTCATACTGAAGGGATCACTATAAAAGTGGAGCTGACTCTCGAGCAGGAGATATGGAAGGGTCAGCTTGAGGATGCTAAGATTCAGGAGATAAAAGAGATGATAGAAGCAGGCAAGGCACCTGATTTCATTGAGGATGAACATGGAACTGTGTGGTTCCGGAAAAGGATATGTGTGCCCGATGTATATGACCTTCGTGAGAAAATTCTGCAGGAAGCTCATGACTCAGCTTATTCCATCCATCCTGGCAGTACCAAGATGTATCAGGACTTAAAGGAGAGATATTGGTGGTATGGCATGAAGCGTGACGTTGCAGCTCATGTAGCACTGTGTGATGTGTGTCAGAGAGTCAAGGCAAAACATCAGAGGCCAGCCGGTTTGTTACAGCCATTGAAGGTGCTAGAATGGAAATAGGAAGAAATTGGTATGGATTTCATTATGGGATTTCCACGCACATGTGATGGTTATGATTTGATATGGGTCATAGTGGATCGATTGACCAAGGAAGCTCACTTCATTCCGGTTAAGATTACTTACACAGGAGCATGACTAGCAGAGCTGTATATCTCCATGATTGTGTATTTGCATGGGGTACCTAAGAAGATAGTGTCAGACAGAGGTACTCAGTTTACGTCTTGATTTTGGCAGAAGTTGCATGAGTCAATGGACACAAAGTTAAATTTTAGCTCCACTTATCATCCGCATACTGATGGGCAGACAGAAAGGACAAATCAGGTGTTAGAGGATATGCTTAGGGCTTGTGCCCTAAAGCACGGAGGCAGTTGGGATAAGAGTTTGCCATTTGCAGAGTTCTGTTACAACAACAGTTATCAGACCAGTTTGAAGATAGTACTGTTTGAGGCATTGTATGGCAGGAAGTGCAGAACTCTGTTGTATTGGAGTGAGACAGGTGAAAGCCAGTTGTTCGAGCCTGAGATCATTAAAGAGGCTGAACAACAGGTGCAGGTTGTCCATGAGAATCTGAAAGTAGCTCAGTCGAGGCAGAAAAGTTACACAGATACTCGACGATGGGAGTTGACTTTTGAAGGAGAGTTTGTGTATCTAAAAGTGTCACCTATCAGAGGTTTGCGTAGATTCAAGGTCAAAGGGAAGTTGTCACCCCGTTACATTGGCTCATTCAAGATCTTGGAACAGAAAGCCAAGGTAGCTTACCAGCTAGAGCTACCTATGTGACTGTCAAATGTACACAACGTGTTCCACATATCGCAGTTGAAGAAGTGCCTGAGGGTACCCGAGGAACAGTTGCCAATGGAGGAGTTGAATGTGCAGGATGATTTGACTTACACAGAGTACCCGGTCAAAATCCTAGACACATTGGAGGGAATCACCCGGAGTAAGAGGATCGGGATGTGTAAGGTTCAATGGAGTCACCATGCAGAGGATGAGGTTACTTAGGAAAGAGAGGATGACTTACACACAGAATTTCCCCAGCTCTTTGCTAGCTCAGTTGAATCTCGAGGATGAGATTCCTTTTAAGGGGGTAGGTTTGTAACACCCTAAATTTTGAATTAGGAACCCTAAATAAATTTTTGCTAGATTCTTGCA
Source organism: Panicum hallii (assembly GCF_002211085.1). Classification (NCBI taxonomy): domain Eukaryota; kingdom Viridiplantae; phylum Streptophyta; class Magnoliopsida; order Poales; family Poaceae; genus Panicum; species Panicum hallii. The sequence goes on from NC_038044.1 coordinate 52,666,686, forward strand.
GGATCCAAAGGTTTTTATTAAATTCCTTTCAATTTTAGAACATTTACCATGAATTAGATTTAATTTATTTAGCCATAAAAAGAAATATAAGTAAATATAGGTCTTGTGCATTTTATGCCGCATTGCATTATTTTATTGCTTGTCTTTCATTTGAATGCATCTCTTTCTCTCCCTCTTTCTCTTTCTCCTCTTGGCCTAGCCCACCTGCCTCACCCGACCTGTTTCACCCGCCCCCTCTCCTTTCCTTCCTTTCTTTCTCCCCCACACAGCCCAGCCGGTCGTTTCACCCCCCTCCTTCCCGGCCTAGTGGTCTAACCCGCTCCCCTCTCTCCTCCCCTTCCTCTCCCGCACCGCCAGGCGGGACCCCTCTGTCGGGCCCATCCTCAAGCTTGAGCCAGGCTCAGACTCGCCCCCAAGTCCGATCATGGCCCACCTCCCCACGCACCTCGGCCCCGCACGTCGAGGCCTCGTAGCCGCACTTATTTAAGGCGCCACCCCCGCACCCCTGGATCCCATCGAAGCCACAGCCGTCCTCCCTCGTGGCAAACCCTAGCTCGCTCATACCACCACATTCGTCGAGCTCAGGTTCACCGATGCGCCACCGCTCCGCCGCCTTCCGCTATCGAGCAAGTGCCGCAGGAGCTTCGCACGGTGGTAAGCATCGCCGCCGGCCTTCTGTCCCTCTCTACACCGCCTTCTCACGTGCGTAATCGCTTGTCGTTGCCACAGTGCCACGCCTCGCTGCCGTCCGGCTTCCCCGGGCCCCAGCGCCCCGCCCCAAGCCCCTAAACGAGTATCTCATCTCGTGCTCTATCTTCTCGGCCTTCCCCTACGTGGAAACACCCCCGGAGCGCTGATTTTTGCCAACTCCGGCGAGCTCCACCGCCACCCGCCGTCGCACGGCTCACTGCCGTCACTTAGCGCCGCCACCCCGAGCCGCAAGCCACTCCCGGCGTTCCGATCTAGATCGGATGGCCCAGATCCGATCTACCCCAAGCCAACAGAACCTGTACTGGTCAAACCCTAGGTTGTTCTGCAAAAGAGACCCTTGGTTTTATTAGAATCAACCCGCAGTCCGCTGCAGTTTAAAAATATTTACAAATAGATCCTTTTTCTTTTGTTTTAGCCCCTGTTTTTTTCTAAAATCGATCCCACCGTCCCTAGCCTCTCTGTTTTTCAATCTAAACCCTAGATTTAGGGTTTATTTATGTTTTAGCCCTCGCTTTCTTTGTTCAGAGTCCTTCTAGTTTCAAACCTTTTACAAGTAAGCCCATAGAACCGTGTTTTGGCCATAACTTCTCGATTTTTACTCCATTTTTATCGATTCTAGCGCTCATGCAATCCTTGTGATGTCTAAAGTAGTTTTATAACCTTGTTTGGCTCTGTTTATATTGTTTGGTGTACAGTTTCTTATTATTGTACTTGCTTGCTTGTATGTACTTGTGTGATGCGATAGATAGTGCGCAGTTCGAGGGTTTGCAAGAGCAAGGCTTTGAAGACATCCCTGAACAGCAGCAGTGCTTTGAGGAAGGCAAGTGGTCCTTGGTCATATTCCGCTCCTAGTAACTTTCTAAATACACATATTTACTTTATATGCATGCATGTGTGATAATATGATGGGTCCCAAACTAAGGATATGCCTAGTTTTCTATTGAACTTCCTTGATTAAACCTGGGTTGTTTACTTATTTTGTAGTCAGACCCGGGGCTACGGGGCTGTGTATATAATATAGTTTAAACAGGATTAAGAGATAAAGACTATCTTATCTCTTATTTATGTTGTTTTCTACTCGTATGAGTAAGAGATAAAGCTAGTCGGTACAGAAGGAAACTACTCGAGTTATACCCGGGTATGATTCCTTAGCTAGTATTGGACTAGGATTCATGTAACCCTGACTTCCCGGATATATAATGGGGGGCAGGGACCCATTCAGAACAGAACAACATCTACATCCAAGGCAATACAAACCACCATATAGGACGTAGGGTATTACGCACCTCGTGGTCCGAACCTGTCTAAGTCTTGCGTTCCTTGCACCTTCGAGTTCCTGATCTCGGCGTCTCCTCACCTAAACTTACCACCTTGGGTATACCCTTCAGTGGGCAGCCAGTAAAACACCGACAGCTGGCGCGCCAGGTAGGAGAGCGCATCGAAGATCCCCGGCAAACTCGATGGCATCTTTCCAGTTCACCAGGTCAGTACCTTCTCAGGGTACAACGTTTGTTTTTGGCTCGTGAGTCTGCATCGCAGATGGTGCGGGCAGTTTCCGTCGATTCCTTGTCGACATGAAGCCAAAAACTCCCGCGGTGGGTTCTCATAGCGACCTTGACAAGTTTGTTGATGATTTCAATGATTTGTCAATCCTTAGATCTGCTACGAGGACCGAGGAGGAGTCTGCTTTCGGCGTGACTTCATCCAGCGCTGTAACAACCTTCCTTGGGTTGGACTCGTTCCAATCTGAGGACTCGCGTAGCCGATCACGACTCGGTCTACGCAATTTAGCCATTGATCTCCAGGAGGCCAACATCTCCAAGTCCCTCTCCACATTGGAGTAGGACTTGGACACTCTACTCCAACTCAGAAAGCCCGAAGCCACCACACATCGGGGGGCTTCAGGTTGTTTTGGTGCCAACGGTCTGATGATCACCTCCACTCCGGAGGGGCGTTTCATGCATTGGAAGGGCATGAAACTTTATGATCTACTCGAGGCCGAAGACCGACTTGTGGCACACCTCGAGCCTTTGCCTTTTCAGGAGGGCAGGCCATCAGCCACCATGGCGGAGGAGTCGACTGAGCTAGTCGACGCGAGCTCTGATGAGCTCATCTCACGCCAGGTGCTGATGGCGGAAGAAGGCGAGGATGATGGCGACTTGCCCATTGTCGAATTTGATGCGGTATCTGAAGATGAGGCCACAGCCAACCCCGGCGACAAAAATGACGTCGATCGTGAGGCACGGAGGACCAGGAATAGAGCTCGCGCAGCCCACCGAAGGAGGGTCAATGAGCGCATGCGATCCATGCATCGCGAGCTTGACGCCAAATTCGCTGCCGTAAGTGAGCGGGGCTTCAGGACTCTGGTGGCCAACATCACCAGGGTTACGGCCTTACTCGAGCGCAGTAATGATCCGAACATGCGTCAAGCACTTCGTTACGCGCAGAGGGTTTGGATTCAGCTTGATCAACAAAACTTGGCGTCTACCCTCAGGGAGGAGCACATGGGCAAAAGCTGAAGCCAGGCTCACAGTCGAACAGCAGGAGGCCATCTTTGACCTCAGCACAGCAACAACGACAACACTCGCGGGAGCCAGGCCCCTGGCGGGAGGCAACAGCCACCTCCAGGGGGTAACCCGCGATAGGCTAATCATCGACCTGTGCCAACGAATCAATGAAGGACGCGATGCGCGGTCCATAATCGATTCCAGGCGCAAAGAGCGCGAAGTAGTCGAGACAGAGGGCACTGACTGCAGTGACCGTTTTTCAGCTTTTTCTGCACGGTTTAGCAGTTACAAGTACCCTGACGGCTTTAAGCCGATCGGCATCACCAAGTACGATGGCAAGCAAGCTTCTCAACAATGGCTACGTTGCTACTCCACCGCTATTGAAGTCGTAGGGTGCTCCAACATCACCAAGGTCATCTACTTCCCGATGGCTTTGGACCCCGCGCCGCTCACGTGGTTGGAGAGCCTCAGCAACAACTCGATCGACTCCTGGGAGCGACTCAAGAAGGTCGTCATCGACAACTTCCAGGGGGCGATCACCCGCGCAGGTACTCGTCACGATCTTGCTCAATGTAATCAGGAATGTAACAAGCTCCTACGGTCCTATACACGCCATTTCTTCGATGTCCGCGCCACCATTACGAATATCTCGGAGGAGGATATCATCGACTGCTTCTACAACGGCATCACCGACCCAGGCATCTACAGTGACTTCGGACGAAACAGACTGAAAACTGTCACGGGGCTTCGTGACATGATGCACGACTGGTCCGAGCAGGAAGAGAAGATGCAGGAGCGGTTCCCAAGGCGCAATGATAGCAACATGAGGCGTCCCAATGACAACCGCAATGACAAGAGCCAGCGGGACTATTCGGGCCCATCCCAAAAACGCAAGCCAAATGATCTCCTAGCGGCTGTGGATCGTCCCTCGCGAGGCAAGAAGTCAACAAAGCAGGAAGAGTTTGAGAAACTTCTACAGAAGAAATGCCCATGGCATCCAGGTGCCAATCATGTGGCAATTGATTGCTACCACCTCCGGAGGACATTCAGCAATTCCGGTGGTGGTAAGAAGAACAAGAAGCCAGTGGACAAAGAACCCGAAGATGATGACCAAGGGGACCAAGCGCACAACACGAAGTTCTAGGATGCTTCAAAGACCGTCAACATCATCTTCGGGGGAGATGGAGACTTTGGTTCCAGGCGGGAACAAAAACTGCTTCTCCGGGAGATCATGTCCGTCAAGCCGGCGGCACCGCGACCACTCCGCTGGTCAGAGGTGCCCATCTTGTTCTCCCACGATGATCAGTGGACAAGCTTTTCGGAGCCCGGTAAGTTCCCCCTGGTCCTAGATGCGGTGGTGAGTCAGGCTCACCAAGGTGCTCATCGACGGCGGGAGTGGTCTCAACCTCATCTTCGCCAGCACTTTGAGAAAGATGGGTCTGGACTTCACGGACATGCTGGTTCCAAGTAAGTCCCCTTTCTACGGCATTGTCCCAAGTAATGCGGTGCACCCACTTGGCACGGTGGTTCTTCCAGTCACCTTCGGCACGAGGATAACTACCGCTCCGAATTCATTAAATTCGAAGTTGCTAACTTCAAATCTTCTTATCATGCCATACTGGGCCGACCGGCACTTGCCAAATTCATGGCAGTGCCGCATTATGTTTATCTGCTTCTCAAGATGCCAGGACAAAGTGAAGTACTCAATCTCCAAGGTGACTTGAAGAAGTCATATGATTGCAACTAGGAGGCGATCCAATATGCTTCAACTACGCGTGTGCCAGATGCTTTAGGGGAAGTACTCGCGGTCGCGCAGCAGCTCTCCCAAGCCGGGCAGGAGATCCCATCAAGAAAGGCCAGCAAGTCGAGCATCCAGTCGACTGGTGATGTGGCCCTCAAGTCGATCCAGCTCCAGGAGGGTGACTCATCCAAGACCGCCGCCATCGGCGCGGGCTTAGACGAGAAATAGGAACTCGCGCTCGTCAGTTTCCTTCGGGCTAACCGAGACATATTCGTTTGGAAACTAGCAGATATGCCAGGGGTGCCCAGGGAACTAATCAAGCATAGTCTGAATGTACACCCACAGGCTGTGCCCAAAAAGCAACGCCTTCGAAGATTTGCTCATGACAAGCGTGAAGCAATTAAACGGGAAATAGCTAAACTCCTCGCGGCTGGCTTCATTAAAGAAGTGATTCATCCAGAGTGGGTAGCTAATCCTGTCCTTGTAAGGGAAAAGAATAATGAATGGAGAATGTGCGTTGATTACACCAATCTCAACAAGCATTGCCCAAAGGATCACTTCGGGCTACCGCGCATTGATCAAGTCGTCGACTCAACGTTGGGTTGTGTACTCCTTTATTTCCTTGATTGTTATTCAGGATATCACCAGATTGCACTTAAGGAGGAAGATCAGATCAAAACCGCGTGCATCACCCCGTTTGGGACATACGCTTACAAAACTATGTCTTTCGAGTTGAAAAACGCAGGAGCAACCTATCAGCGCACGATTCAGATGTGCTTTGCCGATCAGCTGCATCGAAACATTGAAGCCTACGTGGATGACGTGGTCATCAAGACTAGGAATCCCGACGGCCTGATTGCAGACTTGGAAGAGACGTTCAATAGCCTGCGCAGTTTTCGGTGGAAGCTCAACCCAACTAAATGCATTTTCGGAGTACCATCAGGGAAATTGCTCAGGTTCATCATCAGCAACCGGGGAATTGAAGCCAACCCTGTGAAGATTTCGGCCATCACTGATATGGGGGCTCCGGCCACAATCAAAGATGTGCAGAAGCTAATAGGCTGTATGGCAGCCCTGAACAGGTTCATCTCCCGACTCGGGGAGAGAGGACTACCCTTCTTCAAGCTCCTGAAATGCCAAGACAAGTTCTAGTGGATGGAGGAGGCCGAGCGAGCCTTGTAAGACCTAAAGCTTCACCTTCAGTCTCCTCCGGTCCTTATTTAGCTCCATTGCCGGGAGAAGATCTACTACTCTACGTTGCGGCAACAACTCATGTTGTCAGCAGTGCTATTGTAGTCGAGCGCAGCGAGGAAGGCCATGTAGTTGAGGTGCAGAGGCCTGTGTACTTTGTCAGCGAGGTACTCTCAGAATCCAAGGTACGATACCCGGCAGTTCAGAAACTTTTATATGCAATTCTGATTACATCAAGAAAGCTGAACCATTACTTCGACGAGTACAAGATCATTGTGATTACGGATTTTTGTTGGTGGATATTCTCCATAATCAAGATGCCATGAGGCGTATATCAAAGTAGGTAGTGGAACTGGGAGCTTTGTCTATTGACTTCAAGCCACGCACTGCAATCAAGTCTCAAGCTCTAGTCGATTTTATGGCTAACTGGAGAGAGAATCAAATTCCAACTCCAGTCGACAAGCCAGAGCACTGGACCATGTACTTCGATGGGTCTCTTAAGCTCGATGGTGACGGTGCTAGAGTCCTATTTATTTCTCCAAGAGGCGAACAACTGAAGTATGTCCTCCAGATCCTTTGGGAGGTATCCAATAATGAAGCCGAGTATGAGGTATTGCTTCACGGGCTACGTTTGGAGATATCACTAGTCATCAAGCGACTACTTGTATATGGTGATTCACTTCTTGTCGTTCAGTAAGTCAACAAAGTGTGGGACTGCAACAAGGAGATAATGGACGCTTATGTATAAGAAGTACGCAAGCTGGAAAATAAATTTTCCGGCCTGGAGGTTCATCATGTGGTACGGGAGCATAATGTGGGTGCAGATATACTGTCCAAGCTGGGATCCTCCCGCGCACAGGTTCAAGCAGGAGTCTTCGTCCACGAGCTGAAATAGCCATCCATCAAGTCCTCACCTCAGGTAACCACTGATGTTGGCCTTCATCAGCCTGATCGGGAGGTTATGACGCTTGGAAAGGACTGGAGAGAGGCTGATATCAACTTCATCCGGGATCAAAGATTGCCAGCGGGTATGGACGCAAGAAGCACAGAGGCAGCTCATGTTATGCGCAGAAGCAAAGGTTTCGTCCTAGTCAACAGTAAGCTCTACCGGCGGGGCGCACGATCAGGGATGCTCATGAAGTGTTTCACGAGAGAAGACAGCTACGACATACTACGGGAGATACAAGAGGGCGTTTGCGGCAACCATGCAGCTTCAAAAACGCTGGTGGGAAAAGCATACAGAGCTGGTTTCTGGTGGCCCACCGCAGTGTTTGATGTTGAGGACCTTGTGCGAAGATGCCAAAACTGCCAATTCTTTGGCAAGCAATCTCACGTCCCAGCTCACAGTCTCATCACCATACCGCCATCCTGGCCGTTCGCTTGCTGGAGCCTTGATATGATTGGGCCCTTCACAATGGCACCAGGCGATTTCACCCATGTATTGGTGGCTATCGACAAGCTTACCAAGTGGATCGAGTAAAAGCCGATAGCTAAGCTCACACCAAATCGAGTTTTTGACTTCATCTCTGATATCTTGCAACGCTTCGGTTTCCCAAATGCCATCATTACAGACTTGGGTTCAAATTTCACGACCAACCAGTTTTGGGAGTTCTATGAAAATGCGTGCATCGAGGTCAAATATGTCTCTGTTGCACACCCAAGGGCTAATGGTCAAGTCGAGAGGGCGAATGGCATGATAATTGATGGCCTCAAGAAAAGACTTTATGATGAAAACAATAAAAAAGGAGGAAAATGGATACACGAGTTGCCACATGTCGTCTGGGGGCTCAGGACTCAGCCGTCCAAAGCCACAGGACAAACACCGTTCTTTCTTGTCTACGGCTCCAAAGCTATCTTACCGGCTGACATCATGTGGAAATCCCCAAAGGTTGAAATGTACAATGAAGGCAAGGCGGATGAAGCAAGGCAGTTAAAGCTTGACTCTGTCGAAGAGGCTCACTGCACCGCTCTTGTTCAGTCAGCACGATACCTGCAGGGGATTTGGCAATATCACGATCGCAACGTGAGGGAACGATCGTTCAGTATAGGCGATTTGGTCCTACGCCGCATCCAAGACGAGTCCGGCTTACACAAGCTCAACTCAAAGTGGGAAGGTCCGTTCGTCGTCAAGCAGGTTACAAGACCGGGGTCGTATCGACTACAATACCCCGAGGGCCAAGATGTGCCGAATTCTTGGAACATTTAGAACCTGCGCAAGTTCTACCCATGAGGAAGCATGCTGGGATAGCTGCTCTCCAGACGCCTAGGCGGCCTTTTCTCTTTCGAATTAATTTGGAGGCTACGTGTTAGAAAATTCGGAATGTAAATTTTTCTATTAAACAGACGGAGGCTACGGCCACGTTCATGTTTTATAAATCGACTCCTTGTCATGAGTTTTGATGGAGGCTACAGCCACGTTCATGTTTTATCAACTTCTTGTTATAAGTTTTGACGAAGGCTACGGCCACGTCCATGCTTTATATGAACTGACTTTCGCCATGACCTTTGATGGTCGTTTGCGATGATGATCGCGGTTTTCCCAACAAGTTCGATCCGTTCGATTGGTTTATACCTAGCTTGTCGGACGAGCTCACACAAGGAGCTATTTCAACTACGCCCAGAGTCGTTGCACTCGGGGTAGTTTCGATCTCTTGCCATAAGCACGGCAGTCACGCGACGATGCTCGCGTTCTTTCCTAACTGGTTAGACCTGCTCATTCGGGTTATACCTAACTTGTTGGATGGGTTCCTACTCGGAGCTACTTCGACTACTTCCAGGGTCGCTGCACCTGGGATAGCGTCTACTACTTAGCTTTTGAACTTGGCTGACAATTCAGTCAAAGCACATACAAGTAGAGACATCAAAGACAATTATATACAAGGAAACGAGTACTTATTTTTACATCTTAATCCTGCAGTACACTCTTTACTATCTGTTCTGCTACAGGTTGGGCTTCTTTGAGGTACTCATTGAATTGTTGTTCAAAACAATCCGTAGCCACACCCTGTGCAAATGCTTCTAGTCGAGCCTCCGGCCAAAAGGATTTCATAAAGGAAAGAGCGTGGCTGACACACGTGACTGGGGCTTCAGTGAGGAACTTGATGACCTTCTGTGGCACCCCGAGAAGTCGCTCCAGCAAGAGCCGCTCGCCTGCTTCGCCATCTTCTTGTGGGTCCACCATGTCCACAAGCTTCTTGGCGGCTTCCCTGAGGTCCTCCAGCTCCTTTTGCCGCTACTCCTTCTCCTCGCCCAACGTCTTGATCTGCTGAAGGCAATCGGCGAACTATCGTTCAGTGTCAGTGATTACCTTCTGCAGCTTCTTGACGTCATCTGTACGATGATACAGCATATTCTCTACATCAGTAAGCAGCTCTTCTTTATATGTTAAGATTTTCCTAAGCTCTGCGGTGAAGATTTTTCAGAATCCAAGATAAATTTTTAAGTGAAAATACTCGAGCGAAGAAAGGGCTTGCCTTGGTGCGCCTTCTTCTGTTCCTTGAGTTGTTCCTGGAGTTTGGAGTTGGCCTTCTCGAGATTGCGGAGATCATTCTTGAGGAGCCATGTCTCTCAATTTCGCTCCTGCTTCAGCTTGTCAAGTTCTCTCTGAAGACAAATGTTCTTCGTCAGCTCTTCGGATATGCATTTTTCCTTCGCAACAAGCTCCTGGTGGCCACTCATGGCTGCTTTCAGCTTTTCGGTCTTCTTCTGTGAGTGCTTGATCACATCCTACATAAGGGGGAAGATTAATACAAGCAACTTGACAACGTATATGGGTAGAAGAGTAATTATGTCTTACCACGGTAAAATTGTACAACTCTTTGGGGATCTTCTTGAAGTATCTTATGTTGTTGTCCGTCAGAATCGGGTCTTCTACCAGATTCGTGGTAATGACATTCTGGTATCCGCGTCCAGTCACCAGCAGATCTCCAGTGCTCCTTGAGGTCCCTGCGGCTTCTTCAGCTGATGGTTGTTGGGCACCTGCAAGTCATGATGCATTCAGTACATATTATCTGTGATCTAAGCAGCTAGCCGTGGGCGGTCAGACACTTACCTATGCCATCTGCAGGAGCAGCATCAGGGGCCTTGACTTGTTCCTCACCACCAGCTCTGGCTTCGGCTTGCTGGGGCTCGGGGGGTGGCAGGTCGGGCAATGTTGTGCCCGCCTCGGGGGCTGGCTCCTTGGGCGTGGGCTCCTCTGGGGCTGGTGGCTCGGGGACTAGAGTAGCTGCGGCAGGCTTCGGCTTGTGCCTCATGTTGCTTGCTGTCCTAATGAAGCAGAATCAGTTATGTTATTACACAAGTTGAGAAGAACAGGATGTTTATTGTCCAAGAAAAGATCTATACTTACAGTGAAGATTTCTTCATGACAGCTTTCTTCACTCTTAGAGCCCGTGGTGTTCAACCATGGTACTTGTTGCTGGGGGCGAGGTCACACCAGCTGGTGGCGCGGTGCCCGCCACGGCGATGGTAACCATTTCTGTCAAAGTAGTCGGTGGGTCTGTTTCGATCCCTTGGCATTTGGGGTCGGGAGGAGAAGCAAACGGACTGCAAAAGGACAGTGTTAGCATGCAACAATACCGATATTTGACAGTTCAACAAGGCAGCAACTTCATACCTGGAGGACTCGATTACATGCGCTTTTCGCTTGTGCACTACCCGACGACCCTGCGGGACCAAAGGCAGAGTTTCGGTCAACTCCACGGATGGTCCGGGGGAGTTGTTCCTTTTTGCCTCCCCCTCAGCTTCCTTTTCCACCAGGGGGCTCCCGCTTTCTATGGTTTCGCTGCCGGGCAGAGCCTCAGCTGCTTGAGCTCTCTTCGCTTCGGCTGCGGCGCTGGGGAGAAGGTGGTCCGGTCGAGGGATGTCAGGTTGTGGAGGGTAGCTCCGGTACAACTCTGTGTGTCCCTGCAGAAGATTTGCAGTTAGCAGTGGCAGAATAGCAGAACTTGTTTTCAATAAAAAGTAGTCGAATACTTATCGGTTTTGGAGGATTTTATGCAGAAAACAGCTGCGGGACGTAGGGAACTGCATCCACGTCCAGCAGCACTCGCCTGACCCGGATGAGTGCGGCGTCGTCGGTCAATTCTTTTGCGCACATCCGAGAGGGATCTTCAGCGCCTGTGTACTTGAAGCATAAAGTGTGGCGTTGTTGGATTGGCTGGATCTGGTGCTTGAAGAAAGAAAATATTACGGACGCTCCGGTCACCCCTATTTCTTTGTGAGCTGCTATGATGGCTAGCAACTCATCAACTTGGTCCAGGTCTGCTCTGGGAACTCGGTGTTCCACTCTGGCCTCACGACAGGGGGTTTGCCGGATTTTTCTGGAAGCTGGGGGCATGCTTTTCGATGTAGAACTAGTGGTTCTTCCATCCAGAAATGTTGGAGGGGAATTTATAGGAAAGGTACCTATCATCGGCTTGCTGTCTAAGTTGGATGCTGGCACCCCCTACAATGGATAGATTTTTGGTTGTGGGTTGTGGTTTTACCCGGAAAAGGAACCGGAAAAGATCCCAATGGGGTTCGATTCCGCGGAAAGCTTCACAGAAATGGATAAAGATGGCAATGTGGCAAATGGAATTCGGGTTGAGGTGATGGAGCTCAAGCCCATAGAAATAAAGAAGGCCACGGAAAAAAGAGCAAGAGGGGAGGGCCAGACCCCGTTCGGCAAAATGATAAAATGTGACGATTTCGTCTACATTTTTCATGGAGAAAGGTTCGCGAAAAGAGGGGCGCCAGTTGACAAGACTCTTGTCTTGGAGCAATCCCTCGGAAACAAGTCTTTTGAGGTCGTTGTTGGAGCACTTACTTTGAGTCCACTCCCCAGACGGCGGCTGCGACTCCTTCTTCTTCCCATCCTTCTCGCTTGATCTCTTCGGCGCCATTTCTAGATCCGCTCGTCACGAGTTGCTCGGGGGCTGCGGGGGAAAGGGGCGACGGGATTTGGTTGGATTGGGGCTCTCCAAGGGGGTGAAGGCGGAGTGCGGCTCTGATTGGGGGATTTGGTAAACTCTTGGTGGATTGCAGATTGGAAGCACAGTTTTTACTCGGCGTTACGGCAGGGTTAAATAACCAGCGGCCGGATACAGTTTTACTGTTTCGAAGTTGAAGAGTCGTTTTAGGGAATATTCGGAAGATGAGGGGTCATTTGGTGGATTGTTTAGATACAATATTCAAATAATCATTTTTTCAGGGTTAATTATCCCGAAAAAAGGGGTTTTTCGAATTCTAGATCTAACTTCCATCATTTGTATCATCACACCAGTTATTTATCATGTGGACATTTTTTCACTGCATGCCACGACTTTTGGATTCTTATTTCCAAACCTGAGAGATTTGTATTCAAGGCTCGGGGGCTGCGGGATATGTGGCAGCGACTACTTATTTTTTTGAATTTATTTGAAAAGTAAGTAAGGAAGATTCAAGACTAATATGACCCTCAGCCTGATTATCCAATTCAACCTAAGGCTCGGGAGCTACTCCATATGGAGTGCGATTTTTTGATTGCACACCATACCGAAGAAGTAACTCGGGGCATGAGCACCTCATAGCTTCGATGCAGCCAAGAAAGTACTTGAAGAAGAACTTCAAGATGGAGCTTCAAAAGAAGCCGAAGACTACTTCAAAAGTACTTGAGAAGCCTACAGTACTCAGCTAGAAGAGCTCAGGGGCTTGTCAGACCCGGGGCTGCGGGGCTGTGTACATAACGTAGTTTAAACAGGATTAAGAGATAAAGCCTGTCTTATCTCTTATTTATGTTGTTTTCTACTCGTATGAGTAAGAGATAAAGCTAGTCGGTACAGGGGGGCAGGGACCCGGGTACGATTCCTTGGCTAGTATTGGACTAGGATTCATGTAACCCTGACTTGCCGGATATATAAGGGGGGCAGGGACCCATTCAGAATAGAACAACATCTACACCCAAGGCAATACAAACCACCATACAGGACGTAGGGTATTACGCACCTCGCGGGCCGAACCTGTCTAGGTCTTGTGTTACTTGCACCTTCGAGTTCGTGATCTCGGCGTCTCCTCACCTAAACTTACCACCTTAGGTATACCCTTCGGTGGGCAGCCGGTAAAACACTGACAGTAGCTACGCTAGTTGCTTCTACTTGGTTTATAGTTGGTTAACTCGAAAACTATGCTACACTTGTTTTAGTTCATATTCTGGAATACCTTTATGGTGATAACTTTTAGATCATTGCATTAATTGGAACATGGAGAGCCACCCAGGAAAACTGTGCAATCACAATACTACATGGCTCTGGTCTTGGCTAATTAATTAGAAACTTTAGCTTGTAATGGTCTTACCGAAAGGGAAAGAGAGGAGCGCGTTGATGGGGTATAGCTCGGTTCTCTTGAGGCTTAGATATGATCCTAGTTAAGGCATCTTCCTCATTAGGGAGGGTTATGACCACTGCGGCCTGAAACCTTAGCGGACCGTTGCAAGTTAGGGAATCTTTGTAAAGGCCTCGTAGTGAATCCCTGCCACTCACCTCGAAAGTGTTTAAGGGCCTTGCAAACCCGGGCATCAAGAAAAACACGAGTTGTGGGTAAAGTGTACAACCTCTGTAGAGTGAAAACTGATATATCAGCCGTGCTCACTGTTAAGAGTGGCTTGGACCCTCACATGATAATTGAACTTGAAGATGATCTAAATTGATGTTATTTATTTATGATGTTGTTGCATATCTCTTTTATTTATTTAAGGGTTGGTATATACTTACACTTAGTTAATGCTTGCTAAATAAAACTTGGTTAACTAAAAATGCTTATCGCAGTCAAATCTTGTCAGCTTTTCCATGAATTTTGGCCTTGCATGTCATATAATTTACTCCACTTGCTGAGTACCAACCATAAGTGTACTCCCGCTTGCTTTATTAAAATCAATGCTGCTCAAAACAAGATAACTATCTGGAGTTCCTTGAAGATTTTGAGGAGGTCTAAGTGTATGTCTCCCAGTCATCTGTCTGTGAAGTTGAAGTTCCACTGCTAGTTACAAATGTTTATTTGTTTGATTAAGATTAGGACTTTTGATCATGTAATAAAGTACTCTAATACTCTCTCTCGTTATGATATTATTTCGGGTATACACTTGTATCATCTATCATATGTGTGTGAACTTGATCCTGGCGCACATATGAGATGCATTCGGTACCTTTCCAAAACCGGGTGTGACAAAAATGTAGTCGGAGGGGGCGGATTCCAGTTGAAGCATAAAATAGACAAGTACATCAAGTACAAATTTCTAAGTACTTTGTTAGGTTGGACAGAAAGGTGGTTCTATATTGGAAACCATAAGTAGGCTTGCCAGAGAGAACTGAAGGGGTACCCAAACCTTAGCTATAGTGGAACTAAGATCCTCCTCAGACTTAGATGGATCAAGATAATGATTTAATCATCCTCATTCAAGAGCTGAAGGAAATAGGAGTTACTGGTGCATCTGTCATGTACTCCTTCGAGTGATGAATTCAACCTTTGCATAAAAGGGATTGCTTCGGTTTCAAGTATCTTGAGACTAAAGATCCATCCCGCATGTCTGTAGAGGAGCTACTAGTTGGAGAACCGCAACGGAGAGTAGCACGCATGCTCATGGACATAGACGTTGTCCCGTATGTACCGCAACTGTACAATGCAAAGAACACGCCCAAATAGGTTCAAGTAAGCCGTGTGTAATAAGTCTTCCGAGTACTTTTGTTGGTGCCCCCCCGCTAATCTTGTCATTCTTGTTTTGTAAGCAGGATGATATGGATGTATATAAGAGAATGCCTCCTATGCCAGATATTGAATGTCAAGGCCATCTGAAGCCAGAAGCGCATCAGCCGCTCGCGATATCCCGCTCCGCTCATGATCCAGTGAGTAAGGAGGAGGATGAAGATACTGATGATGATCGCACCTTGGCGGAGCTGTAGAGGAAAAAAGGAACGAGTACCTCCTAGGAAAGCCCAAGCTCTACTGGTGGTCAACTCTTCCCTAGTCCTCCAAAGAAGTCTCAGGTTGCCGCTCGCAAGCGGAAATCCTCTACCATTACAAGCAGCAGTGATGGTGACCAGCCACGGTAAGAGTACATCCATAATTTGTGAGTACTTTTCTTGGCCTTTCATGCGCTGATTTCGCCAAATTTTCCCCTTTTCTTCTTTCCCAGTACTACTGCCTGCAATCCTAAGCGCTCAAAGGAAAGGGTTGAAGACGAAGTAGTCAGGGATGATACTGCAATGGAATGGGATGTGCCTTCCGTTATAGTGGACCCGTCGACGAGTGGTGTTGGGGCTGCATCGAGGCAAACATGGCCCTCGACTAGCCTTTCAATGATTGCTGCTGCATCTGGTGGCATGCTGGGGCAAACATCACCCTCGGCTGACAGGCCATCGCCTTCGAGTACTTTGGGTGCCGCTACGGCTCCCAAAGTGCTCAAGGCAAAAAAAAATCGAATGTATAGAAGTCTTCACTATAAGTACTCGAGTACTTTCCAGTCAGAATTTATAGGTGCATAATGTTATGTATCAGTCTGACTACTTGGTTGTTGTGTGAAGGAAATCCTCTGCTCTAGGCTTGGAGCAACCTGGCGATGCCACGGCTGGTTCAGCACCTGAGCGAGAGTCTGATGCTGCAACATTGGTGACAACGTGGCCATCGCCACTCAGGTTGATCTGCCGCAACCGCACATGGAGTCCCTTGCACCTGCTGCCACTGAAGTCGAGGAGGATGTGGCAAGTGCAGAGCGAGACGCGGCGGAAGGTCCCAAGATGGTGGAACCAGCCCCCGAGATTCCATCAGGTGAGCCAATTTTGCCACCCCCGCCCGCGAGTACCATCTTACCCATAGGACGTTTGATTCTTGCGGGCGAGGTGACAGGTACCCGGCAGCAGCAGCCAACTAGTGAGAATCAGGATGCTGCGGGTACTTACTCAGGTAACCTTTTGGTTTCACCATCAGGGTGGCAGCACGTCATCCCGACGGAGCTTATAGATGATCTGATGCTGACCGCGGAAGTCTTGAAGAATTTCCAAGATACCTTCAAGGAATTATATAAATTCTCCACGGTATGCTTGCTGGTCTACTAGAACATACTTAGTTGAATTGCTTGCTTGTTTAACTGACCACTTTTCTTGTCGACCAGACATTGGCCAATCGATCCAAATAGAAATCTGACAAACTAAGAATTGTTGAAGATGGGCTTCACAAGTTGCAAGCCAAAGATCGCCAAATTGATGAAAGAACATATCAAATTGTGGGTCTGCAATGCAAACTTGATACCATCAAGCTTGAGTGCACCTAAGAAGTCTGGCTCCTCCAGAAGGAAATTGAAAATTTGTCTAAGAAAAACAAATCCCTGACCAAGATTCATCGAGGTAATTGCTATCCCAATCTGCTTTACCCAGTTTGATGTAGCCGAGTAGTATACTCTGAATGTCTTTAAGTATGATCTCCTTGTCATTTGTCCGCAGAACTCAAAAATACATTAAAATATAAAGAAGAACTTCTAACTGACTTGAAGAATCTTGTGTACCATCGTTCAGATGATGTAGAGCTCATGGCGAAGCAACTTGAAGATGTTGACAGGCAACTCGTGGAGTGCATACAGCAGATCAAGTCGATGGCCGAGGAGAAGGAATTGAGGCAGAAACAACTTGAAGACTTTGAGGGTGTGTTGGGTATTTTAATTACTACGAATAAATCTGCAAGCGTACGGATACCGTTGTAGCTTTCACCTCAGAGTATTCCAAGGGTTATCGAGTCCAAGGGAACGTGCGTGTATATCTACGACTCTAGTATCCAAGGACAACCAACAAAATAGGTAGGCGAAGGGTAGAGAGGATTCCTAGGGATAGCACTTACATAAGTTAAAGGTCGAACCCTTGGGTAAGACTCACTTCGGGCACTGGCTTACTCCTGGTCTGCATGGAGACTCCGGCCAAAGGCTCTATGCTATATCCGAACATGGAGGATTACGAAGGACCAACAGGGCTGTCACCAACCGCGGCCTACCTCACAAACTGGGGCTATAAGGCAAACAAAGGATAACCCTTAGCCCAGACACCATGTCTGCGCTATTGATTACTACTGCAGTCTAACTACTTCTTTAACCCGTAGCAAAATACATCACTCCGTATAAATACTAAGCGATGAACTCGTGAGTAAGAGAACTGATCTCACTTATACATAACCACTATAGCAAAGAAGGAATCACGAATGCTAACTTAGTTTACTCAGAACGAAGCCAGCATCCATAGAGGTACATAACCGGAGCATAGTGCTGAGGAACTCAGCACTCCTCCGAGCTACTCCCTCTCTCCCACCCCCCCTATTCTAAGGACTAGCCTAGGAAGAGCTTCGCCATGGAGTGGAGCACTACATCTTCAAGTGGAGATGTTGGAGGTCTCGGTGGTGTTTGGCTGAAGTTAAATTGGTTTAGCATGTCATGTGGGCTCTCAATCCTTGTGTAGCGTAGGATGTGATCTTCTGTGCATTCTTCTTTGCTTGTGCATGTTTTCTCCCTTATGTAGACTTGTGTTCTGGGAATCAATAATTCACCAATACTTGTGGAATTCTTTAGTAATAAATCCTTCCATTACTGTTGATGTGCATTCTTGATGTGTTCATGCAAGAGTTGATGGCATAGCTTTTGTATTTAAGAGCCATCAATAGGGTGCTGCGCGGGTAGTCGTGGAGTTTTACCACCACACCCACCGAGGGATACCCCCGAGATGGTGAGTTTGTGGTAGGGTGTCACCAAGATCAGGAACTCGAAGGTGCAAGGAACACAAAGTTTAGACAGGTTCGGGCTGCCGAGAGCATAATACCCTACGTCCTATGTAGTTTTTATTGCCTTAGGTGATGATCGGGTGATCTCCTAGGTGATCTGTTGCATGAGGCACGAGTTGTCCCTCATGCTCCTGGTTGAGGAGGGTCCCTGTCCGCCCTTATATAGTCTGGGGGATAGGGTTACCTGGAAGTCCTAGTCGGATACGAGCCCTAGAGTCCTACCCGAGTGGTTTTCGGGTAGTTTCCTACTGTCTCCGACTAGTTTTACTACTGTATGAGTAGTTCTACTATGCTACGAGTAGTTACAACCAGTGTAGGGCGCGGGCCATGTCCCACTCCTTACCCTATAAGATGTAGGCCATGTGCGCAGTCCCGTAGGCCCGGGTCTAACAAGCCCCCGGGCTCTTTGTAGTCGAGTACTGCAGGCTTCCGAGTACTTCTGAAGGCATCTTCGAGTTCTCCCGGACTCCATCTTGAAGGCATCTTCCGAGTACTTTCTTGGCTGCATCGAGGCTGTGAGGTGCTCATGCCTCAAGTAGTTTGTCAAGTGTTCTTTTATTTGGGGTGCGATTGAACTCGCACTCCATATGGGGTAGTCCCCGAGCTTTAGGTTGACTTGTAGAATCAGGCTGAGGGTTGATTTAGTCTTGAGTCTTCTGTCCTTATCTTCCAAAAGATTCCAAAAATAAGTTGCTAATAACACGTGTCCTGCAGCCCCCGAGCCTGGAATCCAAATTTTCAAGGTTTGGAATAAAGGATCCAAAGAATCATGGCATGCAAAATATGACGGTAAAGATTTAATGGTTAAGATGGGCAAATTGGTTCAGGAATTTGAAAACCACTCTTTTCGGGATGAATTCCCAAAAAACGGTTGAACAAATAACTTCCCCAAAAAGCGTCCGAAATTACTGCTCAAATCAAACCTTGGTCGTTGAGAGCCGTGCTATATCCAGCCCTCGACCCTGGAGCTAGATGAGTCGCATAGTATATGCCTAGTTGTCGGTGACACCAGCCCCTGAGCCTAGGCATTGGCCAAGTTGCTACTGAATCTTGAACTGTCGATGAAGCCGAGTAGTCGGAGTCGATTCTAACTAGTTTTGTAGGCAAGACAAGTAGTCGCCAGCGTGTTGCCAAGCATAGTCATCTCCGACTAGTCTTTTAGGCGAAACGAGTAGTCGAAGTAGTCATCAGCATGTCACCATGCATTCTCACGAAGTCAAATAGTCGCCGATGGTTGTTGTTGAACCCAAGTAGTTGGTGTCGAATCCGACTAATTGCAATCAAGAGATCAGTGTGCCAAAGTAGTCGAAGTAGTCGACATCGTGAGCAGGAGTCATTCGGAGTAGTTGATGTAGTAGGCGACGCAAGTTGAAGTTTTGCCAAGTAGTCATTGGCGGTTGTCGATGAAGTCAACTAATTGTAGTCGAATCCGACTCGCCCAACAATATGGTCTAGGTCAGGTCCCCTGCAAGGTAAACATAAAAGTATGTTATAACTGATATACATGAGACCATGTTGGGAGCAATGCCCTTGCAGTAAACTCCATGTATAACTAGTCGAGAACTAGTAAACGGAGTAGTACCGGAAGTATGGGAGCAAGGCCCCTTTAGTAACATAGAATACTAGTTGAAGACTGGTAATCTGTTACTGAAAGTATGGGAGCGAGGCCCCTTCCGCAAACTTACATGTAATACCAGTCTTAAAAAAATAAATAGAGTTGTACCAGAAATATGGGAGCGAGGCCCCTTCAGTAACATAGCACACTAGTCGGAAATTAGTAATCTGTTACGGGAAGTATAGGAGTGAGGCCCTTCAGCAAACTTGCACGTAAAACCAGTTGTAAACCAGTAAACGGAGTTGTACTGGAAGTATGGGAGCGAGGCCCCTTCAATAACATAGCATACTAGTTAGAAACTAGTAATTTGTTACTGGAAGTATGGGAGTGAGGTCCCTTCAGCAAACTTGCACGTAATACCAGTCGTAAACCAGTAAGCGGAGTTGTACTGGAAATATGGTAGCGAGGCCCCTTGAGTAACATAGCATACTAGTTGGAAACTAGTAATCTGTTACTGGAAGTATAGGAGCGAAGCCCCTTCAACAAACTTGCACGTAATACTAGTCGTAAACCAGTAGAATGGAGTTGTACTGGAAGTATGGGAGCGAAGCACCTTCAGCAAAATTGCACATAATACCAGTCGTAAACCAGTAGAACGGAGTTGTATTGGAAGTATGGGAGTGAGGCCCCTTTAGCAAACTTGCATGTAATACCAGTCCTAAACCAGTAGAATAGAGTTGTACTGGAAGTATGGGAGCGAGGACCCTTCAGTAACATAGCATACTAGTCGCAGACTAGTAATCTATTACTGGAAGTATGGGAGCGAGACCCCTTCAGTAAACTTGCGCGTAATATCGATCGTAAACTAGTAGAACGGAGTTGTACTGGAAGTATGGAACCAAGTAGTTTAAGAGTCGTCCCCGACTAGTTTCTAGTCGAGACGAGTAGTAGATGTGGTCGTTGGCGCTGCCGGTTTGTCGAAGCAGTTGTAATTGCAGCGCGAGTCGACTAGTCGAGGTTGTCGCTGCAGCGCGTCGATGTTGTGACGTGAGCTGAAGTTGAGCGGAGTAATTGAAATCCTCCGGCTCCCTGGGATTGATACACCGAAGGGTGGATTCTGCCACTGTAACACCCTAAGGTAATTTCCTCAAATTTTAATTAATTTATTTGGGCTCGAATAAATTTTCCAGGGTTTTCTCTAATTTATCTCGCATTTAAAGTAATTTTACAACGCAAGTAATTAAAATATATCATAGGATTAAATTGTTTGTGCATTCATGCTGCAGCATTGTTTTATTTGTGTTGAACTTATAAGGTTTGAATTCAAACTTGTTTGAATTCAAATAGGGTTGTTTGAATGTTTGAGTGTAGAAAAGGAAAGAAGGAAGAAAAGGAAAAGAAAGGGATAGCCCACTTCCTCTCCTAGCCCAGCCCAACAGCTCCTCTCTCCCCTTTCCATCCCGGGCCCCCTCTTCCTTTCCCGCATGGGCCACTCGAGGCCCAGCGCCCTTTCCTCTCTCCCCTCCCCGCACGGCCCAGCAGCCGGCCCGTCTCCTTCCTTTTCCCAGCCCGAGCGCCCCTTCCCTCCTCTCCCTGTCTGATTACCCGGGCCCGCGTGTCGGCGCCGCTTCCTCATCCCGCTCGCGCGCCCTTCCCTCTCTCTCCCACTGACCGCTGGTCCCGGCGTGTCAGCGCTCTGTTCCCCCTCTCCTCTTCCTTCCCCGGCATAACGGCCGCGCAACGGCACGGCCGAGATCCCCGGCCCTCCCCGCCGTAACCCTACCCCGGGACCTCTGGCCTGCTCCTCTTATTCCCCCGCGACCTCCTTTGAACCTATCCCCACCAGCGCCGCCTCTAACCCTAGCGCCCCGCTCGTCCCGAGCCTCTGCGCCGCCGCGTTCCTCCACCTCTGCTCCGCCGCAAATCCACAGCTCCGGTGGCTCCCAGCCCAAGCCGAGAGCTGCGGTAGCTCCACCTCGTCATCAGGTAGCTGTTCAGGGCCCTGCGTCAACCCCCGAGCCCCGGCACCACCTCCCTCCGCGAGAGCCGAGCCTTCTCGCCGCCGGTCGCCGTCGTTCTCCTCCGCCCACTGCAGTTCCGGCCTCTCCAACCCTCTGGTGAGCCTCCCCTCCTTCCCCAGGTGCTTGTGCGCCGGATCCCTTAGTCCTTAGCAGCCTGTGGCACCCGGAACGCGCGCACGCCGGCGTGACCGCCGCCCCGAGCCGCCCTTGCCGCGGGAATCCTCTACCCGAGCCCTATCTCACCTTCTGGAGCGCCTAGATGGGTTTCCCGCGTTGTGCTCTACCCCCTAGGCTTGATCTCGTCGTGAAATGCCCCGGGAACGCGTGATCGCGTGTCTCCGGCGAGGCGCCGCCGCGGAGACCGCTCTCCGGCGAGCAGCGCCACCGGCCGCGTCCCCTTCTGTTTCCAGCCGTCCGATCCGCGATCAACGGGTCAGATCAGAACCCGCGTACCGTTTCGCTCGCGCCGTCAGATCCAAATCCAAGCGTCCAGATCCACGGATACCCCTTCGGTTAATAGATCTAATCTCAGCCGTCCAATTCAAATCCGGTGGATCGCGCGAGTTGTAAACCTAGATCCGTTCCCGACCGTCTGATCTCGATCCAAAGGCTGAGATCATCTCGTACCCCTTCGCTTAGTGGATCTAATCCCAGCCGCACGATCACGATCCGAGGGCCCAGAACAGGAGATACCGGTTCGGTCTGCTCTTTTTGCTAAAGAGTCCTCGGGTTTTCCGGGAATCAACCCGCGCTCCGGCGAAGTTCAAAGATAATTACGGATAGGTCCTGTTTTATGCTTTTAGGCCCCTGGCTTCTCTGGAATTTGAACCCGCAGTCCATCTCTTGAGTTTTCTCGTGCTAGCCCCTGAGTCTATGCTTTAATTACGTTTAAGTCCTCGGTTTTTGTCCAGAAGCCCTGGTTGCCCTGTTTTTCTTACAAATAAGCCCCTGGATCCTGTTTTAAGCGCAGTTTTCACGTTTTAGCTCCGTTTTAGGTGTTCTTTATATGCACGCGATCGTTGTACCGCGTAGATTAGTTCTAGGCTAGTTTCATGTGCTGTTCTGTTGTATTGGTGTACTGTTTTCTTATAGTTTGTTCTTGCTATGCATGTGTGTATGTGTGGGCTATGTTTGATGATCGTGAGTAGACGCGGAGCCTTTGGAGCAGTACCAGGAGCAGCCATCTTCCGAGCAGTTCGAGCAGCAGCCGGGAGAGTACGAGGAAGGCAAGTATAACATGAACCTCCTATCACCTTTTAAATACAATTTCATATTGCATTTAATTCTGTATGCCTATAAGGATTTCCTAGCCACTTTATCCTAAACATATATCCTTTGGGTTGCATTGTGGTTAGTTGTGCTAGGTTGCTGCGCTATAACACACTTGGTCCTTTTTAATTAATTTGATTAATGGTCTTATGCAACTTAATTCTGGAGCCGACCCTCTGTGCTGTGTGCTTGAGTGGTTTGTGCGTCCTTAAAAAATGTTTTTGTTAGAAACCTGGTTTAGGGGGCCAGCACGGTGCTTAGTGCTTGGTTGGCCACTCTCCATAAGGACCGGTTCATAGAGCGACAACCTGGGACAACCGCGCAACCACAAGACTGGTATGGGACGGTCTTGACTTATTAATTAGGTCATTTTGGTTCAGGAGTAACTTACCTGCGTGGGCAAGAGGGGTGGTAAGCTTCAATGGTCCCTGCTCCTCCGGCTTGGTCTGTGCTGTGTGTCTTGTACCCCCGGAGGTGGGCCCCATCGTCGCTGATCCAGAATCCTTAGCGGTTACACCTTACCAACGTGATTCTTTGTAACGGTCTCGTAGTGTGCTTGCTAGCCATCTCACCTAAGGAAGTGTGATGAACAACTAGCGTAGCTCACGACTTGTGGGTAAAGTTGTGCAACCTCTCGAGAGTGTAAAACTGATATATCAGCTGTGCTCACAGTCATGAGCGGCCCAGATCCTCCGTCTGATTAGTGGGGTTATCAACCTTTGACGAGGGCGATTCCCCGGGTGGTTTTGGTTTGGATGGTTCTCAGTAGTTCTTAATTAATACTGATTAATTTATTATGCAATTGGGTTTATGGTAATTCATCCACTTGTAGTAATTAGCTCTAATAAAATTTGCCAAGACTAAAAGCTAATGCAGTTGAGTCAGCCAGCCTAGAGCCTCATAGTTTGTGTTATACTTGTTGAGTACGAGTTTGTACTCACACTTGCCTCTCTACTCTTCCGTTCTATTTCGGATATCTTCGACTGCTGCTCAGTGCCCGGCAATGTGGAGGATTACGTCAGCGGCTTCGACGACTTCTAGGCGTTTGTCTCCCAGTCGACGTCCCTGTGGCGCCCAGCTCTTCCTGTATCTCTTTTATACGCTTCCGCAACTTTTGAACCGATTCTTGATTCGGTTGTAATAAAATAATTCATTATGATTTATTTACGATTTATATTAATGTTATTCCTGACATGTGTTGTGATATCTTGATAATCTGTTGTATATATGCGTGACTTGATCCTGGCGCATATATGATTGCTCGATTTATGTTCTTATAAATTGGGTGTGACAGATTGGTATCAGAGCCGTGTCGACTGTAGGACGAAGCCTAGGTAGAATTGGTCGAGTTTAGGACTTCTTTTCTCTTGCTTGCCTCCGCAAATCCTCAACCATCATGTTTCTGCTTCTATTCCTTGAGTCTTAAGCCCTCGATTTGCTACCTTCCCTACCTTTTTCCGAGCAATAGCTTGAGCTCTCCGTAGACGTTGGCCTGGGTCGCCTCATCTTATAAGTTATAAGCCTAGGTTGTCCCGATAAAAATACGCTAGAACGAGTGTGTTAGTCGAGTAGTGTGATAAACTCGACTAAGTTGTGAATATTGAATGTTTGTTATTGTGCAAATGTTTGATTTGGATCTTTGGTTGATTGCATAGTTTAGTAGTTAAATTTATTCATGCAAATCGACCTAACCCCACTTGAACTAAACAATAAAATTGAGTTAGAACGTTGGGGGTAAAACCTATATTCCTTCCTTTCTGTTATATCTTTCCGAAGTTTCATTTCCGCAGCTGCACAATATCTCGTTCTCATAAATCTCGTTGTTGCAACCAGATGGTGAACACCAGGCGCACCGGTTCCGGTTCTGACCAGCAGGAGCAGAACAACCAGAGTACTGGTCAGCCGCTGCCGATGCCGCCACCACTGACCCCGGAGCAGTTCTTCCAGCTCCAGATGCAGATGATGGCTACCCTGAACAACACCGTTCAGGCTCTGCAGCAGATCCATGCTCAGCCACCGCCCCCTCCGCCGCCTCAGCCCCGTGACAGGCGTGCGGATTTCCTGAGAGGTCACCCGCCGACCTTCTCTCACGCCACGGACCCACTCCAGGCGGACGACTGGCTTCGTTCGGTGGAGCGCCAGTTGGTTGTTGCGCAGTGCGACGACCGAGAGCGGGTTCTGTACGCAGCAGGGCAGCTGCGAGGCTCCGCTCTTGACTGGTGGGAGTCCTACCCAGCTCGAGATCGTGAGGCTCTCACGTGGGACCAGTTCCATGAGCGTTTCAGGAACCATCACATTCCTGAGGGCATTATGAAGATGAAGCAGAAGGAGTTCCGTGCCCTTAAGCAGGTAAACTTGAATGGAGTTCTCTACAATTTCTTTTGAGCTTGATCTATCCTTGATCTCTTTCGTAAAATCTAACCAATTGAGCGGTTTCTATCCTTGTTATCTGTGTTCTTTATTTCAGGGATCTATGACGGTGACGGAGTACCGTGACCGTTTCCTTCAGCTTGCCCGCTACGCCCCTGCTGACATCGCTCGTGATAGCGATAAGCAGGAGTACTTCAAGGAGGGGTTGGATGATCACATCCAGTATGCGCTGCTGAACCACCGCTTCGACAACTTCAACCAGCTGGTTGATGCGGCCCTCAACACCGAGCGCAAGCGCCGGGAGATTGAGGATAAGAAGAGGAAGATGGCTCCATCCTCTTCGGGCAGCAACACTCGTCCCCGCTATCAGCATCCGCAGCAGCAGCAGCAGAGGCCGCCCCAGCAGTACCAGCAGCGGCAGCAGTTTCCACCTCGTCCGCAGCAGCAGCAGCAGGCGGGACAGGGTCAGAGGCTTCCAGCGCCTCCGGCTCCACCAGCTCAGAGGCAGGGAGCGCCCACTCCTCCTGGGCAGCAGGCTCCGGCACTTCCTTGAGTGTGCTTCCACTGCGGCGAGCCAGGGCACTACGCCAACGTCTGCCCTCGGAAGGCGCAGGCAGGACAGCAGGGGCGTGCAGCACCGCCCAAGGCTCCAGCTCAGGGCAGGGTGAACCACGTGACGGTCGAGTCAGCGGCCGAGGCTCCCAACGTGGTTATTGGTACGTTCATGGTTAATGCCCATCCTGCTACAGTGCTTTTTGATACTGGTGCTACACATTCTTTCATCACCCAGTCTTTTGTTGAGCATCATGGTATTCCTACTAGCACATTAAAGAGGTGCATGCTAGTATCTTCACCGGGAGGACAGTTGAGGTCTCATGTCTTCTGTCCCAGAGTCAGTGTGGCCATAAGGGGGGTAGATTTCAGTGCGAATCTAATGGTGCTAGACACCAAGGGTATTGATGTGATCCTCGGGATGGAGACTCTTGCTAAGTGGGGAGTCCGGATAGATTGTGCTCAGAGGACAGTTCTTCTGTCAGCACCGGATGGTCAGGAGGTCACTGTTGGAGCTACAGAGCCTTCTGGATTTCTTCATCAGATGGAGGCTAGACCCACGGATGGTATTCTCGTGGTGTCTGAATTCCCGGATGTCTTTCCGGATGATTTGCCAGGTATGCCGCCTGACCGCGACATTGAGTTTTCTATTGATCTCTTGCCTGGCACAGCTCCTATTGCTAAGAGGCCCTATCGTATGGCTCCTGTCGAGCATGAGGAGGTTAAGAAGACTGTCGACGAGTTGCTAGCTAAGGGTTATATCCGTCGCAGTTTCTCTCCTTGGGCTTTCCCTGTGTTGCTTGTAGAGAAGAAGGATGGTGCGAAGAGGATGTGCGTCGATTATCGGGATCTGAATGCAGTCACTATCAAGAACAAGCATCCATTGCCCCGTATTGAGGATCTCTTTGATCAACTTCAGGGTGCTTGTGTATTCTCGAAGATTGATCTGCGTTCGGGTTATCATCAGCTGAAGATTCGTCCTGAGGATATTCAGAAGACGGCATTCACCTGCAAGTATGGGTTATACGAGTATACGGTCATGTCCTTTGGCCTGACTAATGCTCCGGCTTTCTTCATGCATCTGATGAACAAGGTTTTCATGGATTATCTGGACACCTTCGTGGTGATATTTATTGATGATATCCTGATATATTCCAAGTCAGAAGCGGAGCATGAGAAGCATCTGAGGCTTGTGTTGCAGAGGCTCAGAGAGCACAAGCTGTATGCCAAGCTCAGCAAGTGCGAGTTTTGGATTGACGAGGTTCCGTTCCTCGGTCATGTTATCTCCAAGGGAGGTATTGCTGTGGACCCCGGGAAGGTGAAGGATGTGCTTGACTGGGTTGTACCACAGACGGTGAAGGAAGTCCGCTCTTTTCTGGGCTTAGCAGGCTATTATCGGAGGTTCATTGAGAATTTCTCCAAGATTGCGAAGCCTTTGACTTCCTTGCTGGAGAAGGATGTGGGTTTCTCTTGGACTGATGAGCGTCAGAAGGCCTACGAGGAGCTGAAGAAGAGGTTGACTACGGCGCCAGTCCTTACTCTGCCAGACCAGAGCAAGAGGTTCACAGTGTATTGTGATGCTTCGAGGGATGGTCTTGGTTGCGTCTTGATGCAGGAAGGTAGAGTTATAGCTTATGCCTCGCGGCAGTTGCGCCGGCACGAGCTGAATTATCCCACTCATGATCTGGAGTTAGCTGCAGTTGTGCATGCTCTGAAGATATGGAGGCATTACTTGTTTGGGCAGAGGTGTGATATTTACACCGATCACAAGAGCCTCAAGTATATTTTCACTCAGAGTGAGCTGAATATGCGGCAGAGAAGATGGCTAGAGTTGGTCAAGGATTACGACCTGGAGATTCACTATCATCCGGGCAAGGCTAATGTTGTAGCAGATGCTCTGAGCAGGAAGAGCTATGTTAACATGGCCGTGGCTTTTCAGATGCCTCAGGAGTTATGCGAGGAGTTTGAGCAGTTGAGCCTGGGCTTCTTGCATCATACCTCGGGTACATCGTTCGAGGCGGAACCCACTCTAGAGGCTGAGATCAGGCAGCATCAGAAGGAAGATCAGAAGCTGCAGGAGATTCGTGAGTTGCTCAAGATTGGCAAGGCTCCACATTTCAGGGAGGATGATCAGGGTACCTTGTGGTACAAGGGTCGTATATGTGTGCCGGATGTAGCAGATCTCAGGAAGTTGATTCTGAGTGAGGCTCATGATACAACATATTCTATCCATCCAGGCAGTACGAAGATGTATTACGACCTGAAGGATCGATTCTGGTGGTCTGGAATGAAGCGTTCCGTTGCGGAGTACGTGGTGCGACACTTGTCAGCGTGTCAAGGCAGAGCATCAGAGGCCAGCAGGGTTATTGCAGCCGTTGAAGATTCCAGAGTGGAAATGGGAGGAAATCACTATGGATTTTATTGTTGGCTTGCCTCGTACTCAGAAAGGGTACAACTCCATATGGGTAGTAGTGGACCGGTTGACGAAGGTTGCTCACTTCATTCCGGTGAACACTACTTACTCCGGTGCTAGACTCGCAGAGTTGTACATCTCCAGGATTGTCTGTCTGCATGGTGTTCCGAAGAAGATTATATCTGATCGAGGATCTCAGTTCACTTCACGGTTCTGGGAGCAGTTGCACGATTCGTTGGATACGAAGCTGCGCTTCAGTACTGCTTATCATCCTCAGACGGATGGACAGACAGAGAGAACCAACCAAGTGTTGGAGGATATGCTTCGAGCCTGTGCTATTCAGTATGGTACCAGCTGGGATAAATGCCTGCCATATGCAGAGTTTTCTTATAACAACAGTTATCAGGCTAGTCTGAAGAAGTCCCCGTTTGAGGCCCTGTATGGTCGGAAATGCAGGACTCCGTTGTATTGGGATCAGATTGGTGAGAAGCAGGTATTTGGTCCAGATATTGTTGAAGAGGCAGAACAGTTGGTACAGCAGGTGCGAGAGAATCTGAGGGTCGCTCAGACTCGTCAGAAGAGCTATGCGGATGTGCGTCGTCGAGATTTGATCTTCGCAGTGGGTGATCATGTATATCTGAAGGTCTCGCCGATGAGAGGAATCCGCAGGTTTAATGTAAGAGGGAAGCTAGCTCCTCGATACATTGGTCCGTTCAAGGTGTTGGAACGGAAAGGTGAGGTGGCATATCGTCTGGAGTTGCCACTCAACCTCTCGGGAGTGCACGATGTGTTTCACGTGTCTCAGCTGAAGAAGTGCTTGAGAGTGCCAGAAGAGCAAGCACCGATAGAAGGGTTGGATGTGCAGGAGGATCTGACCTATGTTGAGCATCCGGTGAAGATTCTGGAGACATCTGAGAGAGTTACTAGAAACAAGAAGATCAAAATGTGCCGAGTTCAGTGGAGTCATCACATGGAGGATGAGGCTACTTGGGAGCGAGAAGATGAGCTGAGGAGGACATATCCCGATCTCTTTGCTAGCTAGCCTATCCGAATCTCGGGACGAGATTCCTGTAAGGGGGGTAGGTTTGTAACACCCTAAGGTAATTTCCTCAAATTTTAATTAATTTATTTGGGCTCGAATAAATTTTCCAGGGTTTTCTCTAATTTATCTCGCATTTAAAGTAATTTTACAACGCAAGTAATTAAAATATATCATAGGATTAAATTGTTTGTGCATTCATGCTGCAGCATTGTTTTATTTGTGTTGAATTTATAAGGTTTGAATTCAAACTTGTTTGAATTCAAATAGGGTTGTTTGAATGTTTGAGTGTAGAAAAGGAAAGAAGGAAGAAAAGGAAAAGAAAGGGATAGCCCACTTCCTCTCCTAGCCCAGCCCAACAGCTCCTCTCTCCCCTTTCCATCCCGGGCCCCCTCTTCCTTTCCCGCATGGGCCACTCGAGGCCCAGCGCCCTTTCCTCTCTCCCCTCCCCGCACGGCCCAGCAGCCGGCCCGTCTCCTTCCTTTTCCCAGCCCGAGCGCCCCTTCCCTCCTCTCCCTGTCTGATTACCCGGGCCCGCGTGTCGGCGCCGCTTCCTCATCCCGCTCGCGCGCCCTTCCCTCTCTCTCCCACTGACCGCTGGTCCCGGCGTGTCAGCGCTCTGTTCCCCCTCTCCTCTTCCTTCCCCGGCGTAACGGCCGCGCAACGGCACGGCCGAGATCCCCGGCCCTCCCCGCCGTAACCCTACCCCGAGACCTCTGGCCTGCTCCTCTTATTCCCCCGCGACCTCCTTTGAACCTATCCCCACCAGCGCCGCCTCTAACCCTAGCGCCCCGCTCGTCCCGAGCCTCTGCGCCGCCGCGTTCCTCCACCTCTGCTCCGCCGCAAATCCACAGCTCCGGTGGCTCCCAGCCCAAGCCGAGAGCTGCGGTAGCTCCACCTCGTCATCAGGTAGCTGTTCAGGGCCCTGCGTCAACCCCCGAGCCCCGGCACCACCTCCCTCCGCGAGAGCCGAGCCTTCTCGCCGCCGGTCGCCGTCGTTCTCCTCCGCCCACTGCAGTTCCGGCCTCTCCAACCCTCTGGTGAGCCTCCCCTCCTTCCCCAGGTGCTTGTGCGCCGGATCCCTTAGTCCTTAGCAGCCTGTGGCACCCGGAACGCGCGCACGCCGGCGTGACCGCCGCCCCGAGCCGCCCTTGCCGCGGGAATCCTCTACCCGAGCCCTATCTCACCTTCTGGAGCGCCTAGATGGGTTTCCCGCATTGTGCTCTACCCCCTAGGCTTGATCTCGTCGTGAAATGCCCCGGGAATGCGTGATCGCGTGTCTCCGGCGAGGCGCCGCCGCGGAGACCGCTCTCCGGCGAGCAGCGCCACCGGCCGCGTCCCCTTCTGTTTCCAGCCGTCCGATCCGCGATCAACGGGTCAGATCAGAACCCGCGTACCGTTTCGCTCGCGCCGTCAGATCCAAATCCAAGCGTCCAGATCCACGGATACCCCTTCGGTTAATAGATCTAATCTCAGCCGTCCAATTCAAATCCGGTGGATCGCGCGAGTTGTAAACCTAGATCCGTTCCCAACCGTCTGATCTCGATCCAAAGGCTGAGATCATCTCGTACCCCTTCGCTTAGTGGATCTAATCCCAGCCGCACGATCACGATCCGAGGGCCCAGAACAGGAGATACCGGTTCGGTCTGCTCTTTTTGCTAAAGAGTCCTCGGGTTTTCCGGGAATCAACCCGCGCTCCGGCGAAGTTCAAAGATAATTACGGATAGGTCCTGTTTTATGCTTTTAGGCCCCTGGCTTCTCTGGAATTTGAACCCGCAGTCCATCTCTTGAGTTTTCTCGTGCTAGCCCCTGAGTCTATGCTTTAATTACGTTTAAGTCCTCGGTTTTTGTCCAGAAGCCCTGGTTGCCCTGTTTTTTCTTACAAATAAGCCCCTGGATCCTGTTTTAAGCGCAGTTTTCACGTTTTAGCTCCGTTTTAGGTGTTCTTTATATGCACGCGATCGTTGTACCGCGTAGATTAGTTCTAGGCTAGTTTCATGTGCTGTTCTGTTGTATTGGTGTACTGTTTTCTTATAGTTTGTTCTTGCTATGCATGTGTGTATGTGTGGGCTATGTTTGATGATCGTGA
Source organism: Panicum hallii (assembly GCF_002211085.1). Classification (NCBI taxonomy): domain Eukaryota; kingdom Viridiplantae; phylum Streptophyta; class Magnoliopsida; order Poales; family Poaceae; genus Panicum; species Panicum hallii. The sequence continues at coordinate 52,697,910 of NC_038044.1, forward strand.
GTAGACGCGGAGCCTTTGGAGCAGTACCAGGAGCAGCCATCTTCCGAGCAGTTCGAGCAGCAGCCGGGAGAGTACGAGGAAGGCAAGTATAACATGAACCTCCTATCACCTTTTAAATACAATTTCATATTGCATTTAATTCTGTATGCCTATAAGGATTTCCTAGCCACTTTATCCTAAACATATATCCTTTGGGTTGCATTGTGGTTAGTTGTGCTAGGTTGCTGCGCTATAACACACTTGGTCCTTTTTAATTAATTTGATTAATGGTCTTATGCAACTTAATTCTGGAGCCGACCCTCTGTGCTGTGTGCTTGAGTGGTTTGTGCGTCCTTAAAAAATGTTTTTGTTAGAAACCTGGTTTAGGGGGCCAGCACGGTGCTTAGTGCTTGGTTGGCCACTCTCCATAAGGACCGGTTCATAGAGCGACAACCTGGGACAACCGCGCAACCACAAGACTGGTATGGGACGGTCTTGACTTATTAATTAGGTCATTTTGGTTCAGGAGTAACTTACCTGCGTGGGCAAGAGGGGTGGTAAGCTTCAATGGTCCCTGCTCCTCTGGCTTGGTCTGTGCTGTGTGTCTTGTACCCCCGGAGGTGGGCCCCATCGTCGCTGATCCAGAATCCTTAGCGGTTACACCTTACCAACGTGATTCTTTGTAACGGTCTCGTAGTGTGCTTGCTAGCCATCTCACCTAAGGAAGTGTGATGAACAACTAGCGTAGCTCACGATTTGTGGGTAAAGTTGTGCAACCTCTCGAGAATGTAAAACTGATATATCAGCTGTGCTCACAGTCATGAGCGGCCCAGATCCTCCGTCTGATTAGTGGGGTTATCAACCTTTGACGAGGGCGATTCCCCGGGTGGTTTTGGTTTGGATGGTTCTCAGTAGTTCTTAATTAATACTGATTAATTTATTATGCAATTGGGTTTATGGTAATTCATCCACTTGTAGTAATTAGCTCTAATAAAATTTGCCAAGACTAAAAGCTAATGCAGTTGAGTCAGCCAGCCTAGAGCCTCATAGTTTGTGTTATACTTGTTGAGTACGAGTTTGTACTCACACTTGCCTCTCTACTCTTCTGTTCTATTTCGGATATCTTCGACTGCTGCTCAGTGCCCGGCAACGTGGAGGATTACGTCAGCGGCTTCGACGACTTCTAGGTGTTTGTCTCCCAGTCGACGTCCCTGTGGCGCCCAGCTCTTCCTGTATCTCTTTTATACGCTTCCGCAACTTTTGAACCGATTCTTGATTCGGTTGTAATAAAATAATTCATTATGATTTATTTACGATTTATATTAATGTTATTCCTGACATGTGTTGTGATATCTTGATAATCTGTTGTATATATGCGTGACTTGATCCTGGCGCATATATGATTGCTCGATTTATGTTCTTATAAATTGGGTGTGACAGCCACAAGGCGGGAGTCGTATTCGAGTAACTTAGAGGACTCTAGACCCTTCCAGTACACGAAACGGCTTTGCGGCGTACATGTTATGGTTAAACCCGGATGATTACTCGAAAATGATTCAAGGTAATCATCGGGTTGCGAGTGGTTGTCAAGAACTGGGGCCTCCTGGCAAGCGGTGGCTCCCTCGTCCTTGACTCCTCCTTGGCTCTAACTTGTAGTTAATGGGTACTCTATGTTTGAGTCTGAGTAGTTGTCAAAAATGGGGGGCCCCCGACAAGCGGTGGCTCCCCCATCTCGAATCTTGAGAAGACGATCCAAGTCCTCTTCCAAGTCGGAGAGGGACTTGGATTGTGTAGCCTCCTTAGATTGGTTTGAATCCGATCCGAGTAGTCCTAGTGCAGCACGAGTTGAAGTCGCATAAAAAATGGAGACCCTCTCGATCTGCCTGGCTAGATCGGGGAGCAGCAGCTCGTCGAGGTTATTGATGAACTCATCGAGGTCGCTGCTTCAAGTTGGTGTAGAGGCCTCCAGCTTCCTGGAGTCGACTAGGTGGCTGTTGAAGCCACACAAGCCGTTGGCGACGCAGATCTAGGAGCCAAAGATGAAAGTTGTGCCCTTATCAAGCACGGTTCTGGTGAAGCTGAGAGATGCCATTGAGTTCTCCGGTGGATGCTCGATGAACACCCCTATGTGGTGTGCCAGCTATCGGTGTTTTACCACCACGCCCACCGAGGGATACCCCTGAGGTGGTGAGTTTGTAGGTAGGGTGTCACCAAGGTTAGTATCCCGAAGGTGCAAGGAACACAAAGTTTAGACAGGTTTGGACCGCCGAGAGCGTAATACCCTACATCCTATGTGGTTTGTATTGCCTTAGGTGGTGATCGGGTGATTTCCTAGGTGATCTGCTGCATGAGGCACGAGTTGTCCCTCATGCTCTTGGTTGAGGAGTGTCCCTGTCCATCCTTGTATAGTCTGAGGGGATAGGGTTACATGGAAGTTCTAGTCGGATACGAGCCCTAGAGTCCTACCTGATGGTTTTCGGGTAGTTTCCTACTGTCTCCGACTAGTTTTACTACTGTATGAGTAATTCTACTACTCTACGAGTAGTTACAACTAGTGTAGGGCGTGAGCCATGTCCCGCCCCTTATCCTATAAGATGTAGGCCATGTCCGCAGTCTCGTAGGCCCGGGTCTAATAAGTCGTCGACATGGTGAACCCTCCGGAAGAAGTAGTCGATAACAGGAATCTACTGGAGTGCCTTCATGAGGCACTGCAGAAGATATCTAGCTACGTTTTGGAGATCACCAAGACATACGTGGCACATGTCCTTGGGCTTGTCAAGTCATTTTGGCCCAAGGGTAATTTGAGTCCACTGGCCGATGGTATGGCTGCAGACTGCTCTAAAGAGAAGTTCGCAGAGTACCTCAAAGAAGTCGGTCCTGTGGCTCAAAAAATAGTTGAGAACCTAGAGCAAGATTAGAACTATAAACATGTCATGAACAACCTGTCTGGCTGTATGTAAATATGTCTTGTATATTGTCCTATGCCTGTGGATTTATGCAGAGTACACAGAGTGTAGCGACTCTAAGTGTAGTCAATAGCTTGGCGTTCGATGGTTGGCCCCGCATAGAGACATAAGCTATTCAGGATTTACTTGCGTCGAGCGACACTCTGGATTGCTTGAATTGCATAGGTGTGAGGACGTCTTTGAAGGTCTAACTTGCACAATTGATTCTGCTGAATCATATAGGCTAGCACTCGAAGTGATCGGAGATTGCGCAAGTGGCTTTGCGACTTAGCCATGTTTTGCTGTAGGTAGAGTAGTCGTACAGGTAGGATTCATGGCTGCAGCCCCCGAGTAAACTTGCTCGTGGCTGTAGCCGCCAGGGTCTACAAAAGGTAGTCAATATTTGTAGAACTTGTGGCTGCAGCCCTCTGAGTAAGTTAACTCATGGCTGTAGCCACCAGGGTCTACAAAAGGCAGTCAATTTTTGTAGAACTTGTGGCCGCAGCCCGCTGAGTAAGTTTACTTATGGCTGTAGCTGCCAGGGTCTACAAAAGGTAGTTGATTTTTGTAGAACTTGTGGCTACAGCCCCCCGAGTAAGTTTACTCGGGGCTGTAACCGTCAGGGTCTAGAAAAGGTAGTCAATTTTTGCAGAACTTGTGGCTGCAACCACCTAAGCTTACTCGTGGCTGTAGCCACCAAGGTCTACAAAAGGTAGTCAATTTTTGTAGAACTTGTGGCTGCAGCCCCCTGATTAAGTTTACTCGTCGCTGTAGCTGCCAGGGTCTACAAAAGGTAGTCATTTTTGTAGAGCAAATTTTAATTGACAAATGACTTTTCAAGCCGGACAACTCCTTCTTACAATTAGTACTAAGGGTTAAACCGTCACAAGTGTTCAATATTCCTAGGATTTGGGAATCAGGGTACTAGAAGTGAGGTGACCCTGGTCTTGTAAGAGGAGCAAAGAGCAGAATTATTATGAAGAGTCCTTTAGTTCCTGGATAGAGTGGTTAAATGAGAACTTTTGGGTTTAAATTTGGAAGAACCCCTTGTTCTAATATAGAATCCCTCAAGCAATGGTTTCACAAGAGAAACCCTAAAAATTTTCAAAACCCCACTCAAATTGAGTCTTAAATCTTCAACGTGAATCAACATCCAAGTGGCTATTGTCCATGGCGAGTGGTGGAGCGCCCAAAGCCCTTCAGAGTTTATAGCATTTGATCGCTGAGTGTTTGGAGGTGGGATGCCACGGGAAGTACTTGTGGAGGAGCTTTTCAAAATGCTCCTGCGCGTTGCCTAGCTTTCTGCCTTGCTGTGGATGTTCTCTAGCTGTGACAAGGATGTCCGGCTTGCACTTTCGGGTTGATCCCGAGTAGTTTTGCCAAACCTGGTAGTTGGACAGGCAGTAGTCTTCCTCTGCAGCATGCTCCTGCTGCCTGGTGGTGATGATGTTGCGGACATCTTGGGCAGCACTGATGATGTTGCGGAGGTCGACCGTGAAGAGGTCGTTGAGGTTGCCGGGGTTACGGGATTCCTGCTGCTGTCGCTTCCGTATTCCTTGAACCGATTCTTGATCCTGCGGCATTCTTCCTAAGCATCGCCTTCGTCCCTCATTTTTGCGGTACCTGCTACGTCGGGGACGGTCACACCCGATTTACAAGGACATAAACCGAGCAATCATATATGCGCCAGGATCAAGTCACGCATATATACAACAGAATTACCAAGATATCACAACATATATCACGAAATAAAAGCGTATAAATTGTAAATGAATATCTTTATTACAACCGAATCAAGAATCGGTTCAAGGAATACGGAAGCGTAAAATGAATACATGAAGAATAGGGCACCACAGGGACGTCGGCTGGGAGACAAACGCCTAGAAATCGTCTAGTCCGCTGATGTAATCCTCCACATCGCCTGGTACTGAGCAGCAGTTGAAGATATCCTAAAGAGAACATAAGAGTGGAGAAAGCAAGTGTGAGTACACAACTTGTACTCAACAAGTATAACACGAATGATGAGACTCTACGGTTAGCTGACTCAACTGCATTAGCTTTTAATCTTGGCAAATTTTATTAAAGCTATTTTCTACAAGTGGGTGAATTACCACAACCCAAGTTATAGAAATAATTAATTAAAATTAATCATGAGTCTACTAAAAACAAAGCCAAACTACCAAAGATAAACCCCACTAATCAGACGGAGGATTTGGGCCGCTCATGACCATGAGCACGGCTAGTATACCAGTTTTACACTCTCGAGAGGTTGCACAACTTTACCCACAAGTCGTGAGCTACGCTAGTTGTTCATCACACTTCCTTAGGTGAGATGACTAGCAAGCGTACTACGAGACCGTTATAAAGGATCACGTTAGTAAGGTGTAACCGCTAAGGTTTCTGGATCAGCGACGATGGGGCCCACCTCACGGGGGTACAAGCACACAACACAGACCAAGCCAGAGGAGCAGGGACCATTGAACCTTACCACCCCTCTTGCCCCGCAGGTAAGTTACTCCCAAACCAAAATGACATAATTAGTAAGTCAATACCGTCCCATTCCAGTCTTGTGGTTGCGCGGTTGTCCCAGGTTGTCGCTCTATGAACCGGTCCTTATGGAGAGTGGCCAACCAAGCACTAAGCACCGTGCTGGCCCCTAAACCATGTTTCTAATAAAAATATATTTTAACGAGACGTGAGCCGCTCAAGCACACAGCACAGAGGGCCACTCTCAGAATCAAGTTGCATATACCATTAATCAAATTTAATTAAAAAGGACCATAATGTGTGAGAGCGCAGCACCTAGCACAACTAACCAAAATGCAATCAAAGGTATTTATATATAAAGGATAAAAGTGGCTAGGAAATCCTTATAGGCATATGTATTAAAATGCAGTATGAAATTATATTTAAAAGTGATAGGATATTCATGTTATACTTGCCTTTCTCAAACTCTCCTGGCTGCTGCTCAAATGCGTCTGAAGAAGGTGGCTCCTGGTACTCCTCCGGTTCCACGTCTACTCACGATTGCAACGCCAAAACATGGTCCACACATGCACATACATGCAAACAACAACAAAAGATAAGAAACAGTACAACAATACAATAAAACAGCACACAAAACTAAGCTAAAGCTATTCTACGCGTTACAACGATCGCGTGGGCGCGAAAACCACTCAAAACGGAGCTAAGACGCGTAAACTAGGGCTAAGACAAGATCCAGGGACTTAACAGTGAGAAAATAGGAAGTTCCAGGGGGGTTCTGCGCGAAAACTAGGGACATATACACAATTAAACTATAGACGCAGGGTCTAACATGAAAAAAACTACAGGGCTGGACGGCGGAACCAAAATCTAGAAAGCTCAGGGGCTTCGGTGCAAAAATAGGGGCTCAATTGGAATTATTTTTGATCTAACGTGGAATGCGGGTTGATTTCAAGGAAACTCAGGGGCTCTTAAACAAAACTGCACGGCTGAAGCGGTATCTTCTAATTTGGGCCACTGGATCTAGATCTAACGGCTCGGACCCGATCTAACTCGCGAACCGGTATGCTTGGATCTGATCCGTTGGAACCCGATCTCGCGGCTCAGATCTAAACGAACCGCGATCTAATCGTGGGTGTTGGCTTTGGATCAGATGGCTAGGGTTAGTTGGGCGCCCGGGACGGCGGCGCTGGTCACCTGAGATGGTTTCCCGCGGCGGCGCGCGGCTCGGGCTCGCCAGACTTCGCCAAATCTGGCGCTCCTGTGGTCAAATCGGGCGGGGCTTGGGTCTGTCGTGATCAGCGTGATACGCGTGATGCACCTGGGACACTTGCGGGCCTCGGGGGTGCTCGGGGACGCGGTTGCGACGGTGGAGGCCGGTCTGTGCGGTGGCACTCCCCGGCGTGCGGAGTTCCGGCCTCAGGAATGGGCCAAAGTCTATGACATCTAGCGCAAAAGGACTAGGGGGACGTGCTGAAGCTCACCGAGGGCTTGGTCCGGGCTGGATGGCCGTGCAGGGGTGTCGGCGACGTTGACCGGCGGTGGAGACGGGGCGGCGCTCGCGGGGAGGGCTCCGATGCAGGGCGTCTCCGGGCTTCTGATCACCACGGGTCGACTCATGGTGTTCCTGCGGAGATGCTATGGGGGTCAAGAAGGTCGGGGAGCTACCAGCGGCGAGGAATTGAGGGTGCGGAGCAACTCACCGGCGGCAGTCCTCGGGTGAAATTCCGGCCGTTGCACGGGCCCGGGTCGCGGGTGAAGAGCTTGGGGAGCTTCTTGGCGGTGGGGCGAAGCTGATGCGGGGGTTGGCCGGGGCTGGGGTGCGGTAGAGCGGCGGGTCCACGGTGAGGCAGGGAGCTCTGCGCGGCGGAGCGAGCAGGCGGTGGCGCTAGGGTTCGGGTGGCGACTGCGGGGTAGGGGATAAGGGTGCAGGGGGTTTGGGGATCCTATTTGTGGGGCGGTGGGGCACCCTCGGCGTGCGGGCCCGGGGCAGAGGCTCGCCGGAGATCGCGGGCAGTCGTTGTGCGGCCGGTGATGCGGGGGAAGAAGAAAGGAAAGGAGAAAGGGGGCACCGACAGGTGGGGTCGGGGTGTCAGAGGAAGAGAGGAGGGAGAGCGCGGGCCGTTGGGGAGGCGGGTGCGGGAGCTGGGCTGAGCGTGGGAGGAGGCGGAGGTGGGCCGAGCGGAGCAGGCCGCGGGGGAAAGAAGAGCGGGCTGTTGCCAGCTGGGCCGCGTGTGGGAGAAGGAAGGGAGAATGGGCCGCGGGGAAAGAAGCTGGCCCGAGGGGGAAGGGAGGAGCAGGCCGGGCTGGGCTGGGATTTAGGGTTGTTTTCCTATTTTCTTCCCTTTTTCTTTTCAAACCAACTCAAATCTATTTGAATTCAAATCAAATTTGGATTCAAACTCCTATGCACTCACTCAAATAAAACTTATGCACCATCATGAATGCACAAACATGTTGAGCCTAAAAATAAATTTTAATTCTTTGTGGAATTTAATTAAATTGAATGCAAGCTAGGCAAGATAAATCCTTAGAAAATTACTGGAGCCAAATTAAATTCATTATAAATCTCGGAATTTTACATTAGGGTGTTACAAACCTACCCCCCTTACAGGAATCTCGTCCTGAGATTAAGGTAGGCTAGCTAGCAAACAGATCGGGGTATGTCTTCCTCAGCTCATCATCTCGCTCCCAAGTAGCCTCATCCTCTGTGTGATGACTCCACTGAACACGGCACATCTTGATCTTCTTGTTTCTGTTAACTCTCTCAGATGTCTCCAGAATCTTCACCGGATGCTCAGTGTAGGTCAGATCCTCCTGCACTTCCAACCCTTCCAATGGTGCTTGCTCTTCCGGCACTCTCAGGCACTTCTTCAGCTGAGATACATGGAAGACATCATGCACTCCTGAGAGATTGGGAGGTAACTCCAAACGGTATGCTACCTCACCCTTCCGTTCCAACACCTTGAACGTACCAATGTATCTAGGGGCTAACTTCCCCTTCACATTAAACGTGCAGATTCCTCTCATCGGTGAGACCTTCAGATACACATGATCATCCACCGCAAAGGTCAGATCCCAATGACGCACATCCGCATAGCCCTTCTGACGAGTCTGAGCGACCCTCAGGTTCTCTCGTACCTACTATACCAGCTGTTCTTGAAAGACATCTAGGCCCCTAAGTGTGTTTTGGTGATAAATGACAAAGCACATGTATATTTAATCATGTTATTAAGCATGTGTGCAGGTGCTAAGGGTGACTGAGCAAAGCATATAACGAAGCATGAACCCTCAAAAAAAAGGATATGAAAAGCGGTGTTCTCAAGTGTACTAAAAGACTAGATTTTATTTTTCAAATTGGGTATAGGAATGCCGTACAATCAAGAGGAACTTTGATCCACAAGCGTGGACGTGGTAGTTATGCTCAAGAGAACCTACAAAAGCCATGAGTAACAATCCTACCACTTAAAAAGGGACTTCCTATGAAATTCACTGTCTAACCCGGAGTGTCCGGGTTCCAGTCCGGAATGACCGGACAGAGTGCCCAGAGTATCCGGACGTATACCCGGAGTCTCCGAGTTACAGTTACCGGTCCGCAAAACTCACTGGTCCGGAGTCTCTGGACACCTATGTCCGGAGTATCCGGACATATACCCAGAGTTTCCGAGTACCCCTCTCCCAACAGCTAGTTTCTGTGTGAGCATCACAGCAAGTTTGTAATCATCATTCCTCTCCGAGGAATTCATAGTAAGTGACCTTGGGTTTGAGCATTGGTCTCACCCTTGGGAGAGGAGCATAGGGGTTCTTGAGCACCGTCTCTTGAATTCTTCCTCAACGGAGACGTAGCTCCTTTGGGAGTGAACCTCGGGAAACAAATTCTGTCTCACTCTTGCAATTCTAGCTTATCTTTGTGGTTGTTTGCGTGTGAGACTAACTTTCTAGGGTTTGAGGTCGATCTACTATTACACAAGTCTCAGGAGTAAGACAACTGGTGAGAAATACTCCAAAGGTACCACTAGTCCATTTAAATTTACTGGATCTAATTTACTGCATTATTATCTTTGTTTTTGTGTAGCTTGTTTCATACGCGGACAGTCTAGACTTTATCTCCGGAAACTCCGGACTCGATATCCGGAGTATCCGGAGATATATCCGGAGTATCCGGACATCTGTGTTACCAACCGTGTTCAAAGTGTTTTAAGTTTCAGATTAGCCTATTCACCCCCCCTCTAGGCATCTTGAGGTCCTTTCAATTGGTATCAGAGCGAGGTTCCCCATCTTTGAAGCTTAACCGCTTGGAGAATCAAGATGTCAAGTGACATTTCATCCAAGGCTCAAGTCGATCCAATCATTGAAGTTGAGAAGGAGAAGTCGTTTAGAAAACCTGAGGACAAGAAAAAGAATAGGCAACAACAAGAAGAAGAAGATTTGGAAACAACCAATGATGAGATGTCATTCCAAGAATGGAAGGCATGGAAGAAGAAGAAGAAGAAATTGCAAAGAAAGAAAGAAAAATCCAGCACCAAAATTATAATTAAGTCAAGTGATGACTCGGACACCGATTACAAGAGAAGATCCTCAAGCTCATCAAAAGGGAAGAAAAGAGTCAACTATCATCGAGTGGGTCATGACTACACCTTTCAAATCCCAAGTGAACACAATGCCTCAATACATATGGGAAAGCCACCTCATTGTGATGGAACGGGGTATAATCAATGGAAGACCAAAATGTTCAGTTATTTGAGTGAAATTCATAAGGATCTTTGGAAGATCATTGAAGTAAGTTGTGAAATCCCAGAAGATGGAGAAGCCACAATGCCGGTGCAAGCATATATCTTACAAAGAAACTATCAAGTATTGAACATTCTTCATTCATCCGTGAGTCCGGAAGAGTTTGACAAGATTGAAGATGCTCTCACCGCCAAGGATGCTTGGGATACACTTCAAGTAAATCATCAAGGGTCAAGAAAAGTTTGAGAGTCAAGAATCAAGACTTTGGAAGATGAACTAAGTTTATTCTCCATGAAGAAAGATGAAACCATCAAGGAGATGTACAATCGCATGAAAAGGATCACCAATAAAATCAAGTCTCTTGGTGGAGATAAATGGGGTGATCGTGAGATAGTGGATAAGCTCTTGACCGTCTACATGGCTAGAGATGTCACACTACCTAGCTTGATAAGAGCTGAAAGAGGATTCAAGCATTTCACCGCTGAAAACGTTCTTGGAAGAATTGAAACTCATCATGATCAATTAAAGAGGGTTAAGATAAATCAAGATTTGGCCGATCTACAAGAGCAAGCTGCAAAGAACAATGGGTTGGCTCTTCAAGCTAAGTTGAAGGGCAAGGAAAAGACTACCCAATCTTCAAAGAATGTTGACTCTAGTGATGGTGAAGATGATGAGCAAATGGCCTTTTTCATCAAGAACTTTAGAAGAGTTCTAAGGAAGAGCAACTTTCGAAACTTTGGCAAGAACAAGCATGAATCAAGAAGAAGATCAAGCAAGCCATGTTTTGGTTGCAAGAAAATTGGGCATTTCATTGCGGATTGTCCGGAAGAAAAGAAGAAGAACAAGGACACAAAGGAGAACTCATTCAAGAGGGATAAGCCAAGATACAAAAAGCATGATGGTGAAGCTCATCTTGGTCAAGAATGGGATTCAAATGAAGAAAGCAATTCCGACAATGAAGATGTTGCAACCATGGCATTCAAGACCTTATCCTCACATCAAACAAGCTTGTTTGAAGATCTTACCGATGATGAAGATCAAGGTCCAATCATGTGCTTGATGGCAAAGAACTCAAAGGTAATATCCCCAAACTCATCGGATGATGAAATAGATGAGGAAGATGAAATTGCTAGTCTCATTAAACAATATGGCAAGAGTGCGGCAACTAGAATAATGAAATTAATAATGAAACTAGATGACCTAGATGAGACTCTTGAATCACAAGAAGAATTGTTTAGGCTTGAGAGAGAAAAATCCGAAGCTCTTGAAAAGCACCTTACCAATGAAAGGAAGGAAAACAAGAGACTTGAGGAGTCTCTAAAAGCCAAGGATAGCATACTTCTTGAGGTAGAAGAGTCATTTACTAGTGAAAAGAGGAAAGTGAATGACTTAACTAAAAAACTCTTCTTAGTTGAAGACACTCATGCTAACTTGAAGAGAGACAATGAGAAACTTCAGGAAAGCTTAACAAGCTTGCAAGCCATTCACACGGCACTTGAAGTTAAAGTTAATACTCTCTTGGAAAGCTCCTCCAACACTTGTAAGTTATCAAAATCATCTAGTCCTTCAACTAGTAATGGTTGTGCACGATGCTTTAATATTGATATTCAAACTTGTGCTACTAACCATGCCGAAATGCAAGCCATGAAGAAAGAGATTAGTAGACTCACTCAATTAGTGCAAGAAGAAGCACCATCTCACAAGCAAGTACTAAAGACAAATCCCTCACCAAGGGTAGGTGAGTTTGAGAAGCATACCAAGGGATTTGGATCAAAGTACTTGAGCAAATATGGATTTGATAAAGGTAAGGGACTAGGAAAGAATGAAGATGGTGCATCTCAAACCATCTCTTATGTCAAGAATAACAAGAAGGCCGCCTTAGGAGCAAAAGGAGGTCTAGTGAACATAACTACTCCCATCCACAAGAGAATTGGTGAAAAACAAGGGATAAGTCATATCAAGTTTATCAAGAGAGGCACAACATGTGATGAAGGTGCCAAAATTGTTGCATCCTCATTAAAGCAAGACAAGTTCCAAGCATCTAAGACACAAAGATCACTATCTCAAATATCATCTTATGCGGATTATGTTTTAACTAGGAATTATCGTGGTAAAGTGGTTGCTATATTTGTGGGTCACCGCTCATGGAACACTAAGGTGAAAAGCCATGTGTGGGTACCCAAGGTGCTTTTGACTAACACTCAAGGACCCAAATATTGTTGGGTACCTAAAAGGAAGGAATAATCTTGTTTTGTAGGAATACTTCTCCGGTGGATTAACATGGGTGATTGATAGCGGATGTACAAATCATATGACCGGAGAAGGAAATATGTTTGAAACCTTGAAGGAATCCAATGATGATCATTACATACTTTTGCCGGAAATCAAAAGGGAAAAGTGCTTGGCACCGGTAACATTGATCTAAACTCAAAGTTTTCTCTTTCAAAGGTTCTCTTAGTTGAATCTCTTGGGTATAACCTGTTATCCATATCACAATTTTGCGCGTCGGGTTTCAATTGTTTATTTACTAACAAAGGTGTGACCGTCATTAGGAGAAGCGATGGCTCTGTTGCCTTCAAGGGTGTACTCAAGGGAAAGCTTTATCTAGTGAATTTTTCACAAGAAAAGGCTCAACTTGATACATGCTTGGTGGCAAAGTCTAGCTTGGGTTGGTTATGGCATCGCCGACTAGCCCATGTTGGGATGAGAAATCTCAACAAGCTCCTAAAGGGGGATCACATTCTAGGACTAACCAATGTTTCTTTTGAGAAAGATCATATTTGTAGTGCTTGTCAAGCCGGAAAACAAGTTGGTGTTCCTCATCCATCAAAGAGCATCATCACCACCGTCAAGCCATTTGAACTATTACACATGGATCTCTTTGGCCCGGTGGCTTACATAAGCATTGGTGGTAACAAATATGGCCTTGTTATTGTTGATGATTATTCTCGTTTCACGTGGGTATTCTTTTTGCATGACAAAAGTGTAGTGCAAGATACATTCAAGAAATTTTCAAAAAGGGCTCAAAATGAATTCGAGACCAAGATCAAGAAAGTGAGAAGTGACAATGGCACCGAATTCAAGAACACCAACATTGAAGAATTCCTAGAAGAAGAAGGCATTGGCCATGAGTTCTCCGTTCCATATACTCCACAACAAAATGGAATTGTTGAAAGCAAAAATAGAACTCTCATTGAAGCCGCAAGGACAATGCTTGATGAATACAAGGTCTCGGATCAATTTTGGGCGGAAGCAATCAACACGGCGTGCCATGCGATCAACCGTCTTTATCTACACATGATCTTAAACAAGATAGCCTACGAGCTTCTACTTGGTAAAAAGCCTAACGTGTCTTACTTTAGAGTTTTTGGAAGTAAGTGCTTCATTCTTAACAAGAAGCCCAAGAACTCTAAATTTGCACCTAAAGTTGATGAAGGTTTTCTTCTTGGTTATGCCTCAAATGCTCATGGCTATCGTGTCTTCAACAAAACCTCCGGTTGTGTTGAAGTTGCGTGTGACGTGACATTTGATGAATCTAATGGCTCTCAAGAGGAGCAAGTTAATGATGTTGTAGGCATGGAAGAATCACCAAGCAAGGCAATTAAGAAGCTGGCCACTGGTGAAATAAAGCCACAAGAATAAGAGGATCAAGATGATGATGATGTGTTGATGTTCAAAGGGTCATCTACATCCTCCTCCGCCGCGCAAACCGGATACTCCGGTAATATGTCCGGAGACTCCAGATCCCGTGTCCGGAGTATCCGGACAGAGGACCGGACTATCCGGGTAACTGAAGATGAACCTTCAACTCCACATCAAGATCAATCTCAAGCTGAACAAGAAGTTGAGCCAATACAACATGAAGCTCAAGTTCCTCATCCAAGAATCCATCAAATTATCCAAAAGGATCATCCCGTAGATAACATCCTTGGAAGCATAAGCAAAAGGGTAACTACTCGTTCTCATTTGGCAACCTTTTGTGAATATTACTCGTTTGTTTCTTCCTTGGAACCACTTAAGGTAGAAGAAGCTCTGGATGATCCAGATTGGGTGATGGCTATGCAAGAAGAATTGAACAACTTCACACGGAATGAAGTCTGGTCCTTAGTAGAAAGACCCAAGCAAAATGTTATTGGAACAAAGTGGGTTTTTTCGAACAAACAAGATGAACATGGCGTGGTGACAAGAAATAAAGCAAGGTTGGTTGCTCAAGGCTTCACACAAATTGAAGGTTTGGATTTTGGTGAGACTTATGCACCCGTAGCTAGGCTTGAGTCAATTCGCATATTGCTTGCCTTTGCAACTCACCATGATTTCAAACTATACCAAATGGATGTGAAGAGTGCTTTTCTTAATGGACCAATCTCCGAATTGGTATATGTTGAGCAACCACCGGGTTTTGAAGATTCTAAATTTCCTAATCATGTCTACAAGCTCCATAAGGCGCTCTATGGGCTTAAGCAAGCTCCTAGAGCATAGTATGAATGCCTTAAGGATTTTCTCTTAAGGAAAGGTTTTGAAATAGGCAAAGCCGATCCTACTCTCTTCACTCGTAAAATTGATAAAGTTATTTTTGTATACCAAATATATGTCGATGACATTATATTTGGTTCTACTAATCAATCTTGGTGCGAGGATTTTAGTAGGATCATGACGAAGAGATTTGAGATGTCCATGATGGGAGAGTTGACTTTCTTTCTTGGCTTTCAAATCAAGCAACTCAAAGAAGGAACTTTTATTTGTTAAATCAAGTATACTAAAGATATGTTGAAGAAGTTTGACATGGAGAATGCTAAGCCTATCAAGATACCCATGCCGACTAATGGACATCTCGATCTAAATAAAGATGGCAAGGCCGTAGATCAAAAGGTATATCGCTCCATGATTGGATCCCTTCTTTACCTTTGTGCATCTAGGCCCGATATCATGCTTAGTGTGTGCATGTGTGCAAGGTTTCAAGCTAATCCTAAGGAATGTCATCTTATGGCTGTTAAGAGAATTCTAAGATATTTGGTTTACACTCCGTACCTTGGCTTGTGGTATCCCAAGGGCTCCACTTTCAATCTACTTGGCTAGTCCGATTCGGATTATGCCGGTTGCAAAGTAGATAGGAAGAGTACATCGGGGACTTGTCAATTCCTTGGCCGGTCCTTTGTGTCTTGGAGTTCTAAGAAACAAAATTCCGTTGCCTTATCCACTGCCGAAGCCGAATATGTTACTGCAGGTGCTTGTTGTGCGCAACTACTTTGGATGAAATCCACCTTGAGCGATTTTGGTTGTAAGTTTAGTAAGATTCCACTCTTGTGTGACAACGAGAGTGCAATCAAGCTGGCTAACAACCCAGTAAACCACTCAAGAATCAAATACATTGATATAAGGCACCATTTCTTGAGAGACCATGAGACCAAAGGAGATATCGTTTTGAGTCATGTAAGCACCGATAAACAACTAGCCGATATCTTCACTAAACCATTTGATGAGCAAAGATTTTGTACCTTGAGGAGTGAGCTAAATATTTTGGATTCTCGTAACTTAGTTTGAGATCATGCACATGTTTGATTGCTATAGAGAAATCTCTTTTGAAAAAAACTACTAGAATTGCTAGGAGTGTGATTTTCAAAATAATTTGAATCTTTTCTTGCTTACTTGAGACTATTGTTCCCATTGTTGATTGTTGGCTAGTCTCAAGTTAAGTGAGCTTCTCACATCACTAGATTTCTCACATCGAAATTCAATCCTATCCTTCATTGAAATCCTTCTCTGATTAAGGGGGAGCCGGATATTCCGGACATATGTCCGGATACTCCGGATGGTAAAACCATCCCATATATACCGTGGGGGTCGGTCAAAACACTTCACTCTTTCTTTTTTTTCACCACCACCGACCCCTTCTCCCTCTCCTCTGCCTCCCTCTCGCCCAAGGGGCGATTTCCACCATCCTCGCCCATAAGGATTGCAAATCGTTGAAGGAAGAGCACTCTCCCGTCCGGAATCTCCGGAGAACGCATTGGATTTGAAGTTTCCCGCGTTTTCAACTCCATTAAGGTATTCAAACTTCAAATCGCCCAATCTCTCAATGTAGTTGATGAAATTGGATATCCTTTAGGGCATTATCTTCTCTCATGTCTAGCAGCTTGTACCCCAAATTTCATTCAAATCCCATGGTTGAATCTTTAGATTTCTTGAAAGTAGGGTTTAAAATTCGATGCCTGGAGACTCCGATATTCTGTCCGGATACTCCGGACAATGTGGCCGGAGTATCCGGACATATACCCGGACTCTCCGGATTCCCAGAATTCCAACCAGCACATTTCTTTTCTATTATTTCTAGATTGCTCCTAATCACTCAATCCTATGTCTAGGCTATGGGAAGAGACCGTGCACATGCTTCTACTGGACAGAGACGGCAAAAATGTCGACATGATCCACAAATTCAAGAGGAGGAAGTTTCACCTCCTAGTCCTCCTCCAAGGGAACTGCGACCACGTCATCGTCCTGGCAAAGAGCCCGCAGGGAGCATCTCACAAACCCATCCACCTCGTTAAGCCCCATACATGATGCCCAGCATGGCTGTTCCTCCTCCTTCTCGGGCAAATCCATCAAGACGGGGAATTGCTTGGGAAATCTGCCCTCGCACACCTCCACGTCTTCAAATCGAATACCAAGAAGATCAACGTCAATATCCTAGGTGCCCGAAGCTTACCCGTCCTCAAATTCTGCCCGAGTTTACTGTTTCCATGGGAAGAAACTACTTCAAGCAAACAGTGGCACTCACCAATGCACGCAAGGCGAACGTGTACAAGTATGAGAAGGCAAAAAACTTGGAAAGGAGATTTTGGTGTCAGTTGCATCAAGATTTCTACTCCTCTGTCGTCATGCGGAAGGGAAAGGCCCCAATTGTCTCTTGCAAGTATGTTGATTGGGCATATTTTGAGAAGCTCAACGATCCATTCTTCAATCAAGCCATTGCAAAGTGCAAAAAATTCGGACTCTATGACATCATGGGGTTTAGGTACGATTGGAATGAGGAGATACTTGTTCCATTTCACTCCTCTCTATTTTATGATGCAAGGCAAATTGCCTTCTTTTGGACCCCCGAGGGGGTGAAGTATAGGGTAGATTACATGACCTTCTCCAGACTTCTTGGACTTGGCTCAGAGGATGAGAAGAGAGATCCAATTCATGTGGAAAATCAATTGAAGCCAAATCAGCTACTAGCCCTCTTCTACAATCCGATTCTTGTGGAAGCCGGTAATGCAAGCACCCTTCAACCTTTCTAGTATACAATGAATCAGTTCTTTCATGCCACCATTGATGCCAAGGATGGAGATGCTACGGCACTACGATACTTTGCTTGCAACCTTCTTGCCCGTGTCATGCCCGATGGGAGACCCTTCTCCATTATGGATTTTATTTGGAATGAGTTAAGGAGGACGATGAATGACCCCCAGAAATTTCTACCATCTGCTCCTTATATCATGTACATGATCGAGAGGGTTACCAAGGTCACTTTTCCTAAGGACTTCAAGCATGCAGCACTTCATCTTCATCCTCGGTCCGATGATGCACCGCACGCACCTCCTCTTCATGCCGGTGCTACAAGAAACCCGAGGTTTGACCCAGCTCCATCTTATTCAGGTCCATCATCTTCCCGCCGTGGTCACCATGACTCGTTCATCAAGAGGGCACTGAAGAGCATCTTCTGCATGTGCAAAACTGCCACTCAAGAAATCAATAAAAACCGCCGTGACATTATTGAGATCAAGAGTCACTTGGGGCTTCCAGTGGATCCCTACCATGAGTTGCCCGAGTTTGATGACCCATTTGCTGAATGGGATGCTACGGATGAGGCCGCCATTGCTGCTGCTCATGCTCCACTTCCTCACCCACGTCAATGCACCTGTGCTCCTACTCGCTCTCGTCGCTCTCCTCCTCACGACCAAGAGATTTTTGATGAAGAGGAAGAGACCGAGGAAGAAGCACCCCCCAACTATCGCGAGATCCCCAACTCAGATGAGGATGAGGATACCTCCGATGAGGACGCCCAAGATGATGATGAGTAGAAGACTTCCCTGCTCTCTTTTTCATTCCCTTTTTGGCCCTTGATGACAAAGGGGGA
The DNA here is from genome assembly GCF_002211085.1 of Panicum hallii. NCBI lineage: Eukaryota > Viridiplantae > Streptophyta > Magnoliopsida > Poales > Poaceae > Panicum > Panicum hallii. The sequence continues at coordinate 52,716,168 of NC_038044.1, forward strand.
GTGAACATGATCATTTATGTACTCATTTGGGCTTTGTATCAAACTTAATGTTGTCTTATCGTTTGGCTTGAACAATCTTCATGTAAGGACTATGTGGTGTGAGAAAACTTGTAATGTGTGCTACTCTGTGTTGATTGTCAGTTTGAAGTTTGTTTTTAAGGCTGAAGTGATAGTGTGACTCTTATTTAGATTGTGATGCAATGTTATTTTTCTGGGTTCTGTGCTAATGGTCCGGATACTCCAAAAATTCTTCAGGATACTCCGGACACGTGGTCCGGAGTCTCCGGACATATACCCGGAGTCTCCGGATTCTGTTGTCAACACAAGTTTTTCTTGTTTGAATAACATGACAGTTGCATTACACACTATCTCAGCACACACTTGCTCACTCGACTGTAGAGTGTATAAAGAGCTTTCATATCTTTTTCTAATATGCCAACCTTGACTTTAGAGAAGTCATTTTGAAATTCAAATTCATGGCGTACATTAAGTGGCAGCTCTTTACATGCTTAAGATTACATCTTTATGGTTATCAAATGAGATACATGTGGGTTGTCATCAATCACCAAAAAGGGGGAGATTGAAAGACATCTATACCCCTAAGTGGGTTTTGGTGATAAATGACAAAGCACATGTATATTTAATGGTGTTATTAAGCATGTGTGCAGGTGCTAAGGGTGACTGAGCAAAGCATATAACGAAGCATGAACCCTAAAAAAAAGGATATGAAAAGCGGTGTTCTCAAGTGTACTAAAAGACTAGATTTTATTTTTGAAATTGAGTATAGGAATGCCGTACTATCAAGAGGAACTTTGATCCACAAGCGTGGATGTGGTAATTGTGCTCAAGAGAACCTACAAAAGCCATGAGAAACAATCCTACCACTTAAAAAGGGACTTCCTGTGAAATTCACTGTCTAACCCGGAGTGTCCGGGTTTCAGTCCGGAATGTCCGGACAGAGTGCCCGGAGTATCCGGACGTATACCCGGAGTCTCCGAGTTACTGTTACCGGTCCGCAAAATTCACTGGTCCGGAGTCTCCGGACACCTATGTCCGGAATATCCGGACATATACCCGGAGTTTCCGGGTACCCCTCTCCCAACGGCTAGTTTCTGTGTGAGGGGGTATAAATACCCCCCATACCCCTCATTTCCCTCTCTCTTGCTCATTTTGACCAGAACTGCCTACAAGCAAAAGAGAGCCCTCTCACTTCCCATTTGCTCCATTCTTGAGTGATTTTCTTAGGGGATTCAAGTGAGATTGTTGCAAGAGCTAAGATTTGTGCAAGTAAGCCTCGATTCCATCTCTTGAGCACATCATCCAAGTCTAGCCGGTGGATTCTAGTTTGTTACTCTTGGAGCTTCAAGCTCCTAGACAGCTAGGCGTTGCTTGTGTATGCGAAATTGAGTTGTGAGCATCACATCAAGTTTGTAATCATCATTCCTCTCCGAGGAATTCATAGTAAGTGACCTTGGGTTTGAGCGTTGGTCTCACCCTTGGGAGAGGAGCATAGGGGTTCTTGAGCACCGTCTCTTGAATTCTTCCTCAACGGAGACGTAGCTCCTTTGGGAGTGAACTTCGGGAAAAAAATTCTGTCTTACTCTTGCAATTCTAGCTTATCTTTGTGGTTGTTTGCTTGTGAGACTAACTTTCTAGGGTTTGAGGTCGATCTACTATTACACAAGTCTCAGGAGTAAGACAACTGGTGAGAAATACTCCAAAGGTACCACTAGTCCCTTTAAATTTACTGGATCTAATTTACTGCATTATTATCTTTGTTTTTGTGTAGCATGTTTCATACCCGGATAGTCCGGACTTTATCTCCGGAAACTCCGGACTCGATATCCGGAGTATCCGGACATCTGTGTTACTAACCATGTTCAAAGTGTTTTAAGTTTCAGATTAGCCTATTCACCCCCCCCCTCTAGGCATCTTGAGGTCCTTTCAGTTCTGCATCCTCAATAATATCCGGACCGAACACCTGCCTCTCGCCAATCTGATCCTAATACAGCGGAGTTCTGCACTTCCGCCCGTACAGGGCCTCGAAAGGAGATTTCTTCAGGCTGGCCTGATAGCTGTTGTTGTATGAGAACTCCGCAAACAGTAGGCATTTATCCCAGCTGGTACCATACTGAATAGCGTAGGCTCTAAGCATATCCTCCAACACCTGGTTGGTTCTCTCTGTCTGCCCATCTGTCTGAGGATGGTAGGCGGTACTGAAGCGTAGCTTCGTATCCAACGAATCATGCAACTGCTCCCAGAACCGTGAGGTGAACTGAGATCCTCGGTCAGATATGATCTTCTTCGGAACACCATGTAGTGTTCACCAGAATGAAGTGGGCAACCTTCGTCAACCGATCCACTACTACCCATATAGAGTTGTACCCTTTCTGAGTACGAGGCAATCCAACAATGAAGTCCATAGTGATCTCCTCCCATTTCCACTCTGGAATCTTCAACGGCTGCAATAGACCTACTGGCCTCTGATGCTCTGCCTTGACACGCTGACACGTGTCACAGATAGCCACGTACTCTGCAACGGAATGCTTCATCCCATACCACCAGTGTGGCAGAACCGCTTGAATTATTCCGGCTCAAGTGTGCTAGCCATCGCTATACGGCTGATACTAACCCAACGCACTTCAAACGGAACACCCCATTGGTCTGTCGGGTTTCCGCCCGATGCAACCATGGTTCAACAGGATCTAAGCAGCTTTACCTCGCATGAAGGCGAGTTTACAATCACATAACAACTCACCAACTTTTAATTTACAGAAGCTTAAACTTTATTACAAACTGTTTCAAACTTAAGGTAATATACAACATTGTTTAAGATGACAAGCTAAACATGCTTGTCAAGTTCATAGCAGAAACGAAATTAACACGCGACTACACACGTCACGAAGAGTGACACCATGTTCAGCCCGAAACCTGGTTCATTCCAGAGGGTCACTGCCAGTCGGGGACGGATCCCACTCCACGGACTAGCCAAACGGAATAGAGGTTGGCCATGCAAGACTATCTGTGGGGTTCTCAAGGGTCATACCTGAAAAATTCACTAGCAAAACTGAGTATACTAATACTCAGCAAGGCTTAACCGTTTCATGGTATACTTAGCCATGTAACTAGACTCATGAAGGCTTGAAATAGTTCTGGGCTTAAATTTCAGCTGATAAGCAACAAAGAATATGAACTAATTTTCATATTTTAGCTGTCAGGTTCTAGTTTCATTAATCATTCTAGGTTAGCACCTATACTACACAAGCAATGTAGAGATTAACATTCATCAAAATTATTCCATAATGGTTACTGTTCTTACTCTATGTGGCATAAGGAATAAGCAGTCTCAATCTTCGCGAGAAACGGACGATTCTGAATCAAATTTCATAACCTTGCAAGGCAAACCTAACTCACACGCTTGGAACATCCAACGATAGTTCCGAAGCAACCATTTGCCTTTCATTCCGACTCGTGGAACAGAGCCACCATAAGCGACTGTAGGACCGTACGCCCACCAATTGTGCAGGACATACATCTGTAGCACGACTACATGACCGTACTCCTGTTCGCTACGCGGAACGTACTCCCGCACGTCGGTGCGTGAGAAAAACCAAATTACGAGTGGTGGGAGGTATGTCCACTTCTCGGGCCGATTGGTTACTAGGCTTACCGCTTTACCATATTTCGCGGCATGTGGCTAGTACATTCAAACGCTTAGCCACCACTACCACACACTGCAACCTTATCAACTTTTGTCAACACAGACGGGGTAACCTTTTTGAGTCACAATATTGCACATGACCCCGTCCATCATCCTTATAGTAATTGCAGCATAGTAAACATTCAACTCCTATATCACGCGAGTGACAGGAAATCACCCGACTAATGCTAGTCCTATTAGCAGAGCATCTACTCGATATGGACTCAGGCATAATACATGGGTTCCTAGGGTTCATGCATCTGGGGTTCCATTTCAACTCCTAGACTTAATTCAAGATATAATATATAAGTATAAGATTGCATAATGTAGTAATTTGAAATACGGGGTTATGCACCGTGGCTTGCCTTCTTGAGTGGGGTTGGGGTCAGGAGTGTCAGAGACTTCCGAACTTTGGTTCGGAGCTTCAGTTAATATCTCGACAACGCTTGCAGGATCTTCAAAAAATCCAAGCTCGGGTTCCTGAACCAACTCGTAGATTTCATCGTCGAGTGTTGCTGACTCTACATGATATGCAATAATTTAAGTGAGATGGTGCTTGAGTTAAGGATTTTACTTCACAATAAAGTTGCAATCCAACAAATTAACAAACATAAACTCATGAAACAAGGGGGGTTTAATCCAAAGCTACCATTTACACTTAAGTTATGGTTATAGTAATGGAATTACTTTAAAGTAATTTGACAAGTTTGATTTTTATTTTCAAAAAAACATAAAGGTTCTGACATTGAATTTTTGTAGTTAAGCTTATTTTCAATAAATAAGCTTATTATGAATTTTTCATAATTTTCTGATAACAGAAACTAAAGCATTTGAATTTGAATTCAAATTTCAGGTTTAAATTTAAATCCTAAGTAAACAGAACTATAAATTCTTGAAAATTTGGTTATGAACTAATTATCAACAAATTAGGTTATGGTAAAAAGATCTAAATAGAAAAGTCTCAGGACATGCTTAAATAAATTCAAACCACTTTACATTTGATTTGCAAAAGTTTAAAAGAACTTAAACTACAAAGCAGTACTAAGCATGAAATTTTTACACAAGCTTGTTTGCAAAAGTTATGCACAAGATACCCTTTTTCTAAACTCTAAAATAACTTTAAAAATATTTGGTTTCAAACCAGACTCTATTAATCAAAGTTGTAGAGTTATACTTCTAGATTCCAACAAAACTGGTTTGGTAATTTTTGGATTTTTCTACACATTCCTATGGATTTTACAAGTTGATAGCTAACACTAACTAAGAGTCTTGCAGAGAGGTCCTTGGGTTCTTGCACAAGGGCCCTTAGAACAGAAAACCAAATTGCAATTGAGTCCTCGACAGCCCACGACAGCGGCCGGCGCGTTGGTCCGGCGTGTTCTCACCAGCGGCGAGGTTTCTGGCGAGGAAGGACAGGCCTCGCATGACCTACGGGACAAGTGGTGCCTGTTGGTGGGTGATGTGCTCGAAGAGCAGTGGTGGAGCATGGCCGGCGGCGAGAGATGGCGGCGGCCGTGACGATGCGTTTGTGTTCCCGGCGAGGGGCCAGCGAACATGGATGGAGGGGGCACGCATAAGCATCATGGAAGTGTGGGGATGCGATTCCAGTACCTAATTTGGTCGGAGATGGGGCGGAAGGGGGTTGTCGACGGTGAGGTGCACCTAGGGCTGTCACCGGCGGCGATGGCGGCACGGCGTTCTGCTGGCTGGGCTATCGGAGGGCAGTGAAGGAGTAGCATGGCTGGCGGCAAGAGATGGCGGCTGTAACACCCTAATGTAAAAATTCCAAGATTTATAATGAATTTAATTTGGCTCTAGTAATTTTCTAAGGATTTATTTTGCCTAGCTTGCATTTAATTTAATTAAATTCCACAAAGAATTAAAAATTTATTTTAGTTCAACATGTTTGTGCATTCATGCTGGTGCATAAGTTTTATTTGAGTGAGTGCCTAGGGATGAATTCAAACTTTGTTTTGAATCCAAATAGATTTAAGTTTGAAAACTAGAAAAGTAAATAGAAAAGGGTTTGGAAAAGAGCAAACCAGCCCAGCAGCCCAACTCCCCGCGGCCCCTTTCCCCATGGCCCATTCTCCCTTCCTTCTCCCACGCTCAGCCCAGCTAGCCGGCCTGTTCTCCCCTCTCCCCTACCACGCTCGGCCAGCTCGCTCAGCCCGGCTCCTCCCGCGCCCCATTTCCCTCTCCGGCTGACAGCCCGGGCCCGTCTATCGGCGCCTCCTCCCTCCTTTCCTTCTTCTTCCTCGCGCCGGCTCCCTCTGTTCCGCCCCGCCGTACCATCGCTACTCGTGGCCCCGCTCCACCCCGCACTTGAGCATGAGCCCACCGGCCAGTCTCCCGTGCGCGCCCTCCTTCCAGAAGCTTCTTTCCCCGAGCCAGGATCACGCCGAGTGGTTGCACGATCCGCTTCCCCCGCGCGGATCACGGCTGCAATCCCCACCGGGGCACGCACGCCCAAATTACCGGCCTTTCCCCTTAATTGGCCCCTTTAACCCTCCCTGTGCCTACCGCCACACTGCAGCCGCCCCGAACCCTCCCCCCCAGCACCACCGGCCGCCTTGCTCCGCCGCGCAGAGCTCCCTGCCTCACCGTGGGCCGGCCGCTCCGCTGCACCCCAGCCCGGACCAAGGCCCGCATCAGCTTCGCCTCACCGCCAGGAAGCTCCCCAAGCTCTTCACCCGCGACCCCAACCCGTGTAGCGCCGGGATTTCACCGAGGACTGCCGTCGGTGAGTTGGCTCCGCCACCTAGATTCCTCGCCGCCGGCGTGTTTCCGTCCTCCTTAACCCCCGTAGTACCTTCACAGCACCACTCCATGCCGATCCGTGAAGCCCAGGAGCCGGAGAACCCCTGTAGCAGCTCTCCCCGCGAGCATCGTCCCGTCTCCGCTGCCGGTCAACGTCGCCGACACCCCTGCACGGCCATCCAGCCTGGACCAAGCCCTCGGTGAGCTTCAGCACGTCTCCCTGGTCCTTTTGCGCTAGATGTCATAGACTTTAGCCCGTTCCTGAGGCCGGAACGCCATACACCGGCAAGCGCCACCGCGCAAACCCGCCTCCGCCGCCGCGCACGCAACCCCGAGCAACCCCGAGGCCCGCAAGTGCCTCAGGTGGATCACGCGTGTCACGCTGATCACGACAGACCCAAACCCCGTTTGATTTGACCCCCGGAGCATTGATTTCGACGAGCTCCGGTGACGCGCCGCCGTGGAAACCAATCTCCGGTGACCCCCCACCGCTGGCCACGTTCTTTTCAGATCGGACCGTCTTAACCAGATCGGACAGTCCTTTTTCCCTGTTCAGATAGGACCGTCCGAACCCCACCGTTCAGACGGACCGTCCGAACCGGAACGCATCCGAACTATCCGATCCAGATCCGACGGCCTAGAAGAGAATATACCGCTTCGGCCTGGCAGTTATGCTAAAGAGCCCCTGAGCTTTTCCGAAATCAACCCGCAGTCCACTCCCGTTCAAAAGTAATCCCAGTTAAGCCCTGTTTTTAGCGTTTATACCCCCTGAGCTTCTTAGATATAGAACCCGCCATCCAGACCTTGAGTTTTGGCATGTTAGCCCCTGCATCTATAGTTTAATTTCATTTAAGTCCTTGGTTTATGCGCAGAACCCCCTGGAAACTTCTGTTTTCTTATAGAAAAGTCCCTAGACCTTGTTTAGCCCTAGTTTTCGCGTCGTAGCTCCGTTTTAGGTGGTTTTCACGCTCACGCGGTCGTTATAACGCGTAGAATAGCTTTAGCTTAGTTTCGTGTGCTGTTTTATTGTACTGTTGTACTGTTTCTTATCTTTTGCCATTGCTTGCATGTATGTGCCTGTGTGGACCATGTTTTGGCGTTACGATCGTGAGTAGACGTTGAACCGCCAGAGGAGTACTAGGAGCCACCTTCTTCAGAGCCCTTTGAGAAGCAGCAGGAGAACTTTGAGGAAGGCAAGTATAACATGAACATCCTATCACTTTTAAATACAATTTCATACTGCATTTTAATACTGTGTGCCTATAAGGATTCCCTAGCCACTTTTATCCTTTATATAAATACCTCGGGTTGCATTTTGGGTTAGTTGTGCTAGGTGCTGCGCTCTCACACATTATGGTCCTTTTAATTAATTTTGATTAATGGTATATGCAACTTGATTCTGAGAGTGGCCCTCTGTGCTGTGTGCTTGAGCGGCTCACATCTCGTTAAAATATGTTTTTATTAGAAACATGGTTTAGGGGGCCAGCACGGTGCTTAGTGCTTGGTTGGCCACTCTCCATAAGGACCGGTTCATACAGCGACAACCTAGGACAACCGCGCAACCACAAGACTGGAATGGGATGGTCTTGACTTACTAATTAGGTCATTTTGGTTTGGGAGTAACTTACCTGCGGGGCAAAAGGGGTGGTAAGCTTCAATGGTCCCTGCTCCTCCGGCTTGGTCTGTGCTGTGTGCTTCTACCCCCGTGAGGTGGGCCCCATCGTCGCTGATCCAGAAACCTTAGTGGTTACACCTTACTAACGTGGTCCTTTGTAACGGTCTCGTAGTGCGCTTGCTAGTCATCTCACCTAGGAAGTGTGGTGAACAACTAGCATAGCTCACGACTTGTGGGTAAAGTTGTGCAACCTCTCGAGAGTGTAAAACTGGTATACTAGCTGTGCTCACGGTCATGAGCGGCCCAGATCCTCCGTCTGATTAGTGGGGTTTATCTTTGGTGGTTTGGTTTGGATTTTAGTAGACTCATGATTAATTTTGATTAATTATTATGCAACTTGGGTTATGGTAATTCATCCACTGGTAGTAAATAGCTTTAATAAAATTTGCCAAGATTGAAAGCTAATGCAGTTGAGTCAACTAACCGTAGAGCCTCATAACTCGTGTTATACTTGTTGAGTACAAGTTGTGTACTCACACTTGCTTCTCCACTCTTCTGTTCTCTTGGGTATATGTTTGACTGCTGCTCAGTACCGGCGACGTGGAGGACTACACCAGCGGACTCGACGATTTCTAGGCGTTTGTCTCCCAGCCAACGTCCCTGTGGCGCCCTGTTCTTCATATATTTATTTTACGCTTCCGCACTTCTTGAACTGATTCTTGATTCAGTTGTAATAAAGAATTCATTTACAATTTATATGCTTTTATTTCGTGATATGTGTTGTGATATCTTGATAATTCTATTGTATATATGCGTGACTTGATTCTGGCGCATATATGATTACTCGGTTTATGTCCTTATAAATTGGGTGTGATAGAATTGGTATAAGAGCCATGTCGACTGCTGGACGAAGCCTAGATAGAAATGGTCGATTCTAAGGACTTCTTTTCTCTTGCCTTGCTCCCGCAAAACTCGAAAATTCATTTCTGCTTCTATTCCTTGAGTTCTAAACTTCGATTTGCTGGCTCCGTCTCTTGTCCTTTCCGAGAGTTAGTCTGATCTCTTCCGTAGATGTTGGCCTGCAAATTTTTGTCTGTCCTCATAAGTCTAGGATGTCTTTGCAAAAAAAAATATGCTAGAGCGTCTGTTTGTTTTAGTCGAGTGGTGTGAAAAACTCAGCTAAGGTTTGAATGTTGAGTGTTTGTGATTGTGCAAAATGTTTGATTTGGATTTTTGGTTGATTGCATAATTTAGAAGTTAAACTTGCTCATGCAAATTGACTTTAATGCAAACTTGAATTAAGTAATAAAACTGAGATAGATCGTTGGGGGTAAAACGTACACTCTTTACTCTTTACCTTATCCTGTCAGAGTTTTCTTTCCGGAGTTGTACAATATCGGTCTCTTATAAATTCCGTTCTGCTGCAATCAGATGGTGAACACCAGGAGCACCGGTCCTGGTTCTGGCCAGCAGGGGTAGGACAACCAGGGTACCAGCCAGCCGACACCGATGCCTCCGCCCTTGACTCCGGAGCAGTTCTTCTAGCTCCAGATGCAGATGATGGCTACCATAAACATCACTGTTCAGGCTCTGCGGCAGATCCACACTCAGCAGACGCCTCCTCCACCGCAGCAGCCCCGCGACAGGCGTGCGGACTTTCTGAGGGGTCACCCGCCGACGTTCTCCCATGCGGCTGATCCACTCCAGGCGGACGACTGGCTTCGTTCGGTGGAGCGCCAGTTGGATGTCACCCTTATAAACTGGGTGTGACAGCGGCGGCCGTGGCGACGCGTTTGTGTTCCCGGTGAGGGCCGCGAACATGGACGGAGGGGGTGCACATGAGCATCGTGGAAGTGTAGGGATGTGATTCCAGTACCTAATTTGGTCGGAGATGGGGCGGAAGGGGGTTGTCGACGGTGAGGTGGACCTCAGGCTTTCACCGGCGGCGACGGCGGCACGACGTTCTGCTGGCTGGGGTGTCGGAGGGCAGTGAAGGAGTAGCTAGATCGCTTCTGTGGGGTGATGTAGTGCTGCTAGTACCCTTGGTTGGGGCTGAGGGACAGTGTGGCGTCGGGTCGGCGGCGAGGCCGAGCGGCGGCGGGCTTGAGCTTGCCGGCGCCGTGGAAAATGATGTTCGGGTGCGGGAGAATGAAATTGGATGGGCTTGGGAGCACCAGTGGGTCACGGCGGTGCTCTAGTAGCACTGGATCGGGGCTTGGAGGCAGCGGGGGCGGCTGACGATGGCGAGCAGTGGCGGCGGCGGAGGTCCGGTAAGGCGCGATGTCAGGAAAGAGAAATGGCAGTGAGATTGTAGGTGCAGGAGCAGAAGAGGGAATGCATTTGGAGCTCAAGACATGCTTTAAGTTACTAGAGAGGGTACAATGGGCGAGAGGCAGTGTCTGGGGGTCGACGGGGTGCGTGGCGGCCGCGGCGGAGCTCGGGTAGCGGCGGGGAAAGCGTGGCGCGCGCGGAAGACGGCATCGGGGAGAACTAAGGCGGCGGCCGGCCAGAGAGCGACGCGTGGGGTTTGCAGGGAACAGGAGGTGGCGTTGGTCGGGTTGCAGCGACGGCGAGCGGCGGCGAAGAGCGGCTCGGGTAGATAGCCGGGCAGCGTGGCAAGGCGGGGAGAGGCTAGCACGGCTCGGGGGAGCGGTGGCACAGGGCTGAGGCGGCACGTGGATCGGCTCAGAGCAGCGCGGGGCGGCGGTGCGTGGCACATGGCCGGCAAGAGCGGCGGCGGTGCGTCGGGCAAAGAAACAGAGGAGGCCGGGGCTGGAGGAGGAAGACGAGGACTGGTTCGTGATTTTCCAAAAGTGCAGGGACCTCACTGTAATGTCTTGGTAACTTTCAAAACATGGCTCAAATGAAGATGGGCCCAAAAGCAAAAGTGTAGGGTTTAACACAATCTACAATTTTGCTTTAGGGTTCAAAGGCAAAAGACCTAAGGATCAGCAATTAACATAAAACTTGGCAAAGTTTTAAACTTTAAATAAATCCTATTTAAAAACTACACTACACTTACATCCTATGTGTAGTTTCATCTATATTCGCGATTTAAAAGCAAGTTCTTCACTTTCACAAATCAACCTTCATGTATTTGGATTTCATTTACCATTTTCACCCATTTAACACTAAATGAAGCGTCCCCTCAACAGAGGTGACTAAATGTGATACGAATATCAGTCCCAGGAGGCTGATAACACATTTATTACATCAGATGGTTCATTACCGTACAAACCGTCGAGGTAGCGGGCACTGAAGCACCACTATCAAGAGGGACAACATAAGGACTACAAACCAAACCAAAGTGCCAATGAAATATAAGATAACATCAGAGTCTTGCGCCATGGTAAGCTTCCTGTGGAGACCCTGAACCACAGGCAAGGTTGGGTGCAGGACGGCGACCTACTCGACGTCTTCAGGGACGAAGTTCGGATCCTCCTCTGTAAAAACTAGGCAAGAGTGAGTACATACGTACTCAACAAGTCCAACCACACCCGCGGAGGGGAATAATAAAGATCATGCATGGATATATCAAGGAGGAGGCTAGGGTTCATTTGCGATAAAGCGAGGTTTTACACATGCAAGGGTTCATTTAATAAAAGAGTTTTCTCAAGACATTTCTATAGTAATCGAATAATAAGTAGGGTTGATCCTACACAAAGGATCCAAGTTTTAATACTACCGGACTCCTCATCCACAGTAGCTCACTGCACAACTGCCGGGCACTTTCAAAACAACTCACGCCACAAAACCAATAATCCCAAAATGTCTATTGAAGTGACCATGCCGTAACTCGTCCAATACCATGGACACGGCTATTCGAATAGATTTTACACTCTGCAGAGGTTGTACACTTTACCCACAAGTAGGGTACCGCACTACGAACTCCTTAATGTCGCGGCGGATCCTAACAAAGCCATTACCCACCTTAGTTGAATCTAACTAGCCAACACGGAAGCAACCATGGGGTTAATGACCTATCAACAAAGTCATAACCGGGACATAACTCACACAGATCGTATCCTTTCTCCATGATCTCCCGTTGCTCACACAATGGTCGAGTGGTTGTACGATAAGTGGGTTAGGCAAGATGACACCTCAGTTCATCCTTACATTGACAAGACGGACATCTCCCAACCATGCTCAACCACAAAGGTACAAGCACACCAGTGGCATTTCACACAGTAAACACCGTCCATCTCATCGGGTTATATCTTTCTTTGATTTTCCCAAAATCCCATTTTATCTTTTAAAACATTCACACCCTTATTTTCGGTAAAGCGCTTTGCGGTCATGACTAAAATATAACAAAGGGAATAAAAGGTAATAAGCATCTCTAGCAGTAGCTAACGTCCAACAGGGCAAATCCTATATAGACATTAACCTAGATCATCAAGGAATAGTCATAGCAATCAAGGGGTGGCTATCCAACCATGTCTTGCAATAAAACAATGCATTTTATAAAACAGGCAATAGGTTGCGTTTATAAAACTGGGATAAATATGCATCAAAGGATGGGATTGGACTTACCGTCCTCAAAGCCTTCCGGAAGCTCCTTCTCGAGGTATGGGTCTTTGGGCTCCGGCTCGCGGTCCTGCTCCTCCTCGGTCACACCGTCGGCTACAACACACAAACAATCACACAATAAAACAAAGTTTGCCGACGAGCTAAAAAGGGAAATAGAGAGCTTCTATTAAAAATAGAGGAGGCTATTATATTTGTTGGATGTGGATCTTGGGACTTGGAGAGAATATTTGATGCGTGGTGGAGTTTGGAATCGATTCAGAACATAATGTCGCATGAAATGGGGGCTGCGGACTGCATAAGGCGGAAAAGTGGAGGGGGTTATGCACAAATCTGCCTTCCTTCTTCCTCGAGACAGAACAGGAGGGGGAGGGGAATAGTAGGAGGGGGGGCGGCCAGGCCATGGGCGCCGGCCCCCTGGAGCATGGCAACACCCGGGGAGGGGGAAAAAGTAGAGAGGAGGCCGAGGGGGTCCGATTCCGGCCCTCACCTCGTGCGGAGACGGTCTACGGAGGGCTGTCCATGGTGATGGGTGGTGGGCAGCAATGGTGAGCAGCGGCGGCGAGCTGCAGCGTGAGGTAGAGGGGGAGAGGTGTTGGGGCGGTGTGGGTGGAGTGAGGGGCGGCTTGGGGTCTGATTTATAGGCCGAGAGGAAGAGGGGGGATGGCCGGCGTGGGGGGGACAGTACAGCAGCCTCGCCATTAATGGCGGCCGGGATGCTCGGGGACAAAGCGCGAGCTGCGAGGGTGAGGGGACGGGACGGGACAGGCCGGCGCAGCAGCGGGCCGCACGCCGGCTTGGCGTGCACGGGCAGCAGCGGTGGGTCGTGCGCTGGCCCGCGCGTGCACGCAAGGAGCGGGCTACAGCTCGAGCAGGCAGCAGGCAGCACAGGGGAGAAAAGAAAGAGGAAGCCAGCGCAAAAAAAAAGAGTCTGGGAAAAAAATTAGAAGAGAGAAATAAAATGGATTTAAACAAAATATGAGAAAAGAAAAGATAGAACACGCGCGCGGCGCTGACGGTCGCGGCCGGGCAGGCGCACGCGGCCGACCGCGACACAATGGTGATGTAATGGGACGGCAGGGTTGGTGCAACAGGAAAAGGGGCGGGTGGCTCCGCGGAAAAAGAGGAAGAGACTGCGTGATGTCGGAAAGGCGGAAAATTGGGAGGTGGGCTTCAGGAGCTCAAGCGACGGAAAAGGTTTAAAAGATTTTTAAGCGAGTGATTGGTAATGTAATTTAAATAAGATAAAAACGCGGGCGTTACACTAAAGGACCTATATTTTTCAGAATTATACAAATGTTCTTTTCCCTTCTGTATTAACATTTGAACACACATACACAAGATCTAACACATGCACATTTTATACTAAAATTTAGTGTGTTATAATTCTAATACCTGAATGTCACAACCAGAATTGTTCCTTGAGGTCATAATACATCTTCGTGCTGCCCGGATAAATGAAATATGCTATATCATGAGCCTCACTCAAAATCAGCTTCCTGAGATCCTGTACATCTGGCACACATATCCGGCCCTTGTACCACAAGGTACCCTGATCATCCTCTCTGAAATGAGGCGCTTTGCCAATCTTGAGCAGTTCACGGATCTCCTACAGCTTCTTATCTTCTTTCTGATGCTGCCTGGTCTCTGCCTCTAGAGTGGGTTCTGCCTCGAATGATGCACTCGAAGTGTGATGCAAGAAACCTAGACTCAACTGCTCAAACTCCTCGCATAACTCCTGAGGCATCTGAAAAGCCATGGCTATGTTGGCATAACTCTTCCTGCTCAGAGCATCTGCTACAACATTGGCCTTACCCGGGTGATAGTGAATCTCCAGGTCATAATCCTTGACTAGCTCTAGCCATCTTCTCTACCACATGTTCAGCTCACTCTACGTGAATATATACTTGAGGCTCTTGTGATCGGTGTAAATATCACACCTCTGCCCAAACAAGTAATGCCTCCATATCTTCAGAGCATGCACAACTGCGGCTAACTCCAGATCATGAGTGGGATAATTTATCTCGTGCTGGCGCAACTACCATGAAGCATAAGCTATAACTCTGCCTTCCTGCATCAGGACGCAACCAAGACCATCCCTCGAAGCATCACAATACACTGTGAACCTCTTGCTCTGGTCTGGCAGAGTAAGGACTGGCACCGTAGTTAACCTCTTCTTCAACTCCTTGAAGGCCATCTGACACTCATCAGTCTAGGAGAAATCCACAGCCTTCTCTAGCAAGGAAGTCAAAAGCTTCGCAATCTTGGAGAAATTTTCAATGAACCTCCGATAATATCCTGCTAAGCCTAGAAAGGAACGAACTTCCTTCACTGTATGCGGCACCTTCCAGTCAAGCACATCCTTCACCTTGCCGGGGTCCACCGCAATACCTCCCTTGGAGATTGACATGACCGAGAAATGGAACTTCGTCAATCCAGAATTCGCACTTGCTGAGCTTGGCATACAGCTTGTGCTCCCTCAGCCTCTGCAACACGAGCTTCAAATGCTTCTCATGCTCTGCCTCTGACTTGGAATATACCAGGATATCATCAATGAATATCACCACAAAGGTGTCCAGATAATCCATGAAAACCTTGTTCATCAGATGCATGAAGAAAGCCAGAGCATTGGTCAAGCCGAAGGACATGACCGTATACTCGTATAGCCCATACTTGCAGGTGAATGCCGTCTTCAGGATATCCTCGGGATGAATCTTCAGCTGGTGATAACCCGAACGCAGATCAATCTTCGAGAATACACAAGCACCCTGAAGCTGGTCAAAGAGATCCTCAATACGGGGCAATGGATGCTTGTTCTTGATGGTGACTGCATTCAGATCCCGATAATCGATGCACACTCTCTTCACACCATCCTTCTTCTCTACAAGCAATACAGGGAAAGCCCAAGGAGAGAAGCTGCGACGGATATAGCCCTTGGCTAGCAACTCATCGATGGTCTTCATAACTTCCTCATGCTCAATGGGTGCCATACGATAGGGCCATTTAGCAATAGGAGCTGTGCCAGGCAAGAGATCAATAGAAAACTCAATGTCGCGATCAGGCGGCATACCTGGCAAATCATCCGGGAAAACATCCGGGAATTCAGACACCACGCGAATACCATCCGTGGATCTAGCCTCCATCTGACAAAGAAATCCAGAGGGCTCCGAAGCACTGACTGTGACTTCTTGTCCATCTGGTGCTGACAAGTGGATAGTCCTTTGAGCACAATCAATCCTGACACCCCATCTAACAAGGGTCTCCATTCCCAAAATCACATCGATACCCTTGGTGTCTAGCACCATTAGATTTGCACGGAACTCTACCCCCCTTATGGCAACTTTGACTCTGGGGCAGAAGATATGAGACCTCAACTGCCCTCCCGGTGAAGATACTAACATGCACCTCTTTAATGTGCTAGTACGAATACCATGATGCTCGACAAAAGACTGAGTAATGAAGGAATGCGTAGCACCAGTATCGAAAAGCACTGTAGCAGGGTGGGTGTTAACTATGAACGTACCAATAACCACGTTGGGAGCCTCGGCCGCCGATTCGGCCGTCACGTGGTTCACCCTGCCCTGTGATGGCGCCTTGGGCTGAGCTGGGCACCCCTGCTGTCCAGACTGCGCCTTCCGGGGACATGCGTTGGCGTAGTGTCCCGGCTCGCCACAGTGATAGCACGCCCGTGGGAATGCTGGAGCCTGCTGTCCGGCAGGAGGAGTAGGCACTCCCTGCCGCGGAGCTGGTGGAGCCGGTGGAGCTGGGAACCTCTGGCCCTGTCCCACCTGCTGCTGCTGCTGGGGATGAGGTGGTTACTGTTGCTGTCGCGGCTGGTACAGCTAAAGTGACCTCTGTTGCTGCTGCTGCTGCGGGTGCTGGTACCGAGGCCGAGTGTTGCTGCCAGACGCAGTAGGAGTCATCTTCCTCTTCTTGTCCTCAATCTCTCGGCGCTTGCGCTCGGTGTTGAGGGCGGAGTCAACCAGATGGTTGAAGTTGTCGAAGCGGTGGTTCAGGAGCGCATACTCAATATGGTCATCCAGCCCCTCCCTGAAGCGCTCCTGCTTATCGCCATCATTGGCGACCTCAGCAGGGGCGTAGCGAGCGAGCTGAAGGAAACGGTCACGATACTCTGTCACCGTCATAGCTCCCTGAAATGATAAGTACTGGAAAAAGAAGATGGAAATTACTCAGCATTTCCTATCTGACGAGGGCAAACAAGGGTGGGCTTGAGCTCAAAAAGGAATTGTGGGAAGATTTTTACTCTAATTTACCTGCTTAAGCGCAAGAAACTCCTTGTGCTTCATCTTCATCACTCCAGCGGGATGTGGTGGTTCCTGAAGCGCTCCCGGAACTGGAACCAAGTGAGGGCGTCGCGGTCCCGAGCTGGGTAGGACTCCCACCAGTCGAGAGCTGAGCCTCACAGCTGCCCTGCTGTGTACAGAACACGCTCCCGGTCGTCGCACTGAGCGACATCCAACTGGCGCTCCACCGAACGAAGCCAGTCGTCTGCCTGGAGTGGATCAGCCGCATGGGAGAACATCGGTGGGTGACCCCTCAGAAAGTCCGCACGCCTGTCGCGGGGCTGCTGCGGTGGAGGAGGTGGCGGCTGAGTGTGGATCTACTGTAGAGTCTGAACAGTGTTGTTCAGAGTGGCCATCATCTGCATCTGGAGCTGGAAGAACTGCTCCGGAGTCAGGGGTTGAGACATCGGCATCGGCTGGCCGGTACTCTGGTTGTTCTGCCCCTGCTCGCCAGAACCGGTGCCGGTGCTCCTGGTGTTCACCATCTGTTTGCAGCAGAACGAAGTTTATAAGAGACCGATATTGTACAATTCCGGAAAGAAAACTCTGACAGGATAAAGTAGAGAGTAAAGAGTGTACGGTTTTTCCCCCAACGGTCTATCTCAGTTTTATTATTTAATTCAAGTCTACATTAAAGTTGATTTGCATGAGCAGGTTTAACTTCTAAACTATGCAATCAACCAAAAATCCAAATCAAACATTTGGCACAATCACAAACACTCAATATCCACACCTTAGTCGAGTTTATCACACCACTCGACTAAAACAAACAGGCGCTCTAGCGTATTTTTGCAAAGGCATCCTAGGCTTATAAGGACAGACAGAAAATTGTAGGCCAATGTCTACGGAAGAGATCAGACTAATTCTCGGAAAGGACCAGAGAGAGAGTTAGCAAATCGATGTTTAGGGCTCAAGGAATAGAAGCAGAAATGAATTTTTGAGTTTTGCGGAGGCACGTCAAGAGAAGGAAATCCTTAGGCTCGACCATTTCTATCTAGGCTTCTTCCTACAGTCGACATGGCTCTGATACCAATTCTGTCACACCCGATTTACAAGGACATAAACCGAGCAATCATATATGCGCCAGGATCAAGTCACACATATATACAACAGAATTACTAAGATATCACAACACATATCACGAAATAAAAGCGTATAAATTTTAAATGAATATCTTTATTACAACCGAATCAAGAATCGGTTCAAGAAATACGGAAGTGTAAAATAAATACATGAAGAACAGGGCGCCACAGGGATGTCGGCTGGGAGACAAATGCCTAGAAATCATCGAGTCCGCTGATGTAATCCTCCACGTCACCTGGTACTGAGCAGCAGTCGAAGATATCCCAAAGAGAACAGAAGAGTGGAGAAAGCAAGTGTGAGTACACAACTTGTACTCAACAAGTATAACACGAATGATGAGGCTCTACGGTTAGCTGACTCAACTGCATTAGCTTTTAATCTTGACAAATTTTATTAAAGCTATTTTCTACAAGTGGGTGAATTACCATAACCCAAGTTACAGAAATAATTAATTAAAATTAATCATGAGTCTACTAAAAACCAAGCCAAACCACCAAAGATAAACCCCACTAATCAGACGGAGGATCTGGGCCGCTCATGACCGTGAGCATGGCTAGTATACCGGTTTTACACTCTCAAGAGGTTGCACAACTTTACCCACAAGTCGTGAGCTACGCTAGTTGTTCATCACACTTCCTTAGGTGAGATGACTAGCAAGCGCACTACGAGACCGTTACAAAGGATCACGTTAGTAAGGTGTAACCGCTAAGGTTTCTGGATCAGCGACGATGGGCCCCCCCTCACGGGGGTACAAGCACATAGCACAGACCAAGCCCGAGGAGCAGGGACCATTGAAGCTTACCACCCCTCTTGCCCCGCAGGTAAGTTACTCCCAAACCAAAATGACCTAATTAGTAAGTCAAGACCGTCCCATTCCAGTCTTGTGGTTGCGCGGTTGTCCCAGGTTGTCGCTTTATGAACCGGTCCTTATGGAGAGTGGCCAACCAAGCGCTAAGCACCATGCTGGCCCCCTAAACCATGTTTCTAATAAAAATATATTTTAACGAGACGTGAGCCGCTCAAGCACACAGCACAGAGGGCCACTCTCAGAATCAAGTTGCATATACCATTAAACAAATTTAATTAAAAAGGACCATAATGTGTGAGAGCGCAGCACCTAGCACAACTAACCAAAATGCAACCAAAGGTATTTATATATAAAGGATAAAAGTGGCTAGGAAATTCTTATAGGCATACAGTATTAAAATGCAGTATGAAATTGTATTTAAAAGTGATAGGATGTTCATGTTATACTTGCCTTCCTCAAACTCTCCTGGCTATTGCTCAAACGCGTCTGAAGAAGGTGGCTCCTGGTACTCCTCCGGTGGCTCAACGTCTACTCACGATTGCAACACCAAAACATGGTCCACACATGCACATACATGCAAACAACGATAAAAGATAAGAAATAGTACAACAATAAAATAAAATAGCACACAAAACTAAGCTAAAGCTATTCTACACGTTACAATGATTGTGCGTGGGCGCGAAAACCACTCAAAACGGAGCTAAGACGCGTAAACTAGGGCTAAGACAAGATCCAGGGACTTAACTGTGAGAAAATAGGAAGTTCCAGGGGGTTCTGCATGAAAACTAGGGACTTCTACACAATTAAACAATAGATGCAAGGTCTAACGTGCAAAAACTACAGGGCTGGATGGCGGACTCAAAATCTAGAAAGCTTAGGGGCTTTGGTGCAAAAATAGGGGCTCAACTGGAATTATTTTTGATCTAACATGGACTGTGGGTTGATTTCAAGGAAACTCAGGGGCTCTTAAACAAAACTGCATGGCTGAAGCGGTATCTTCTGATTTGGGCCGCTGGATCTAGATCTAACGGCTCGGACCCGATCTAACTCGCGAACCGGTACGCTTGGATCTGATTCGTTGGATCCCGATCTCGCGGCTCAGATCTAACCGAACCACGATCCAATCGTGGGCGTTGGCTCTAGATCAGACGGGTAGGGTTGGTTGGGCGCGCGGGACGGAGGCGCTGGTCACCGGAGATGGTTTCCCGCAGCGGCGCGCGGCTCGGGCTCGCCGGACTTCGCCAAATCTGGCACTCCGGTGGTCAAATCGGGCGGGGCTTGGGTCTGTCGTGATCAGCGTGACACGCGTGATGCACCTGGGACACTTGCGAGCCTCGGGGGTGCTCGAGGACGCGGTTGCGACAGCGGAGGCGGGTCTGTGCGGCGGCGCTCGCCGGTGTGCGGCATCCCGGCCTTAGGAACGGGCCAAAGTCTACGACATCTAGCGCAAAAGGACCAAGGGGACGTGCTGAAGCTCACCGAGGGCTTGGTCCGGGCTGGATGGCCGTGCAGGGGTGTCGGCGACATTGACTGGCGGTGGAGAGGGGGCGGCGCTTGCGGGGAGGGCTCCGATGCAAGGCGTCTCCGGGCTTCTGATCACCACGGGTCGACTCGTGGTGTTCCTGCGGAGATGCTACGGGGGTCAAGAAGGTTGGGGAGCTACCGGCAGTGAGGAATCGAGGGTGCGGAGAACCTCACTGGCGGCAGTCCTAGGGCAAAATTCCGGCCGTTGCACGGGCCGGGGTCGCGGGTGAAGAGCTTGGGGAGCTTCCTGGAAGTGGGGCGAAGCTGATGAAGGGGTTGGCTGGGGCTGGGGTGCGGCGGAGCGGCGGGTCCACGGTGAGGCAGGGAGCTCTGCGCGGCGGAGCGAGCGGGCGGTGGCGCTAGGGTTCAGGTGGCGGCCGCGGGGTAGGGGATAAGGGTGCAGGGGGTTTGGGGATCCTATTTGTAGGGCGGCAGGGCACCCTCGGCGTGCGGGCCCGGCGCAGAGGCTCGCCGGAGATCGCGGG
Organism: Panicum hallii; assembly: GCF_002211085.1. NCBI lineage: Eukaryota > Viridiplantae > Streptophyta > Magnoliopsida > Poales > Poaceae > Panicum > Panicum hallii. The sequence continues at coordinate 52,736,974 of NC_038044.1, forward strand.
CAGTCGTTGCGCGGCCGGTGATGCGGGGGAAGAAGAAAGGAAAGGAGAAAGGGGGCGCCGACAGGTAGGGTCGGGGTGTCAGAGGAAGAGAGGGGAGAGAGCGCGGGCCATTGGGGAGGCGGGTGAGGGAGCTAGGCTGAGCGCGGGAGGAGGCGGAGGTGGGCCGGGCGGAGTAGGCCGCGGGGGAAAGAAGAGCGGGCCGCTGCCAGCTGGGCCGCGTTTGGGAGAAGGAAGGGAGAATGGGCCGCGGGGAAAGAAGCTGCCCCGAGGGGGAAGGGAGGAGTAGGCCGGGCTGGGCTGGGATTTAGGGTTGTTTTCCTATTTCCTTCCCTTTTTCTTTTCAAATCTATTTGAATTCAAATCAAATTTGGATTCAAACTCCTATGCACTCACTCAAATAAAACTTATGCACCAGCATGAATGCACAAACATGTTGAGCCTAAAAATAAATTTTAATTCTTTGTGGAATTTAATTAAATCGAATGCAAGCTAGGCAAGATAAATCCTTAGAAAATTACTGGAGCCAAATTAAATTCATTATAAATCTCAGAATTTTACATTAGGGTGTTACAGGGACGTCCTCGAGTAGTTCGTTATCGCTGAAGTCGCTCCCTTTGCCGGTTGTGCGCCTGTGTTGGTTAGACGTACCAGAGTCGTATTCTTCGGTGCAGTAGTCGACTAAGTCGATGTCCTCTGCACCTTCTTCATCTATGTTCTGGTCTCCCCTGCGGTGTCTATCGTGAAGACTTCACGCTCCGGTGTGTAGCTTCTGGGTCTTGAGTGGACCAGCATGGTTGAATTTTCTGGTTTCTTCACGGAAGTGAGAGGCCTGTCTTCTTGGAACGGGAGTTCCTCGAAGCCGGCAAGTCCATTGTAGTCTCATAGTTCTGAGGGTTTCATGCCCTTCCAGCGCACAAACTAGCCTTGTGGAGTTGATGTGATCATCAGACCCAGATGACTACCCGAGGAGGGTTTGGAGTCGTCATCTGATCCGAGTACTTGTCGAAGATGGGAGCCTCCCGACTAGTGGTGGCGTCCTCGTCTCCGATATTGATCAGGTGATCTAAATCCTCCTCCAATGCGAAGAGGAACTCGAATCGCATGGCCTCCTGGTAATGAGTGGCTGAATTGCGTAGCCCGAGTGAGTTAGTTATGCTGATCCTTAGACCGAATTAGATCCGATCTGAGGAGTCCTGGTGTAGCATGATTTAAAGTCGCATAAAAAATGGACAGCTTCTCGAGGCCAGGTCAGGGAGCAGCATCTCGCCGAGGTTGTCGATGAACTCGTCGAGATCGCTGCGTACGGTTGCTACTGGAGCCTCCGGCTTCACGTTGTCGATGAGGTGCCGATGAAAGTCGCTTGCGCCATCGGCGATGCAAATCCACGAGCCAAAAATGAACGTTGTACCCTCATCGAGCACGGCGCTGGTGAAGTTGAAAGTTGCCATTGAGTTCTCCTAGAGATCATCGATGAGCGCCCCTACCTGGCGCACCAGCTGCCGGTGTTCTATCACCAAGCCCACCGAGGGATACCCCCGAGGTGGTAAGTTGTAGGTGAGGTGTCGCCAAGATCAGAAATTCGAAGGTGCAAGGAACAGAAAGATTTAGTCAGGTTCGGGCCGCGAGGTGCATAATACCTTACGTCTTGTGTGGTGGTTTATATTGCTTTAGGTTTGTTGTCTGTTGGAGGGGTCCATGCCCACCCTTATATAGTCTGGGGAGACCGGGTTACACATATCCTAGCCAGATACGAGCTTAGGAGTCATACCTGAGTGCCACTCGAGTAGTTTCCTTCTGTTCCGACTAGTCCTACTCGTGTCCAAGTAGCTTACAATAGGTATAAGGTATGGGACATGCCCCATCCCTTATTGTAGAATATTCATGCCATGTGCGCAGTCCCAGGACTCTGGGTCTGACACTACATACCACTAAAATCGAGGGGACATGTGGAAAAAGCATTATTCTAAATAAATATGTGTGTAAGAAATGTTAGCTCTTCTTTATTTGATTAATTTTCTGATCGAATTGATGGTCGATTTTGATACTTAAATGAGTGTCAACAATCATGTCACTTGTAATGTGAATAAAAGGTTTTTTCAGCATAAATGTAACGTTCCAATGCAAAAGTATCACATTTATCACAAGTTGTGGCATATGGCTAATAAAAGTATCAACACACAACTCCTGTTTACGACAAGAAATAACAAGAAAATCATCTTGTGACAAGGGTAAATCAATCAAAGGTTCTGCTAAATGTTGCTCTATGATAGAATGATTTTGTGAACAAGTTCAACACGTCAGAAGAATTCTCACCTTGCATGTGTAGCACCCTATTCATTTCCTTCGGTCTCATTCTCAGAAATTGGTGCATGATCAGTTGATAATTCCAAAAATTCACATGATATTGTAGGCACTTCATTCTCTTTTACAACACGGAGGGGGTTTCACCCTCCTATATAGAGATAAGGATTTGTAGGAGCGGGTGACACTCTCACCCATGCCTCGAAATCAATTTCCAAGGTGGATGAGGTGTTTACCGGGCCCCTACTAATATTATTTTATATTTTATTATGAACTATACAAAAAACATTTAAATGATATAAAATAGCAAATCAATTTAAAAGTTAGTGAAATTCCTACATGACAACTTTTATGTGGTATGTTTATGTGTAAAGAATATATATGTTTAGTGTATATGAGCAGAAATATAGTTCTAGTGTGTATAAATTTTAAAAAAAATTCTTAAGTTATATGAAATAGTGTGAGAGTACCTGTTTGTTAACAGTATACTCTTTGTATAATTTTTTTATTTTTTATGACAAGGTTATGCACCTATAAAAGGAATTCATGCCAATTTATAGAATTTTCAGAAGATGTTTAGGTATTATTAGTAATAAAGTTATAATTTTGACTTTGAATGATAAATAACAAACAATGGACCTTTCATATATTTCCATGATATGTGCTGAACTGAGACATATGTCCCCAAATATATTTTTTAATATACTTTTAAGTATGATTTGATATGACTGTAGTTCAAATTGGAATTATTTTCACTAAGAATACAAAAATTCATGTGAACACTAATAAATAGTAAATCAGTTCAAAAGTTATTAAAACTTGTACACATCGTGTACACAACAACTTTTATGTAGTATATTGCGTGTACAAAATATGTTTGTGGTATATGAGAAAAATATGTACTATTTTCAATGAAAACAATAGAATAATAAATCATGTTTTCTAGGGGCGAATCGATTTCCAGAGACGGTGGTCCATGGTCCTTGTGCACACCATGAATATTTGGTGCGGGCAACTTCTCAACCGCCCCTGAAAAATCAAAGTGCTTCTACAAATTTTTTCTTAGTAAAGGTACCAATTATTATATGATAGTTCAGTACAAAGTAATTGAAGATGTATATATATAGTGCATGTTATCATTGAGTACTTAGCATAGTAGAGATGGAGAAATATGCAAAAAAAACCATTATATATTTCTACTAGAGAATACTGAAAATTTTTAATCCGAATAATCAAGCAATTTCATGTGCCTTGAACACTTGGCTAAGCCAAGTAGATAAGAAACTTAGAATAGTAGGAGTTATATCCATGAATAGGTGCTGTTGTATAGAAGAATATGTCTCCCCCCACTAGTTACGTTCTTCATTATATGCAGACTGCAGAGGCTCCGAGGCTCCACTATAACACGCCAAATTGATCAAACCAATAAAAGTGAGACACTGAGACTTAGGACTACCACCTGTATTCTTGTTTTTATACGAGCAGATTAGATCTCGATGTTTCTTGAGCTTCACAACATTTGCTAATACAATCTTGTTTGATTTCCACTAACGAACTTCCCTAGAGAAGCGGCCCCCAAGGGAAGAGAAAAGGTAGGTGGTATGGTTGTATATCTTAGGCATGTGATCATAAGCTTCTCCTGTAAGCTCTGCACATATGCCGCTTCGTCTAAATATTATAATTGTAGATCATATTTCTAGATATGTTCTGATAGTGCGCTAGTCATGCCTTTCGTGTCAGCTGGCATATGTGCCGCGCATATGTATCTTGCTTAGAGAATTACTCTAGGTGTTCTTTGCTAGTGAACGTGAATATACTTCCTTGGACGAGTCCTCATTTATTGATGAAACTGATTTCTTTGGGTAGTAGATTCAGTGAAAATTCGGTCATCTTGGACGGTTTGACTTATGCACTAACTCATGGATCATAACAGAAGAACTTTACTGTCCCATCTGTTTACGAGTATACATTCTTGATATGGTTTGAGGGTAACACACCTTTTACATATATGGTATTTTACTATAAAAACTGGATAGGTAAATATTTTAAGATGGTCTATAAACCATGTTAGGTTCTGATACGCTTATTAGTTATACAGCACAAGGCCTGAATTAGAATCTCAATCTATGAAATGTGTTACAACTGTGCTTGTTATCAAGAATACCAATATATATAACTTTTTATATCTCCTGCACCATTCGAAAGTTTTTATGAACTTGAAAAATCAGCGACGAAACAGCAATAATAAGGAGAAAAGATTTGGCAAGCGAACTGTAAATTCTTTAAGCATGACTAAAAGGAGTCAAAGTGGTTATTGCTCTCTCTGACAAAACACTTCAATTATTTAGGCTCTTCTGTTAATGCTTTTCTATAGAAGAATCTGGTGCTATAGATTTACTAGCATCTAATCCATCGGATCGCTCTAATTGGTACTGCTCGGTGTAGGTGAGGTGCCTCAGTTGCTAGCTTGATGAATGACCTGGTCTTGACTCCATCATATAGGAAGTCATCAATGCTCGTCTCACTCAAGTAGTAGTTCTACTTCAACTAGAACAATGAATAATCTTTTTAATATGGTAATGCACACACGTTTCAAGTATTAATTGGAATAGGATTTGAATAACCTCTTTCAAATCAAACCATGAATATGTTCTTTTAAAAGTTTAACCAAGTGGGATCAGAACCACTGTTGATCATATATATGTCAGCATATAAGACTGCAGTTAGGAGGTGGACAGATTGTTAAAAAGTGTATTGTTAATTTAGTATAAGCACCACAATGTTTGGGGTTTGCAATGCGTACCTAGGGTTTTTGGATTGCAGCAAATATCTTCTTTCTGTTCTTCCTTTTTTTCCAATCATGATGCAGTATGTGTGCTATGCTACTATGTTTACTGATCTTTCTAAAGTTTTTTAATCAGTTTCTCTCTTTGTTATCTCTTAATAACTTGCATTGAATATCTGACTAATTAATTTTGAGTAATCTAATTACGAGTACAGAGCATCAAATGATATATTTTCCATTTTCTTATCGATATTATGGTAAAAAGCTTTTAACTTTTTATACAAAATAAAGCTGTGGTGATGCTGGAGAAAAAAATAAGTATTGATGTTCTCTGTAAAAAATATATTCAGATTGAGATTAAGCCCTGATATTTGATAAAAAGTACAAAGGTAAGAGCAAAATGTCTAAAACTACTATGAAAAGTTTTGATGAGGTGAAAGCTGACACACACCTCTTTCTTTTACCAACACTATTGCCATTTGCATCTAATCTGCTAAGGGACAGAAAGGAACTTTTCTACGCGAAGAAGCCTTGCATTAGGAAAGAGAGCATTAAAACGGAATCATGTGAATGTTTGAGGTGATAGCCGTTGGTACCATTTTACTGCCCGAGTGCCAGAATATAGAACCCTGCGTCCCCTTTTCTGCGTCTATTTAAACGATCATCTCCATTCGCGTTTACGTACTATGCAACGGAAGTCAGGATTTATTCAATACTTGTTTTCTCCCTCCACAGACTACAGTAGATGGTAACTATCTTAGATGCAGCTGGATAATAAGATACAAGATCTCAATACCGTAGATGCTTTGCTCTTGCAATAGTACTTACTGGTGGTTGCACTATGTTATGGATGTTCGGTACATGTAGATATATTGATGTTGCGTCTGTTCTTTCATCTCGATCCTCCTCTTTCCCCAAATACTTCTTTATAAACTTCTTACTGTTCAATTAATGATCGTATTACTTTTGTGTCACGGAACCATTAACATGATTGATCGAATTGTTTCGATGTATGTGTATGTGCACTTGGCAGGGTGACATCAAGACCGACCTTCTGGCATGGCGGCAAATAACTCATCAGCATCTTGAGCCGAGGGACCTTGGTACTGCTATCAAGCAAAGGCTCGGTAACGGTAAGAGCAAGGATCTCCGTCATGTTCTTCCCTAGCTGCTGCTCAAAGAACCCAGTTATTCAACGACAGCCTGCTCGCTTATTCGTAAACAGCATAAGTAATTTTTTGTTGTTGCAGGTGTAGAAGGTCACCCTGTATGCACAAAACTGGGCTCGACTAATGGCGAGGTTCCCTACAGGGTCAGTGTGCGAGGGAGGGTGAACTTGATGAGGCTCTGCGAGTTCCTGAAGGAATACAGATTTCATTTTGTGGAAGTTGAAGCCTTTACCAGGGTAGACACCCACACACACACGCTTCACGAAAATAAATTACCAGCATGTGTCATGCATTATTTGCTTTGCATTTCAGGGACAGGCTTCGTCGTCGTCGGTTTCAGGTCGGACCGATTCAGCAACTGTACATTTCGATGTCAATATCAATTATATGTAGCCCCGGCGCCGTATGAAGTGCTGGCCCTGCTGTGGTTTGTCAAAGGTCTTTCCATGATATCTATCTACATCTAATGGCCTGTATTGTGTATTACGCTACCGCAGAGTATTGGGGTGTTACCCAGTCAGTAGTCAAATAAAAAGCTGTGCTGATGATGGCTTGTTATTTGAGCAATTGTGTGTGCTACAATATTGCACTTATTATTAGCTTGTAATTCTTCGGATGAAGGAAATTATGCTAGTGACTGCTTGGTCGAGTACATATGCATGTATCAGTTTGTAACTTGATATGATAAAATAAAAGGTGATGTCAAAGTTTAGTGTCCCTCCTATATATATATATATCTTGTTTCTGTTATCTTTTTCTTTCTTTGAGGGCATCATTAGTTTTCTTTTTCTTTTCCTCTACCTCCAAGCAATACTTTACTATAGTGTTTGAATGACTTGCGCCCTACCGCACATATATTGTTTCGGTGATGATTTATCTTTCCTAAATTATAGTTTTTTTAATTTACCGAATTCCTTCCCATGAATTTGTATCTGCCTCCTAGTGGAAACACCACTAAAGGTGATCTCAATAAAAATTGAAGACAACAACATCCTTACTCAATTTTTTAAACCCGTATAGTAGTAGTAGTAGCTGTGGCAGCGTGCTGCAACTTATGCACTTGATGGGGAATGGGTCCCCAAAGGCCCTCTCATGACTAGCATAATTGTCACATTAAAGACAACGAGGATGCTGCAACCATAGAAAAGGAGTGAGGAGATGATGACCTCACAGTGGTGCCCTAAGGTACACGGCATATATATAGCAACCACTACTACAGAAAATATTTTGTACTACCAGCGGTGAAAATATTTCACCACCAACCCTATAGTGGTTGGGTAAAAATGATACAGTTTATAAACCCTCTCCCCCTCCTCCTACCCGAGTTCTCCATTTCTTCTCACCAATTTTGCAGCCATGCCTCACCATGTTGTTTAAGATTTCGATCCTCTTTTGAAGTGTAACCATCAACTACTCGGTTTCAGGTTAGTAACTAGCAACCCATTCAATTCTTTGCTTGTTTCATTGGCTACATTTTGAATTCATAGTTTGAATTTGGTAGAGAGGCTTTGTTCATGGTAGAGGCAAAATCCACATCAAAATGCATAAGGAGGCTAGTGAATTTGAAGTATGGATATAACCCACTTGTTTTATGATTGGTAGCTAGCAACCCATTCAATTCTTTGCTTGTTTCATTGGTTAGATTTTGAATTTGATGGAGAGGCTTTGTTCATGGTACTAGAGGCAAAATTTACATCAAAATGCATAAGGAGGCTAATGAATTTTGATGTGTGGACATTGTGCATTTGTTTTTTGCTTGTTCGCTAGCAACCTATTCAATTCTTTGCTTGTTTCATTGGGTAGATTTCGAATTTCTAGATTGAATTTGATGGAGGAGGCTCTTTTTTCATGCTAGAGGTGTGAAAGGATCGATGGACTAAGAGGGGGGGGGGTGAATTGGGCCTTTCAATTTCTAAAACAAGATAAAACAACCTTAACCTATGCAAAACTAGAAAGGCACCAATTCACCAACCGGATAACTAAACAACCTACACACGCTAGACAAGATAGAAAAGAGATAAAGCCTAGCAAGGTAGAGCTAACTAGTGATCCCTAAATCAAGCACATGAATGAATTGCATGAAAGATAATGCTTGAAAAAGTAAAGTGGACAAGGGACAACCGGATTTTTCCCGTGGTATCGATGTGTTGGCACACACCCCTAATCCACGTTGTGACACTCACAAAGAGTATTGTCACCTCCCAAGTCACCAAGACGAGGGCGCTCACTAAGAGTCTCCGTTCACCATCCCGGTGTGGTGGAGATCAAGCCACGTACAAATCTCTTCTCCGGGCTTCCACAATCCTTGGCAAGCTCCGCGAGAATCACCTCGATCACCAAGATCGCCTAGGTGATGCCAATCACCAAGAGTAACAAGCTAAGGCCTTCACTTGAGCAAGAACCAATCACCAAGAATGGATGCACACAAGCTTCTCTCTACTCAAGTCCTTAATCTTGCTTCTTGGATGATTGAATCAACAAGTGTATGAAATGTTGAAGCTCAAAGTGGCTCTTGACTATAGTATGTGTGTTTGGATGTTGCCTGGTGTCAAGAGTAGTAGAATGACCCATTGGAGGGGTATATATGGGCAGCTCACACGAATAGAGCCGTTGGAGAAAAAGCTGCCAGAAAACTGCCTAGCGCCGGTTAATCCGACGTCCCTACAATAGTCATCGTCGGTTTAACCGATGAATGTAAACTCCCCTTTTTGAAAACTAGCCGTTACTGTTTGGGAAGATTAACCGTCGTTGCATCGGTTTAACCGGTGAATGTAATCATCCATTGAACAACTGAAAAACCAAGTCACTGGACAACTGCACCGACGTCAAATTTCAAATAGCGTCGGTTTAACCGGTGAGTCTATTTGTCCACTGATCAACTGAAAACCGAGTCTCTGGACAACTGCACCGACGTCCAATTTCAAATAACGTCGGTTTAACCGGTGTATTGACTTGTCCAGACCTGCTGACCTCGTTTAACCGACGTATAGAAAACTTTAGACGTCGGTTAATCCGGTGTTAAGGATTTTTCTGATTTTGCCTTTTCTGACTTGAGTCTTGAATAAAATCCAAATATTCTTGAGATATAAGTTGAGAACCACTTATTTGAGCTTCTAGAAACCTGAGTGACCATTGTGTGCATCCATTTTCAAATGACCATGTCCATGCTCAAGTTACTAAGCCTAAACCCCTCTTAATAGTGCGATCACTACAAAACTATAAAACCTATACTAACCTAAGTGTCCTTCTCAACCTTATGACACTTAGGACTAGAAAGATCCTTAGTCTTGACACATTATAGAGTTGAATGCCGAGATCGCCTTTTTGAATAATGAAAATTAGGGGCCTCTTTTGACATATAACCATATGAGCAATAATGATCTATAAAGCTGCACAAACTCATTAGTCACAATAATGGTTGTCATTAATCACCGAAACATACCTTAAGGGCCTAGATGCTTACAATCTCCCCCTTTTTGGTGATTGATGACAACACAGACATAAATAACGAGAGAGCGAGAAAGATATGGCAAGAATAAACACAGGCAAACTCGAAAGAAAGGAACCAAAGAGCTCAAAGGCTCAAGCGAAATCCATAGATATGTCTCAAAAGCTCAGCATGCTCAAATGACAAATGTACATATCCATGAACTAAAACCAAATATAAGACAATATATAATACAATAAGAGACAACAAAGTCCTGATCACGAGCTCTCTCTAAAGCTACCCTCCCCCTGACTCCCTCTCCCCCTTTGGCATCAAAGCACAAAAAGGCTAGCTACTGATCCGGGTGCCGCGGGACGGCGAGGAAGCGATCCGGGTCATCATCATCGTCGTCGTCAGACGGTGGATCCTCAGTGACTGACGGTAGCTGCTGATCTGAAAGGCCTGCTGGTGCTGAGCTGACCGGAGGTGTAGCTGTCGTCGAGGCTGTCGTCGAGGCCCTGGTGCTAGCACTGCCTGGGAGAGGGTCCGTGGAAGTAGTAGCCGGCTCAGCAGAAGATGTGTCAACATCTGAAGTAGTGAGTGCTGATGCTGCCGGCTGTGACGACTGCTGAAGTAAGGACACCTCTCCGCCTCCCCCTGAAGGTAATAGCTGAGGTACGACGGGGAGGCCAACGGACTGCACTGCTGAAGGTGACTCCTGGAAGAGTGAGGTCGCAGGCAGTGGAGAGAAGAGAGGACGACTCGCAGACCCAAGTAATGCTGACAGTGAGAACATGATCTCTGGGGTCGCGGAAGAAGCTGGAGCAGCAGTGGCCGGAGCTGGTGTGACTGCAAGTGGAGGTGCTCCGGTGCCCTGAAGGCCTGACTGTCCTGGCTGCTGAGGGGCGAGTCCGGTGTGAGAATATAGCTGGGAAATCATCCCGAACATCGCCATCATGCCCTGCTGCATCTGCTGAAACTGAGCGTCCGTCCTCTGAGAGACTCTGTCAATAAGGCCGACGAAACTCTCCTCTGTAGCAGCTCGCTCTCGGGCGGCCTCCCTCTGAATCTGTGCAAGCTGGGCCTCATGGGCTCTCCTGGCCTCCTCCTGAGCACGGCGATCCTCTCTCTGCTGTGTGACCAGCTGCTGTAGAAGAGCGGTGAGCTCAGACGGCTGAGACACCTGAGACTCTGAAACTGTAGTAGCAGCAGCTGTCACTGGAGCTGGCTCTCCGGAACCTCCTGCCTCGTGATCATGACTAGCTGGAGCAGGTGCAGGGAAGTATTCCTCGTCCTCGGAGGAGTCTGACTCTAGGTCTGACCAATGAATCTCATCATCTCCCCCGGGAAGCTGTGCCTCTGCAGCAAGTAATGCCTCGTCCTCCTGGGCCACTCGGGCCTGTACCTCCGGTGACAATCGTGCCATGGCAGCTCTATCAGCCTGCCTGCCTCTCCTCCGGTCCGAAGGTGCTGTCGGTCTGTAGACAGGAAACCAGGGGACCTCGTCCTGCCGGTATACAGCACTGACTGGTGACTCAGCTGGCACAATCATAGAGCAGATAAAACTGATCCAGTGAGCATATGGGAACTGACGCACGACTCCCATCCCATCAGTGATGACATCCTCAATCTCAGCTAAGATGAAGTCGACAATATCAAAGGGCTCGTGAGTGAGGATGTGAAGAAGTAGCAGCTGCTGCAGACCTGTGAACCCCTCAGGGTAGCCACTCCTCGGGAGCAACGTCCTCCGGAGTGCCATGTGAACAGCGTAGGCCTCTGGGGTCAGCAAGCTCGGTACTCTGGCGTAGGAAGCCGGGAAGGGCTGGCGGAAGCACTGTGAGATAGCCTCGTGAGAAGGTGCTATTCCGCCAATCATGGCTCTGCGCGGTGGATCTGCATCACCATATACCATCTCGTGCAGGGAGACGTCAACCAAGTCAACTCCTAGAATCCCTGCGAGTGTCGCTCTGGACAAACCAAACACCTGCCCTCCGAACATGAAGTGAACAGCTCTGCGCTCTGGGGCTATCCAAGCTGTGGCATAGAAAACTCTGACCCAGTCCTCAATATATCTGTTCCTCTCAATCGAGAGCAACCTGGGCAGACCCCTAAAGTGATCGAAGTGCTCCCGGACATCGGCTCCCCCTGCAGCTGTCCTCAGTGAAACCCAGTCCAGTACTCGGTGAGGGAAAATCCTGTGGCCCCGCCTCTGATAGGTCTCGTAGAAACTGGCCTGAAGAAGCGTCCAGAATCTACGATCGACCCTGCTGTCTCGTGTCACCGGGAACCACTCCTCCTCCTGTACACTCCACCTGAGCCTCTTGACCTTCGCCGCATTGGCCTTGGTCAAGTTCTGGAGCAGCACACCTGGCTCCAGACGCACGACAGTGTCCATGCGGAACACTGCGCGCTCGGCCGCTAGGGCCTCGGCTCGACGAGCTGCTGCTGCTGTGGACCTGCGAGGCTCCTGTGGCTGGTGACCTCCTCGCGTCCTCGGTCCAGTGCGACGCTCGGTCGCTGGTGAAGTCTGCTCTGCGGGGGACGTCTGCCGGGTGCGGCCAGAACGTCGTAGAGCTGGTGACTGAGTGTCCTGCTCCTGAGACTGCTCGGACTGCGCTGTCTCTGTATCTGAATCGGACTCTGCCGCTGAAGCTGACTGCTCTGACTCTGCTGCTGCTGCGGCTGTGGCTCTGGTGGCCCTGGCACCTCTGACTCGGCCCATCCCTCTGCCTCTGCCTCTGCCCCTGGCTGCCGGATCTCTGATCGCGAACGGACGAGCAAAACACGAGCGGGAGTGTGAGGTCGTAACCGGTCAAGAGAGGAATATGACATGTGGACCCCGCAGTTTTTCTTATCGCCGGTTGATCCGACGCTTAGGTTTTGAACACCGGTTGATTGCGTCAGTGTAGTTTACCAGAAACTCTGCCAAATCTGTATCTGAACGCCGGTTGAACCGATGATCTGAAAAGTGAACTCGTCGGTTGAACGATGCAAATAACAGCTGATTTTCAGGTCAGAATTGTGTTCTGTTCATCGGTTGATCCGATGCTGCAAACTTTGTATACGCCGGTTGAACGCCTGAAATGACTGAGCTGTGGCTGACACTTAGTAACGCCGGTTAAACCGATGGGTATAGATCCATTGAACGTCGGTTTAACCGGTGAACCCAAAAACCCTCTCTCAGCTCACTTTTCTATGCTAAGTCCAATGAACTTATAAGATTCAACTAAACTCAAGTTAATGGACTTGCATAGGCGACTTTACCCCTCAAAATAGGATAGCTTAATAACTTAAATAGTTTTTCTTTTCAAAATCAAGGATAAGTCGCAAGAGAGACAAAGCGCCAAATTAAAATGTATGAGCCATGTCATAGGAATATTGAAGGAGGAAAGCTTCAAACTCACAATGACATTGCTCACTAGGCAATAACGCACCTAACACTTTACTCTCTTCACTTCTCATGAATTAAGATCTTGCATGTAAAACAAGTCTCATCTTCATCAAGTGATCTCCTTTGTGACTTTTACGCATGCAATGATAATGCAAATTACAAACACATGCGAAAGAAAGATAAACATGAGATGCACAGCTATATGACAAGAAATGCATAGCGAGAATTTAAGATCTACTTGTCAAGTTTGATCCCACGGAAAGCTTCATCATGATGAGCCTTTCCACAAGCCTAGAGGAAAACAAGTGGACCACCACCTCTAGCTAAACCCTTGCTCATCACTATCTTACCATGGTTAGACAAGTGTCCTATATGTATGCATTTTTCTATATGACATGGCAATTTACATGACGTTTGCCGCATCTAATACATTAAGCTCATTTCTCAGCCTAACAAAGGTACTCTCGTCTAAAGGTTTTGTGAAAATATCCGCCAATTGCTCCTCGGATCTCACACCTTGAAGGGAAATGTCCCCCTTGGCTTCGTGATCACGCAAGAAGTGATGGCGAATATCAATGTGCTTTGTGCGAGAGTGTTGAACCGGATTCTTGGCAATTTTTACGGCACTTTCATTGTCACAAAGGAGTGGTATTCTTCCTAGTTTCACACCAAAGTCCAAAAGGGTTTGCTTCATATATAGAATTTGGGCACAACATGCACCGGCTGCTATATATTCCACTTCCGCGGTGGACAAAGCCACGGAATTTTGCTTCTTACTCGACCAAGAAACTAGAGAACGCCCAAGCAAGTGGCAACCCCCGGAGGTACTCTTGCGATCCACACGGCTTCCGGCAAAATCCGAATCCGAGTATCCCAAGAGATCTAAACTAGCGCCTTTGGGGTACCACAAGCCTATGCTAGGAGTGTGCTTGAGATACCGAAGGATCCTATTCACAGCAGAAAGATGTGATTCCTTAGGGTTAGCTTGAAAACGGGCACACAAGCACACACTAAACATTATATCGGGCCTAGATGCGGTAAGGTAAAGCAAAGACCCTATCATGGAGCGATAGAGGGATTGGTCAACCGGTTTACCGTCCACATCCAAGTCGAGATGCCCATTGGTTGCCATGGGTGTCTTGATTGGCTTACATTCATCCATCTTGAACTTCTTCAAGATATCTTTAGTATATTTTTCTTGATAAATGAATGTCCCTTCCTTCATTTGTTTGACTTGAAAACCAAGGAAGAAGGTCAATTCGCCAATCATGGACATCTCGAATTCCCTAGACATCATGGTAGCAAACTCATGGCTTAGTAAATCATTAGTTGAGCCAAAGATAATATCGTCAACATAAATTTGACAAATGAAAAGATCCCCGTTGACGTCTTTTGTGAACAAGGTGGTGTCCACCCTCCCGATCTTGAAACCTTGCATGATTAGGAAGTCACGAAGTCTCTCATACCAAGCCCTTGGAGCTTGTTTGAGTCCATAGAGTGCCTTGTGCAACCTATAAACATGGTTAGGATTCCTCGGATCTACAAACCCGGGAGGTTGCTCAACATAAACAAGTTCGTTAATAAAGCCATTTAAGAAAGCACTTTTCACATCCATTTGATATAACTTGATATTATGATGTGAAGAGTAAGCAAGAAGAATGCGGATAGCTTCAAGTCTTGCGACCGGAGCAAAAGTTTCACCAAAATCCAAACCTTCGACTTGAGAAAACCCTTTTGCCACAAGTCTTGCTTTGTTGCGTACCACCACCCCATGTTCATCTTGCTTGTTTCGAAAGACCCACTTTGTGCCGATGATGTTCTTGTCTTTCGGAGGAGCTTCGAGGACCCATACTTCATTGCGGGTGAAATTGTTCAACTCTTCTTGCATGGCCATCACCCAATCCGAGTCCTCAAGTGCTTCCTCTATGCTAGTGGGTTCAATACAAGAAACAAACGAGTGATGTTCGCAAAATGAAGCATACTTAGAGCGAGTTCTTACTCCTTTGGAAGGACTACCAATGATTTGACCAATTGGATGATCCTTGGAGATGCGACCGTGCTTCACTAGCGGTATTTGCGTGGATGCTTGTTGGGGTGGATCATGAGTGACTTGTGCTTGTGGTGGAACATTTTGCTCTTCTTGTTCTTGGACTTGGGGTGTTGGCGTTGACACATTTTCTTGGGGTAGTGGATCAACTTTATCTTGATCTTCATTCGCTTGGGGTGCCGTGGAGGTGTTTGGTAAAGATGAGGAAGTTCCTCCCCCTTGATCATTGTCTTCATGCACCTCCTCCGGCTTGATATCCCCAATGGACATCTTCTTTAAGGCTTCTTCAATCTCTTCATCCCCTACATTTTCATAGCCAACAACCTCCTCTTGGGAGCCATTAGATTCATCAAACTCCACATCACATGTTTCTTCAACTAACCCGGAGGTTTGATTGAATACTCTATATGCTTTGGAGTTTGATGCATAACCAAGAAAGAAACCTTCATCACATCTACTTTCAAACTTACCGAGCCTTTTCTTCTTATAAATGAAGCATTTGCAACCAAAGACTCGAAAGTATGATATATTTGGTTTCCTCCCGGTGATGAGCTCATATGGAGTTTTCTTGAGGAGTCGGTGAGGATACACACGGTTGGATGCATGACACGCCGTATTGATTGCTTCCGCCCAAAACTTTTCGGACGTGCCATAATCATCCAACATTGCTCTTGCTAGGGTGATGAGTGTCTTGTTCTTTCTTTCCACCACACCATTTTGTTGGGGCGTGTAGGTGGCGGAAAACTCATGTTTGACTCCTTCTTCATCGCACCATTCTTCAATCTTCATATTTTTGAACTCGGTGCCGTTGTCACTCCGGATCTTCACGATTGGGGAATTGTATTCCCTTTGAGCTTTTCTTGCAAATGACTTGAAGATTTCCGTAGTTTCACCCTTATCGCCTAGAAACATGACCCAAGTGTAACGTGAAAAATCATCAACAATTACTAGGCAATAGAGGTTACCACCAATGCTCTTGTATGAAGTTGGACCAAAGAGATCCATGTGTAGTAGCTCGAGCGGCTTGGAGGTAGACAACATCGTCTTGATAGGATGATGAGTTGCAACTTGCTTCCCGGCTTGACATGCTTTGCATAGCTTGTTCTTGTCAAAAGTGACGTCCTTTATGCCGGTGATCATCCCTCTCTTGTGGGCTTTCTTGAGATTGCTCATGCCAATATGAGCAATTCTTGTATGCCAAAGCCACCCAAGAGACGACTTGGTGAAGAGGCAAGTCATGGTGCTTGTTTGCTTTGAAGAGAAATCCACCAAATAGATATTGCCATGCCTAAACCCCGTGAATACCAATGACTTGTCTTTTTCATGAGTCACTACAACACCATTCTTGTCAAAGGCACACGTTAGTCCAAGATCACATAATTGTGCAATAGAAATAAGATTAAAACTAAGTGCTTCTACAAACAAAACATTTGAAATGGATAAATCTTTTGAAATTGCAATTCTACCCAAACCTAAGACTTTCCCCTTTGAGTTATCACCATAGGTGACATGTTCATGATCGCCGGGGTCTTCAAGTGAGGTGAACATGCTATCATTGCCGGTCATATGTTGAGAGCAACCGCTATCTAGTACCCAATATTTTCCACCGGCTTTGTAGTTCACCTACACACATGAGAATTTATTTTTGAGTTTTCGGAACCCAAACAAGCTTTGGGCCTTGCACATGAGTGACAAGAGCTTTTGGGACCCAAAATTGCTTGGGGAGCTTCTTCTTCGACTCCTTAGCAATTTTGCCAATGAACTTGGCCTTCACCTTGCCCTTCACTTTACTCAAGAGAAAATGATTATTTTGAAACATTGATGAGTAATTCTTGGGTAATTTAGGAAGAGGACGTGATGGTAAAGTGCACTCCCTAGTGTGGTGCCCGGTGACTTGGCAATGTTGGCAATATGAGCCAACTTCCTTGATGAAGCTTGTCTTGATCTCCGGAGAAGGAGTTGTAGCCATGTTTGGCTCCGGAAATGAGCCAAGACCTCTCTTACCATAGTCACGGGCATTGTTAAAGAGAATCTCCTTGTGGATGTATTCTCCCCTTGAGAGTTTCTCCACACTACTCTTGAGGCTTGCCACTTGATCCATCAATTCCTTTTCCCTAGAAGAGGCAAGCTTGGGCACAACATTAGTGGCATATGCATCAATGAGTAGGTCATCACATGAAGTAGAAGCATTGACCTTTTCATTAACAACTTTCTCAAGACTTGGGTCAATTACTTCATAAGCAAATTCAAGTTCTTGATACTTGTGAGCCAACTCCCTATGCTCTTGTTTGAGCTTTTTGTGGCTCTCTTCAACTTGCTTAGCAAGTACAAGTGACTCATTGTGCCTTTTGAGCAAGTCATTATACTTACTAAGTAAGTCGGAGTGGGCAAGCTCTAACTTGGCATGAGTGCTTTCAAGAGTTTTGACTTTGCCCTTTTCCCTCTTGATGACGGATGTATACTCATTGATGAGGTTAGTAAATTCATTAGGATCAAGCTCTTCATCACTATCATCTTCACTATCTACCTCACATACCTTGGTGTTACCTTTTGCCATGAGGCACATAGGAGGCGGAGGTAGAGAAGGTTCTTCATTGGTGAGGGCGATGGTGACAATGTCTTCTTCATCACTTGAGTCTTCGCTTGATGAGACATCGGTCACCCACTCTTGTTTCTCCACCAAGAAACTTTTCTTGGTGTGCCCTTTCTTCTTTGGGAAGAGCTTGGTCTTCTTGTCATGGGTCTTCTTCTTCCCAAATCTCTTGTTTTTGTTCTTTCTCTCCTCTTCTTCATCATCGCTTGAATCATGGCGATGCTTACTCTTGTTGTCCTTGCTTCTTTTGTCCGGCTTGGGGCAATTTGGACGAATGTGTCCTTTTTCGCCACAATTGTAGCAAATCTTGTTCTTGACATCCATTGGCCGGAACATTCCCTTCTTGGAGTCAAAGTTGAAACCCTTCTTATTGATCTTCTCATTCAAGCGTGTGAACTTTCTCATCATGAGAGCAAGTTCTCCATCATCTTCAATATCGGATGAGCTCTCATGATGATCATCTTCTTCATTGCTTGAGCTTGAGTCTTGTTTGACCATCTTGAGCTTGCGGGATTTGTTTGTCTTGGTCTTTAGAGCAATTGACTTGCTTGATGTTGGCTCTTCGGTCATACCAAGGATGCTCATTTCATGAGCGCGAATTTCGCCCACAAGTTCTCCAACTTCCATTGCGGCGAGATCCTCCTTTTGAAGCATAGCATTAATAATGTTATACTTGGGCTTCGGGAGTAGCATGAGGATCTTGCGGTTGATGGATGCACTGTCAATTTTGGATATTTCAAGTGCATTAATGTCCTTGACAATGACATTCAAGCGAGAATACATATCATTGCAATTTTCATGAGCTAGCATTTTGAAGGAATCATACTTAGCTCTAAACAAGTGATATTTTTGTTCACGAACTTTGGTGGAACCTTCATGTATTTCAATGAGTTCCTTCCAAATATCACTTGCTAGGTCCATGCCATTAACTCTAGCAAAGACCTCCTCACTAATAGCTTCGAAAATTGCATTTCTAGCTCTAGCATTCCATTTTAATTGGTCGGGGGTGGGATCTCCGGTGAACCCGACTTTAGTTGCCAACCATACTTCGGGGGCAATCGCATCAAGGTATGCGGCCATGCGAACTTTCCAATAGGCAAAGTTCTTGCCCTCGAAGTGAGGCGGCGAACCACCCATCTTGGCCATAGCTCTAGGCGGTGAAGCCTAATGATCCAAATGAGCAACGAGGCTCTGATACCAATTGAAAGGATCGATGGACCAAGAGGGGGGGTGAATTGGGCCTTTCAATTTCTAAAACAAGATAAAACAACCTTAACCTATGCAAAACTAGAAAGGCACCAATTCACCAACCGGATAACTAAACAACCTACACACGCTAGACAAGATAGAAAAGAGATAAAGCCTAGCAAGGTAGAGCTAACTAGTGATCCCTAAATCAAGCACATGAATGAATTGCATGAAAGATAATGCTTGAAAAAGTAAAGTGGACAAGGGACAACCGGATTTTTCCCGTGGTATCGATGTGTTGGCACACACCCCTAATCCACGTTGTGACACTCACAAAGAGTATTGTCACCTCCCAAGTCACCAAGACGAGGGCGCTCACTAAGAGTCTCCGTTCACCATCCCGGTGTGGTGGAGATCAAGCCACGTACAAATCTCTTCTCCGGGCTTCCACAATCCTTGGCAAGCTCCGCGAGAATCACCTCGATCACCAAGATCGCCTAGGTGATGCCAATCACCAAGAGTAACAAGCTAAGGCCTTCACTTGAGCAAGAACCAATCACCAAGAATGGATGCACACAAGCTTCTCTCTACTCAAGTCCTTAATCTTGCTTCTTGGATGATTGAATCAACAAGTGTATGAAATGTTGAAGCTCAAAGTGGCTCTTGACTATAGTATGTGTGTTTGGATGTTGCCTGGTGTCAAGAGTAGTAGAATGACCCATTGGAGGGGTATATATGGGCAGCTCACACGAATAGAGCCGTTGGAGAAAAAGCTGCCAGAAAACTGCCTAGCGCCGGTTAATCCGACGTCCCTACAATAGTCATCGTCGGTTTAACCGATGAATGTAAACTCCCCTTTTTGAAAACTAGCCGTTACTGTTTGGGAAGATTAACCGTCGTTGCATCGGTTTAACCGGTGAATGTAATCATCCATTGAACAACTGAAAAACCAAGTCACTGGACAACTGCACCGACGTCAAATTTCAAATAGCGTCGGTTTAACCGGTGAGTCTATTTGTCCACTGATCAACTGAAAACTGAGTCTCTGGACAACTGCACCGACGTCCAATTTCAAATAACGTCGGTTTAACCGGTGTATTGACTTGTCCAGACCTGCTGACCTCGTTTAACCGACGTATAGAAAACTTTAGACGTCGGTTAATCCGGTGTTAAGGATTTTTCTGATTTTGCCTTTTCTGACTTGAGTCTTGAATGAAATCCAAATATTCTTGAGATATAAGTTGAGAACCACTTATTTGAGCTTCTAGAAACCTGAGTGACCATTGTGTGCATCCATTTTCAAATGACCATGTCCATGCTCAAGTTACTAAGCCTAAACCCCTCTTAATAGTGCGATCACTACAAAACTATAAAACCTATACTAACCTAAGTGTCCTTCTCAACCTTATGACACTTAGGACTAGAAAGATCCTTAGTCTTGACACATTATAGAGTTGAATGCCGAGATCGCCTTTTTGAATAATGAAAATTAGGGGCCTCTTTTGACATATAACCATATGAGCAATAATGATCTATAAAGCTGCACAAACTCATTAGTCACAATAATGGTTGTCATTAATCACCGAAACATACCTTAAGGGCCTAGATGCTTACAAGGTGAAATTTACATCAAAATCCAAGATGGCTTCCAAATTTTGAAGGACTCGCATAACTCTCTTGTTTTAAGGTTGTACCTAGATGCCCATGCTATTCATATCTTGTTTCATTTATTGATTTTGATATGAATTTTGCATTACTATATCATTTATAGATGGATCGAGGATGGATGTATTATTTGAAGCCTCGTGATTCCAAGTTTGTGGATGGTGTTGATTCTTTTGTGAAGACCGCCCGAGCATATTGCATCAATAAGTTACAAGCTGGTGATCATGTGTATTGCCCATGTGTTGATTGCCGCAATCAGAAACAGTTTCGCAACATCGAGCAAATCCGTTGTCATCTATTGGTTAGGGGTTTTATGGCAAACTAAGATTTGGAATAAGCACGGAGAAGATGGGGAGAACTTATAGCAGGAAGCTTCTCGGCATGATACCTCCAAGAAATCGTGCATGAGCACATCGTTGAAAGAGTCCATGAAAGAGTTGAGGAAACCGTCAATGAAGTTGGCAATGATACATTGGCTGATGATGAAGTAAGTGATGATCTAGATCAGATGATACATGATGGGGAGCCAGAACTCCTGGATGCGAGAAATCTGAAGAAGTTGGAGCAGATGAGAAATGATGCAAAAACACCATTGTATCAGGGTTCTAGTGTGACTAAATTGGAAGTTGACCTATTGTTGCTGGAGCTGAAATCAAGTAATGGATCAACGGACAAGGGTTTCGACAATTTTCTAAGTCTTATGCAAAAGCTGCTTCCAACCCCGAATGAGCTGCCTGAAAACACATACCAGGCCAAGCAAATGATTTGCTCAATGGGACTTGTAGTGCAGAAAATTCATGCGTGTCCCAATGATTGCAAGGCCATTACAAAGACTTGGACTCGTGTCCAGTGTGCAAAGCTTCCTGGTACAAGTGTTCCTCCGGCACGGTGGTGAAAGGTGACATGAATAAAAGACCTCCCATGAAGGTTGTGTGGTACTTCCCAATAATTCCTCGTTTGAAGAGATGGTTTGCGAACGCAGAAATGGCCAAGCTGATGAGGTGGCATGCCGAAGACCGTTTGATTGATGGAAAGCTTAGACACCCAGTAGATGGTTCATAGTGGAGTGTTGTCAATCCTAGATACAATACATTTGCAAGCGAGATTAGAAACATAAGGTTTGGGTTGAGTACGGATGGGATGAATCCCTTTGATATGGTTAGTAGCAAACATATCACTTGGCCCGTGACTCTTTGTATATACAACATTTTGCCATGGCTGTGTACAAAGAGGATGTACCTTATGTTGCCATTATTGGTCCAAGGCCAAAACAACCTGGAAATGATATAGATATGTATTTGGAGCCATTGGTGGATGATCTCATGACACTGTGGCATGATGGTGTTAGAGTATGGGACGAGTACAAGCGAGAACACTTCACGTTACAAGGAGTGATGTTCGTAAAAATCACAGACCTACCCGGCCTTGGTAGCGTATCTGGACAACTTACAAAAGGCTATAAAGAATATGTGGTATGCTTGGATGATACTGATGCTAGATGGTTGATCAATAGTAAGAAGATGGTTTATATGGGTCATCGTAGGTTCCTTTTTAAATATCACTCTGTCAGTGTTTTACTGGCTGCCCACTGAGGGGTATACCCAAGGTGGTAAGTTTAGGTGAGGAGACGCCGAGATCAGGAACTCGAAGGTGCAAGGAACACAAGATTTAGACAGGTTCGGGCCGCGAGGTGCGTAATACCCTACGTCCTGTATGGTGGTTTGTATTCCCTTGGGTATTGATGTTGTGTTTTGAATGGGTCCCTGCCCCCCCTTATATACCCGGGATGTCAGGGTTACAAGAATCCTAGTCCAATACTAGATAAGTAATCGTAACCAAATACAACTCGAGTAGATTCCTTCTGTACCGACTAGCTTTATCTCCTATTCATATGGAACAAATAAGAGATAAATGAGATAAATAAGAGATAAGACGGGCTTTTATCTCTTAAGCCTGTTTAAACTACGTTATGTACACAGTCCTGTGGCCCCGGGTCTGACAAGCCCCCGAGCTCTTCGTAGCTGAGTACTGCAGGCTTATCGAGTATTTTCGAAGTAGTCTTCGGCTTCTTCTGAAGCTCCGTCTTGAAGTTCTTCTTCGAGTACTTTATTGGCTGCATCGAAGTTATGAGGTGCTCATGCACCGAATTATATCTTTGATATGGTGTGCGATTGAAAAATCGCGCTCCATATGGAGTAGCCCCCGAGCCTTAGGTTGAATCGGAGAATCAGGCTGAGGGTCGCATTAGTCTTGAATCTTCCTACCTTACTTTTTCAAATAAACTCGAAAAAATAAGTAGTTGATGCCACATATCCTGCAGCCCCTGAGCCTTAAATCCAAATCTCTCAGGTTTGGAAATAAGGACCCAAAAGTTGTGGCATGCAGTGAAAAAATGTCCATATGGTAAAGAACTGATGTGATGGTACAAATGATGGAAGTTAGATCTGGAATTCGAAAAACCCCTTTTTTCGGGATAATTGTGGCAGAACCAACCTGAATTATACCGGCTCAAGTACGCGAGTCCACTCCAAAGGGCTCCGACGTACTTCAAACGGTATAATCCCTTGGCCTGTCGGGTAACGTCCCGATAAACCACCGTTACACAGGATCAAATAAGGTTACCTCACACGAAGGTGAGTCCAGAGATACAATTACCATCACATTTTACATAACAGGGAATTACATTACAAGAGTTTATAAAAGTAGTACAAAATTTCAAATTTAAAGAAAACAATACAAACTGTTTAAGCTATGATCTTTAGCAGCGGAAAACATACGCGATGATCTACAGCACGTCGACAAGACGGATGTCATGCTAAGCCTAGGCATGACATCATTCAGTATCATCAATGTTGGTCGAGGACGGATCCCACTCCTCGGACCAACCTTCTGGGAGAGCACAGGGCCAAGGCAAGGAAAGAGTAGGGTCTTCATAGATATCACCTGAAAAACATTCAACTAGCAAGGCTGAGTATACTAATACTCAGCAAGACTTACCCGGAATTGGGTATACCTTAGCCCATAACTAGACTTATGAAAGCTTTTCAATGCTTCTGGGTTTATTTTCAGCTAAAAAGCAATAACGAGTAGGTCCTTAATTTCAACTTTTAGCTTTCAGGTTCTAGTTGATTATCCATTCTAGGTAAGCACCTATAACTATTCAAACAGGGTAGAATCTTTAATCCAAACATCATCTTGAATAATCACATAGTTGCTCTTGTTACTCTATGTGGTAAAGGGGGTAAGCAGTCTCATTCATCGTGAGAGGCGGACGATTCCTGAATCGAGATTCAACCTTGCAAGGTAAACCTAACACACACGCTTGGAACACCACAGGGTCGTTCCGAAGCAACCGTTTACCTTTCATTCCGACTCGTGGATCAGATCCACCACAAGCGACTGCAGGTCATACGCACTACAAAAGTGCAGGACGTACGTCTGTAGCGCGACTACAAAACCCGTACTCCTGGTTGCCCAGCAACACATATGCCTACACGTCGAACAAAGTAACCAAAAGAAGCAAATACATGTGGTGGGGGGTATGTCCACTCCTCGGGCCGATCGGTTACTAGGCTTACCGCTTACCATATTTCACGGTATGTGGCTAGTACTTTCAAACGCTTAACCACCGCTACCACACACTGCGACCTTATCAAATTCATCAAAACAGACGGGGTATCATCTTGACCATGATACCTCATAAAACTCCCGTCCGTCATCCTTATAATGATAACAGGAATGTAAACATTACAACTCCTATATCGCGCGAGTGACAGGAAATCACCCGACTTCTACCGGCCTTATTAGCATAGCAGCTAGCCGGACTCAAATACTAGTATTCAATACATCGGTTCCTAGGAAAATGCAACTAGGGTTTCAAGCAATACCTAAGAACTTAATGCATAGAATATGTAAATAGATATAAAGTGCAGTGTAATTAAAATAGTAGGTTATGTCCGGGGCTTGCCTTTATTGGTGGGTCTGAAGTCAGTAAGTCAATATCTTCCGAACTTTGGTTCGGGGCTTCAGATAATCCCGCGACGAAGTTCCTGGGGTCTTCAGAATAACTTCCTTCTGGTTCCGGGATTAGTTGGTAATTTCCGTCGGCGAGAGTGGTCGAGTCTATATGATATGCAAGATGGAGTTCAATGAATGCATACACTTTTATTTCAATTCACAATATAGTTGCAATCCAAATAAAAGAACATTACATTTCGACAAACAACCTAACTACCCTGTGCTGGGCAGTCATTTATCGAGTATTAACTAAACTAACTAGTCTCGTTAGGCAACAGGGGGTTTACCCTAAACATCTATACTAACTTCATTAAGTAGCATGTTCAGTTATTTAATTAGTTGGTGTATAGATCTTGACCTTAACCGATGAGGATGCATCAGGTTTAGCCGATAGACGTGCTTTGGTCAGGCCTAACAGAGACGAGTCTACTGTGCGATCTTACTGATCCAAGGTTGTGTATTTTGGTCTGGGTAGCCGATTGACAGGTGCACTGGTTTTCTAATTGATCGATGAAAATATCGATTACTTTAGCAAAGGGGTGTTTTCTAAAGTAATTGTGTCTTAACTAAGATGTGCTTAAGTGTTATCCTAGGTAACTAGGTGTGGTTGCATCGGCTGGACTACGTTAACACAACAACTGAGTGCCGTACAGCCGATGGGGTTATCTAAGTTAGACCTATTTTAAGATTTAGATGTAACAGAATACTAATATTAAACTAGGTTAGTGAGACCATAAGTGCGGAGTTAGATTAAAGAGGATGTGGTCGAGGGTATGTAACTGGTAAGCATACAGCCGATCTCTCAGTCGATAAATCGGCTGATAACAGTGTGCGGATAAGGATAGGAAAACTAAGGATTGACCGGCCATACTTGACCGCTATGGGAAACAATTGGAATTGGCTTAGATTAATGGATAACAGAGCTCTAAGATCGTGTGTATATCTCCGATACGTCGACTATGTGCAGCCGATACGTTATCAAAATCGGATGGCTAGTCGATCTGTGAACATCAGCATGTTAGCCGATTGACGCATAACCGGCATGGTTGTCTAGATCGGACTAGGTCGGTCAGGGCACTAACATCGGATCGGACCGATAGGGTGGTAAACATCGGCCAAGGGGCTTTTGCCGGTAGGGAAGAAGTCAAGGGGCTTATGGCCGATAGGGTCACGCCTATCGAAAATCAGCTGAACTAGTAGCCGATTGCTAAGCCTAGTTACAAAGGTATATTAACTAAGTAGTCAATACATGAGGTATGACCAAGATCTTTATATAGAAAGGGCTCTAGCAAGATTGCAATCAAAACCAGGGTAAAGGCATAAGCATCTATATAAATGCAGGTTAACCAAACATCACAAACATTAAGGACTACACAGCACATGAGCAAAACCTGACGGGTAACTTCAGAAATTCATATCTAGATGTCTAACCTACCAAGGATGTTGTTCTTCAACAACTTGGAAAGATTATATAAATGAATTGTAATTCATTGCAATTGGAGCAGTACAACTACAGATACGAATTTAACCCTAACAAGTATAGGCAAAAGTCTAAGGCAAGATTTTTCTACTAACACATACAAAATTATACACATACTGCATAAATCTACTCACAAGGATTCCATAACATCTGCATTTGATATTTTACGATTTTTATATCATTTCCTACGAATTTTATAAGTTAGTTGCTTTGCACACATGAAATAATAAAAGAGCTTCGTAGAAAGGCCCTCAGTTTCTCACCGGCGGTAATGGCGAGTTCCATCTGCTGTAGCTCGTTACAGTTGTGTTTGGTTGCATAGAGGCTCCTTCAAGCTCGTCACGTCTGACCGCCGCCTTCGCTCCACAACGATCTCCGACGTCCTTCACGCGCGGCTCCATTACTCGCCCCGTGCGGGTCCGCGCCGAGTCGTCACGCCGCGGCATCGCAAGCCCTGAGCTCCGCTCCTGCGTCGTGCCTGTGCGCACTCAAACCGAGCCACTCAGTGCCTAACCGTGGTCGCGCCGCGTGCTCCGCACACTCGTCCGTGTACTCGGCCCAGCCTCCGCTCAACCTGCCGTCCGCGCCACGCGCGCGTCGCCTGAACAACCGCGTATCACCTGCCTTCCAATTTCCCCCTCGTGTTGCAGCTCCCCGACGTGGAATACGGCCACCTACACTACACCACTCAGCCTAGCCTATGTGCTCGCCTGGCGTCTGTACCCGTGCCGCCACCAGCCGCTCGGAACCGCTCACCCGAGCCCGCTCCCACGCGCACGGCCGCCCTGCGTACTCCGCGTCAAGCCGAACTGCCCGGCCCAACCGCTTGCGCACGCCTGCTTTCACGCGCTCGGGCTGCGGCTGTAGCTCACCCGGGCCCGTCGCGCAGCCGCGCCGCCTACGCGTGCGCCGAACCGCCAGCCCGCCTGCATACTCCGCTCGCCGCCTTGGGTCACCACCGGCCCGCCTGCCGCAGCCGCGCTCACACCTGCGGCCGTACCGAACCGCGTTTGCTCGGCCTCCGCTTGCTCGCGCCACGCGCACCTGTATGCCCGCGAGCCGCTCCGGGGCCTGCTGCTCGCTCGCCTGTGCTGCCGCTCGCCTCCCGTGACGCCCGCTGCCGCGCAATCCCCGCTCCTGTGCGGCCCGCCGAGCCAGGCCGCCGCCGCGCCTGCGCCGGCTCGCTCCCACGCGGACCTATCCGCGCCGTACGCCGCTCCATCCTGGCCTCCCACGCGCCAGCCATGCGGCCGCGCACACCTGGACGCCGCTCCGCTAGCGCCACGCCCTGCCTCAGCGCCCGACCGAGCCACCGCTCGCTCCACCAGCCGCGTGCTCCGCGCACTGCCGCCGCCCGCTTCGGCTTCCGGTCGCCCCGCGCCTGGGCCGCGCGCTCCGCCCGCGTGGGCCGCTCGCCGCCCGGGCTAGCCCCGCTCCGCGCGCCTCCAAGCCGCTGGTCACCCCACGCGCCACCGCCAGGGGCCCGCCACCGCCTCGGGCTCCCGCTCGCGCGTGCCGCGCGCCCCCGCCTGGGCCGGCCTCCGCCCCGACCTGGCGCCGCACCAGCGCCTGGCCCGCTCGCCCGCCTGCGTCGGCCGCTCTCCAGCGCTGAGCTGCGCGCGCCCGGCGCCTGGACCTGTGCCGCTGGAACTTGGGCAGAAGGAGAGAGGGAGAGGAGCAGGAGGGAGAGGACCGGTCGGTGGATAAGGGTGGAGCAGAGAAAAATGTGCTGCCGGTGAGGAAGAGGAGGGAGGGGAAAAATAGAATTGGACCGAACGGCCGCCGGTGGGAAAAGAGATAAGGCGCCAGAGGAGAAGGAGCTAGGGTAATGACGCGTGGAGAATTTGCAGCAGGATGTGGCAAGCATGGTCGGCACAGCGGCAGCTGCAGAGCAAAAACAGAGCAGCGCCAGAGGAGGAAGACAAAGGGAATTTCCCAAGGACTGGTTTGTAATTTTAGAAATCTCCAGGGACCTCTTGGTAAAAACAAATTTAACTACTGTTCTAGGGCTCAAACATAAATGTGACCAAAATGAAAGTTGTACAACTTTTCGAACTCTACAACTTTGCTTTAGGGTTTGATCTCCAAAACTCAAAATATGAAGTTTTATTTTAAGATTTGGACTAAACTTGAATTTTATAAAATCTTTGTCATTGTTAGTGTAAATTACATATAACATTGGGCCTTTTTGCAAGATGCTATGTAAGTCACGATTGCTTACATTATTACCTTTTTACTTCTAGTAATTTTTGGAAAGTTACTTTTGTAAATCATTTATTTCGCATAAACAGAACTTGTACTATTATTAAATTACACAAATACCCCTATTTCCACATCTTTACGCAAATTTTTACACAATTTAACTCCTACATTTCTAATGCAACAGTTGGGTAAATATATATTTTTTTTTTTTTTTTTACAAGACATAGAGTAAAATATATTTACCAAACTACCCTTTACTTAATTTGGGGTTACCTCTTATCAAATTACATTTTGCAAAAACAACCCTAGTTTTTCTGTAATTATAAAAATACCCTTTTTACTTACACTTTTAAATTTTCAAAAGTTTCACATAACACACATGAGCTTCACACAAACAGACACATACTTCACACTAACAAATTATGTGCCTAGTTTACAAACACATGAACTGTCACAGCCTTCCCCCCTAAAAAGAATCTCGTCCCGAGATTCGGACGAAAGATTCTTAAAGGAAGAGAAGCAAATTATTCATTAGAAGTAACAGGAAGCAATCACACCAAGAAGATTGATGTCAGTGTTAAAAGTCGTTGAAGTATGACAAGATAAGTGTAGCAAGAGCAAGAATAATTGGTACATAAATGAGTTTGGTATGATAAGAGAGAACAAGGTGATTGAATTCTCGCAAAGCTAAGATCATCACATGATGATGATAAATGTCGGCAACATTCATCACAAAGCTCATGGATAGCAAGTGAGGATAATACGAGAGATTGATAAGTGATGTTTGAAATATTTCTGCTCAGAGTTTATTATCTAAATAAGTTGAATGATGTTGATTGCAAAACATACCTATTTAGACCGATGCAATCAAGGGATAATGACAAAATGCTCTAACTCTGATCGTGATGCACTGTTGAGATGCATGATTGCAATGATGATGCAATACGAGGATGGAGGATTCAATGCACAATCAAGATGATGTATAAGACACAATGCAATTATCATGATGCTGACCAAATGATGCATACCTTATGATGCAAGGATGATGATACTTGTAATGTATGCACATATGAAATGCAGGAAGTATGATGCATATGATTCGCGTCTTACAACCGTTCTCTCGTAACTAACACTTGGGTAGGTCTATATCCTTGGGCAAGGATCAAAAGTTAGGACACTAATAAGGTTGCACAGAAAAAGTTTGCAGTGGGGTTACGTCACATATACCGAGTCGCCAGTGCGCTCCTAATGGCTCAATCATGTGGCTGCAGCACACATGAGGCCTTAGGTTCCGTCACGGCATCATGGTCATGTGATTAAACACCACCACAAGAGAGGAATAGCAACCCTGTAGTGCCAACAGCAATAAGATAGATCTTAAGAAACCTAAGATAACCCGAGGTTGTATTGGAAGCACATTCGTAAGTTAGCCTACGGATTTTCGATAATAATGCAACACCATGCACTAACCCAGATGGTATGTGTTATGATGCATAAATTTTGCCGGAGGATTGTATTCAAAAAGTAATTATGGTCATACATCTTTTTAATTTATCAAAAATTATCTGAGCAGAAATCGAAGGTGCAACATTTCAGATGTTGTAATCGGAATGGTCAACAATATATGGTATAACACTTAAGAGAGGATAGATAAATCACTAGATGATAGATTGAAGGGTTCAAGATTTAACTATCAAAGGAGAAGTTCAATGGTTATGCCGAAACAGATTTAAAGCAAAATCAAGGATTTGATTTAGCTGTTAAGCTAAGATTGGTGGTAGGGTTCAAACATAACCCAATCCACTTGATTCACCAAAGACGGTTTTAACTCTAAATTAGTCTAGCATATTACGTTAACTCCTACAACACAAAGTCAAACAGGCATTCAGATACAAGCACATATTTCAGTACATCAACGTAACAACCAAGGCAATCAAAGTAATCCAAGATGACATGATGCATGCACGTTTTTACACGTCCTCACAAACAAAAATAACTGCCAAGTAATCTTGGTCTTACGTGGTTAGTTACGGTGGCATCATATAAATACATCTCTCCCTATATATATACTAGTCGTTCTTACGTTCAAACTTACGTAACGAGGTTAGCGTACCTGCAGAAAACACAGTATGTATATACTGAACCTTTCATGCCAGCATGTCATGAAAGCGTCCCCAATCATTACTGTTCACTATAGAAACAGCATCTGTACAATTACCGCCGTACAGACAACGTTAGCAGACGTTATCGAGATAACGTATTCACGGGGGTACCGCAAAATGCGGGGGTATGAACAGCGATCGCCATACCCTGCGCCGAACCATATACTCCCAATGTAGTCAACCGAGGTTGGTACATTGGCAGCATCTCAAGTAGGCCACTGCTTGAGAAACAGCGTTCGGTTCGCATCACCGACGGGAAGGCCAAGCTCCCTCAGTTGGCTGAGGATCCTTACCTTCTTACCTCACCACCGAAGATGTCGTTACAAAAAGTAAAGTTGGGTTGTGCATGAAATTAAGTTTTCAACTGAAAAGTAATGCTGGAAGTTAGTCATACATATATATATATATTACAGCCACCTCTAATTCCCATAATAACATTACCCTAGGGCTTACGTACTATAGATAATCCTTAACGAATCAAACGTAGTTTTGCCAAATACTTTGTTGGTCAAACTTTTATACTGAAAACATTTTTAAGGTAAAATGTATCTCCAGGGTAACCTTATAGCTCTGATACCAGCTGTGGCAGAACCAACCTGAATTATACCGGCTCAAGTACGCGAGTCCACTCCAAAGGGCTCCGACGTACTTCAAACGGTATAATCCCTTGGCCTGTCGGGTAACGTCCCGATAAACCACCGTTACACAGGATCAAATAAGGTTACCTCACACGAAGGTGAGTCCAGAGATACAATTACCATCACATTTTACATAACAGGGAATTACATTACAAGAGTTTATAAAAGTAGTACAAAATTTCAAATTTAAAGAAAACAATACAAACTGTTTAAGCTATGATCTTTAGCAGCGGAAAACATACGCGATGATCTACAGCACGTCGACAAGACGGATGTCATGCTAAGCCTAGGCATGACATCATTCAGTATCATCAATGTTGGTCGAGGACGGATCCCACTCCTCGGACCAACCTTCTGGGAGAGCACAGGGCCAAGGCAAGGAAAGAGTAGGGTCTTCATAGATATCACCTGAAAAACATTCAACTAGCAAGGCTGAGTATACTAATACTCAGCAAGACTTACCCGGAATTGGGTATACCTTAGCCCATAACTAGACTTATGAAAGCTTTTCAATGCTTCTGGGTTTATTTTCAGCTAAAAAGCAATAACGAGTAGGTCCTTAATTTCAACTTTTAGCTTTCAGGTTCTAGTTGATTATCCATTCTAGGTAAGCACCTATAACTATTCAAACAGGGTAGAATCTTTAATCCAAACATCATCTTGAATAATCACATAGTTGCTCTTGTTACTCTATGTGGTAAAGGGGGTAAGCAGTCTCATTCATCGTGAGAGGCGGACGATTCCTGAATCGAGATTCAACCTTGCAAGGTAAACCTAACACACACGCTTGGAACACCACAGGGTCGTTCCGAAGCAACCGTTTACCTTTCATTCCGACTCGTGGATCAGATCCACCACAAGCGACTGCAGGTCATACGCACTACAAAAGTGCAGGACGTACGTCTGTAGCGCGACTACAAAACCCGTACTCCTGGTTGCCCAGCAACACATATGCCTACACGTCGAACAAAGTAACCAAAAGAAGCAAATACATGTGGTGGGGGGTATGTCCACTCCTCGGGCCGATCGGTTACTAGGCTTACCGCTTACCATATTTCACGGTATGTGGCTAGTACTTTCAAACGCTTAACCACCGCTACCACACACTGCGACCTTATCAAATTCATCAAAACAGACGGGGTATCATCTTGACCATGATACCTCATAAAACTCCCGTCCGTCATCCTTATAATGATAACAGGAATGTAAACATTACAACTCCTATATCGCGCGAGTGACAGGAAATCACCCGACTTCTACCGGCCTTATTAGCATAGCAGCTAGCCGGACTCAAATACTAGTATTCAATACATCGGTTCCTAGGAAAATGCAACTAGGGTTTCAAGCAATACCTAAGAACTTAATGCATAGAATATGTAAATAGATATAAAGTGCAGTGTAATTAAAATAGTAGGTTATGTCCGGGGCTTGCCTTTATTGGTGGGTCTGAAGTCAGTAAGTCAATATCTTCCGAACTTTGGTTCGGGGCTTCAGATAATCCCGCGACGAAGTTCCTGGGGTCTTCAGAATAACTTCCTTCTGGTTCCGGGATTAGTTGGTAATTTCCGTCGGCGAGAGTGGTCGAGTCTATATGATATGCAAGATGGAGTTCAATGAATGCATACACTTTTATTTCAATTCACAATATAGTTGCAATCCAAATAAAAGAACATTACATTTCGACAAACAACCTAACTACCCTGTGCTGGGCAGTCATTTATCGAGTATTAACTAAACTAACTAGTCTCGTTAGGCAACAGGGGGTTTACCCTAAACATCTATACTAACTTCATTAAGTAGCATGTTCAGTTATTTAATTAGTTGGTGTATAGATCTTGACCTTAACCGATGAGGATGCATCAGGTTTAGCCGATAGACGTGCTTTGGTCAGGCCTAACAGAGACGAGTCTACTGTGCGATCTTACTGATCCAAGGTTGTGTATTTTGGTCTGGGTAGCCGATTGACAGGTGCACTGGTTTTCTAATTGATCGATGAAAATATCGATTACTTTAGCAAAGGGGTGTTTTCTAAAGTAATTGTGTCTTAACTAAGATGTGCTTAAGTGTTATCCTAGGTAACTAGGTGTGGTTGCATCGGCTGGACTACGTTAACACAACAACTGAGTGCCGTACAGCCGATGGGGTTATCTAAGTTAGACCTATTTTAAGATTTAGATGTAACAGAATACTAATATTAAACTAGGTTAGTGAGACCATAAGTGCGGAGTTAGATTAAAGAGGATGTGGTCGAGGGTATGTAACTGGTAAGCATACAGCCGATCTCTCAGTCGATAAATCGGCTGATAACAGTGTGCGGATAAGGATAGGAAAACTAAGGATTGACCGGCCATACTTGACCGCTATGGGAAACAATTGGAATTGGCTTAGATTAATGGATAACAGAGCTCTAAGATCGTGTGTATATCTCCGATACGTCGACTATGTGCAGCCGATACGTTATCAAAATCGGATGGCTAGTCGATCTGTGAACATCAGCATGTTAGCCGATTGACGCATAACCGGCATGGTTGTCTAGATCGGACTAGGTCGGTCAGGGCACTAACATCGGATCGGACCGATAGGGTGGTAAACATCGGCCAAGGGGCTTTTGCCGGTAGGGAAGAAGTCAAGGGGCTTATGGCCGATAGGGTCACGCCTATCGAAAATCAGCTGAACTAGTAGCCGATTGCTAAGCCTAGTTACAAAGGTATATTAACTAAGTAGTCAATACATGAGGTATGACCAAGATCTTTATATAGAAAGGGCTCTAGCAAGATTGCAATCAAAACCAGGGTAAAGGCATAAGCATCTATATAAATGCAGGTTAACCAAACATCACAAACATTAAGGACTACACAGCACATGAGCAAAACCTGACGGGTAACTTCAGAAATTCATATCTAGATGTCTAACCTACCAAGGATGTTGTTCTTCAACAACTTGGAAAGATTATATAAATGAATTGTAATTCATTGCAATTGGAGCAGTACAACTACAGATACGAATTTAACCCTAACAAGTATAGGCAAAAGTCTAAGGCAAGATTTTTCTACTAACACATACAAAATTATACACATACTGCATAAATCTACTCACAAGGATTCCATAACATCTGCATTTGATATTTTACGATTTTTATATCATTTCCTACGAATTTTATAAGTTAGTTGCTTTGCACACATGAAATAATAAAAGAGCTTCGTAGAAAGGCCCTCAGTTTCTCACCGGCGGTAATGGCGAGTTCCATCTGCTGTAGCTCGTTACAGTTGTGTTTGGTTGCATAGAGGCTCCTTCAAGCTCGTCACGTCTGACCGCCGCCTTCGCTCCACAACGATCTCCGACGTCCTTCACGCGCGGCTCCATTACTCGCCCCGTGCGGGTCCGCGCCGAGTCGTCACGCCGCGGCATCGCAAGCCCTGAGCTCCGCTCCTGCGTCGTGCCTGTGCGCACTCAAACCGAGCCACTCAGTGCCTAACCGTGGTCGCGCCGCGTGCTCCGCACACTCGTCCGTGTACTCGGCCCAGCCTCCGCTCAACCTGCCGTCCGCGCCACGCGCGCGTCGCCTGAACAACCGCGTATCACCTGCCTTCCAATTTCCCCCTCGTGTTGCAGCTCCCCGACGTGGAATACGGCCACCTACACTACACCACTCAGCCTAGCCTATGTGCTCGCCTGGCGTCTGTACCCGTGCCGCCACCAGCCGCTCGGAACCGCTCACCCGAGCCCGCTCCCACGCGCACGGCCGCCCTGCGTACTCCGCGTCAAGCCGAACTGCCCGGCCCAACCGCTTGCGCACGCCTGCTTTCACGCGCTCGGGCTGCGGCTGTAGCTCACCCGGGCCCGTCGCGCAGCCGCGCCGCCTACGCGTGCGCCGAACCGCCAGCCCGCCTGCATACTCCGCTCGCCGCCTTGGGTCACCACCGGCCCGCCTGCCGCAGCCGCGCTCACACCTGCGGCCGTACCGAACCGCGTTTGCTCGGCCTCCGCTTGCTCGCGCCACGCGCACCTGTATGCCCGCGAGCCGCTCCGGGGCCTGCTGCTCGCTCGCCTGTGCTGCCGCTCGCCTCCCGTGACGCCCGCTGCCGCGCAATCCCCGCTCCTGTGCGGCCCGCCGAGCCAGGCCGCCGCCGCGCCTGCGCCGGCTCGCTCCCACGCGGACCTATCCGCGCCGTACGCCGCTCCATCCTGGCCTCCCACGCGCCAGCCATGCGGCCGCGCACACCTGGACGCCGCTCCGCTAGCGCCACGCCCTGCCTCAGCGCCCGACCGAGCCACCGCTCGCTCCACCAGCCGCGTGCTCCGCGCACTGCCGCCGCCCGCTTCGGCTTCCGGTCGCCCCGCGCCTGGGCCGCGCGCTCCGCCCGCGTGGGCCGCTCGCCGCCCGGGCTAGCCCCGCTCCGCGCGCCTCCAAGCCGCTGGTCACCCCACGCGCCACCGCCAGGGGCCCGCCACCGCCTCGGGCTCCCGCTCGCGCGTGCCGCGCGCCCCCGCCTGGGCCGGCCTCCGCCCCGACCTGGCGCCGCACCAGCGCCTGGCCCGCTCGCCCGCCTGCGTCGGCCGCTCTCCAGCGCTGAGCTGCGCGCGCCCGGCGCCTGGACCTGTGCCGCTGGAACTTGGGCAGAAGGAGAGAGGGAGAGGAGCAGGAGGGAGAGGACCGGTCGGTGGATAAGGGTGGAGCAGAGAAAAATGTGCTGCCGGTGAGGAAGAGGAGGGAGGGGAAAAATAGAATTGGACCGAACGGCCGCCGGTGGGAAAAGAGATAAGGCGCCAGAGGAGAAGGAGCTAGGGTAATGACGCGTGGAGAATTTGCAGCAGGATGTGGCAAGCATGGTCGGCACAGCGGCAGCTGCAGAGCAAAAACAGAGCAGCGCCAGAGGAGGAAGACAAAGGGAATTTCCCAAGGACTGGTTTGTAATTTTAGAAATCTCCAGGGACCTCTTGGTAAAAACAAATTTAACTACTGTTCTAGGGCTCAAACATAAATGTGACCAAAATGAAAGTTGTACAACTTTTCGAACTCTACAACTTTGCTTTAGGGTTTGATCTCCAAAACTCAAAATATGAAGTTTTATTTTAAGATTTGGACTAAACTTGAATTTTATAAAATCTTTGTCATTGTTAGTGTAAATTACATATAACATTGGGCCTTTTTGCAAGATGCTATGTAAGTCACGATTGCTTACATTATTACCTTTTTACTTCTAGTAATTTTTGGAAAGTTACTTTTGTAAATCATTTATTTCGCATAAACAGAACTTGTACTATTATTAAATTACACAAATACCCCTATTTCCACATCTTTACGCAAATTTTTACACAATTTAACTCCTACATTTCTAATGCAACAGTTGGGTAAATATATATTTTTTTTTTTTTTTTACAAGACATAGAGTAAAATATATTTACCAAACTACCCTTTACTTAATTTGGGGTTACCTCTTATCAAATTACATTTTGCAAAAACAACCCTAGTTTTTCTGTAATTATAAAAATACCCTTTTTACTTACACTTTTAAATTTTCAAAAGTTTCACATAACACACATGAGCTTCACACAAACAGACACATACTTCACACTAACAAATTATGTGCCTAGTTTACAAACACATGAACTGTCACAATAATTAACCCTGAAAAAATGATTAATCGAATATTTTATCTAAACAATCCATCAAATGACCCCTTAACTTCCGAATACTCCCTGAAATGACTCTTCAGCTTGCAGGGAAATTGTACCCAGCTGCTAGTTATTTAACCCCGTGGTAACGCCGAGTAAAAATTGTGCTTTCAATCTGCAATCCGCCAAGAACCGCCAAAATCCCCCAAATAGAGCCGCACTCAACCTTCATCCTCTTGGAGAACCCAAACCCACCCAAATCCCCCCGCCCCTCTCCCCGCAGCCCCCGAGCAACTCGTGGCGAGCGGATCTAGCGATGGCGCCCAAAAGATCGGAGAAGGATGGGAAGAAGAAGGAAGCACAGCCGCCATCCGGGGAGTGAACACATAGTAAGTGCTCCCTCAACGACCTCAATAAGCTTGTTTCCGAGGGATTGCTCCAAGACAAGAATCTTGTCAATTGGCGCCCTTCATTTCGCGAACCTTTTCCCATGGAAAATGTAGATGAAATCGTCACATTTTACCATTTTGCTGAACGGGGTTTGGCCCTCCCCTCTTGCTCTTTTTTTCATGGCCTTTTTTACTACTATGGGCTTAAGCTCCATCATCTCAACCCAAATTCCATTTGCCATATCTCAATCTTCATCCATTTCTGCGAAGCCTTCCTAGGAATCGAACCCCACTGGGATCTTTTCCGCTTCCTCTTCCGGGTGAAACCACAACCCACATCAAAAAATCCATTTGTTGTAGGGGGCACCGGCATCCGACTTAGACAACAAACCGGTGACAAGTACCCCTCGAACAAATTCCCCTCCAATATTCCTGGGTGGAAAAATCATTGGTTTTATATCAAAAATCATGCCCCCCCAACTCCTAGAAAAATCAAATAGATCACCTGTTGTAAGGCCGGAGTGGAATATCGAACTTCCCAGGGGGACATGGATCAAGTCGAAGAGTTGCTAGACATCATAGCGGCTCATAAGGAGATCGGAGTGACCGGCGCATCCATGATGTTGTCCTTCTTCAAGCGTCGAGTCCAGCCAATTCAGCAACGCCATATACTTGGATTCGAGTACAAGGGCGCTGAAGATCCATCTCGCATGTGCGCAGAGGAGCTGACGGACGAAGCTGCACTCACCCGGGTCAGGCGGGTGCTACTGGATGTGGACGCGGTCCCCTACATCCCGCAACTGTTTTCGTCACAAAATCCTCCGAAACCGATAAGTATTCAACTACTTTATGTTGAAAACAAACTCTGTTCTGCCACTGCTAACTGAAGACCTTCTGTAGGAGCACACAGAGTTGTACCGGAGCTACCCGCCACAACCCGACATCCCTCGACCGGACCACCTCCTCCCCAGCGCCGTAGCTGAAGCCAAGAGGGCTCGAGTAGCCGAGGCACTGCCCGGCAGCGAGTCCGCTGAAGGCGGAAGTCCCCTGGCGGAAAGGGAAACCGAGGGGGAGGCGAGAAGGGGTGACTCCCCCGGACCAGCCGTGGAGTTGACCGACACCCTGCCTTCGGTCCCGCAGGGTCGCCGGGTTGTGCGCAAACGAAAAGCGCAAGAAGTCGAGTCCTCCAGGTACAAACATGCTGCCCTGTTGTCATACATCAATGTTGTTGGGTGCTGACCTTTTCCGCTTACAGCCCTCCCGCTTCTCCACCGAGGCCCAGGCGCCGAGAAATGGGAACGGATCCAGCAGCTTCGGCGGCAGGATCGGTTACCATTGCCGTGGAGGGCACCACGCCGCCAGCTGGTGTCGCCCCGCCGCCAGCAGCAAGTACCGAGGCTGAGACACCATGGGTCATGCGGGTGAAAAAGGCTATCATGAAGAGGTCTTCACTATAAGTACACATCTTGTTACGTAATGAACAGTCTACACTTTTTGACTTGTAATGATAGAACTGACTCTGCTTCATTAGGTCTGTGAGCACCGTGAAGCACAAGCCGAAGCCCGCCGCAGCTACTCCGGCCCCCGAGCCATCGGCCTTGGACGAGCCCATGCCCCAGGAGCCAGCCCCCGAGGCAGACACGACGCTGCTCGACCTGCCGCCACCCCCCGAGCCCCAACAAGCCGAAGCCAGGGCTGGTGGTGGGGAACAAGTCGAGGCCCCTGGTGCCGCTCCTGCAGATGGCACACGTAAGTGTCTGACCGCCCACGTCTAGCTGCTTGGCCCGAGGCAATATGTACTGAGTGCATCTTAACTTGCAGGTGCCCAGCAGCCGCCTTCTGAAGGAGCCGCAGGGACCTCAAGGGGTCCTGGCGACCTGCTGATGGCCGGGCCCGGGTACCAGAACGTCATCACCACCGATCTGGTGGATGATCCAATGCTGACAGCCGACAA
Source organism: Panicum hallii (assembly GCF_002211085.1). Lineage (NCBI taxonomy): Eukaryota > Viridiplantae > Streptophyta > Magnoliopsida > Poales > Poaceae > Panicum > Panicum hallii. Next base: position 52,775,998 of record NC_038044.1, read on the forward strand.
TATAAAGACCTTCAAGAAGGCCTACAAGGAGTTGTACGATTTTGCCATGGTAAGACATGATCGCTCATCTGCTTGTATACGTCATCGAGTTGCTTATCGTAATCTTCTCCTTTGTGCAGAACGTGATCACGCACTCTCAAAAGAAATCCGAGAAATTGAAAACAGTTGTGAGTGGTCACCAGGAGCTTGCTGCCATGGAGAAACGCATATCCAACGAGAAGACGAAGAACTGCTATCTTCAGAGAGAGCTTGACATGCTGAAGCAGGAACGGACTCAAGAGACATGGCTTCTCAAGAACGATCTGCGCAATCTTGAGGAGCAGCTCAAGGAGCAGAAGAAGGCGTACCAAGGTAAGCCCTTGTTTCCCTCGAGTACTTCCACTTGACAGTTTATCATGTATTCTGAAAATACCTTCACCGCAGAGCTTAGGAAAATCGTAACATATAAAGAAGAGCTGCTTACTGACGTGAAGAATATGCTGTATCACTGGGCGAGGAGAAGGAGCGGTGGCAAAAGGAGTTGGAGGACCTCAGAGGAGCCGCCAAGAAGCTGGTGGACATGGTGGATCCACCAGAAGAAGGCAAAGCAGGCGAGCGGCCCTTGCTGGAGCGACTTCTCGGGGCGCCACAGAAGGTCGTCAAGTTCCTCACAGAAGCCACGGTCGCGTGTGTCGGCCACGCCCTCGCCTATGTAAAATCTTTTTGGCCAGAAGCTCAACTAGAAATGTTCGCGCAGGGGGTGGCGACGGAGTGTACTGAAGATCAGTTCAATGAGTACCTCCGAGAAGCCCAACCTATGGTGGAACAAATAGTAAAAAGTGTACTGCAAGATTAGAATGTAAAAACAAGTACTCGTTTTCCTTGTATATATTTTTATTCGATGTCTCTACTTGTATGGGCCTTAGCTGAATTGTCATCCAGATTTGAAGGCGAAGTAGTAGACACTACCCCGGGTGCAACGACCCTGAAAGTAGTCGTAGTGGCTCCGAGTAGAAACCCATCCAACAAGTTAGACATAACTCGATCAGGCAGGCCTAACCGGTTAGGAAAGAACACGAGCATCATCGCGAGACTGCCGTGCTTATGGCAGAAAATGGAACTACCCCGAGTGCACCGACTCCGGGTGTAGTCGAAATCGCTCCTTTTATGAGCGCGTCCAACAAGTTAGGTATGAACCAATCGAACGGATCGAACTTGTTGGGAATGAACGCAAGTGTCGTCGCGAGACTGCCGTGCTTATGGCAAAGAACAAAACTACCCCAAGTGCAACAACTCTGGATGTAGTCAAAATAGCCCCTCATGCGAGCCCATCCAACAAGTTAGGTATAAACCAATCGAACGGATCGAATTTGTTGGGAGAGATGCGATCATCGTCGCAAGCGACCATCAAAGGTCATGGCGGAAGTCGATTCATATAAAGTGTGAACGTAGCCGAAGCCTCCGTCAAAACTTAGAACATGAAGCCGATAAAACATGAACGTGGCTGTAGCCTCCGTCATAACTCATGGTAAGAAGTTGATTGATAAAACATGAATGTGGCCGGAGCCTTCGTCTGTTAACAGAAAAATTTACATTCCGAATTTTGTGGCACGCAGCCTCCAAATTGATTCGGAAGAAAAGGCCGCCTAGGAGTCTGGAGAACAGCTATCTACGCATGCTTCTTCATGGGTAGAACTTGCACAGGTTCTGAATGTTCCAGGAATTCAGGACATCTTGGCCTTCGGGGTATTGTAGTCGATACGACCCGGTTTTGTAACCTGCTTGACGACGAACGTACCTTCCCACCTTGAATTGAGCTTGTGTAAGCCGAACTTGTCTTGGATGCGGCGTAGGACCAGATCACCTATATTGAACGAACGCTCCCTCACGTTGCGATCGTGATATCGCCGGATCCCCTGGAGATATCGGGCTGACTGAACAAGAGCAGTGCAGCGAGCCTCTTCGACAGAATCGAGCTCTAACTGCCTTGCCTCATCCACCTCGCCTTCATTGTACATCTCAACCCTTGGGGATTTCCACATCATGTCGGCCAGCAAGATAGCTTCAGAACCATACACGAGGAAGAATGGTGTTTGTCCTGTGGCTTCGGACGGCTGAGTCCGGAGCCTCCAGACGACATGTGGCAATTCGTGTATCCATTTGCCTCCTTTCTTGCTGTTTTCGTCGTAGAGTCTCTTCTTGAGGCCATCAATTATTATGTCGTTCGCCCTCTCGACTTGACCATTAGCCCTTGGGTGTGCAACAGAGACATATTTAATCTTGATGCACGCATTTTCACAAAACTCCCAGAACTGGTTGGCCGTGAAGTTCAATCCCAAGTCCGTGATGATGGTATTCGGGAAGCTGAAATGATGCAAGATATCAAAGATGAAATCAACAACTCGATCTGGTGTGAGCTTGGCTATCGGCTTGTACTCGATCCAGTTGGTAAACTTGTCGATAGCCACCAACACGTGGGTGAAGCCGCCTGGCGCCGTTGTGAAGGGCCCAATCATATCGAGGCTCCAGCAAGCAAATGGCCAGGATGGCGGTATGGTGATGAGACTGTGGGCTGGGATATGAGACTGCTTGCCAAAGAATTGGCAGTTTTGACATCTCCGCACGAGTTTCTCAGCATCGGACACTGCGGTGGGCCACCAGAAACCGGTCCTATATGCTTTCCCCACTAGCGTTCTTGAAGCTGCGTGGTTGCCGCAAACACTCTCATGTATCTCCCGCAGTATGTCGTAGCCGTCTTCTTTCATGACGCACTTCATGAGAACGCCTGAACGAGCGCCACGTCGGTAGAGCTTGCTGTTGACTAGGATGAACCCCTTACTTCTGTGCATGACACGAGCTGCCTCTACGCTCCTTGCGTCCATCCCTGCTGGTAGCCTTTGATTCCAGATGAAATCGATATAAGCCTCTCTCCAGCTCTCACCAAGCATCATAACCTCCCGATCGGGTTCTTGAGAGCCCGCATCGATGGTTACCTGCTATGGAGACTTGATGGATGGCTGCTTTAACTCCTAAACAAAGACTCCCGCTGGAACCTGTGCACGAGTAGACCCCAGCTTGGATAGTATATCCGCGCCAACATTATGCTCCCGTAACACATGATGAACCTCCAGGCTGGAAAATTTGCTTTCCAGTTTGCACACTTCCTGTACATAAGCGTCCATCATCTCCTTGTTGCAGTCCCACTCTTTGTTGACTTGCTGAACAACTAAAAGGGAATCGCCATATACAGGAAGTCGCTTGATGCCTAGTGATATCGCTAAACGGAGCCCGTGAAGGAGCGCTTCATACTCGGCTTCATTATTGGATACCTTCCAAATGATCTGGAGGACATACTTCAATTGTTCACCTCTTGAAGAAATAAATAGAACTCCAGCACCGCCGCCGTCGAGCTTAAGAGACCTATCAAAGTATATAGTCCAATGCTCTGGCTTGTCGACTGGAGTTGGAATTTGATTCTCCCTCCACTCAGCCATAAAATCGATTAGACCTTGAGACTTGATTGCAGTGCGTGGCTTGAAGTCGATAGACAAAGCCCCTAGTTCCACTGCCCACTTAGATATACGCCCCGTGGCATCTTGATTATGGAGAATATCCGCCAACGAAAAATCCGTAATCACAGTGATCTTGTACTCGTCAAAGTAATGGTGCAACTTTCTTGATGCAATCAAAATTGCATATAAAAGTTTCTGGACTGCCGGGTATCGTGCCTTGGATTTGGAGAGTACCTCACTAACGAAATAAACAGGCCTCTGCACTCCAAATGCATGGCCTTCTTCGCCTCGCTCGACTACAATAGCACTGCTGACAACATGAGTTGTTGCCGCAATGTAGAGTAGTAGATGTTCCCTCGGCAATGGTGCTGTAAGGACCGGAGGGGACTGAAGGTGATGCTTCAGGTCTCGCTCGGCCTCCTCCGTCCATTGGAACTTGTCTTGGCGCTTCAGGAGCTTGAAGAAGGGTAGTCCTCTCTCCCCGAGCCGGGAGATGAACCTGTTTAGGGCTGCCATACAGCCTGTTAGCTTCTGCACATCTTTGATTGTGGCCGGAGCCCCCATATCAGTGATGGCCGAAATCTTCACAGGGTTGGCTTCAATGCCCTAGTTGCTGATGATGAACCCGAGCAATTTCCTGATGGTACTCCGAAAACGCATTTAGTCGGGTTGAGCTTCCACCGAAATCTGCGTAGGCTGCTGAACGTCTCTTCCAAGTCTGCAATCAGGCCATCAGGATTCCTAGTCTTGATGACCACGTCATCCACGTAGGCTTCAACGTTTTGATGCAACTGATTGGCAAAGCACATTGAATGGCGCGCTGATAGGTTGCTCCTGCATTTTTCAAACCAAAAGATATAGTTTTGTAGGCGTAAGTCCCGAACGGGGTGATGAACGCAGTCTTGATTTGATCCTCCTCCTTGAGTGCAATCTGATGATATCCTGAATAACAATCAAGGAAACAAAGGAGTACGCAACCCGCCGTCGAGTCGACGACTTGATCAATGCGTGGTAGCCCAAAGTGATCTTTTGGGCAATACTTGTTGAGATCGGTGTAGTCAACACACATTCTCCATTCATTATTCTTTTTCCTTGCAAGGACGGGATTAGCTACCCACTCTTGATGAATCACTTCTTTAATGAAGCCAGCCGCGAAGAGTTTAGCTATTTCCCATTTAATTGCCTCACGCTTGTCGTGAGCAAATCTTCGAAGGCGTTGCTTTTTGGGCACGGCCTTTGGGTGTACATTCAGACTATGCTCGATTAGTTCCCTGGGCAGCGCTGGCATGTCCGCTGGTTTCCACGCGAATATGTCTCGGTTGGCCCGAAGGAAACTGACGAGCGCGAGTTCCTATTTCTCACCTAAGCCCGCGTCGATGACGGCGGTCTTGGATGAGTCACCCTCCTGGAGCTGGATCGACTTAAGGGCCACGTCATCAGTCGACTGGATGCTCGACTTACTGGCCTTTCTCAAAGGGATCTCCAGCCCGGCTTGGGAGAGCTGCTGCGCGGCTGCGAGTACTTCTCCTGAAGCATCTGGCATACGCGTAGTCGAGGCGTACTGGATCGCCTCCTGGTTGTAATCATACGACTTCTTCAAGTCTCCTCGGAGAGTGAGCACTCCACTTTGTCCTGGTATCTTGAGAAGCAAATAAATGTAATGCAGCACTGCCATGAATTTGGCAAGTGCCGGACGACCCAGTATAGCATGATAAGAAGATTCGAAGTTAGCAACTTCGAATTTAATGAACTCGGTGCGGTAGTTCTCCCTCTTGCCGAAAGTGACTGGAAGAACCATCATGCCAAGTGGGTGTGCCGCATTACCTGGGACAATGCCGTAGAAGGGAGATTTGCTTGGAGCCAGCATGTCCATGAAGTCCAGACCCATTTTCCTCAGAGTGCTGGCGAAGATGAGGTTGAGACCACTCCCACCGTCGATGAGCACTTTGGTGAGCCTGACTTCTACCACCACCGGGTCCAGAACCAGGGGGAACTTACGGGGCTCTGAAAAGCTTGTCCGCCGGCTCTATGGACATAATCTCCCGGAGAAGCAGTTTTTGTTCCCGCCGGGAACCGGAGTCTCCATCCCCCCCGAAGATGACGTTGACAGTCTTCGAAGCATCCTGGAACTTCGGGTTGCGCCCTTGGTCCCCTTGGTCATCATCTTCGGGTTCTTTGTCCATGGGCTTCTTGTTCTTCTTGCCACCGCCAGAATTGCTGAAAGTCCTCCGGAGGTGGTAACAATCCATTGCCGCATGATTGGCACCTGGATGCCACGGGCATTTCTTCTGCAGGAGCTTCTCGAACTCCTCCTGCATCGTCGACTTCTTGCCACACGAGGGATGATCCACAGCCGCGATGAGATCATCTGGCTTGCGCTTTCGGGGTGGACCCGAATAGTTCCGCTGGCTTTTGTCATTACGGTTGTCATTAGGATGCCTCAGATTGCTATCTTGGTGTCTCGGGAACCGCTCCCGCATCTTCTCCTCCTGCTCGGACCAGTCGTGTCATGCAGTCCCACAACAATATTTGGCCTGTTCCGCCCGAAGCCTCTGTAGATGCCTGGATCGGTGATGCCGTTGTAGAAGTAGTCGATGATGTCCTCTTCCGAGATATTCGCGATGGTGGCACGGACATCGAAGAAACGGCATGTGTAGGATCGTAGAAGCTCGTTACGTTCCTGTTTGCACTGAGCAAGATCGTGACGAGTACCTGCACGAGCGATCGCCCCCTGGAAGTTGTCGATGAAGACCTTCTTAAGCCGTTCCCAGGAGTCGATCGAGTTGTTGCTGAGGCTCTCCAACCACGTGAGCGGCGCGGGGTCCAAAGCCATCGGGAAGTAGACGACCTTGGTGATGTCGGAGCCCCCTGCTACTTCAATGGCGGTTGAGTAGCAACGTAGCCATTGCTAAGGAGCTTGCTTACCATCATGCTTTGTGATGCCGATTGGCTTGAAGCCCTTAGGATACTTGTAGCTGCTGAATCATGCGGAGAAAGCTGGGAAACGGTCGCTGCAATCAGTACCTTCCGTGTTGACTTCTTCGCGCACTTTGCACCTGGAATTGATCACGGACCGCGCATCGCGGCCTTCATTGATATGTTGGCGTAGGTCTTCTGGAAGAGGCCGGTGATTGGCCTATCGCGGGTTACCTCCCGGAGGTGGCTGCTGCCTCCCACCGGGAGCTTGACTCCCGCGGGCGTTGTTGTTGTTGCCGCGCTGAGGTCGAGGATGGCCGACTGCCGTTCGGCTGTCGCCCACGCGCTCCTCCCTGAGGGTAGACGTCGGGTTTTGCTGATCAAGCTGAATCTAGGCCCTCTGCGCGTCACGAAGTGCTTGATACACGTTCGGATCGTTACTACACTCGAGTATGGCCATAACCCAGGCGATGTTGGCCACCGGGGTCCTGAAGCCCAGCCCGCTTACGACGGCGAATTTGGCGTCAAGCTCGCGATGCATGGATCGCATGCGCTCATTGACCCTCCTTCGGCGAGCTGCGCGAGCCCTGTTCCGAGTCCTCCGTGCCTCATGACCAGCATCATCTTCGTTGCTGGTGTTGGATGTGGCTTCGTCTTCGGAGACCGCATCAAGCTCGTCGATGGGCAGATCGCCATCATCGTCGTCTTCTTCCGCCATCAGCACCTAGTTCAGTCGACTCCTCCACCATGGTGGCTAGCGGCCTACCCTCCTGAAAAGGCAAAGGTTCGAGATGGGCCACAAGTGGATCCTCAGCCTCGAGTTAATCAGAAGGTTTCATGCCTTCCCAATGCACGAAACGCCTCTCCGGGGTGGAGGTGATCATCAGATCGCTGGTGCCAAAACAACCCGAAGCCCCCCAACGTGCAGTGGCTTCGGGCTCTTCAAGTTGGAGCAGAGAGTCCAAGTCCTTCTCTAATGCGGAGAGGGACCCGAAGATATCGGCCTCCTGGAGATCAGTGGCCAAATTGCGTGGACCGAGTTGCGGTCGGCTACGCGAATCCTTAGATTGGAACGAGTCCAACCCAAGGAAGGTTGCCGCAGCACCGGATGAAGTCGTGCTGGAAGCAGACTCCACCTTGGTCCTTGCAGCAAATGCAAGGATTGACAAGTCGTCGAGATCATCAACGAACTTGTCAAGATCGCTGCGGGGACCCGCCGTGGAAGTTTTTGGCTTCATGTCGATGAGGAATCGACGGAAACTGCCTGCACCATCTGCGTTGCAAACCCACGAGCCAAAAATAAATGTCGTGCCCTGAGAGGGAACTGACCTGGTGAACTGAAAAGATACCATCGAGTTCACCGATGGATCTTCGATGCGCTCCCCTGCCTGGCGCGCCAGCTATCGGTGTTTTACCGGCTGCCCACCGAGGGATATACCCAAGGTGGTAAGTTTAGGTGAGGAGACGCCGAGATCAGGAACTCGAAGGTGCAAGGAACGCAAGATTTAGACAGGTTCGGGCCGCAAGGTGCGTAATACCCTACGTCTTGTATGGTGGTTTGTATTCCCTTGGGTGTTGATGTTGTGTTTTGAATGGATCCCTGCCCCCCTTATATACCTGGGAGGTCAGGGTTACAAGAATCCTAGTCCAATACTAGATAAGCAATCGTAACCGAATACAACTCGAGTAGATTCTTTCTGTACCGACTAGCTTTATCTCCTATTCATACGGAATAAATAAGAGATAAATGAGATAAATAAGAGATAAGACAGGCTTTATCTCTTAAGCCTGTTTAAAATACGTTATGTATACAGTCACGTGGCCCCGGGTCTGACACACTCATATCGCCGAAACAAGAAATCTTTTAACCGGACAAGAGAAGATCGCTCAGCTCCGGAGATTTGTGATGGGAGGCAAATATTTAAAGTGGTGAGCAAATTAATGTTGTCTTTGTTAAGGGTGCAGGAAGTGTATGTAACACCCTAATTTTTTTAATTTAGAAACCTAAATAAATTTTTACTAGAATTCCTTTTAGGATCCATAAGGTTTTTATTCAATTATTTTGAATTTAGAGCATTTACCATGAATTAACTGTAATTTACTTAACCATAAAAAGAAATATAAGAAACTATACGTTTTGTGCATCTCATGCCCCATTGCATTGTTTTATTGCTTGTCTTCCATTTGAATTTAAATTTCAAATTCAAATTCAAATACATTTGAATACAAATTTTTTTCTCTCTCTTTCTCTAATTGGGCTCGGCCCACTTTCCCTTTTCCTTTTTCCTATTCTCTTTTTCCCTTGCGGCCCAGCCTAGGCCAGCCTTTCCTTTCCCCCCGCACGGCCCAGTTGGCCCGGCTCGCTTTCCTCACTCTCTCCCTACGTAGCCCAGCCCGCAGGCTTCTTTTCTCTCCTCTCTCCTTCTCTTCCACGCGGCCCAGCAGCTCCTCCCCGGCCCACCTCCCCCGCGCGGCCCGCTTCATCCTCCCTCCCCCTTCCCCTCGCTGACGGGTGGGTCCCGCCTGTCGGGCCCGTCCCCTTCCCCGCGACCGGATCGGACTCAAGCCTGAGTCTGACCGCGGTCCGGCACCACCTCGCCCGCGCGCCGTCTTGGGCCCGCACGCCTAGGCGCCCAGTCCGCCCTATTTAAGCAGTCGCCCGTGCCCTAGCTTTTCCCCAAGCCGCAGCCGCCTCCCACCCGAGAAAAACCCTAGCGGACCGAGCTCCTCCGCCGCACGCCATTGCCGAGCTTCGGCCACCCGTCGCGCCGCCGCTCTGCCACTTCGTCCCCTCCGCAAGCCACCGCAGGAGCTCCGCAGTGGGGTAAGGATGCTCGCCAGCTACTTTTCCCTCTTCATCCTGCCTTCTTGCGCTCACGCGACCTCACCGTCGTTCCCAAGCCGCCCCTCGCCGCCGACCGCCATCTCCGGCCAATTCTGCCGCCTCCAGAGCCCCTTGATGGATTACCCGTGATGCCCGTAACCTCCCAGTGCAACCCGCGCTCGAAACCGAGGCTGGGAACGCATTTACCCCGGCGAGCCGCCGCTGTCCGCCGCTGCTCCCCCTCGCCGCCGGCGCCCGCGCCGCTGCTCCACGCCTCCAGCCACCCCTAGCTATTAGATCCAGATCCAACGGGTTAGATTAGATCTAACCCGAGTCGATAGACCTAGATACCGGTAAACCCGAGGCAGTTTTGCACTTTAGCCCTTGAGTTTTGTAGAAATCAACCCGCAGTCCATGGTAGTTCAAAAGTATTAACGAGTAGATCCTTTTTTCCTCTGTTTAGGCCCCTATCTTTTCCAAAAATAGAACCTGCAGTCCTAAACCCTTCTGTTTTACAATCTAGACCCTAGATCTAAGGTTTAATTATGATCTAGCCCTCGATTTCTTCGGTCAGAGCCCTTTTAGTTTAAAATCTTCTACAAATAAGTCCATAGAATCATGTTTTAGCCCTGACTTCTCCGTTTTAACTCCGTTTTCAATGATTCTTGCGCTCACGCGACCCTTGCGACATATGCAGTAGCTTTATAACATTATTTTGCTCTATTTATGTTGATTCATGTACTATTTCTTATTTATTGTATTTGTTTGCTTGTATGTATTTGTGTGTTACGATAGACGGTACGCAGTTCGAGGGGCCGCAAGAGTCAAGCTTTGAAGACGTTCCCGAGCAACAGCAGTTCTTTGATAAAGGCAAGTGGTTCTTGATCATAATTCAATCCCACTAACTTTACAAATACACATATTTACTTTATATGCATGCATGTATCCAGAATATGATGGATCCCAAATTAAGGATATGCCTAGTTTCTTTTAAACTTCCTTGATTAAACCTGGGTTATAATATTTATGTTGTAGCTGCGCTAGATGCTTTTACTTAGATTTTGGTTGGATAACCTGGAAATCATGTTACACTGGTTTACACATGTTATGGAATATTTTATTGATGATAATTAAGATCATTGCATTAATTGGAATATGGAGAACCACCCAGAAAAATAGTGCAACCACAATACTACATAGCTCTGATCTTGGCTAATTAATTAGAAACTTTAGCTTATGATAATCTTACCGAAAGGGCAAGAGGAGTTGCATCGTCAGAGTATAGCTCGGTCCTCTTGAGGCATATTGATATATGTGGTCCTTGGCTAAGGCATTACCTCATTAGGGAGGGTTATGACCGCTTTGACTTGAAATCTTAGCGGATTGTCATAAGTTAGGGAATCTTTGTAAAGACCTGGTAGTGAATCCCTGCCACTCACCTCGGAAGTGTTTAAGGGCATTGCAAACCCGGTCATAAAGGGAAACACGAATTGTGGGTAAAATTTACAACCTCTGCAGGGTGAAAACTAATATATCAACCGTGCTCACGGTTAAGAGCGGCTTGGACACTCATATGATAATTGAACTTAAAGATGATCTAAATCGATATTCTTTATTTATTTATATTGTTGATTATCTATTACTAATATTTTTTTAATGGATTGGTATATACTTACACTTAGTTAATACTTGTTTACTAAAATTTGACCAACTAAAAATGCTTATTGCAGTCAAATCATGTTATCTTTTCCTGTCACATAATTTACTCCACTTGCTGAGTACCAACCATAAGTGTTCTCACATTTGTTTTATTAAAAACAATGCTGCTCAGAACAAGATAATTGTCCGGAGTTCCCTGAAGATTCTGAAGAATACTAAGCGTATATCTCCCAGTCATCTGCCTATAAAGTCGAAGTCCGCTGCTAGTTATTAACGTTTATTTATTCGCTTAATATTAAAGACTGTCGGTCATGTAATAAAGTACTATTATACTCTATTTCGTTAATGCATTGTTTCGGGTATACACTTGTAACGTCTACTATATGTGCCGAACTTGATCCTGGCATACATATGCGATGCATTCGGTTACCTTTTCTAAATCGGGTGCGACAGTGTATCCGCACCTGCCGGGTCTTTGTGGAAAAAGAAATCTTTACTATAGAGACTTTCTTCATGATTGTTCGCCGTGCACTGGATGGTATGCACCTAACTAAGAATGTGTACGAGAGTACCCTTAGAATCTTAATGGTGCATAAGGGAAAAAGGTAAAGACTCACTTGAAACTAGACAGAACCTGCATGAGATGAATGTTTGGACAGAGCTACATCCAATAATTCAAGCTGATGGGAAAAAGAAACTTCCGGTTGCATCATCGACCTTGAAAAAGGATGAGAAAGAGTACTTTCGGTTTTTTTCCTCCCGACGCCGGCCCCCTCCTTCGCCGGACCTCCACCCCAAGCGCGGCACCCCCGACCTCCTCCTCCACCGGCCCCGCCTCCGACCATCTACTGCAGCGCCACTAACCTCCACCGCGTGGCGCCCCGGACCTCTACCCCCGGCGAGGCACCCTAAAGCTCCGTCCCGCGCGGGCCCTGACCTCCTCCGCAAGGCGCCCCGAACCTCCGCCCCCGACCCACGACCGCCGCCGGCCCCCTCCTCGATCCAACCCCTGACCGGGGCCGGGCCCCTTCTCCTCCTTCCCCGACTGCCGCCGGCCCCCTTCCCCAACTCGTCGGCTGCCATTGGCACGCACTCGTCGCCGGCAGGTTGGTCTGTGCATTTTCAGTCAGGCAGTTTTGCAGTGAAATGCATCGATTGAATTCAAGGTGTGTTATAAGGTTCATTTACTGCCGCTGCTGTTGTATTTGTATATCAAATCTGTGTTCATGTATGTGTTTGTTTCAACTGCTCAGCCAAATAAAATTATGTGGACGCTGCAGTTGCATTGACCTTTGTGAATCAAGGATAGAGCATGGAAATGTGGAGGCACTGCTTGATTTCAACTTGTTTATTATGCGTGCTCTGGTGGTCAGTGGATGTTTTTTGGTCAGTGGTCAGCCAATTTACAGGATTGAATTGATATTGTGTTACTTTGGACAATAAAATGTACTCTTCCTCTTTCTTTTGTCTGCTAGAGAATATCTTTGGGCTTGTTATCATGCTGGATAGTTTAGCTTGTTTCCTTTTGCAGGATAGGTTATCATGATGGATAGGTTATCATGCTGAATATCTTTGGACATAAAAGATAGTCAGATTTCAGTTATGTTAAAATCAAACCTTGTTTCCTTTTGCAGGTTACTGATGCTTTAGCTTGAGCAGGACTTGAATCATCAAATCTTATTGTCGGCATTGATTTCACAAAGAGCAACGAGTGGATAGGTTAGCACTTACGGACTGTATCTGTCATATACAATTTTGTGGTTGATATAATTACATGCCCGGTACAAAATGTCACTCATCGTTACACATGTTGCCCTGACATGCTATCATGCTCGTTATCAGGCACTTGTTTCATTACTCAGCAACTCTTACGACAAATCTATGCAGCCCATATATTATCTTCTATGCTCATATTCAACTAGTCTCTACTTACTCATATCACTACTAGAAAATGGGCTAAAGATCCAAACCTAAAATACCAGCTGCTCTTGTAGCTGGTACAGATGCGAGGCATCAGTACCAGCTGCAACGGCCGCTGTCCTAGAAAGAGCCTTAGGCACAGGGTCGTGCCACGATCCGGTACCAAAGGCTTTCGGGCACGACCCGGTGCTAATGATTGACCATAAGCACCGGATCATGCCACGACCCGGTACTAATGCCTCTGCCTATAAATACCAGACCCCTTCCCCTCCACGAGCTGCCATGAACTCAGCACAGTTCATGGCAGGGTGAGGGGAGGGGAGGGGATTTTTTACATTTTTTTCTAAAGAGGTGAGAATTTTTTTCCTTGAGCTAGCAATCAATTTTCTTCGGTGCAGTTAGCCTTTGATTTAGTTTATAATTGTTATACGCTTGCTAATTAATTTTTGTAGTTTTAGTTTGCAAGTGATTTAGATGTAGTTTGCTATCTATTTAGTTTATTATTGATATAATAATTGTTAGACATGTGATAATTATTTTTTTAGATGTAGATACCATGTGATTTAGATGTAGTTAGCAATTGGTTTAGTTTATTATTGTTATAATAATTATTATACATATTATAATTAATTTATTTAGACACTCTAATGAGGTGGTTTTTAGTGTATTTAATTTTAGGTTGTCAATACGTTTTTAGAAATGAATTATTTTGACACTCTAATGATGTATATATAGTATGTTTGTCAAAAAAATTTCGTGTTTCTTCCAACATAGCCTTAGGAACATTAAAATCTTTCATGCTTACACTGTAACCCATTGAGAACTAAAAGTTCCGTCGTCAATAATGGTTGCAGCACATCCAGAAACTGGAGAATCTCTCCTGGACCCTTCTAAGTAAGAGAGAGGACACCAAATCAGTGAACTAGGCATGGACATAATTTAGGCATGGACATAATTTTTGTTAAGATCCAACTTTGTAAATGATATTATAAAGTTGTATCTTCATAAAGATTTTGTTCATGACTCCTTCATTGATTTGGTGTCCTATGTTCTGTCTATGAAGGGTCCATGAGAGGCTCTCAAATTTCTTGATCTGCTGCAGCCAGTGTTGACGGAATCTTTAATTCTTTAGCCTTTTTGTGTCAGCCTAAAATATTTTAATATCCCGAAGGCTATGTTGGAAGAAATACATAAATCTTTTCAGAAACAAACAGTCATCTCTGAAAGTCTATTTGTGAAGATGCGGTTTGAAAAAAAACTGAAGAGTGTTAAAATAATTCTATTGACTTTTATATTTAATTATCGGTTAACGAGTAATTATCAGTTAATGAGTAATTATCGGTTAACGAGTAATTATCGGTTCGACCTTTTAATTAATCATGGTGTGTGATGGATATTTGGACCTTGTAATTATTTATGTTATTGTAATTATTAGAATTTATTCATTTTTGTTCATTTATTTGATCATTGTATTGAAATGGCATACATTTGAACATAAGTAATTTGTAGATTTACTCTTTATTTTTCCAGATGAGTCGGCAATGGATGTACAACGCCGACCAACGTTCAATGGAGTTTATTAATGGCGTGCACGAATTCATCGATGCGGCCAAGAAACACAAGCAAGACGGTTTCTTTCGTTGTCCATGCCGAATATGTAAGAACGAGAAATATGGAGTTTACTTGTCAACAAGAACCATTCACAGTCACTTGTTCGAAAATGGTTTCATGCCTAACTACAATGTTTGGACCGAGCATGGAGAAAGAGGGATGATGCTAGAGAATGATGAAGAAGAAGATGATTTTGTTCCTCACTTTGAGGAATATTACTATGGTGCCTTCTTTGAAGATACTACAATGGGTGAGCTTGAAGTAGATGCTGAAGCATAGGTTGCAGAAGATGATCTAGGTCAGATGCTGTGCGAAGCAGAGGAAGTATGCGAAACTGTAAAGGAATCCAAGGATCTGAAACTTATGTTGGAGGACTACAGAACATTGTTGTATCCAGATTGCAAACAAGGGCACAAAAAGTTGGGTATCATATTGGAATTGTTGCAATGGAAGGCATCAAACGGATTCGAGGAGTTGCTGAAACTTATAAAAAAACTACTCTCTAAGGCAAGACGTTCTGTTTGTCCTCTAGGATTGGGAGCATAAAAGATATATGCATATCCTAATGACCGCATCCTCTATAGTGGCGAGGAGAATGAAAGCATGTCTGTCAGCCTTGGTGGCTTCGTACATCGAGGAGCACAAGCAAATCATACGAAGCAAGTACCCTTGGAAGTCTGAAACCTGGATTACAAAGCATCATATCGATACTTTTGCCACCTAGTTACGCACGGAATTTATGGCCAACGAGGACATTCATGAACAACTTGCTTAGATGGCCAGGGGTCCATCTAATACAATCTTGACGTACCAAGGATATGAAATTAATGGATACACATTTTACACAAGATCCCAGGACAAAAAGAGCACCAATCAAAATAGTGGTGCCCGTATAGAAGCTATATATACTAATGGCCAAAGAAACTCATATTTTGGTTACATTGCGGAGATCTGGGAACTCGACTATGGGCCTTTAAAGATTCCTATATTTCGTTGCCAATGGGTGAAGCTGACTGGAAAAGGCATTGATATTGACGCATACGGAATGACAACCATAGACCTCAAAGAGCTTGGCTATCGAGATGAACCATTCATCCTAGCCAAAGATGTTACTCAAGTTTTCTATGTAAAGGACATGTCCAGCAAACCCAAGAAGGATATGTCTTGCAAATCAATGAAGGACAACTCAACAGATGATGAGCCAAAGCGCCACATAGTTCTAGCAGGTAAAAGAAAAATTGTGGGAGTTGATGATGTCACAAATGAAGAAGAATACAATAAGGCTGAAGACATGACTCCGTTCGCAGTGGATGCTGAAACAAGTATCCTTTTAGCTTAGGAGGACGCTCCCTACGTATGCCATGATCATAATGAAGGGACAAATGTAAAGAAAACTATCGTTAATGTTCTATTAGATGATTAATGATTAATTGTCTCTTAACATTTGAAGTATTTGTAATATTATGTTGTTAATACCATAAACACACACACGCTCTCTCTCACACACACACTCACTAGCATGCACACACAAATTCACTCACTAACACACTCTCTCTCTCACACACACACACTTCAATAATAAAAGATATTTTCTATAATGAGTTATACAACATTTACAAGTTTTTTGGTGAATATTTAGCCCATATTTAATTTTTTAGGGAATTAAAAGACTTTCTGAAATGCAAAAACAAAAACAAAACCAAAATAGAAAGAAAAATAAAATGACAGAAAATGAATTCCCAGTACCCCTTAGGTACTGGGTGGTGATATTCACCTGATACCTAAAGGGGGGAATTCGTTCCCGCCAGTTGGCGCCCCCTTCCACCCGGTACCTAATTTTCAACCTAGGGTACCGGGTGCTCTTTTAAGCCGGTACCATAGGCTTGTTTAGGTGCCAATTCAACTTTTCACCCGGTAGCTAAGAGCCGGGGTATATAAACCACTGGCCCTTCTTCCTCCCTTCTCCTCCTCTTTCCCCCAATGGATGCCCGGCCAACCTGCTCTGTGCGCTCCTCATCCTCCGCCACCACAACGCCGCCGGCCCTCGCTCCGACGACCTCCGCACGCGCCGCGCGCCACCGACTCCTCTTTTGCCCCGGCGTCGCATCCGCCGCCGCCTCTCGCCTCCTGTGCTGGTGCCCGCCCCTGGCGCTGCTGCCACACCGACGCCCTCGAGCTTGCTACCGGCCGCACCTCCTCCAGCCTCATCATCCATGCCGCCGGTGCCGCGCCCGCGCCTCGATCTCCATGCCACCCAGTCCCCTCCACCACTGCCGCCTCCTGTCCCAGAGCCCGCGCCCCCGCGCCGCTGCCATGCCGACGCCCTCAAACTTGTCGTCGGCTGCGCCTCGTCCAGCCTCATCATCCACACCACCGGCACTGCGCCCGCGCCTTGACATCTGCACCACCCCGCCCCCTCCACCGCTGCCGCCTCCTGTGCCGGTGCCCGCGCCCCGGCGCAGCTGTCGTGCTGTCGCCCTCGAGCTCACCGCCGACCGCACCTCCTCCAGCCTTGTCATCCACGCCGCCGGCGCCGCGCCCGTGCCTCGACCTCCACTCCACGTGCCCCACCCCCGTGCCTCAACCTTCATGCTGTGCCATCCCCTCCATTGTTGCCGCCACGCTGCCCTGGCCAGCCGCCATCCTAACGTATAAACTGCCGGCTCTTTTTTCTTAGTTTAATTAGTTATGTTTTTGTTTTTGATTAGGGTTTAGTTAGGGTTTTTTATTTGTTTTAGTTAGGATTTAGTTATGATGATTCTAAATTACATTGATTTAGGTTTATTTAGTTAGAGTTTTGTTTGTTTTGGTAAGGGTTTAATTAGGTTTTTTTAATTATGCATATATGTGTTTTATTTTACGAATCTAGTTTAGTTGTTTTATGCATATATGTACATCTATTCAAAGATGTATATATATAATACACCTTTAGTTTAGGTCCCTCTTTAGCTTACATTCAAATTTAGTTTTTCTTTTGTTCCTCAATTATGAAATTTCACTCACACACTCACTAACACTCTCTCTCTCTCTCTCTCTCACACACACACACACTCACAAACACTCACACAAACATAAACTCACACACTCACTGACGTGCGCACACACACACTCGCACACATACACACACACACACACACTCACTGACACAAACTTGCTAATTTGTATCTTTGATATCTTAGGGTTTCAATTAAGATGGACGATGCTAGCGATGGTCAAGATCACGAACAATTCCTTTTGGATGCAATCAACCATGATAGTACAGCCGTCTATGAACAATATGGTGAAGAAGAGGCCCAGGCTACTTATTCTTACCTAAAATATGTCCGGAGATGGCATTGGAGAAAAAGACGATGATGACTTTGCGTCGAGGCATGAGCAGCCCATTCTCGGCCAGAATCCTATCGGGGTACGTATCTTATGCCTATATACTTACTGAAACTTGATATACATTTTGTATTAGTATTAATTTTGTTATCAATATATCTTTTTTTCAGTCCTCCTCTGGATTGAAGAGTAGCAAGTCCAAAGGGAAACGAGGCAGACCAAGAAGATGGAGGGAAGATAGGTCATCACACAAGTGGACGCAGAGGGCTGCCCATGTGCTCCTGAGGAGGCTAATAAAAGGTTTACAACCCAATGTGGGGTTGTTGTTCGGGCACATGTGCCGATCACCACAAGACTCTGGAAAATGAAGAATCCAGATGAAGAACGCTACGCCGTGCCTCCAAACCAAAAGGAGATATTATGGAGAGAGCTCAAGTATATGTTCACTCTTCCTGAAGGAGTAGATGAAGAACTTTGAAGAAATGTGCCCCTGAAAAAGATGGCCCTTGCATTTTCAATATTTAAGAAGAAATTATTTGGAAACTACGTCAAGAAGGACAAGGAACCAGACTGGAATAGTTCCCCCAGGTCAAACCTTACTGGGAGGAGTTCAAGGAATAAAAGTTGTCCAAGGAAGCTCAGGAGTTATCTGAAAAGAACAAGGTCAATGCGGCCGCCAAGAAATACAACCACCGCCTCGGGCCGGGTGGATATAAAAAATAATTCAGAAATGGCAGAAGATGGAGCAGGACCTCATGGATAGAGGTATCTAGCCGGTGACTTGGGACTGGCTAGAAAGATCAAAGCAATGGTTGTTTGCTAATGGTGTCACACTTAACCAAGGGGATGGTACTTTGGTGGTGCCCCCGGCAATGGAAGAAGTGGCCCAAAATTTGGTCCTAGCAATACAAGAGGCCAAAGAAGGAACATTCTACCCTCACTAGGAGAACGATGAGCTAACAAGGGTCTTACAGAACCCCGAACACCCTGGATGAGCCCGCAGCTTTGGCGTGGTCCCATGGAAAGTTGCTTGGGCTTGAGATAGCACGTACAAGACTCATTGCAAAAGCAAGGCAGAACAGGAGGACAAACTTCATGCCTTAAAAGATGACATAACCAGAAAAGTGCAACAACTAGAAAATGAGATGGACGCAAGGGTCCAACAAGCAGTGGCGGTTGCTCTAAGTCAGCAGTAGGCCACTAGGGCGGAGCCAGATGTTATGATTAGCCCGGCCTCTCAACGACGTAGCAGCTGCGCATCCACGGTGGCCCCTAGGGATGAGCCCTATGAGAACGTGCTAGTGGTCAACAACCTAAGATACCCACTGGATGATATCACCATGCAGACACCGTGTGATCTACATGTGAAAGCAAAAAATATCACCGCTCTGGTAGCCTACGGGTCGGCCTCACCGGTGATTCCTGGTGGTACGATTCATGGTAGGCAGGTACCCCCTGGCTACTCCGTTGTCACCGTGGAGCAGATTGTCAAAGCCGACGGACAAAATGAAAAGCTCGAGCTCGATTTTGTTGGAGGGGACAGAGAATGGACATTGGGACAGGCACTCCACGATTGCATTCTATGGCGTAAGGCCCACATCAAACTTATTGGGAATACAACAGCTCCCGTGGATCCTCCTTCACCGCCAGGCACAGATAATGATGATGATGGCGACTTTGGTGGTCCTTCGTCTCCATCACCACGGGCTCCCTCACCATCATCTCCACCAAGGGCTAGGAGTACTCTGACTACTCTAGCATCAGCCAAAGGAAAAAAAAACAGGCCTCATCCCTCCCACCGGCTGGAACACCCAAGAAGCGGAAGGTTGTCGTTAAGAAAATAGGCCCAAAGAAGAAATTAGCTTACGTGATGACCGACGAGGAACTGGCGGAGCACACACGCAAAGTGGTGACAGACCATTTCAAACCTAAAGTACCAGAGAAGAGGGTGCCAATAGATGCAATATTGGACGCAAAGTTCTACGGTTGCTTGAGCGATGCCGCCAAGAGACAGGTAAAACTAACCTCAGACTTCAATCGCATGCTGATAAAGGCCCATCAGAAAATGAAGAAACGTGGGAAGACGGTTCCTCAGCTTGGCACAAAATAGAAAATCCTTGAGCCCCTCCGGGTGCAGACGGATAAAGAGAAACACGCGATGACTTCTGGGTGGCTGGGCAAGAAGATATCCTAGGAGCTCAAGTTGTAGGTCTTCCATACGAGTTTGGAAAACCTTTTGTCACTAAAGATGAGGAGATCAATCTAGGCACACAGATGCACAGATTCCATAGATGGTACTTGCGAATTTCGAAGGAAAAAGACTCAAAGCAGATGTTTGGAGTTAAGTATCACGACCACGATTTCTTCACTGGGGAGGATGACTTCTGGGTGAACTTCGAAGATGTGCATGCAATATACCATCGAGATTCCCTCGACATCTCTCTCATCACCATCGGGATCCTATAAGTATCGACTAATCTCCATATTAATACAATTTATTAACCAACGCCATATTCTTTGTGTACTATCTAATTTATATTGTATCGTGTAGTATGGAGCTTCAAAGATGCCGATCTAAAGGATGGCAGCATCGAGTGGGCTTCATGAATCCCATGGTTACCGACGAGGAAAATATACGAACAAGATATCAGGAAACGTGTGTTAAAATGTTCAATGCCCTAGATAAGCAACACTACAAATCCTATATACTCCTACCCTACAACTTCGAGTAAGTCTTGATCGACTCGTAACTCTTTTCTTTTCCTAAATACTTGTTAAGTCTAATACATGTATATATGCTTATATATCTATATGTGCAGCTTTCATTGGATTTTGCTCGTAATTTCTGTGGAGTGTAGCAAACTTATAGTGTTCAACTTGAAGAGGAGACCATAGTCGGACATCCAACACATCATAGACCCATTGAACAGTTATGTTTAATTTGCACAATAAAATCCTTTTTATTTTTAGATCAATTAAACATCGAACATATTTTTATGTGCAGGGTGTCAAAAAAATTTGTGAAAAAGTAAAGAGGCCAAGGTGAATGTAAGGATCAACTGAATGTTAGAATGAACTTTTCGGTATGTGGGGTCGTTACCATTTTGCATATCTCATCTTGTGTAATGTATACGTATACACAAATATTGTATACCTAATTTATTCCTTCTATAGTGTTCGAGACAAGAAAAAGGAAATAATTGGTGTGGGTACTATGTATGTGATTTCATGCACACCCTAACCCATTTCAAGAAGTGTACAGTGGAGGACCTAAGAGTACGCACAAACCGTTCACAAATACATTTATAATTATTCTGACGCGATGAACTAATATATCGAGCTTTATTTTTTTGAAAATGATAGATGATGCAAATAAAGGATGAAGTTCTACATGTGGATAGGATTGATGCCGTGTCGGAGCAGCTCATCATTATAAGGGAGATCCTGGATCCTAAAGGCGAGTTCTACCACGACGGCCGTATTAATAGAGTAGCATCTGCATCGACGTCGTGAGCGCTTAGAACTTGTAATCATGACATTTGTATACTTGTAAATATTATTATGTCTAGATAACTTAATTACATAATTGTCAATGATATTTAGTTATTTCATTCATTATTTTCACATGAACGCGACTAATGGACGTATAATAGTGTATAGCTCGGGTACGCGTAGCAATTCTGCAAGCATAAACAGTAATAAACAATTCAAATAAAACAGGATTTTTGAAAAGTGGGGAAAACCCTTTGGTACCAGTGGGGAAAACCTAGCGTGATGGCCCCTGAGGTACGGGTTGGTCTTTCCAACAGGTACCTAAGGGTGCCTTAGGCACCAGGTAAAATACCCGGTGTATAAAGCTGTCACACCCAGTTTTAAGGACAAAACCGAATGCATAACTATATGTATGTCAGGATCAAGTTCCATACATATAGTGACTTCATTAGTGAATAATCAGCAATAGTATCATGAAAAGAGAATTAAAAGACTATAAAGATTATCAGAGTTATACAGCCTATCCTGGAAACAAAGACTCCAAACTTCACAGGCAATCGACCGGGGGTTCTGTAGGCCTAGAACTCAACATCATCTTCAAAAGACTTCACATCACTTTCTCCTCTCAGCAGCAATTATAACAAGCGTGAGTGCACTTATGGTTGGTACTCAGCAAGTGTTGGGAATTATATGACATAAAGGCCAAAGTCAAGTAAAGGCTGACTGACTTACTGCGATAAGCAATTTTAGTTGGTCAAATTTTATTAGCACCTGATTACTTAGGTATAAGTTCATACCAAAACCCATATTAAAAGAAACAGAACAGGTATAACAGAAACATAACCATAACCATAAACATGGTCCATGATTTAATTTATCTTCAAGTTCAATTATCACGTGAGGGTCCAAGCCGCTCTTAACCGTCACCACGGCTAATATATCAGTTTTCACTTTGCAGAGGTTGTACACTTTACCCATAATTCGTGTTTCCCTTAACGCTCGGGTTTGCAAGGCCCTTAAACACTTCCGAGGTGAGTGGCAGGGATTCACTACGAGGCCTTTACAAAGATTCCCTAACTTATGACAATCCGCTAAAGTTTGAAGTCAAAGCGATCATAACTCTCCCTAATGAGGCAGACGCCTTATCCAGAATCATATCACACCCTCAAGAGGTCCGAGCTATACCCCGACGATGCAACCCCTCTTGCCCTTTCGGTAAGATTGGCATAAGTTAAAGATTCTAATTAATTAGCCAAGACCAGAGCCATATAGTATTGTGGTTGCACTGTTTTTCTGGGTGGTTCTCCATGTTCCGATTAAACATATAATTTTGTATTAAGAACGCATAGCGCATGAACATGGATACATTAGGTGTAGTATCATCATTATAGTCATCATGGTTATATATTATTCCCAAACCAGAACCAGTTATAGCAACTAAGCAGAAACTACCCAACAAGAAAGATAAAACCCAGGTTGACAAGGAATGATCATAAAGACTAGGCATATCCTTAATTAGGATCCATCAAGTTAAGACACATGCATGCATAAAAGAAAGTTATATTTATTGTGATTATTAGGACAAAAGCATGATCAAGGAAACACTTGCCTTTCTTTTAGAGAATAGCTGCTTAGGGTCTTCAACTCTTGTTCTTGAAACTCTAAATCTTCAAAGCTCTTGGATCACACTCTTTCTAACGTCACACAAGCATCGGGCCCAAGCATACAAGCAAGCAAACAAATAAGAATAACTAAGAAGAGATACACCAACAAAAGGAAAGCTTTGAAAGAGCGTACAAAAGGATAGGACTCGCTGCTACGGTCACGAGAATGAAAGAAACGTGAAAAACGGAGCTAGGGTTGAAAAGAAATAGCTATCAGAAGATTTGTGTTATAAAAGAAATAAAAGAACTATAAGCTTCATTTATTTTAATTGGAAAATAAATATAAAAGATATTCAAATAAGAATATCCCTAATTATAATTAACTCATATTATATTTGCATTTATAAAGACGAGCACAACTTAGTCAAATTTTATATATAATTGTCTATGTACAAATTATCCTAATTAAACAATTACTTAGAAAAGAAACGGGTGAGAGCATCTAAACGTCAAACTTTATGGTCCATGTTGAACTAAATAAATTAAATTACAAACCCATTTGAGTTGATATTAATCAAGTTACATTAATTATGAAAATCGGAGTAAAGACTTAATTGGATTCACTACAAAAAAACGGGTAAAATTCGTCGGCCAAGAACCGACGAATTTATAAGGGTAACCGACGACTTTAATCTAAATTCGTCGGTTACCGACGAATATAGGCCGTCGCCCAAGCGTCGACGAATTTAAGACCTTATATTCGTCGGCCCCGACGAATTTATATTAAATTCGTCGGTTTCTCGTCGGCGGCCGACGAATATAACGTCCACGTGGCAACTTTCCATGTCCGGCTACAAAACGCCACGTGTACATTGAGTTCGTTGGTCACCGATGAATTTATGGCCAGCGTGGACTAAATTCGTCGGTGATCGACGTATTTGCTGCAAACCTGGCTCGTTCCCTCGACGGCCAACTCGGTGCCACGTGTCCGTTATATACGTCGGTGACCGACGAATTTATGGCCAGCGTGGACTAAATTCGTCGGTGACCGACGATTTACTGCCCACCTGGCTCGTTCCTTCGGCGGCCAACTCGGTGCCACGTGTCCATTATATACGTCGGTGACCGACGAATTTAGGACACGTTGTCACCTAAATTCGTCGGTCACCGACGACCTTTCGTTTTTTTTTTGGGCTATTGTTCTGTTTTCTGTTCCTCCCACTTTGGGAGCCTTCAAAACAGGTTCAATACTACCAGAAATACGACCAGATAACATGTTTCACACTGTTTCACATAACATCACAAATCTCAAATAAATTCCATCACAAGATAACATGTTTATTCAAAGTTCAACAATAAGATAACAAACAAGTTCAATACTACTAATAATACCGGTATCTTGACATAACATGTCCAACCCAAGTTCAATACTAATAACATACAACTTCAGCTGCCGCTCGGATTGACATTCTGGTTGGTGACTTCTTGAGTCGCATTGTTTGGAGTATGAGGCGCCTCATGATGCGAAGTTGAACCCTATAGAAGAATTAAAACGTTAGTTTGGCAAATGGAGAGAGCATTCACTAGTTATTTTCACTTCAGATCAAAGAAAAATTAAATGATTCACTATCTAGTAATGTCAATCCATTTGATTCACTGTGAAACAATAAAACAGCAGTGTCAAACAGTAAAACAGTAACCTGCAGCAGAGACACTGCTTGTCTCCTTGTTGAACGAGAGAGCATGCGTGGTACATGCAAATGAAAAGAAAGAGAAGCTACTGTATGAAATATGACTGCATGCAGGGGCCTGTGATGAGCTCTCAAGGATTTCATAACAATCAGAATGTCCAGATCATGCGTAGGTTACTATATGAGATGGTTGGAGCCCAATAGAGTTTGATGAGTCTTGCAAATTCCAACCAGCCAGCCAGGGCAGCAGGGTGTGGAAGCAACAGCAACAGATGCAGCAGGATCCAACAGCTACTCCTTAATAATACTACTAGAACTGATGAATCAAGGAAACGGCCAGCAACGACAACAGCTACTCCAAGAATTTGGAAATAATGTGTGTTCAAACAAGATTTAGAGCTACAAACTGTGATAACTCCCTGCCGTAGTAAAAAAAATTATTTCACCTCGGTAGCAATACACATTGACACACATATTATTATTGGCGGATCAATCGTTTTGTGCACTAAATTTAAAGTAGCATACCTCCATTGGAGAAGGGTGTGATGATCCTGCAAATGGAGGGCGACCATATGGCATCCCTTGTGGTCCGAAACCCCACGGCGGGAACCCGAATGGAAAGAACCCCATCATTCCTTGCTGAAGAGCATCAGGTGGCTGAGAACCCTGAGGAAAACTCCATGGCATGACTCTTCAACCCATTGAGTTTACCGGTACCAAGATTAACTGCTCGCTTTAAGTTAGCCGCATACCGATCTGGGAACTTCAATGATTTCACCCATCGAAGTATCTTTTTTCGATCTTCCGGCTTTAAACAGTACGGAGCTCGGGGTCTACTCTCATTGCCATTAGCACTTCGTTGCACCTCAAGGAAAGGACGATCACAAAGCATGGCTAAATCTTTCCTTGCATTGAGGTTATCTTTTGTTTGACCTGTGAAGTCAAAACACATGCTTATGATGCTTTCTGCAACATTGCGTTCCTGGTGCATCAAATCCACATTGTGCGGTAGAATCAATGCCTCCGCATATGGTAAGTTCCAAAGGAAAGATTTATGACTCCAATTGTGTTGTTTACCGTACCCTTCAAAACTAACTCCATCAGCGGCCAACTTTAGATCTTCAAGTTGATGAATGATATCTTTTCCTGTTAATCGCTTTGGAGGGCCCTCTGTAACTTTTATGCCTTTTCGAAATGACTTTGTGTCATTTCTAAAAGGGTGATTCCGTGGGAGGAACCGCCGATGAGTATCAAAGAAGGTGACCTTTTTCCCGTGCTCCAACCTATATGCTTTTGTATCACTCTTACATATAGGACACATCAATTTTCCATGGGTACACCAACCGGACCAAATACCATATGCCGGCAGATCATGAATTGACCAAAGATATGCAGCACGTAACTTGAACGGACGCTTCGAAAAAGCATCATAAGCATCCTGCCCTTTCCACAAATCTTCCAACTCTTTCATCAATGCCTCCATGAATACGTTGATTTTCGTTCCAGGATGCTTAGGGCCCGGAATAATAAGGGCAAGGAACATGAACCCTTCCTTCATGCATTTGGTAGGAGGAAGATTGTATGGCATCATGAAAATCGGCCAACATGAATATGAGGTGGAGCTTGTGCTGTATGGAGTGAATCCGTCTGTCGACATACCGAGACGAACACTCTTAGGATCACTCGCAAATCCTGGATCAAAACTATCCAGTGCTTCCCAAGCCTCACCATCAGATGGATGGATCATGATATCCGGATCTTGCTCACTACGATCCCTGACTTTGTGCCACCTCATTTGCTCTGCCACCTCTGGATTCAGGAATAGACGTTTAAGTCGTGGAGCGATCGGCATGTACCAGAGCTGCTTGATCGGCACATTTGTAGTGACAGAACCTCCATCCTCGTCTACCACCTCAATATATCTGGACTTCTTGCAGACCTTACAATGGGTGAGGCCTTCATCATTAACCAGGCCTTCACCACAATTCCAAAACAACATGCAATTATTTTCGCATGCATCGATCTTCTTGTAATCCATACCGAGACCAGCCACAACCTTTTTGCAGTGGTACAAGTCTTTCGGCAACTCATGGTTTTGAGGGATAAGATCCATAACGAACTTCAGGAAATCATTGAAGCAGTTATTTGATATGTTATACTTGGACTTCATTGCCATAAGCCGTGTTACCGCCTCTAGTACGGTCACATGAGTTCCCTCGTGCACTTTGCGCTCTACAGCCTCTAGGAGCTTATAGAATTGTTGGATTTCCTCCGGTGGCTCTAACGACTCCCCTTCTAGATACTCATTCCTAAGATCCGCCAACATCTCATCCATGCGGTCCACATCCTCCTCCTCATCCACCACAGCAGCATCCGGCACTGGATCCTCCACCTCTCCTAGCTCATACCACACCAAGTAGTTGGGCATAAACCCATTCTTCAAGAGGTGCAGTTGAAGGTTGTGCAGATTTTGCCGCCAACAATTCCGACAGATACTACATGGACACTTCACCGTAGAAGGGTTATTGGCAAATGCACGAGACACAAAATCTTTAGCCACCTCGCCCCATTCTCTAGAATGACTAAAATTGACACTATCAAAACCATCGTACATCGCCTTCCTTCTGTCGTCAACCATTTTCAAAGCTAAAGAAATAAAGAAAAACAAGTGCCAAGGTTAGTAAGAGATGGCAGTAGAACCAAGTTTAGTTCTCTGGTTTCAACCATTTTCTGCCACCTCTGGATCACCAGGTTCGGTGTATGAATAAAATTGGCTGCTTATCCAGATGACAGTGGGCAGCTTAAATAGAATGCACAAATTCCAAGTAGTGGCAGAAACTATATTAGAATAATGCTTAAAAAAAGTAGCAGCAACCTGAGTGCAGCAATCTTGCAAGATAACCGACATGTAAACATACAGCACTACTCATACTCCAGGAAAATTAGTACCAGGCCTAAACCGAGATTATCAGCAACTAGGTGTGATGCTCTAATAGGCACACGGAACACTTGACTTAAAAGGACATCTGATCTGTGACTTAAAAGGAGTGTGCTCGTGCTCACCTTGCCAAGTAGTGAGGCCCAATTGTTGAGGGCGCGCCGCCGTGAGCATGGCGACGGAGGGTGTTGCCGACGATCCGTAGCAACAACGGTGAAATCTGCGGCCATTTACAATATACTAAATTAGCATACACACATCAATTAATTGGACTAGAAGTTGGAGGATTCAGTACTAAGCAACTAAATAAGGATCTGATTCATAGTACTAGGTCTTCTAGACATTAATTCAGCTAGGCAATTCAGCTAAACAGTGCAGGCATGATATGAAATCCTTTTAATTGTAGGTATCAACACGTGATAGATTGATCTTGGGCCGACCTATTCATACACTTATAGATAATCTTTAACACTGGTACAACTTTATATCGCATTCGTTATCGACCTTGTCCCATCGATCTGATGGAGCCAAGCAGCAGTCAGAATGAGTACCAAATTCACCATAGTTCTGACTAAACCTCAAGAACAGTTCTGAATGAGGGCATTGAGCTCCTTTCGCATACTAACAACAAGGAGTACCGGGCACTTACTGCAAGAACTCGACGGAGCACGGCTCGCGGGGAGATAGAGGCCGGGGAAGGCGCGGAGGAGGCCGGCGCCGGCGACAGATGCAGAGGAGGCCAAGGAGGGCGCCCCGGGTGGCGCCGGCGACAGGCCGAGCGCGCAGACCCCCGAGGGAACGACGAGCGGGAGGCAGAGGGCGCCGAGGAGACGCACACGCCCGCAGACTGGAGGGGGCGTCACCGGCGATGACGAGGGGCCGCGCGGATCCGGGGGACCCCGGCAATGGTGAGGGGCGGCGCGGATCCGGAGGCCGCCGGCGATGGCGAGGGGCCGACACGCGCAGAGGATGGCGCAGCAGTCGGCGGGCGCGAGATGTGGGAACCAGGTGGGAGCGGGCGGGGTGAGCGCGCGGATCTGGGGGACGCGGGGATCTGGAGACCTCGGCAATGGCGAGGGGCAGCGCGCCGCGGCTCCGGTGGACTTGCGGCGTAGCAGAGCTGCGAGATGTGCGAAGTCCAAGTTGGACCGGGCGGGCGGGAGGTAACCCTACAAACAATGTTCGTCGGCCCTTATATGTCGGTCACCGACGAATACAAATATAAATTCATCGGCTTCCGTCAGGTACCGACGAATTTAATTTATATTCGTCGGTGACCATGTATTCGACGGGACCGACGAATATAAGGCGTTAAATTCGTCGGGCCCCGACGAATTTAACTGGGCCGACGAATCTTTGCAATTTTCTTGTAGTGATTTTAATTGAAAAAACTAGATGAGAGGATATTAATCAAATTAGATCTATATTTAATTTTAAAAATAGGAACTATGGTACAACAATGCTACAAAACAATAGCTTAGGGTTTTAGAAGACTATCGCAAAAAGAACGGATCAAAACGGATCTAAAACGCGGAAACTATGCATGAAACAAGATTGCAAGGACCTATACGTAACTAACTATATATTTTAGGGGCTAGTAGGGAAGAATTGCAAGACACAGAAACAGTGTTTACAATAGGAGATGCGGGCCTAGGGTTGCGTGCAAGATTTATAGGGGCGCGGAAGCTTGGGGTTTGGCAAGCAGGAGGGTGCATCGGGCTGGGACTCATCCTTGAGTCTAGATTGCCCACGAGAGAAACGAGATTGGGCTGACCAGCGGGCTATCACACACTAAAATATTTAATTTTAGGATGTGAGTATCTTTTAGAATGTGTTCATCTATCAATAGGGTTTCCCGAGAATTTTCAGAATTTTCTGGCAATTATTCCCATTTATCCTAGAGCTATATCCATTTTTTTGGAAGGCTCTAAAATATTTTTATATCCTAAATATTTTATTTGGATTCCTCGTGTCCCAAATTACCTCTAGAGTTTTCCTTTGAATTTTTGGGATTCTTCTGGATATATTTTTCGTGGTTTAAAAATTTATCTAGACTTTTCTAGATTTATTTTAAGCTTAAAAATGTATTCTAGAAAATATTTCTATTTTAATATCAAATTCTCATCATAGTCGGACCGATCCGTTATATCACCATTCTTCCTTTTTACTCTATCATATCTAACACCCTATAATTTCTATTCGAGTTTCCCATTCTCTAATCTTTCTTCTCAATCAAATCTTGCTCGAAACGGAACCATAGCTTGATTTCAGCGTCCTTTTTTGAATGTGCTCCGCTGTCGTAACTACCAACGACTCGGCCTGATCCCTTCCTTCTTTTTTTCGTGCTCTCGAATAACTCGTTCACATTCAACCAGCACCGCTCGTTTTCATATTTTGGCCCATAACCGAACTTGCTCGCCACTCAAGTCTCGATGCGAGGTCGTTTCCTCCTTTCTTTACCTCTCCCTTCCTCTCTTTGCTCGCTAAAGTGTAGGACTCGCTGTCAGCGCAATCTTGTTTCTCTCGTGGGCAATCTGGACTCAAGGACGAGTCCCAGCCTGATGCGCCGCCTCGTCCCTGCTTGCCAAACCCCAGACCTCCGCGCCCCTATAAATCCTGCACGCAACCCTAGGGCCGCATTTCCTCCTGCTCGTGCTCCCTCCTTCGCGCCGCGTCGCATCATCGCCCTCCTACTCCCGAAGCCCTTGTCTCTGCATCTCTCCCTTGTGCAGCCGCCTCCTCACGTGCGCCTCTCCAGCAGCTAGTGCCGCGCCCTTCCCCTTCTAGTCGTGGCTCTCTCCTGAGCCCGTACACCACCACCGGAGCGCAGCCGTCGTCCTCCCTACGTCACCTCCTACGCCCCTGTTGCCCCTACCCCCGTGCGTGCCACCAGGAGCGCCATCGCCCCCTTGGGTGCCTCCCCTGCAGCAACCGTGCGCCACCACTAGAGCGCCGCCGCGCCCTGCACCTCCTGCGCACCCGAGTGCCCCGCCAGCAAGCCTTGTGATGCCGCGCCGCCCCTATGCCGTGCGTCGTCACCACAAGTGCCGCCGCCCCTGCGCGCCGTGGCCCTGCCCTTCCCCCTGCGCCGCACCCTTCCCCCTGGCCGCCTCCTCCTGTGCTGCCCCTACCTAGCACCACCGCCATGAACAGAAGCGCCACTAAGGAACAGAGCTGAGGCCACCCTCTTCTCAAGCAAAATTCGATCACCACGATGCATCCCAACAGTAAGTAAGGTATGGAATCGAATCCCCTCGTCGTCCTCTTTCTTTTGCCCCACTCCTCGCGATCTCCCATGCCCTAGAATGACGGGGATTTAAAAAACAGCAGCCGCCGGCCACCATGGCTGTGCAATGGAGCTTTTACAGATTAGTCCTCGGAGAAATCTGTAATTATCGTGTATTTTTCTATGTCTTGTAAAATTTGCAGAAACCCCCTGGATCTATTACATCTTTTCAATCCAGCCCCACCCATGATCTTTTTCAGATCTAACCCTAAACTTTTCTTTATTTGCGAGCACTATTTTCTGTGTCTTGCAATTCTTTGCTGCTAGCCCCTAAAATCTATAGTTAATTACGTATAGGTCCCTGCAACCTTGTTTCATGCGCAGTTTCCGCGTTTTAGATCCATTTCGATCCGTTCGTTTTGCGTTAGTCTTCTAAAACCCTAAACTATCATTTAGTAGTGTTGTTGTACCATAGTTCCTATTTTGAAAATTAAATATAGATTTAATTTGATTAATGTCCTCTTATCTAGTTTTTTTTCCCGATTATAATCCAATTAAGTCTTTACTCCGGTTTTCTTAATTAATGTAACTTGGTTAATACCAACATAAATGTGTTTTAATTATAATTTTTTAGTTCAACACGAATCACATGAAGTTATGTGTTTAGATGTTCTCACAACTTCTTTGCTAATTAATTGTTTAACTAGTGTAATTTATACCTAGACAATTATAAATAAAATTGGACTCAATTCTACTTCCTCTTTATAAATGCAAATCTAATATAAGTTAATTATAATTAGGGATATTCTCTTTTGAATATCTTTTACATTAGTTCTCCAAATTAAAATGAATGAAGCTTATAATTTATTTGTTCTCTTTTACAACATAAACCTTTGTAAGCATCTAGGCCCTTAAGGTATGTTTCGGTGATTAATGACAACCATTATTGTGACTAATGAGTTTGTGCAGACTTTTAGATCATTATCGCTCATATTGGTTATATGTCAAAAGAGGCCCCTAATTTTCATTATTCAAAAAGGCGATCTCGGCATTGAACTCAATAATATGTCAAGACTAAGGATCTTTCTAGTCCTAAGTGTCATAAGGTTGAGAAGGACACTTAGGTTAGTATAGGTTTTATTGTTTTGTAGTGATCGCACTATTAAGAGGGGTTTAGGCTTAGTAACTTGGGCATGGACATGGTCATTTGAAAATGGATGCACACAATGGTCACTCAAGTTTCTAGAAGCTCAAATAAGTGGTTCTCAACTTATATCTCAAGAAATATTTGGACTTCATTCAAGACTCAAGTCAGAAAAGGCAAAATCAGAAAAATCCTATTCACCGGTTTAACCGACGCTTCAACTCTTCTATACGTCGGTTAAACAAGGTCAGCTGAGTTTGACAAGTCAATTCACCGGTTCAACCGACGTTATTTAAAATTGGACGTCGGTGCAGTTGTCCAGAGACTTGGTATTTCAGTTGATCAATGGATAACTACACTCACCGGTTAAAACGACGCTATTTGAAATTGGACGTCGGTGCAGTTGTCCAGTGACTTGGTATTTCAGTTGATCAATGGATGACTACACTCACCGGTTAAACCGATGCAACGACGGTTAATCTGCCCAAGCTGTAACGGCTAGTTTTCAGAAGGGGCAGTTTACATTCACCGGTTAAACCGACGATGACTATTGGAGGGACGTCGGATTAACCGGCGCTACGCAGTTTTTCTGGCAGCTTTTTCTCCAACGGCTCTATTCGTGTGAGCTGCCCATATATACCCCTCCAATGGGTCATTCTACTACTCTTGACACAAGGCAACACCCAACACACTTACTTTAGTCAAGAGCCACCTTGAGCTTCAACATTTCATACACTTGTTCATTCAATCATTCAAGAAGCAAGATTAAGGACTTGAGTAGAGAGAAGCTTGTGTGCATCCATTCTTGGTGATTGGTTCTTGCTCAAGTGAAGGCCTTAGCTTGTTACTCTTGGTGATTAGCATCACCTAGGCGATCTTGGTGATCGAGGTGATTCTCGCGGAGCTTGCCAAGGATTGTGGAAGCCCGGAGAAGAGATTTGTACGTGGCTTGATCTCCACCACACCGGGATGGTGAACGGAGACTCTTAGTGAGCACCCTCGTCTTGGTGACTTGGGAGGTGACAATACTCTTTGTGAGTGTCACAACGTGGATTAGGGGTGTGTGCCAACACATCGATACCACGGGAAAAATCCGGTTGTCCCTTGTCCACTTTACTTATTCTAGCATTATCTTTCATGCAATTCATTCATGTGCTTGATTTAGGGATCACTAGTTAGCTCTACCTTGCTAGGCTTTATCTCTTCTTATCTTATCTAGCTTGTGTAGGTTGTTTAGTTATCCGGTTGGTGAATTGGTGCCTTTCTAGTTTTTGCATAGGTTAAGGTTGCTTTATCTTGTTTTAGAAATTGAAAAAGGCCCAATTCACCCCCCCTCTTGGTCCATCGATCCTTTCAATTGGTATCAGAGCCTCGTTGCTCATTTGGATCATTAGGCTTCACCACCTAGAGCTATGGCCAAGATGGGTGGTTCGCCGCCTCACTTCGAGGGCAAGAACTTTGCCTATTGGAAAGTCCGCATGGCCGCATACCTTGATGCGATTGCCCCCGAAGTATGGTTGGCAACTAAAGTCGGGTTCACCGGAGATCCCACCCCCGATCAATTAAAATGGAATGCTAGAGCTAGAAATGCAATTTTCGAAGCTATTAGTGAGGAGGTTTTTGCTAGAGTAAATGGCATGGACCTAGCAAGTGATATTTGGAAGGAGCTCATTGAGATACATGAAGGTTCCACCAAAGTTCGTGAGCAAAAATATCACTTGTTTAGAGCTAAATATGATTCCTTCAAAATGCTAGCTCATGAAAATTGCAATGATATGTATTCTCGCTTGAATGTCATTGTCAAGGACATTAATGCACTTGAAATATCCAAAATTGACAGTGCATCCATCAATCGCAAGATCCTCATGCTACTCCCGAAGCCCAAGTATAACATTATCAATGCTATGCTTCAAAAGGAGGATCTCGCCACAATGGAAGTAGGAGAACTTGTGGGCGAAATTCGCGCTCATGAAATGAGCATTCTTGGTATGTCCGAAGAGCCAACATCAAGCAAGTCAATTGCTCTAAAGACCAAGACAAACAAATCCCGCAAGCTCAAGATGGTCAAACAAGACTCAAGCTCAAGCAATGAAGAAGATGATCATCATGAGAGCTCATCCGATGTTGAAGATGATGGAGAGCTTGCTCTCATGATGAGAAAGTTCACACGCTTGAATGAGAAGATCAATAAGAAGGGCTTCAACTTTGACTCCAAGAAGGGAATGTTCCGGCCAATGGATGTCAAGAACAAGATTTGCTACAATTGTGGCGAAAAAGGACACATCCGTCCAAATTGCCCCAAGCCGGACAAAAGAAGCAAGGACAACAAGAATAAGCATCGCCATGATTCAAGCGATGATGAAGAAGAGGAGAGAAAGAACAAAAACAAGAGATTTGGGAAGAAGAAGACCCATGACAAGAAGACCAAGCTCTTCCCAAAGAAGAAAGGGCACACCAAGAAGAGTTTCTTGGTGGAGAAACAAGAGTGGGTGACCGATGTCTCATCAAGCGAAGACTCAAGTGATGAAGAAGACATTGTCACTATCGCCCTCACCAATGAAGAACCACCTCTACCACCGCCTCCTATGTGCCTCATGGCAAAAGGTAACACCAAGGTATGTGAGGTGGATAGTGAAGATGATAGTGATGAAGAGCTTGACCCTAATGAATTCACTAACCTCATCAATGAGTATACATCCGTCATCAAGAGGGAAAAAGGCAAAGTCAAAATTCTTGAGAGCACTCATGCCAAGTTAGAGCTTGCCCACTCCGACTTACTTAGTAAGTACAATGACTTGCTCAAAAAGCACAATGAGTCACTTGTACTTGCTAAGCAAGTTGAAGAGAGCCACAAAAAGCTCAAACAAGAGCATAGGGAGTTGGCTCACAAGTATCAAGAACTTGAATTTGCTTATGAAGTAATTGACCCAAGTCTTGAGAAAGTTGTTCATGAAAAGGTCAATGCTTCTACTTCATGTGATGACCTACTCATTGATGCATATGCCACTAATGTTGTGCCCAAGCTTGCCTCTTCTAGGGAAAAGGAATTGATGGATCAAGTGGCAAGCCTCAAGAGTAGTGTGGAGAAACTCTCAAGGGGAGAATACATCCACAAGGAGATTCTCTTTAACAATGCCCGTGACTATGGTAAGAGAGGTCTTGGTTCATTTCCGGAGCCAAACATGGCTACAACTCCTTCTCCGGAGATCAAGACAAGCTTCATCAAGGAAGTTGGCTCATATTGCCAACATTGCCAAGTCACCGGACACCACACTAGGGAGTGCACTTTACCATCACGTCCTCTTCCTAAATTACCCAAGAATTACACATCAATGTTCCAAAATAATCATTTTCTCTTGAGTAAAGTGAAGGGCAAGGTGAAGGCCAAGTTCATTGGCAAAATTGCTAAGGAGTCGAAGAAGAAGCTCCCCAAGCAACTTTGGGTCCCAAAAGCTCTTGTCACACATGTGCAAGGCCCAAAGCTTGTTTGGGTTCCGAAAACTCAAAAATAAATTCTCATGTGTGTAGGTGAACTACAAAGCCGGTGGAAAACATTGGGTACTTGATAGCGGTTGCTCTCAACATATGACCGGCAATGATAGCATGTTCACCTCACTTGAAGACCCCGGCGATCATGAACATGTCACCTATGGTGATAACTCAAAGGGGAAAGTCTTAGGTTTGGGTAGAATTGCAATTACAAAAGATTTATCCATCTCAAATGTTTTATTTGTAGAAGCACTTAGTTTTAACCTCATTTCTATTGCACAATTATGTGATCTTGGACTAACGTGTGTCTTTGACAAGAATGGTGTTGTAGTGACTCATGAAAAAGACAAGTCATTGGTATTCACGGGGTTTAGGCATGGCAATATCTATTTGGTGGATTTCTCTACAAAGCAAACAAGCACCATGACTTGCCTCTTCACCAAGTCGTCTCTTGGGTGGCTTTGGCATAGAAGAATTGCTCATATTGGCATGAGCAACCTTAAGAAAGCCCACAAGAGAGGGATGATCACCGGCATAAAGGACGTCACTTTTGACAAGAACAAGCTATGCAAAGCATGTCAAGCCGGGAAGCAAGTTGCAACTCATCATCCTATCAAGACGATGTTGTCTACCTCCAAGCCGCTCGAGCTACTACACATGGATCTCTTTGGTCCAACTTCATACAAGAGCATTGGCGGTAACCTCTATTGCCTAGTAATTGTTGATGATTTTTCACGTTACACTTGGGTCATGTTTCTAGGCGATAAGGGTGAAACTCCGAAAATCTTCAAGTCATTTGCAAGAAAAGCTCAAAGGGAATACAATTTCCCAATCGTGAAGATCCGGAGTGACAACGGCACCGAGTTCAAAAATATGAAGATTGAAGAATGGTGCGATGAAGAAGGAGTCAAACATGAGTTTTCCGCCACCTACACGCCCCAACAAAATGGTGTGGTGGAAAGAA
This sequence comes from Panicum hallii, assembly GCF_002211085.1. Classification (NCBI taxonomy): domain Eukaryota; kingdom Viridiplantae; phylum Streptophyta; class Magnoliopsida; order Poales; family Poaceae; genus Panicum; species Panicum hallii. Next base: position 52,812,291 of record NC_038044.1, read on the forward strand.
AGAACAAGACACTCATCACCCTAGCAAGAGCAATGTTGGATGATTATGGCACGTCCGAGAAGTTTTGGGCGGAAGCAATCAACACGGCGTGTCATGCATCCAACCGAGTGTATCCTCACCGACTCCTCAAGAAAACTCCATATGAGCTCATCACCGGGAGGAAACCAAATATATCATACTTTCGAGTCTTTGGTTGCAAATGCTTCATCTATAAGAAGAAAAGGCTCGGTAAGTTTGAAAGTAGATGTGATGAAGGTTTCTTTCTTGGTTATGCATCAAACTCCAAAGCATATAGAGTATTCAATCAAACCTCCGGGTTAGTTGAAGAAACATGTGATGTGGAGTTTGATGAATCTAATGGCTCCCAAGAGGAGGTTGTTGGCTATGAAAATGTAGGGGATGAAGAGATTGAAGAAGCCTTAAAGAAGATGTCCATTGGGGATATCAAGCCGGAAGAGGTGCATGAAGACAATGATCAAGGGGGAGGAACTTCCTCATCTTTGCCAAACACCTCCACGGCACCCCAAGTGAATGAAGATCAAGATAAAGTTGATCCACTACCTCAAGAAAATGTGTCGACGCCAACACCCCAAATCCAAGAACAAGAAGAGCAAAATGTTCCACCACAAGCACAAGTCACTCATGATCCACCCCAACAAGCATCCACGCAAATACCGCTAGTAAAGCATGGTCGCATCTCCAAGGATCATCCAATCGGTCAAATCATTGGTAGTCCTTCCAAAGGAGTAAGAACTCGCTCTAAGTATGCTTCATTTTGCGAACATCACTCGTTTGTTTCTTGTATTGAACCCACTAGCATAGAGGAAGCACTTGAGGACTCGGATTGGGTGATGGCCATGCAAGAAGAGTTGAACAATTTCACCCGCAATGAAGTATGGGTCCTCGAAGCTCCTCCGAAAGACAAGAACATTATCGGCACAAAGTGGGTCTTTCGAAACAAGCAAGATGAACATGGGGTGGTGGTACGCAACAAAGCAAGACTTGTGGCAAAAGGGTTTTCTCAAGTCGAAGGTTTGGATTTTGGTGAAACTTTTGCTCCGGTCGCAAGACTTGAAGCTATCCGCATTCTTCTTGCTTACTCTTCACATCATAATATTAAGTTATATCAAATGGATGTGAAAAGTGCTTTCTTAAATGGCTTTATTAACGAACTTGTTTATGTTGAGCAACCTCCCGGGTTTGAAGATCCGAGGAATCCTAACCATGTTTATAGGTTGCACAAGGCACTCTATGGACTCAAACAAGCTCCAAGGGCTTGGTATGAGAGGCTTCGTGACTTCCTAATCATGCAAGGTTTCAAGATCGGGAGGGTGGACACCACTTTGTTCACAAAAGACGTCAACGGGGATCTTTTCATTTGTCAAATTTATGTTGACGATATTATCTTTGGCTCAACTAATGATTCACTAAGCCATGAGTTTGCTACCATGATGTCTAGGGAATTCGAGATGTCCATGATTGGTGAATTGACTTTCTTCCTTGGTTTTCAAGTGAAACAAATGAAGGAAGGGACATTCATCTATCAAGAAAAATATACTAGAGATATCCTGAAGAAGTTCAAGATGGATGAATGTAAGCCAATTAAGACTCCTATGGCTACAAATGGGCATCTCGACTTGGATGTGAACGGTAAACCTGTTGATCAATCTCTCTATCGTTCTATGATAGGGTCTTTGCTTTACCTTACCGCATCTAGGCCCGATATAATGTTTAGTGTGTGCTTGTGTGCCCGTTTTCAAGCTAACCCTAAGGAATCACATCTTTCGGCTGTAAATAGGATCCTTCGGTATCTCAAGCACACCCCTAGCATAGGCTTGTGGTACCCCAAAGGCGCTAGCTTAGATCTCTTGGGATACTCGGATTCGGATTTTGCCGGAAGCCATGTCGATCGCAAGAGTACCTCCGGGGGTTGCCACTTGCTTGGGCGTTCTCTAGTTTCTTGGTCGAGTAAGAAGCAAAATTCCATGGCTTTGTCCACCGCGGAAGCGGAATATATAGCAGCCGGTGCATGTTGTGCCCAAATTCTATATATGAAGCAAACCCTTTTGGACTTTGGTGTAAAACTAGGAAGAATACCACTCCTTTGTGACAATGAAAGTGCTGTAAAAATTGCCAAGAATCCGGTTCAACACTCTCGCACAAAGCACATTGATATTCGCCATCACTTCTTGCGTGATCACGAAGCCAAGGGGGACATTTCCCTTCAAGGTGTGAGATCCGAGGAGCAATTGGCGGATATTTTCACAAAACCTTTAGACGAGAGTACCTTTGTTAGGCTAAGAAATGAGCTAAATGTGTTAGATACGGCAAACGTCATGTAAGTTGCCATGTCATATAGAAAAATGCATACATATAGGACACTTGTCTAACCATGGTAAGATAGTGATGAGCAAGGGTTTAGCTAGAGGTGGTGGTCCACTTGTTTTCCTCTAGGCTTGTAGAAAGGCTCATCATGATGAAGCTTTCCGTGGGATCAAACTTGACTAGTAGATCTTAAATTCTCGCTATGCATTTCTTGTCATATAGTTGTGCATCTCATGTTTACCTTTCTTTCGCATGTGTTTGTAATTTGCATTATCATTGCATGCGTAAAGGTCACAAAGGAGATCACTTGATGAAAATGAGACTTGTTTTACGTGCAAGATCTTAATTCATGAGAAGTGAAAAGAGTAAAGTGTTAGGTGCGTTATTGCCTAGTGAGCAATGTCATGGTGAGTTTGAAGCCTTCCTCCTTCAATATTCCTATGACATGGCTCATACATTTTAATTTGGCGCTTTGTCTCTCTTGCGACTTATCCTTGATTTTGAAAAGAAAAACTATTTAAGTTATTAAGCTATTCTAATTACTTTGAGGGGTAAAGTCGCCTATGCAAGTCCATTAACTTGAGTTTAGTTGAATCTTATAAGTTCATTGGACTTAGCATAGAAAAGTGAGCTGAGAGAGGGTTTTTGGGTTCACCGGTTAAACCGACGTTCAATGGATCTATACCCATCGTTTTAACCGGCGATACTAGGTGTCAGCCTCAGCTCAGTCATTTCAGACGTTCAACCGGTGTATACAAAGTTTGCATCATCGGATCAACCGGTGAACATAACATGCTTCCGACCTGAAAATCAACTGATATTTGCATCGTTCAACCGACGAGTTCACTTTTCAGATCATCGGTTCAACCGGCGTACTGATGCAGATTTGGCAGAGTTTCTGGTAAACTACACCGACGCAATCAACCGGTGTTCAAAACCTAAGCATCGGATCAACCGGCGATAAGAAAAACTGCGGGGGCCACATGTCATATTTCTCTCTTGACCGGTCACGACTTCTCACTCCCGCTCGTGTTTTGCTCGTCCCCTCGCCTTCGCCCTCACTCCCGCCACCGCGCCGTCGCGACCACCAGCGCCGCCCAAGCTCCACCGTCCCATTGCCGGTGCATTCCACGCCGTCGCTTGCACGTCCTGCACCTCCACCATGCCGCTGCCCACGCATTGCACCACATACACGCATACACGCCTCGCACGCCACGTGTTCGGCATTTTGCCCGAACCATCGCGCTAGCCCTCACTCATCGCTCCGCTTTCTTGATTTTGTTGTTTGTCGAGATGGGTCGTGACAAGAGGAAGGGGAAGGAGATAGTGGTCGAGGAGCCCGCTCGCAAGCGGACTCGCGCAGCGAGAGAGGCCGAGAGGGCCGAGATGGTGGCTAAGGCCGCCGAGGAGTAGGCGTCAGGCCGTGCTCGTCCGTTCGCTATCAGGGACACGCCAGCCAGGGGCAGAGGCAGAGGCAGAGGGATGGGCCGAGTCAGAGGTGCCAGGGCCACCAGAGCCACAGCCGCAGCAGCAGCAGAGTCAGAGCAATCACCTTCAGCGGCAGAGTCCGATTCAAATTCAGAGACAGGGCAGTCTGAGCAGTCTCAGGGGCAGGATACACAGCAGTCACCAGCTCTGCGACGTTCTGGCCGCACCCGGCAGACGTCCCCCGTAGAGGACACTTCACCAGCGACCGAGCGTCGCACTGGACCGAGGACGCGAGGAGGTCACCAGCCCCAGGAGCCTCGCAGGTCCACAGCAGCAGATGTAGCAGCTCGTCGTGCCGAGGCCCTAGCGGCCGAGCGCGCAGTGTTCCGCATGGACACTGTCGTGCGTCTGGAGCCAGGTGTGCTGCTCCAGAACTTGACCAAGGCCAATGCAGCGAAGGTCAAGAGGCTCAGGTGGAGTGTACAGGAGGAGGAGTGGTTCCCGGTGACACGAGACAGCAGGGTTGATCGCAGATTCTGGACGCTCCTTCAGGCCAGTTTCTACGAGACCTATCAGAGGCGGGGCCACAGGATCTTTCCTCACAGAGTACTAGACTGGGTTTCACTGAGGACAGCTGCAGGGGGAGCCCATGTCAGGGAACACTTTGATCACTTCAGGGGTCTGCCCAGGTTGCTCTCGATTGAGAGGAACAGATATATTGAGGATTGGGTCAGGGTTTTCTATGCCACAGCCTGGATAGCCCCAGAGCGCAGAGCTGTTCACTTCATGTTTGGGGGGCAGGTGTTTGGTTTGTCCAGAGCGACACTTGCAGGGATTCTAGGAGTTGATTTGGTTGACGTCTCCCTGCACGAGATGGTATATGGTGATGCAGATCCACCTCGCAGGGCCATGATTGGCGGGATTGCACCTTCACACGAGGCGATCTCACAGTGCTTCCGCCAGCCCTTTCCAGCTTCTTACGCCAGAGTCCCCAGCCTGCTGACCCCAGAGGCTTACGCTGTTCACATGGCACTCCGGAGGACTTTGCTCCCAAGGAGTGGCTACCCAGAGGGATTCACAGGTCTACAGCAGCTGCTACTGCTTCACATTCTCACTCACGAGCCGTTTGATATTGTTGACTTTATTCTGGCTGAGATTGAGGATGTCATCACTGATGGGATGGGAGTCGTGCGTCAGTTTCCTTATGCTCACTGGATCAGCTTCATCTGTTCTATGATTGTGCCAGCTGAGTCACCCGTCAGTGCAGTCTACAGGCAGGACGAGGTTCCCTGGTTTCCAGTTTACCGACCGACAGCACCCTCAGACAGGAGGAGAGGGAGACAGGCAGATCGTGCTGCCATGGCACTGCTGTCACCTGAGGTTCAGGCCCGTGTTGCCCAGGAGGACGAGGCACTGCTAGCCGCAGAGGCACAGCTTCCCGGAGGAGATGATGAGATTCATTGGTCAGACTTAGAGTCAGACTCCTCCGAGGATGAGGAGTACTTCCCTGCACCTGCTCCAGCGAGTCATGATCACGAGGCAGGAGGTTCCGGAGAGCCAGCTCCAGTGTCAGCTGCTGCAGCTACCACAGTTTCCGAGTCTCAGGTGTCTCAGCCGTCTGAGCTCACCGCACTTTTGCAGCAGCTGGTCACACAGCAGAGGGAGGATCGCCGTGCTCAGGAGGAGGCCAGGAGAGCCCATGAGGCCCAGCTTGCAGAGATTCAGAGGGAGGCCGCCCGAGAGCGAGCTGCTACAGAGGAGCGTTTTGTCGGCCTCATTGACCGAGTATCTCAGAGGACAGACGCTCAGTTTCAGCAGATGCAGCAGGGCATGATGGCGATGTTCGGGATGATTTCACAGCTATATTCTCACACCGGACTCGCCCCACAGCAGCCAGGACAGTCAGGCCTTCAGGGCACCGGAGCACCACCACTTGCAGTTACACCAGCTCCGGCCTCCACTGCTCCAGCTTCTTCTGCGACCCCGGAGATCATGTTCTCATTGTCAGCATTACTTGGGTCTGCGAGTCGTCCTCTCTTCTCTCCACTGCCTGCGACCTCACTCTTCCAGGAGTCACCCTCAGCAGTGCAGTCAGTTGGCCTCCCCGTCGTACCACAGCCACTACCTTCAGGGGGAGGCGGAGAGGTGTCCTTAGTTCAGCAGTCGTCACAGCCGGCAGCATCAGCTCTTACTACTTCAGATGTTGAGACATCTTCTGCTGAGCCAGCTACTACCTCCACGGATCCTCTCCCCGGCAGTGCTAGCACCAGAGCCTCGACGACAGCTACACCTCCAGTCAGCTCAGCACCTGCCGGCAGCTCAGATCAGCAGCTCCCTTCCGTCACCGAGGATCCTCCATCTGACGACGACGATGATGATGACCCGGATCGCTTCCTCGCCGTCCCTCGTCAGCCGGATCAGTAGCTATCCTTTTTGTGCTTTGATGCCAAAGGGGGAGAGGGAGTGAGAGTCAGGGGGAGGGTAGCATTAGAGAGAGCTCGATCAGGACTTTGTTGTTTCTTATTGTATTATATTTGGTTTTAGTTCATGGATATGTACATTTGTCATTTGAGCATGCTGAGCTTTTGAGACATATCTATGGATTTCGTTTGAGCCGTTGAGCTTTTTGGTTCTTTTCTTTCGAGTTTGCTTGTGTTTATTCTTGCCATATCTTTCTCGCTCTCTCGTTATTTATGTCTGTGTTGTCATCAATCACCAAAAAGGGGGAGATTGTAAGCATCTAGGCCCTTAAGGTATGTTTCAGTGATTAATGACAACCATTATTGTGACTAATGAGTTTGTGCAGACTTTTAGATCATTATCGCTCATATTGGTTATATGTCAAAAGAGGCCCCTAATTTTCATTATTCAAAAAGACGATCTCGGCATTGAACTCAATAATATGTCAAGACTAAGGATCTTTCTACTCCTAAGTGTCATAAGGTTGAGAAGGACACTTAGGTTAGTATAGGTTTTATAGTTTTGTAGTGATCGCACTATTAAGAGGGGTTTAGGCTTAGTAACTTGAGCATGGACATGGTCATTTGAAAATGGATGCACACAATGGTCACTCAAGTTTCTAGAAGCTCAAATAAGTGGTTCTCAACTTATATCTCAAGAAATATTTGGATTTCATTCAAGACTCAAGTCAGAAAAGGCAAAATCAGAAAAATCCTATTCACCGGTTTAACCGACGCTTCAACTCTTCTATACGTCGGTTAAACAAGGTCAGCTGAGTTTGACAAGTCAATTCACCGGTTCAACCAACGTTATTTAAAATTGGACGTCGGTGCAGTTGTCCAGAGACTTGGTATTTCAGTTGATCAATGGATAACTACACTCACCGGTTAAAACGACGCTATTTGAAATTGGACGTCGGTGCAGTTGTCCAGTGACTTGGTATTTCAGTTGATCAATGGATGACTACACTCACCGGTTAAACCGATGCAACGACGGTTAATCTGCCCAAGCTGTAACGGCTAGTTTTCAGAAGGGGCAGTTTACATTCACCGGTTAAACCGACGATGACTATTGGAGGGACGTCGGATTAACCGGCGCTACGCAGTTTTTCTGGCAGCTTTTTCTCCAACGGCTCTATTCGTGTGAGCTGCCCATATATACCCCTCCAATGGGTCATTCTACTACTCTTGACACAAGGCAACACCCAAACACACTTACTTTAGTCAAGAGCCACCTTGAGCTTCAACATTTCATACACTTGTTCATTCAATCATTCAAGAAGCAAGATTAAGGACTTGAGTAGAGAGAAGCTTGTGTGCATCCATTCTTGGTGATTGGTTCTTGCTCAAGTGAAGGCCTTAGCTTGTTACTCTTGGTGATTAGCATCACCTAGGCGATCTTGGTGATCGAGGTGATTCTCGCGGAGCTTGCCAAGGATTGTGGAAGCCCGGAGAAGAGATTTGTACGTGGCTTGATCTCCACCACACCGGGATGGTGAACGGAGACTCTTAGTGAGCACCCTCGTCTTGGTGACTTGGGAGGTGACAATACTCTTTGTGAGTGTCACAACGTGGATTAGGGGTGTGTGCCAACACATCGATACCACGGGAAAAATCCGGTTGTCCCTTGTCCACTTTACTTATTCTAGCATTATCTTTCATGCAATTCATTCATGTGCTTGATTTAGGGATCACTAGTTAGCTCTACCTTGCTAGGCTTTATCTCTTCTTATCTTATCTAGCTTGTGTAGGTTGTTTAGTTATCCGGTTGGTGAATTGGTGCCTTTCTAGTTTTTGCATAGGTTAAGGTTGCTTTATCTTGTTTTAGAAATTGAAAAAGGCCCAATTCACCCCCCCTCTTGGTCCATCGATCCTTTCAACCTTCCGATAACTGTTTCTTTTCAACCGTAGCTCCGTTAGCCGTGTTTCTTGCGCTCTTGTGACCGTAGCAACGAGCCCTATCCTTTTGTACGCTCTTTTAAGGTTTTCATTTTTTTTGGTGTATCTGTTCTTAGTCATTCTTGTTTGTTTGCTTGCTTGCTTGTATGCTTGGGCCCGATGCTTGTCTGACGTTAGAAGGAGCGCGATCCAAGAGCTTTGAAGATTTAGAGTTTCAAGAACAAGAGTTGAAGACTCTGAGCAGCTATTCTCTAAAAGAAAGGCAAGTGTTTTCTTAATCATTCTTTTGTCCTAATAATCACAATAAATATAGCTTTTTCTATATGCATGTATGTGTCCTAATTTTGATGGATCCTAATTAAGGATATGCCTAGTCTTTGTGATCATTCCTTGTCAACCTAGGTTTTACCTTTATGTTGGGTAGTTATTGCTTAGTTGCTATAACTGGTTCTGGTTTGGGAATAATATATAACCATGATGAAAACAATAACGATGTTACACCTGTTTTATCCATGTTCATGCTCTTTGTGTTGTTAATCACAAGACAATATGTTTTAATCGGAACATGGATAACCACCCAGGAAAACAGTGCAACCACAATACTACATGGCCCTGATCTTAACTAATTAATTAGAAACTTTAGCTTATGATAATCTTACCGAAAGGGCAAAAGGCGTTGCGTCATCGGGGTATAGCTCGATCCTCTTGAGGTTTTATGATATGTGGTCCTTGGCTAAGGCACTACCTCATTAGGGAGGGTTATGACCGCTTTGACTTGAATCCTTAGCGGATTGTCATAAGTTAGGAAATCTTTGTAAAGACCTCGTAGTGAATCCCTTGCCACTCAACTCGGAAGTGTTTAAGAGGCTAGCTACCTCAGGCAAATTGGGAGACACGAATTTTATGGGTAAAGTGTACAACCTCTGAAGAGTGAAAAATAATATATCAGCCGTTCTCATGGTTAAGAGCGGCTTGGACCCTCACATGATAATGGAACTTGAAGATGAATTAAATCGTGGATCATATTTATGGTTGTGGTTATATTTCTGCTATATCTCTTCTATTTCTTTTAATATGGGTTGGTATGAACTTATACCTTAGTAATCAGGTGCTAATAAAACTTGACCAACTAAAATTACTTATCGCAGTAAGCCAGTCAGCCTTTCCTTGCTTTTGGCCTTCATGTCATATAATTCCCAACACTTGCTGAGTACCAACCATAAGTGTATTCACGCTTGTTATAATTGCTGCTCAAAGGAGAAAGTGATGTGTAGTCTTTTGAAGACGATGCTGAGTTCTAGGCCTACACAACCCCTGGTCGATTGCCTGTGAAGTTTGGAGTCTTCGTTTTCAGGATAAGCTGTATAACTCTGATAATCTTTATAGTCTTTTAATTCTCTTTTCGTGATACTGTTGCTGATTATTCACTGATGAAATCACTATATGTATGGAACTTGATCCTGGCATACATATAGTTATGCATTCGGTTTTATCCTTAAAACCGGGTGTGACACGGGCCCCACAAATTAGCGAGCAAAGAGAGGAAGGAAGAGGTAAAGGAAGGAGGAAACAACCTCGCGTCAACACTTGAGTGGCGAACGAGTTCGGTTATGGGCCGAAACAGGTTCGGGTGGAGGCTGAAAATGGAAACATGCTGACAGTACTGGTTGAACATGAATAGGCTATTCGAGAATGTGAAATAGAAAAGAGAGAGAGAAAGATCAGGCTGGGTCATTGACGGATCAGTTCAGGACCTTGTAGCGGCAATTTTGGTTATCGGTACTGGCAGTTCGCTAGCTTCAACGAGCAATAAAACTCCGGGATAGAAAGAGAAAGGAAAGCGAGGGGTTTGCCTAGGGTTCCTCAAAGAGAAGCTTTTGATTTAGTTTTTGTCATCAAAACGCAACCGATGACGAGATTACGGCGGTGGCCGAACTCAACAGCACGGTTCTATGGTCTTGGGGTGAATTGGAAGAAAATGAATTAAGTCCGGCTTGACATGGAAAGAAAAATAATTCATTTTCCAGAACATATTTTTAAGCTAAAAATTAATCTAGAAAAGTCCAGATAAATCTTTTAAACCATGAAAAATATATTCAGAAGAATCCCAAAAATTCCGAGGAAAACTCTGGAGATAATTTGGGACACGAGGAATCCAAATAAATTATTTGAGACTCATGAATAAGATTTTAGAGCCTTCCAAAAAAATATGGACCTAGCTCTAGTATAAATGAGAATAATTGCCAGAAAAATTCTGAAAATTCTCGGGAAACCCTATTGATAGATGAACACATTCCAAAAGATACTCACATCCTAAAATTAAATATTTTAGGGTGTGACAAAAGCTGAGACTTTTAGTCTCGATTCCCTAGTACCGATTGAAGAACCGGGACCTATGCCGGTTTTCAACTGGTACTAAGGGCTTGTTTTCCAGTAGTGTTTGTACGGATAATGAGACGATTGGGACGATTCAGATCTTGTCATCGAAAATGTGTAAACAAGGATGCAGCAGCCAATGTTAAGGCCGAGGATGAAAACCAGGAAGCAGAAAGGCGCGAGGATGGTAGCCGTTCCGCGTACCTCAACCTAGACCAAAATGCCGAGGTAATTGGTTGTTTCTTTACTCTCAGCTCTCTAGATTATACATATCAGCAGACCTCAACATTATTCATATCTTTAAATTTCCTTATTGGCTCATGGCAGGAAGTAGCTCTGGATGTCCGTGAGACAACCTCAGAACCAAGCTGTAGGGGCAAGTGCGGACCAAACAAGATGCCAAAGGGCCGAACTCTTATCAATGAGCTCAATGAACTCAGAGAACCTATTGATATTGTAGATTTAATGGGCCATACAAGTCAACCTGTGGGTGATAGTGAAGAACTACATTCCTATCAAGTATCGGGTATGGAGTGTGAAGGATAAGACCTGGGCGGCCCCAGACTCGCTTAAGGAAGTATGTTGGGACAAGCTGAAAGAGAAGTACATTTTCCCTGAGGGCTCTGAGGAGGTAGCGAAGAAGCGGGCACAGTTTATCATGTCCAACTCATTCAGAGGTTGGAAAGGTGATTTGTTTAGAGGGCATGTGCAGAAAGGAACCAAGCTAGACCGGAAGTACTTCCCAAACCAGCAGCAGTATTGGGATGAATTCGTGAGTTTCAAGCTGTCCTAGCCTCAGTAAGCGCTTAGTGAGAAAAATAAGGTCAATTCCTCCTAAAATGATAATCCTCATAGGACTGGATCTCGTGGATACTTGAGGAAAAAACCGGAATGGGAGCAACAGCTGGAGCAGATAATCTAGAGTGGAGTTACGCTACAGACAGACGGTTGGGATCCTTGCTCTGTGAGATATCTTCTTGCGATGGGGCTTCTTACAACCCTGATGGTTCCCTAAGTTATCGTACTCCTTCAGCCGAGGACCTAGCACATAGAATTCAGTCGGCCCATGAGGAAATTGAACAAGGTATTTTTACTCCAGACAAGGAGAATGATGAGCTGACCTAGGCCTTGAGAACAAAAGAGCACCCAGGTTGTACACAAGGGGCCGGATTGGTTCCATGGGGTGTTTCTTTTCAAGCTAATAAAGACACATATACAAGCTAAGGAAAAGAGCCGAACGAGAGTCACAGTGGCATGACCTCCTTCAAGTTATGTGTGAGTAAGTAAGTCAACATAGCGACAGGTTATGAGCAGAATTCAAGGAGAAATTAAGTAGAATTCCGGTTGCACCAGATCAACCTGTCCCTACATTCACGAGTTCGATGGGGATTCATAGTAGCTGTGGAAGCACTGTGCGACCTGAAGAAGAACAAGTTGGCACTTTTCCTGTGGATGAAATCATGAAACCAACACCTTGCAAGCTATATGTCCAGGATAAGATCTTTAAGAACAAGGTGGCAATAGATCAAGCTTGGCCTGGGAATGATGTCATAAAGAATGGTCGTCCATTACCTTTAGGCTATGCCAAGTTTACCATTGATACAATAGTTAAGAGGAGGTACCGTGTACGGTTGAGTTTGTGTTGATGCTCGTTACAGACCAGTTTCGACCGTCAAAATTATCACACCCGATTTTAAGGACAAAACCGAATGCATAACTATATGTATGCTAGGATCAAATTTCATATATATAGTAACTTCATGAGTGAAAAATTAGTAATAGTATCATGAAAAGACAACTAAAAGACTATAAAGATTATCAGAGTTATACAGGTTATCTTGAAAACGAAGACTCCAAACTTTGCCTAAAACTCAGCATCATCTTCTAGAGACTTCCCATCAACTTTCTTTTATGAGCAGCAATTATAACAAGCGTGAGTACACTTATGGTTGGTACTCAGTAAGTATTGGGAATTATATGACATGAAGGCCAAAAGTAAGGAAAGGCTGGCCGGCTTACTGCGATATGAAATTGTAGTTGGTCAAGTTTTATTAGCATCTGATTACTAAGGTATAAGTTCATACCAACCCACATTAAAAGAAACAGAATAGATATAATAAAAGCATAATGATAACCATAAACATGGTTCACGATTTAGTTTAATCTTCAAGTACTTCCAAGCCACTCTTAACCGTGAGCACGGCTGATATATCGGTTTTCACTCTGCAGAGGTTGTACACCTTACCCACAATTCGTGTCTCCCATGTTGCCCGAGGTCATGAGCCTCTTAAGTACTTTCAAGGTGAGTGGCTAGGGACTCACTACGAGACCTTATAAAGATTCTGTAACTTATGACAATCCGCTAAGGTTTCAAGTCAAAACGGTCATAACTCTCCCTAATGAGGAAGACGCCTTAACCAGGACCATATCATAACCTCAAGAGGACCGAGCTATACCCCTATGATGCAACCCCTCTTACCCTTTCGGTAAGATTGTCATAAGCTAGTGTTTCTAATTAATTAACAAAGACGAGAGCCATATAGTATTGTGGTTGCACTGTTTTCCTAGGTGGTTCTCCATATTCTGATTAAACAGATATGATATTGTGATTAACAACACAAAGAGCATGAACATGGATTAAATAGGTGTAGCATCATTATTTTTGTCATCATGGTTATAAATTATTCCCAAACCGGAACCAATTATAACAACTAAGCAGAAGCTACCCAACATAAAGGTAAAACCCAGGTTAGCAAGGAATGATCATAAAGACTAGGCATATCCTTAATTAGGATCCATCAAATTAAGACACATGCATGAATAATGAAAGTTGTATTTATTGTGATTATTAGGATAAAAGCATGATCAAAGAAACACTTGCCTTTCTTCCAAAGAATAGCTGCTCATAGTCTTCAAGTCTTCATCTTGAAACTCTCGATCTTCAAAGCTCTGGGATTGCGCTCCTTCTAACGTCAAATGAGCATCGGACACAAGCAAAATAACAAACAAAAAAATAAGAAGAACTAAGAACAACACACCAAACAAAAGGAAAGCTTAAAAGAGCATACTAAGGGATAGGGCTCGTTGCTACGATCACGAGAGCGCAAGAAACACAGAACATGGAGCTATGGTTGCAAAGAAATAGCTATCGGAAGATTTGTATTATAAAAGAAAACAAAAGAGCTATAAGTTTCATTTATTTTAGTTAGAAAACAAATGTAAAGGATATTTGAAAGTTTCAAATATCCAAAATTACAATTAACTCATATTTATAATTATCTATCCATAAATCATACTAATTAAACAATTAACATTAAAAGGAACATGTGAAAGCATCTAAATGCATAACTTTATGATTCGAGTTGAACTAAACAAACTAAATTACAAACACATTTGAGTTGATACTAATCAAGTTACATTAATTATGAAAACCGGAGAATAGATCTAATTGGATTTTAATTAGAAAAACTAGATGAGAGGATATTAATGAAACTAAAATCTATATTTAATTTTAAAATATGGACTATAATACAACAACACTACTAAAAGATAGCTTACACTAAAACAAGACTAATGCAACAAGAACAGATCAAAACAGATCTAAAACGGAAAACAAGGCTGCAGGGATCTAGTCGCGATTAACTATAGACCGTGAGGGCTAGCTGCTGATTTTCGCAAGACACAAAAAACAAAGCTCGCAAATTCAGCAAAGGTTAGAGTTAGATCTAAAAAATCACAGATGGGGCTAGACTGAAAAGATCCAATTGATCTTGGTTGTTTTCTGCAAAGTTTGCAAGACACAAAAAAACACAAGATAATTACATATTTTGCCACGCGCTAAAGAAGCTTCGCAGCACAGCCATGGTGGCCGACGAGTGCTGTAGCAGAAATTCCATTCTTCTAGGGCACGGGAGAGTGCGGGGAGCGGAGGAAAAGAGAGAGGAGGTCGAGGGGGTTCCGTTTTATACCTTACTTGTAGCAGATATGCGTCGTGGTGGCCGGATTTCGCCGGAGAAGATGCGGCGGCGGTCTGCTTCGTGGAAATAGACGTGCAAGCCTGGGTGGCAGCGTGCAAAGCAGGGCTGCGCAGGCCGGATGGGCAGTGAAGGGGGAAGCTTTGGGCACATAGGCTCCTGGTACAAGCAACGTGCGCTCAGGAGGGAGGAGGCGTGGGACTACCGGTAGCAGGGGGCGAGGGGCTCCTCGGCACGCACGAGCATAGGGGGGCTTTGGGACGAGGGGTGCAGGGCTGAAGTCGAGCATCCTACTCCGTTGGCTTCACGGGGCGGCAGCGTAGGACCGCTTAGGAAGGTGGAGCGCTAGGCGAACCGTGAGGCATAGGGGCGAACGATAGTGTAGCCAGGAGCAAAGCGAAGGGGCACGCGTCGGGATTAGGGTTTTTGCAGAGCAGGACTCTTGGCTTGGTGTGCTGTGCATGCACAGAACGGCGGCGTGCCGAGCTGGAAGCCTAGGACTCAGCACTGAGTTCAGGTTGGCCCACGGTAGAAGAAAAGATGGGGCTGACAAGCGGGTCCCACGAGTCAACGAGAAAAAGAGAGGGAGGGAGAGGGAAAGCACGGAGGAAACGACCTTGCAAACGACCTTGCGTCGAGACTTAGAGTGCCGAGACAGTTCGGTTATGGGCTGAAATAGGTCCAGGTGGGGCCGAACATGAAAACGAGCTGATGGTGTTGGTCGAATGTGAACATTCTATTTGAGAGCATGAAAAAGAGAAAGGAGAGATCAGGCTGAGTCATTGGCGGTTACGAGTGCGGAGCATCATCGAAAAAGAACGCTGAAATTGAGCTATGTCTCTGTATTGAGCATGGTTTGATCGAGGAGAAAGGTTAGAGGACGGGAACTGCGACAGGGCATGTTAGGATGATGGAGAGGGCAATTGAAAAAGGATGGGCACAGAAGAAATGGCTCAGCTCGACTAGATGAGAAATTGAACTTCGGGAAGGAAGTCTAGTTTTTAATGACGGAACTCGAAAGACAACGCGATCAAAGCCGTGGCCGAGCTCAACAACATGGTTCTACGGCTTAGGATTTAGCTCGAGATGAAAACAGAAAGAATTCATTTTCCAAAAGATATTTTCATGCTTAAAATAAATCGAGAAAAGTCCAGATAAATCTTTTAAACCAAAAAAATATATCCAGAAGAATCCCAAAAATTCCAAGGAGAACTCGGGAGATAATTTGGAACACGAGGAATCCAAATAAAATACTTGGAGTTTGAGAAAAAGATTTTAGAACTTTCCAATAAATGGATTTAGCTCTACGAAAAAAGAGAATAATTGCCAGAAAAATCTCGAAAGTTCTCGAAAAACTCTAAAGATGGATGAACACATTCTAAAAGACATTCACATCCTAAAACTAAATATTTTAGGGTGTGACAAAAATCCTGAATAAAGTGGAATAATAATAAAGACCAACATTAGTATAGGGTCTTTAGCTAACAAATTCCACAAGTGCTAGTCTAAGTATGTGTGCAGATGTATTTAAGCTAAAAATACATGAAAAGAGCAAGCAAGATCCAAGGTGCAAATGCATCGACCAATCAGAACACACCGTTCAGCCTTATATGGATCAAAGGGCCCACCAGAGCATGCAACTGACGTAGGACAGCGCCAATGCACGCACACCTGCATGTGGGACCAACTTACCAGCCACTTAGCCAAGAGGTAGATTGGTTGGTGGCTTGGCCAGGTCGGCCAAACCAGGCTTGGAGCCACCGATTTACCCCTTTCATGTGGCAACTCCTCATTGCTCCTCAAGGTCGGTTCAAGGTGGCTTTTGCTGTTTTCCCAATTGTAGCACCCTGGGCAAAGCTATAAACATGAGGGGAGGGGCTCCAAATGAAGACACACAACTCACACTCCTCTCTTGTGCTCTCACTTTCATAGCTGAGCTTTAGGCTAATTCTAGAGGCTTAGTGCTACCTAGATAGTGCTTAGAAAATAGGGAGAGAGTGAGGCGAAGTTGGGGAAGTACCGGGTTTGTCGGCAGTTGTAACACCCTAATGTAAATTTTCTAATTTTTAATGAATTTATTTTGGCTTAAATAAAATTTCTAAGGTTTTCTTTGACTTATCTTGCATTTAAATTAATTTTATACCACAAGTAATTAAAATTTATTTTAGGGTCAACATGTTTGTGCATTCATGCTGGTGCATCTCTTTTGTTTGTTTGAATGGTTAAGTTTGAATTCGAATCTCATTTGAATTCAAATAGAATTGAGTTAGTTTGAAAAAGAGAAGAAAAGGAGAGAGAGAAAAGAGAAGTCAGCCAGCAGCCCACCTGCGGCCCCTTTCTTTTCCTTTCCCCTGCGGCCGATTCCCCAGTTCGTCCCCATCGGCCGCGCCTTGCTTCCATCGGCCGCTCCCCTGAACCGAACCCTCTCTTTCCTCGCGCACTGCTTCTGCTTCGCCGATCCAGCTTGTCCACATCGGCCGCTTTCCATCGGCCGCTCCACATCGGCCGCCCCGCATCGGCTGCCCCCGCCTCCGCCTCCCATCGGTCGCTCCCCGCTTTCCATCGGCAGCCCATCTCCCATTCCCCTCTCTTTCTTTCTCCCGCTGACGCCCCGGGCCCGCAAGTCAGCACCTCCTTCCCCATTTCCTTTCTTCTTCCCTGAGCACCGGCCGCCCGAGATCTCCGGTGAGGCTCTCGCGCCGGGCCCGCACGTCAAGGGTGCCCCGCCGCCCTACAAAAGGGTTTTCCCCGCCCCTGGAACCCTAACCCTAAGACCTGCAGCCGCCACCGAGCTCCAACGCCGTCACCGCCTTGCTCCGCAACACCAAGCTCTCTGCCCCGCCGTGGTCCGGTCGCCCGCTGCATCTCCGTCCTTGCCAAGCCCCGCATCAACTCCACCTCGGTGCCACGAAGCCTCCCGAGGCCTTCAACCGTGACCCCGGCCCGTGCGACGGCCAGAATCGCACGAAGGACCGCTGCCGGTGAGAAGCTCCGCCGCCTCAATTCTCTACCACCGGTGTTTCCCCGATCGTCAAAACCCCCGTAGCACCTCCGCAGGAACACCACAAGCCGATCCGAGGGGATCAGAAGCTTGGAGCAGGCCTGCACCGACCTCCCCCACGAGCGCCACCCGTCCCCGCTGCTCGAACCTCGCCGCCAATCACCCTGCGCTATCACTCCGGCCGATTCAAGCCCTTGGTGAGCATCAGCATGTCCCCCTGGTCCTTTGTGCTAGATGTGGTAGACCATTAGCTCTCTCTTAGACCGGAACCCCGCATGCCGGCGATGCGCCGCCGCGCAGACCCGCCCCCGTCGTCGTGCGCGTCGCCTGAGTCCTTACCGAGCCCCGCCTTAGCCCTAGGTGGTTTACTCGTGTCGCGTAGTTTGTCCTAGACCCAAGCCCCGCCCGATTTCGCCTCCGAAGCACCGTTTACAGTGAAGACCGGCGAAACCCGAGCCACGCCGCCGCAGAAACGGGATTCCGGCGACCTCCCCGCCGTCGGCCGCGTTCTTGTCAGATCGGACCGTCCGGACCCTCACCGTGCAGATCGGACCATCCGAACTGGAATGCGTCCTAGTTGTCAGATCTAGATCCAACCACCCAGCTTAGAAGATACCCCTTCGGCCTGGTGTTTTCTTTAAAGAGTCCCTGAGTTTTCTTGGAATCAACCCGCAATCCACCCCGGTTCAAAAGAAATTCCAGCTAAGTCCTGTTTTTAGCACCGGAGCCCCCTGAGCTTTCTAGATTTTGGGTCCGCCATCCAGCCCCTGTGTTTTCACGGGTTAGACCCTAGATCTACCCTTTAATTAGGTTTAAGTCCCTAGTTTTTGCGCAGAACCCCTTAGAACCTCCTGTTTTCTTACAGAAAAGCCCCTGGACACTGTTTTAGCCCTAGATTTCCCGTCTTAGCTCCGTTTTAGATGGTTTTCACGCTCACACGATCGTTGCAATGCGTAGAATAGTTTTCGCTTAGTTCTGTGTGCTGTTTTACTGTATTGTTGTACTATTTCTTATCTTTTGCCATTGTTTGTATGTATGTGCATGTGTAGACCATGTGTTGACGTTACGATCGTGAGTAGACGTTGAGCCATCGGAGGAGTACCAAGAGCCACCTTCTTCAGACGCCTTTGAGCAGCAGCAGGAGAACTTTGAGGAAGGCAAGTATAGCATGAACATCCTATCACTTTTAAATACAATTTCATATTGCATTTTAATACTATATGCCTATAAGGATTTCCTAGCCACTGTTATCCTTTATATTATACCTTGGGTTGCATTTTGGTTAGTTGTGCTAGGTGCTGCGCTCTCACATATAATGGTCCTTCTTAATTAAATTTGATTAATGGTATGCAACTTGATTCTGAGGGTGGCCCTCTGTGCTGTGTGCTTGAGCGGCTCACGTCTCGTTAAAAGATGTTTTTATAGAAACTTGGTTTAGCGGGCCAGCACGGTGCTTAGTGGTTGGTTGGCCACTCTCCATAAGGACCGGTTCATAGAGCAACAACCTGGGACAACCGCGCAACCACAAGACTGGAATGGGACGGTCTTGGCTTACTAATTAGGTTATTTTGGTTTGGGAGTAACTTACCTGCGGGGCAAGAGGGGTGGTAAGCTTCTATGGCCCTCGCGCTACGAGGCTTGGTCTGTGCTGTGTGTCTTGTACCCCCTCGAGGCTTGCTCCATAGTCGCTAATCCAGAATTCTTAGCGGTTACACCTTACCAACGTGTTCTTTGTAACGGCCTCGTAGTGTGCTTACTAGTCATCTCACCTAAGGAAGTGTGATGAACAACTAGCGTAGCTCACGACTTGTGGGTAAAGATGTGCAACCTTTCGAGAGTGTAAAACTGGTATACTAGCCGTGCTCATGGTCATGAGCGGCCCAGATCCTCCGTCTGATTAGTGGGGTGTTTACCTCGGTGGTTTGGCTTGGTTTTCAGTAGTCTCTTAGTTAATTTTGATTAATTATTATGTAACTTGGGTTATGGTAATTCATCCACTTGTAGTAAATAGTTTTAATAAAACTTGCCAAGATTAAAAGCTAATGCAGTTGAGTCAGCTAACCTTAGAGCCTCATAATTCTTGTTATACTTGTTGAGTACAAGTTGTGTACTCACACTTGCCTTCTCTACTCTTCTGTTCTCTTTGGGATATCTCCGACTGCTGCTCGGTACCGAGCGACGTGGAGAACTACATCAGCGGACTCGACGACTTCTAGGCGTTGTCTCCCAGCCGACGTCCCTGTGGCGCCCTATTCTTCATGTATTTATTTTACGCTTCCGCATTCCTTGAACTGATCCTTCATTCAGTTGTAATCAAGATATTCATTTATAATTTATACGCTTTTATTTCGAGATACGTGTTGTGATATCTTGATGATTCTATTGTATATATGCGTGACTTGATCCTGGAGCATATATGATTGCTCGATTTATGTTCTTATAAATCGGGTGTGACAGCAGTCTTCTCCAGCTTATACCTCAACGGATGCTTATCAATCAAAGTAAGTGTTCGTGACTTCTTTTGTGCTCTAGTCTCTCAGTTAAGTAATAGTCCTAGTTCCTTAGTTGTTTATGCGATCAATATTTCACTAGTTTAATAGATGCTCTAGTCTAAAGCTAAGGCTAGAGTTAGTAAAAAACAATGTAGATGTGGTGTCTAGACTAGACTTACCTATTGGTTGTGGTATAGCTCGTGGTTCGATGAGGTAGGTAGCAGGTGGTGATAGTCCTGTCTATTCGGCGTAACCCTCCCCGTTCGGGTATATCCCAGTGCCATATTACTGGAACAAACCAGGTTTTATCTAGAAGACGCTAGTAGCCTGATGTAAATAATTAGGACAGTTCTATCTTATCTTTGATTCTTAGCCTTAGGAATCCTATCTACCCGTTTCCTCTCGCTACTGGTGTCCTTGGATGAACCTGAACCTTAGAGAATATACACACATTCCTCAATGGATACGATACCCTGAAATACTCTTGGGTGAAAGCTACAATGGTATCTGTATGCTTGCAGATTTATTTGTGATCGTTAAAATACCCAACAAGCTTTCTGGCACCGTTGCCGGGGAACGGTAGCTATATTCTCTTCGGATCTAGTTCACCCTCGTATCTTTTTCTTTTCTTTGATTCTATCTCTACCCCCACTATCCATGGAGGAGCCATCCATTCAACAGCTCTCTGCACCTAAACTCAAGTTTTGTGAGCCAACACCCTCTTCTGATCCAATTCTTTCTTCTAGCTACAAACTCAGCTCTGGCTATATAGTCCTAGTTCAGGGTCATTCCTTTTTAGGATGGGATGATAAAAATCCTACCATCACCTGCCCGAATTCGGGCAAGTGTGTTCATGCTTGAAAATTTCAGGCATGACTCACAAAACTCTCAAGTGGAAGTTGTTTCCCTTCTTTTTAATAGAGTCGGCGAAGGAATGGTACACGCGCGTCATGAGAAGCACGCATGGAGATTGGAAAGAACTTCGAGACTAGTTATGTCTCACATTCCACTCTCTCATGTCTATACCTTGGAGCGGAAATTTTGACTTTCTGCCAGAGTGAGAAGGAATCTATCGGTGCAGCTTGGGCCCGATTGTCCTTATTAGCAAAATCTGATGCTGACTTGTCTTTACCTGATTACTTGTTGCTTCAACATCTCTACACGGGTCTTAGCAAGGAGAATGCACACTATCTCATCGTCACTACTGGAGGTTTGTTCACACAGAAGGCTCTAGCCAAAGGAAGGGAAATCGTCAACAAAATCATGGAGAATACCTCCTTTGTCTGCAAGTGTGAGCCTCCTCGGGTAGAATCCAAGGTATATCATGAGAAAATCCTAGCAGCCGAATCCGAATCCATAGATACCCAATCCTTAGATTTGACTCCTAAATTCTCTCCTGATCCTGAACCTGAAACTCCAAAGGAAGAGGAACCTCTACCTTTGGAATTTCTCCATAGTTTCAAGGAAGATCTTTTTGAAGACTTCGGAAACATCTCGAACTATTTATGTCAAAAGTGACCACTAGTTCCTGTCACTCCTTTTTGAAGCTTATGAGAAGGAATTCCTTCAAGAAACCATCAAAGAGTTGACCACCTTAATGAGTGTTGAATCGTTAAGAGAAGGAGAGTCATCTTCTAAGCCACACCTAATCAGCCCTCCTTCTTCTCTCATTTGGTGCCGCATAAGGAACCAAAATGTGGAAGCTCTTTATAACCCCACCATCTGAGCTAATATCATGTCAGATAATTTTGCGCTAGCCTTCCTAGGCAGCGCTGCTCTAACCCCAACGGGCAGAACTCTCAGGGGACCTTCAGGCTCTCTTGTGAGAAGTTACGGGGTGATCAAAAATGTGTCTGTATGGCACAAGGATGTTAAGGCAAGTCTAGATTTCCACGTTTTCAAAGTTCCCAACTTCGATAGCTTATCAGTCATCCCGTTGATCTCAAGGGCATCAGTCCTACTCTTTGCACTCATCGCATTCCTATCGATCCTACCATGGCACCTTTTAGGGAACCCCAAAGAAGATTTAACAATGGAATACGAGAGGTTGTGAAGAAAGAGGTCCTGATGCTCCTACATGCTAGGATCATTTATCCCATCCCATACAGCGAGTGGGTAAGTCTGGTTCAGGTAGTGCCCAAGAAAGAAGGTATGACGGTCGTGGAAAATAACAAGAACGAGCTAATTCCACAGCGAACCGTCGCGGGATGGAGAATGCGCATTGACTACAGAAAGCTCAACAAGGCCACGAAGAAGGATGACTTCCCGCTACCCTTCATGGACGAGATGCTGGAAAGGTTAGCGAAACACTCCTTTTGTTTCCTTGATGGCTATTCTGGTTACCATCAGATTCCCATCCATCCCGATGACCAAAGCAAGACCATCTTCACGTGCCCCTATGGAACCTATGCCTATCAAAGGATGTAATTTAGGTTGTGTAATTGAAAGGATCACAAAGATCCGGGTCTTCCACTAATCCTTTACCTCACTCAATCAACCACAAAGGAGGACTGAGTCACTTACTATGAAATCCACAAAGGATAGGGTAATACAAACTTCCCGGGGTGCACACACACGAGAGGACGCTCCACCGGCGACACCAAACCGTCTAGAAGCAAGCTTCAAGAGTAAGAAACGTGAATCGAAGGATGAGGATGCTTCAAGTGCTCTTGAGATGAACTTGGCTGCCCTTTCACTTAAAATTGTTGAGTCTCACACCTTAATCTTGCTCTCACTCAGGCCCTAGCTCAAGTCAACTAAAGGATTAGCTCAATGAGGGATTGGGGAGGAGCAGTAAATGCTCTTGGAGGTGTGTGTCTTGGGTTAGGTCAGCAACAAGTGAAGGGAGCTGAGGGGGTATAAATACCCAAGCCCCAAAAACTAGCTGTTAGTGCACTGGTTAAGTGATTGTTAGAACTTCCAATACAGGGTCGGAACTTCCAAACATTTAAAAACAGCTGGCCGAGGACCCCTTGTCGGAAGAATCCATCTTCTTCCGACAAGTGTCGGAACTTCCGACACACACTGAAACAGTCAGAAACTAGGTGCACAAGTGTGTGATTTTGTGTCTCTCCTTGATGATTAGCATCTCAAATAAGCACTTTGACACCTTTATACTATCCATTCGCATCCCTCTTAATAGTACGGTGTTTCCTAAACTCAAATTCAAAATATAAAATAAGTAAAGATCTTCTTTTAAGTCCAACACCATCCTTTAAGCAAATTTGGCGTCTTTTTCATTTTATTGAATTTTAACCTATCCATAACTCGATAAACTCATTAGCTCCTTAAATTTGTATGTCATCAACACCAGAACCCACTTAGGGGGCCAAATGAACTTTCAATCTCTCCCTTCTGGTGATAGATGACAACACAATTAAGCCTCACAATAAATTCAATAAATATTTTGAATTCAATCATATGGTTGAACTCCCCCTTAATATGTGCATTCATCAAGATAAATTCAAAAATATCCTCAAATGCTATTTGCACATATTAAGAAATATTTCTTCTATATAATTGCATTAGTGGGGTGCAACGTGTGATAAATATCAACATGATGCACATGACAAGATATATCACAACAACAAAGTGGAAATGAACAAACACCAAGTCATGAGCAATAAGGTTCTAAGATCACACTAGCATAGAGAAACTCAATTAAGTCTTACAACATTAAAAATCTCATCCGACTCCTCACGCCCACCCAAGTCTTCTTCAATTTCATCCTCATCAACTTGAGGAGCACCAAACATCATGGAAGGTTCACCCATTTCTTCCCAATGTTTGTCGAAGGTTGGTGGAGGAGAAAAATCCATGGGAGTATGAAGAGGTGAGTGAGGCATGTCATACTTGGGCCATAATTTCCTTTTGTCTTGCCTCAATCTTGAGAAGCTGCTCATCCACATGCTTCTTATGGTCATGGATTTCTTGTGCATTGTGACGACCCACATTGAAGCATGCAAACAATCCTTGAGAAAGGAAATTTTGAAACCCTTTCTTCTTTGGGGCACGAGGAGGAGGACCACGGGAGCTCGAAGGACCTTGAGAGCTAGATGGACCATGCGAACCTGAAGGACCATGAGAGCTTGAAGGACCATGGGAGGGTCCTTGAGTGGAGCTATGAGGTGCATGTGCTCCAAGCTTGAGAAGGCACTCAAGTTGACCTTTCTTCGGCTTGTACACTTGATGGCCCTTGTCGGTCAAGATATTGATGCTGGTCACTTCTTTAATCATGGCAAAGATGTATGGTGCATAATGACAGCCTTTCTTTGGTGAGATAGTGCAAATGATGATTTCCTCCCAGATGAAGTCAAAGACACTGAACTCATTCTTGTTAGGAGCCATTCTTGCAAGCAGGTTCTTGGACATGTTTGAGATATTATCCGAATCACCACTTTTGGGACACAGAGTGTAGCAGAAGAGTTGGTTGAGCAGCTTGTAATAAGGCATCAAACCATGTATTGTCCTAAATTTAATATCACCATATGCATTGTCATCCATGAAGTGAAGTTCTCCATCATCAAGCACATAGAGAGTAGAGTAGAATTTAGCAATGACCTCCTCATTCCAATCACGGTTGAAGGACATGATTGATGTGAGATTCATCCTTCTACAAGCATCTTGGACTTCCCTCACCACCGGCAAATCAATTTCAAATAGATACTCTCAGTTGATGGATTTTATCTCGGTGGTGGGATGAGACTTGCAAAGAATCACTGATGCATACCTCATCCAAAATAGAACATCTCCTTGCTGCTCTTTGCTATGTTCAGATGGATCATCATATCTCAATTATAGGTATCATGCTTGCCCTTTTTATAATACACTATGCGAGTCCCATCGAACTGTGAAGCTGTTAGCCTAATTGGGGGCTGCATCCGAAGGATGATCCTCTCAAGATACTCTATAGACTCTCCAGCATCTGACATGTGAGTGCTTGGAGCTGAAGTGTGCTTCATGCGTGGATGAGCATGATGAGCTGAAGTACCTTGTGGATTAGGTCTTCCACGACCACGAGAGTGCAAAGGAGCATTGGCTACTGCCTTTCTCTTGCCAGTATGATGAGCCACAGGTGAATCTTCTTGAGCTGCTTCGGAATCAGAAGCAGAAGATTCTATCTCTAGTGAAGAAGCCCTCTGCTTCACTATCCTTTCACGAGCCACCTGAGTATGTAAGATGAAAATTAGGAAAGACTCGATAGATGTGATCAGACTCAATCAAATGGGACAGTTAAGGCACCTGTCGGAACTTCCAACGTGGGGGCAGAACTTCTAACCCGTGATCGGAACTTCCGACACGGCCCGAGCAGACCCAAAAGATCATGAATCAAGAGATTTTACCCACCAAATTTGATAAGATTCTAGGCATATGATCAATGACGTACCAGGAAAGCTATCCCTAAGAAAGAAATATCTAACTCCTTCTACATTGAGAGATCGGGCGATGGGGATTTTGAATGAAACACCTTGAAGATTTCCCGCACGAATCGAAAGAGAGGTGATGGGGATCGGATGTTCCGAAGAGTGGAGAATCCAAAGAACTCCAAAGCAATAAAATCCCACAGTTGAATCTTGATTTCCCCGCAAGATTTTGAGAGGGGAGACGTGTTGGCGTCGGTGGTGTTTGAGAGTGAGTTAGGGTTTGAAGGGGGGCTGTCCAACAGGTATATATAGATTTAAGTGAACTGTTAGAAGTTCCGATGAGGGTCGGAAGTTCCGACGAAAAAGAACTCTTGAACCCGAGGACCCTCGGTCGGAAGAATGAAGAAAGTTCCGATCGAGATTGTCGAAAGTTCGATGGTGGATCGGAAGTTCCGATGAATATATGGTCTCCCAAGGACACTTTGTCGGAATAAACATGATACTTCCAAGGAGTGTTGGAAGTTCCGATGGGGGGTCGGAAGTTCCGACCTATACTTTGCAGCTCCAAAAAGATAGATTTTGAGAAGAATAAACTTGGAGTTATTTAAGAGATATGGCTTGTAGACATATGAGATAACTTGAAGCTTAGTGATTAGTCACAAACAACATTACATAATTATGATCACAAGAGTCAAACCTTGATCCAAAGATCAAAATCCAAATATTTCAAAATAACTCAACACAAGTAAATTTATTTTTCTTATCTACGCAACAATTAAGTATGTGCAACAAGTCAAGCCAAGTTACGAGAATTCAAGATATTTAGTTCACTCCTCACAGCACAAAACCTTTGCTCATCTAGAGGCTTAGTGAAGATATCGGCAAGTTGCCGTTTGGTGCTCACGTGACGTAAAGCAATATCTCCTTTAGCCTCATGATTCCTTAAGAAATGATGTCTTATATCTATGTGCTTTGTTCGGGAGTATTGTACAGGATTGTTTGCCAGCTTGATAGCGCTCTCATTGTCACATAAGAGCGGAATCTTGCTAAAAGAATACCCAAGTGAAATGAGAAAAATCATCAACAATGACAAGACCATATTTGTTACCGCCAATGCTAATGTGGGCAGTGGGTCCAAACAAATCCATGTGTAGAAGTTTCAATGGTCTTGATGTAGTCATGATGTTCTTGGCGGGGTGTGGAGCACTAGCTTGCTTTCCGGCTTGGCATGCGCTACACAACCTATCTTTCTCAAAGATAACATTTATTAGTCTTAGGATGTGCTCACCTTTTTGAAGTTTGGCCAAGTTCCTCATCCCGACATGGGCTAGTCGGCGATGCCAAAGCCAACCCAAATCAGATTTTGCCACTAAACAAGTCTTGGGCTCAACTATCTCCTTGGAGAAATCAACAAAATAGACTTTGCCCTTCAAGCAACCCGTAAAAGCAATAGAGGAATCCTCCCTTCTAAAGACGGTCACACCCTCATTAGTAAAGAGACAATTGTAGCCCATCTCACAAAGTTGCGAGACCAACAACAAGTTGTACCCCAAAGTTTCAACCAAATAAACATTTGAAATAGAGTTGTCATTTGAGAGTGCAATTTTACCCGAACCAATCACATCTCCTTTGCTATTGTCTCCAAAGAAAATAGTTTCTTTAGGTATATCATGAAGCTCTAGGGATGTGAACAAATCCTTCTCCCCAGTCATATGATTTGAGCATCCACTATCAAGCAACCATGCGATGCCACCCAAGAAGTAGGCCTACAAAACAAGTTAAGCTTTGAATTTAGGTACCCAAAAAGATTTGGGTCCTTGAGGGTTAGATGGATACACTTTTGGAACCCACACACTTCTAAGGATTGCCCTCTTAGTGTAAGCTCCAACATACTTGACCAGTATTTTACCATTGTGATCCATTATCACCATATAATCCGTAGTGTAGCTTGGTGATGGCAAATGCTTAGTAATCTTTACCTTGATGGGATCTTCAATTTTCTTCTTGGCTAGGGAGGGAATGGTAATCACACCATGTGCAATGTTCATCAAGTCCTCAAGATTTGATCCCTTGGTGAACATGACACATTCCTTACCTTTGACTATCTTCCAGTCGTTTACCTTGCCTCCCTTGTAGTGACCAAGCCCATCCTTCTTGTGGGAACGTCTCCCTTCCTTGTACGCAACCTTAGGCTCAGGCTTGGTATCACCTTCATATCCGTTTCTTACTAACTTGTTTAACCTCTCAAGTTGAGCATCTTTTGCTTTGATCAACTTTTCTAGCTTTGCCAAGTTAGTAATACAAGCTTGCACATCAATTTTATAACACCTTGAGCACCCTTCACTTATGGAGATATTGGAGTCAAGAGTTGCTTTCGAATTGGTTTTGGTGCTTTCCCAAAGGGCATTGTAGCTAACTTCAAGACCTTTGTACTTGGTCGTTAAGCATGAGAAGCTTTCTTAAAGTTCTCTATGAGTGGCCTTTAGGGAAGCTAGAGCTTCATTTATCAAAGTGGTCTCCTTTGACATCCTCTCTTTTGAATCATTAGCTAGAGATAAATCGATAGCTAATTTTTCAACTTTTACCTTTTCTTCGGCAAGAGCTTTCTCTAAAGCAAGGTTTCTCTCCTTCTCAAGGATGAGCAAGTCCTCTTGCCTATCGAGACACTCCTTCCTTTTCTCCAATTTCTCCACAAGCTTTTTAATTTCTTAAAAACCTTTCTTTCCAAAATCTTTTATCATGAATGCTTTATGTTGCTCTTCTTCATCACCAAAATCATTTTGTATACTACTAGATATGGTGGAAGGATGACAGGAGGAGGTGGACGATTCTTGTACCTTAGTCCCTCTTGCAATGAGACAAAGAGGTGCGCCATCTTCATCATCGGAGATGTTATTGAAGAGTTTCCTTGAAGACTTTGGTATGGTTAGAGTTGCCATACCTTCATGATCGGAGTCTTCATGACTAGACTCCCACTCTTGACCAACATGAGCATGACCTTGATATTTTTTCTTGTAGTCCTTACTCTTCTCCTTGTACCTCTTCTCTTCCTTTTCTTTGTTCTTCAATTGTGGGCAATCGGCAATGTAGTGACCCACTTCTTTGCACTCATAACATCTTCTTTGTGATGGCTTCTTCTTGTCATCACCACCTTTCTTGTAGTACTTCTTTTTCATGAACTTCTTGAAGTTTCTCAATACCAAGGCCATCTCTTCATCAGTGGATGCTTCATCACTTGATTTTTCCTTTCTTGACTTTAGAGCCTTGGGACTTGATTCAACCTTGTCACTTGAGCTAGCATTGAGTGCTACATTCTTGTTCACTTTGTGACTAAGTGATTTGGCCACATCCCTCTCAACCAACTCTTGATGAAGGATTTCACCAAGAAGTTGATTAGGTGTCTTGACCTTTAATTTGGGATCTCTTCTAATCATTGTTGCAAGAGTAGGGTTCCTTGGCGTGAAGGCTCTAAGCAACTTCTTTGTCACCTTGTGATCTTCCCATTCCGTGCTTCCAAGAGATCTAATGTCCGATACAAGGACCATTAGTCTATCATACATTTGCCTCATGGTTTCTTCATCATGCATGACAAAGTGCTCTAACTCTCCTTGCAGCAAATCCATCTTGCCTTCTCTAACTTCATCGGTTCCCTTATGAGCTTCTTTTAGTGTGTCCCAAATTTTCTTGGCTATTTCAACATTGCAGACTTTGTTAAATTTTTGGGCATAAAGGGAACTTATGATGACCCTCACGGCTTGCACATTGCAAAAATAGTCTTGAGCTTGTTCGGCCGTGGGTACACCGTTCGTAGGAGAAGTCACATCTACAACCACAACTTCCCAAATAGAGGGGTGAAGCCCGTAGAGATGCATTTTCATATCATAAGACCACTTGTGATAATCCATCCCATCAAAGAAAGAAGATTTTCCCAACTGAACCAATTAAAATTGAGAAGTAGGATATTGAGATGAAGCATAGTTATGAGAAACTTGATTTAACCCGAAGAAAGGATGATTCTCACTTTTTTCTTCTTGATTCACTTCATTATCAACTTCTCGACCTTCCTCTCAATTTTGGCCTTCATCTTTTCTTTTCTCCTTCTTCTTGCTTCCGATGTCTCACCCTCGTTTTCATCACTTGAACTTGAGTCAGCATCATGAATGGAGGGTGGACGGTTTGTTTGTCCGAAAGGATTTCCTGCACCATCTAATCCAGTACCGGCATCGACTTGAGCAGCGATGGTTGCGGCGGCGTCGGCACCAGCCCTAACTATAGACATCTTGATATCCCTTAGCGGCTAAACCTAAATCAAGAGATTAGACTCTGATACCAATTGAAAGAATCTTGGTGATGCCTAGAGGGGGTGAATAGGCGTACCTGAAAAACCTGAAAAATTGTCCGCAGCAATTAAATGTGTTGGAACTTCCGCCACTGGACCGGAACTTCTGAAAAAACTAAAGTTCTTATACAAAATTCAAAATTAAACTTGAAACTTCAGAACCTGACTAAATCAAAAGTTGTACAATGATACTAGGAGAATTCTGCAGGTGATCTTTGCAAGCACAACAACTCAAGTACGTATATCGACACAAAACAAACTCTAGGTCAATAAGAACTAAATAAATGCAATAAGCACAGGACACAAGAGATTTGTTTATGAAGTTCACTTCCACTAAGGAAGCTACATCTCCATTGAGGAGCTCACAAAGAGCCGGGACTTCCACTAACCCTTTACCTCACTCAATCAACCACAAAGGAGGATTGAGTCACTTACTATGAAATCCACAAAGGATAGGGTAATACAAACTTCACGGGGCGCACACACACGAGAGGACACTCCACGGGCGACATCAAACCGTCTAGAAGCAAGCTTCAAGAGTAACAAATGCGAATCGAAGGATGAGGATGCTTCAAGTGCTCTTGAGATGAACTTGGCTGCCCTTTCACTTAAAATGGTTGAGTCTCACACCTCAATCTTGCTCTCACTCAAGCCCTAGCTCAAATAACCTAAAGGATTAGCTCAATGAGGGATTGGGGAGGAGTAGTAAATGCTCTTGGAGGTGTTTGTCTCGGGATAGGTCAGCGGCAAGGGAAGGGGGGCTGAGGGGGAATAAATACCCAAGCCCCAAAAACTAGCCGTTGTGCACTGGTTAAGTGATTGTTGGAACTTTCGACACAGGGTCGGAACTTCTGACCATTTAAAAACAGCTGGCCGATTCTTCCGACAAGTGTTGGAATTTCTGACCCAGGGTTGGAACTTCCGACACACACTGAAACAGTCAGAAAACTAGGTGCACGAGTGTGTGATTTTGTGTCTCTCCTTGATGGTTAGCATCTCAAATAAGCACTTTGATACCTTCATGCTATCTATTCCCATCCCTCTTAATAGTATGGTGTTTTCTAAACTCAAATTCAAAATATAAAATGAGTAAAGATCTTTTTTAAGTCCAACACCATCCTTTAAGCAAATTTGGCATTTTTTCTTGCTCTTTTTTATTTCATTGAATTTTAACCTGTCCATAACTCGATAAACTTATTAGCTCCTTAATTTTTTGTGTCATCAACAACAAAACCCACTTAGGGGGCCAAATGCACTTTCAGAAATGCACCCGCATCATTCCAAAGGTGCATGATGTCCATCTTCTCGGATATGATCGAGGAAATCATGGAAGTCTTCATGGATGACTTCTCAATTTATGGTAAGACTTTCGATCATTTCCTTGAAAACTTGGACAAGGTCTTGCAACGATGCCAGGAAAAGGACTTGGTGCTAAACTGGGAAAAGTGCCCTTCATAGTCCGAGAAGGCATCGTTCTTGAACATATAGTGTCGGAAAGATGGATAGAGGTGGATAAGGCGAAGATTGAAGTCATTGAACAACTGCCCCCTCCCACCAATGTGAAAGGGATTCGAAGCTTTTTAGGCGACGAGGGGTTCTATCGGCATTTCATCGGTAACTTCTCTAGTATCGCTAGAACCCTTACAAGCCTTCTAGCTAAGGACTTTCGCTTCCACTTCGATGATGAGTGCCTAAAAGCCTTTAATACTCTCAAGAAGGCACTCGTCTCAGCTCCAATCATTCAACCCCCAGATTGGAAGCTACCCTTTGAGATCATGTGTGATGCTAGCGATTATGCGGTGGGAGCCATACTTGGGCAAACCAAGGATAAGAAGCATCATGTGATCGCATACGATAGCAAGACACTAAGAGGAGCTTAGCTCAACTATGCCACCACATAAAAAGAGCTCCTAGCAGTTGTCTTTGTGATAGATAAGGTTAGATCTTACTTAGTGGGAGCAAAGGTCATTGTCTATATAGACCATGCTGCTTTGAAATACCTCCTCACTAAGAAAGATGCTAAACCAAGACTTATAAGATGGATCCTTCTAGTACAAGAGTTCGACTTGGAAATCAATGATAAAAAGGGAGTAGAAAACTCGGTAGCAGATAAAGGTGACGGCATGCAGGAACTTCTGATAAATGACTTCCTTCGAGACGACATGCTGCTCAAGGTGATGTCTTCAAACCCCTAGCATGCAAATATTGTAAATTTTATGGTTTCAGGGTATGTACCACCAATACAGAACAAAAGGAAGCTGGCCTATGAAAGCAGACGCTATCTATGGGATGAGCCATATCTATATCGAGTATATGCAGATGGACTATTACGACGATGTGTTCCCATAGCAGAAAGGATCAAGATTATTGAGAAATGCCTTGCAGCACCATATGGAGGGAATTATGGCGTATTTCGCACGCAAGCGAAAATCTAGCAGGGTGGATTCTATTGGCCTACAATGTATGAAGACACCAAAGATTTCATTCGGAGGTGTCAGAACTGCAAGAAGCATGGGGGAATCTCAGCTCGCGACGCCATGCCACTGCATACAACCTTCAAGTGGAACTCTTTGATGTATGGGGCATTGATTACATGGGACCCTTTCCTAAGTCCCATAATTGCGAGTATATCTTGGTCGCCGTGGATTACGTCTCCAAATGGGTAGAAGTTATGCCATGAGGGCTGCTGATGCCAAACATGCCCACAAAATGTTCCAAGAGGTGATCTTTCCAAGGTTTGGAACACCAAGCATGGTAATTAGTGATGGAGGGTTTCACTTCATTGATACAGCCTTCCGGAACTTCCTCAAGGAACTAGGAACCATGCACAACATTGCAACCCCTTACCATCCTCAGACGAAAGGCCAAGCAGAAACATCAAACAAGCAAATCAAGAATATTCTGCAGAAGACCATTAATAAGATGGGCAAGGCATGGAGGCCGAAGCTTGCCGATGCTTTATGGGTATACCGTACAGCATACAAGACTCCCATCAGCATGTCACCCTATCAGCTCGTCTACGGGAAAACATGTCATCTACCCGTTGAGTTGGAGCATAGAGCACACTGGGCGATCCGGAAGGTGGAATATGGATCTCGACTAAGCCGAAGAACATAGAAAGATGCAGATTTCATAACTAGAGGAATGGAGGGACAAGGCCTATCATAGTGCCACATTATATAAAGAAAGAACTAAGCTATGGCATGACCGAAGGCTGAAGGCAACGGTCTTGAACCCAGGGGATAAGGTATTACTTTTCAATTCCAGGGTAAAGCTGTTTGGGCATGGGAAGCTAAGGAGCAAGTGGCTAGGACCATACCTTGTCGTCGACACATCAACCCATGGAGGCATGACAATCCAAGACGATGAAGATAACATCCATAAGGTAAATGGCCACCGTTTGAAACTCTTCCTAGAGCATAATAAAGCTATTAATGAAGATTTAGACGTGATCGAGCTAGTTGATCATGACCATATGCTTGATTAAGAACCTTATAGGCCAATGCCAACAGCAAGCCACATGTTTATACCTTCTATACCTCCATTTATGCTAACCAGAAAAGACTGAAGGCCAGATGGTGTGGCAGAACTGCCCGAATTAATCCAGCTCAAGAGCGTTAACCATCACCACAAGGGCAATCAAGGCTAACTCGCACTTCAAATGGAGTAACTCCACAGTATGTCGGGTAATATCCTAATGCAACCACTGGAATTTTGATCGAATCAAAGCATACATAAAGCCCGCATGAAGACGAGCCCAGAGTCTGCAACATTCCAAAATTTTACATCACAGAGTTCAACACTAAATTATTATTACAAACCGAGTTCAAATTCATAAGATAAAGTACTTTAGAGTTCAAGTGCAGTGGAAAATAAATGACAATCTGGCGACGATACACGATATCATGATGAAGCCCGTACATGATATCATTCAGCGTTATCATCATTGGCCGGGAACGCATCCCATTCCACCAACCAACTAGGAGGAAGAGTACACAGCCAAGTCAAACTAGAAACCATGTCCTCAGAGGTCTCACTTGAAAACAAGCCACAAGCAAGGCTGAGTATACTAATACTCAGCAAGTCTTACCCGACTAGTGGAATATACTTAACTGACTCCTAACATGCAAGGCTTTTGGCTTCAAGGGATTGTTTTGCCGAAAAGCATCTAAAAGTAAATCCTTACTTTCAAGTTTTTAGCTCCAAGTTCTAGTTTGATTAACCATTCTTGGTGAGAAACTATCCAATATCACACATGGTGGAAATAAAATAATTTAAGCATCCATCAGTATTAATCATCATCATTATTGTTCCACTTCTTACTCTATATGGTAAAAGGATCAAGCAATCTCAATGGCCGTGAGAAATGGACTATTCGAATCGAATTTCTTAACCTTGCAAGGCAAACCAAAACATATGTCACGTGGTTACTCCCAAAGTCACATGTGCAACTTTTTCTGCCAATTCCCGTTTTATGGAACAGGGCCACCCCCCTCGAGTACAAAGCCCACAGTCTATCGTGGTGACTCTGCACTCACCATAAGGCCTCATGAGACCGAAGTCAAGAGGGCAGGAATAAGTCCACGCCCCGGTTCAATCACGTACTTAGCTTACCGATTACCATATTCTCAGCATATGATTAATACGTCATATTCTCAGCATGTGATTAGCATATTACCGGTTTAGACGTTTCACCACTACTACTTGATGAGGACATCACTCATTTGGATGCACACAATACTTCTCTGCTGGACATTCAAGGTCCAATCACTAGAGCTCGTGCACGACAATTGAATTTAGAGGTGAGCTCGTTCCTAAGCACTTCAACTTATGATTTTGAGAATATATTTCTACCTAATGATTATATTGTGATTAGGACCAAGGAGAGGACCAGGAGATGCATGGAGAGGGGCTTGGAGGCGTGGAGGTACAGGGAGTGCAAGCCAAGTTGGAGACCCGATCCAAGTCGACTTCGAGTCCACCTCGGAGTCCAGGAGCAGTCTGCCTTAAATTGGGCGCCCAGGCCACATACGGAGTCAGATTTGGACGTTCTATATATGGTTGGAACCAGAATTTCATAAGGCTTCCAATGGCACCAGTCTCACCTCAAAGTTCCTTCTGAGTCGACGGGAGTTATCGAAACAAGTGGACATCCAGAATCTATCAGGGTGCTGCATCACCATCTTTTGGGCCGCTGGCCCGTGTATCGTGTTGGAGCCCATTAGGATTGCATCTAGTGGACTTGCACGCCCCTAACTCCTTTTTATTCAGTAGCCGTCGCCACTTTAGAGTTTGGATTTTGCTTAGATTCAATCTGTCATCGAACAGTGTCACCGTTCATTGGTTTGTGAGACTCCAACTTGTGAGTTTAATCATTCATCTGCAAATTGGTTGCATTCTTCCTTGTTCTTGCTTGTGTTCTTCGATTCGCAGGCAAGGATTAGCCTTCTTGGCGAGGTCGACCGAGCACCGCCAGTCGATAACCAGAGGAGATGTTGTGCTGCGATTGCGGGATTCGGATCGTGTTGTTCAGAAGCCGGATCGAATTGTTTAACAACTCCACCAAATCGAGAGCTATCAGAACCTTTCGGAAGATTGGGAACCCCAGTCTACATCATTACCACACATTCTGACCTTAGCCATTTTGCTACTCAGATGGGGCCTCAATCATTGCCATCAATTCGTAAAACAGACCTGCCCGTCGACCTTATGATTCCAACATAAATAAACAAACAACTCCCATATCTCGCGAATGACAGGCAATCACTCAATTTTTACCGAAACCCTATTAGCATGGCATTCTAGCGACCTACACATACTAGTGTTCAAAATATAGGTACTAGGATCATGCAACTACGGTTTCAATTAACTCCTATAAATGTAAATGCATAAGTACATAAAGTAAGAACGTTGCGTATATGGGAAAATAGGGTTCATGCTCCGGGGCTTGCCTTCCTAAGCAAACCTAGCCTTGAGCTCTTCCGACCTTTGGTTTGGGTCTTCAACGATTTTTGTTAGATTCACTTGAGCTTCGCGCTGGTCACTCTCAGACTCGGGCACTAGTTCGTACGATCCGTCAGCGAGAGCGGTAGTGTCTACATGAAATGCATATGCGTGAGTTGTGTTGATGGACAAGATTATTTAAGCATTTCACTGTAAAGTTGTAATCGGACAAAATTTAGGTTATAATTATGAAACAACTTTACTAACAGTACATGGGCAATCATTAATTGAGTAGTAAACAACTTTAACTAAACTCACTAAGCCTGTGGGTTTTTCTTATTCTACTAACTTGCAATACTTTTATATTTTAAAGAATAAACCCAGGGTAACAATGTGCTGAAGCTAAGTAAATTCTTCGGACATTGATATTTTTACACACAGCACCTTTCTTAGTGATATGTTTTCAGTAAAAATTTCAGCTCTTTTTATGCAGTAGATTTATCATGGAAAATAAAATAGAACCCTACTGCTAGGATATAGTCCTATTTATCTAGAAAAAACCAAACAAACATTGGTGCTCAAAATTCTACTAAGTGCTCATAAACTTGTGGTGAGTCTAATGTGAATTTTTGAGATTTTATTGTGCAAGTTACATAGCATAGAAAATTCAGCAAAATACATCTATACTAATCAAGATAGATTTTTATTGGCAAATATACTGGGCTTCTGCACCCCAAATGTTTTCTAGCATGTTCAAATACTCAATTATGTCCTCTGGTGAAAATTTCATGCTTTTCCAAGTTAAGTAACTATTTATTAGGACTTAATATTTTTATGCATGGACAAAATAAAAAGGGCATGATAAACAGCAGCAATGTGCCTTAAATTTTACACTAGTATTCTTGCAACAGTTAGAACCTACTTTAAAAGTTTCATATGCATATCTACAGTACATCATCATGAATAAGCACATCTAGCAATCTAGAGCTTGGATCAAGATTAAATCAAAAACTATATCTAGAGACCCTGGATTGTCTTAAAATTTTTACACCAGTTCTAACATCTACCAACTAGCCTACTTACCAAAAATAAAGTCTAGCATTAGCCTAGAACATAAGTTACATTCAAAAGCTCATAAATCTAATATTTAAGATAGTTTAAACACCATTCAAAATTTTAACGTTTGTCTGTAAGGAAACTTGTAGATGTAGTTGCAGGTATTCCAAAACAGTTGAGTTTTCATTTTTATGATTTTTCTACGATGTTATACAATGTTTACAAGTTCACTGGTTTTGAAAACAAACTTGAAACTAAAGCTTTACAGCTAGGTTCCTGGAATTAGCAGAAAAGACCCTAGAATTAACGAAATTAAAGCAATGTAGTCCTCAAGCCATGGCTCACGGTGGGTAGCTCGGCCGGCCAAATCCCGGCCGGTGGGGCCCCTCGCCGGCGACGAAGTCGGGCCGGGAGTAAACAGGGGCTCTCCACGCGTCGGTTTGCTGAAGGTGGCGAGGTCGGAGGAGGGCCGGAGATGGGGGCGCAGCGTGCTCCGAGGGCCGGCGGCGACGCTGTGCGGTGGCGGCGGGGTTCCGGCTAGGGAGGGCTACGGCGGTGGGGCTGGAGAGCTTCAGGAGGACGGGAGCATGGTGGTTCAGGGGTTAGCTGGGGTCGGGGCGGCTCGGAAAGTGGTGGTCGGCGTGGAGGTCCGGGAAGCCGGTAATGGTGGCCGGCGGTGGCTTGGGCGCGCGTTGCTGGGACCGGCTTGGCCTTTTATAGGAAGGGCGAGGGAAGGAGGAGTGGGGCGCGGTAGAGGGGACGCCGGGCAGGGCGGGCAGCGCGCCGGCAGGACGCGGCAGTGGCGTCGCCGGCAAGCCCGTGTCGCCGCGCGGGCGTCCGAGATGCTTCGCCGCGTGCCAGCGACGTCGTTGGTCGAGCGGGATTGTGGCGTGGGGGAAGGGGGTTCGCGCGCGCAGGGATTGGGGGCGCGCCCCTGCTGCCGCTGTCTTGCCGGCGAGAGCGACCGCGGACTGGCTTGTGTCACAACCTAAAGTTTTACCGTGTTAATATGTAATTAGTAGTATCATGAGCATCATCTAATTATAATGGAGCATCATTTATGCATAATTCGGAATGATTGTATTTAATTCCTTGCTTTGTTTGAGTGAAGGTTGTGAAGCAAGTTTAATTTTTGCTAAGTGGCTGTGCCCACAAAAATTTGATTCAAATACTAGATTTCAAATGACGAATTTAAAATATTTTTGTTCAATTTTGTGATGTTTAGCCCGAGCTATAAAATTCTTGGAAGCTTTGTAAACTGCTGTTTTGTTTGAATTTCTATGAGCAATCCTTAATAGTTTTTTGAGTTCTTGTTGTTGTTCCTGGTAGTTTGATCTTGCTCAATAAAATTTTGGCGATTTTTGGAGCCCGGAAAGTCCTAGTTTTTAAATTTTGATGTTGAACCACCGTTTTCCTTTTTTCCATCCACCTCGGGCCCACCTGTCAGCCGCAGCCCCAGCCATCAAGTCGCTCGCCGGCCGCTCGCCTTCCTTCTTCTCATTTCAAACGCCGTTCCCCTTTCCTCCGAAACCCTAGCCGTCTCCTCCATTGCCGCCGCCTCCTCCTTCCTCCCCTCCGCCGGCCGCCGCTATTCGCCGCCTCCGGTGAGCCTCCCTCCGAATCCCCGCGCGCACAGCACCACCTCGCCCTCCTCGTCCGAATTTAGCCCTCACTGGCCGTCTTCCTCCTCTGCAGTTCCCCTCGATGCTGGCCTCCGCCCGCCGCCGCCGGTCCTCACGGTGCCGCCACTCGCCGCACCGTTCTGCCCATTGGTGCCCTAGGTGAGCATCCCCGGCATGCCTAGATCCCCGTGCGCACGCCGCCCTTGTTTCGCTCGCATCCCTGACCGCGTTCCTCCGCCGGCCGCCGCGCCGTGGGCACGATCTAGCCGTACCCCTACCGCGAGTCACGGCCAACGGCCAGCCTTGACTCAGCCTGGGTCCGCCTGCCCTCCTGGACCCACCTGTCAGCGCCTATGAGCGCTGGATCCGGGTGTCCTTAGCGTTTCCCGCGAGTTTTTATGATTTTCTTAGAGCTTTCATCTCATAAAATCCATAGAAATTTGTGTAAGTCTCCAAAAATTATGAAACTAGTTTTGTTGGTTCCTATGTTGTAGATCTACATAGCAAAAATATTGTCTTGCATATTAATATTCTCTAAAGTTGTTTATGCTTTATCATTATAAAAGTAAGTCAATTGCTTAATGAATGATAGGATGCTCTAAAAATACCTAACTAAATCCTGTTGGAATCCTTATGAAATGTGGTATATAATTGTGCAGTTTGTTCTATTGAACCTCTACTGTTGGATAGGGTTTTAGTGTGTTTAATTGTTCTCTGCCTGCAAGCTTGTTTAATTCATAACTTTTGTTTGAAAACTGACAAAATAGCAAAACCAATTCTGTTATCCTTGTTTCCATGTCTACATCCTCTGGTATTTTTCAGAGTATTTGTGGGAGTGATTTGCATGTCTTTTAAGATTTAACTTGTTTAGAGTAGCTGAAACTTCTGATATGCACAAGTAATTCTACAAAAATATTTTTGCTGCAAATCCAACTCCCATGAGTTTATTATGATGTTCCCTGTATGCTAGAAATAAATCTTGATTTATGCTTGCTATATGAATTATTTTGAAAAATCCTCACTTTAGGTCCTTTTGTTTAAGAGCATAATAAGCGAGATCTTGTCACTAGCATTCGTGATGCTTGTCTTGCTTAAGTATACCATTCATTCCTCATTTCATATCATATCATTTTTCATATCATCGGTATCATGCTAATGCATGCTTCTCATTCATTTATTATAGTGACCGAAACGCCGGAGAACGAGCCCGTTGAGCCCGCCGAGACCGTCGAACCCGAGCCCGGAGTTGAGTTAATTGTCGAGCCGGAAGAAAATCAAGGCAAGTAGCTAACCATGTTACTTGACCCACTTAAATTGGTTTAATTTAGTTATCTCACTTGGGTATATGTGGTTATGCTATATGTTTATCTATTGCATCGTTGATCCTACTTTCGTGCATTTACCTCCTTGTTTTTATATGTCCATGTCCTTGCCACTTATAGTTAGTAACTAATTAATTGAATAAATGCTCAGTCATGCTTAGAGTTGGTCTATAACTTGTAAGGAAATTTTGGGAATATTATCACTATGCTCACTACACGACTTGGTTACCTTGATCGCGCTTGTCCGGTTTTGAGATGTTGGAAGGATCGGAACAGTCTAGTTGGAAAAGTGGTTTCGTGGTTTGGGCGGAATGTAGGGCCTAGAGAAAGGAGTCTCAGAGGCATAGTCCGCAAGAATCGGTTAAGGACCGTCCGTGGATGACCTCGGTTTTGAGCAACTACCACATATCCAATCATACTATGGATGAGCTGAATACCTTCTAAGTTTTAATCTTTGATGCACGGTCCATAGGGCTTTGTAGAGAGG
Organism: Panicum hallii; assembly: GCF_002211085.1. Classification (NCBI taxonomy): domain Eukaryota; kingdom Viridiplantae; phylum Streptophyta; class Magnoliopsida; order Poales; family Poaceae; genus Panicum; species Panicum hallii. The sequence goes on from NC_038044.1 coordinate 52,852,377, forward strand.
CTTAGGGGGTGTCCCAGTGTACCTAGATGACTCTCCGTGCAAGTTAGGCAGATTTTCAACGGTTGAGACTTGTTGAAAAAGGTTGATGCGAGTACCCCCTTACTAAACGTGATCGGTTGGGTGAGCCGCATGGTCCTTGTGTCGTGTGGGTAAAGTACACCCTTGCAAGATTAATTAATCAATTTGAATTGCCACGCTCTCGGTTATGAGCAAGCTCAATATCCAATGAATTCTTCGTAGAAGTATCGTCTATATTTGGTTTTGGCTTATGTCACCTCATGTAACTTTATTTGTTTAGTAGTTCAATCAACTAAATTGTGAGGTGGTTTGGGCAAGATAATTGAAATGCTAGAAAGCTAGGTGTTGGATTAGAGAACTCATACTTATGCAAACTTACTTAAGCCTAAAGCCTTACCTTGTGAGCCCTCATTTGCATACTCCTTGGTTATTAAATTGCGTAAGTCTTGCGAGTACCTTTGTACTCATGTTGCTTTCTAAACTAAGTTGCACGTGAGCTGGAAGTTATGTTTGGCCACTTCTACCCTGCTGATCCCGGTGCGGGTGAAGAGTAGGTCGTTGTGGCCTCGATGGTGTCTCAAGACTCCATTACTTTATCACATTTATCAAGTTATCCGCTGCGCAATCATTCTTTTGGGATATCATGTTAAACACTAAACTTTATGTTTCTATGTCCCTTTTAAATGCTAATTGTGAGCCTAAGGCTTGTATTTTGTTGTTGAACCTTAAATTTCAGATTTGACTCCTCCTATCTGAATTTGTAATGTTTAATTATCGAACCTTGAAATGCTTAAAATTGCTCTTGTGGCTCATCAGCAAAATATGTGATTGTAAACAGTATATATGTATGCATGATCTTGGGCACATGGTGGAGCACATACCGGGACTACCGGATTTGATATTATTTTTGGCGAATGATGTGTCGGTTGTTCATGACTTAGATATGGGGCACGCTCTTGGGTGAGCTTGTGTTAGCTCTCATCTTAATGATAATGACCGGCGGTTCATTTAAAATGGTGTCAAATTGGGCGGTTCTTACAGCTTGTTTAGAAGCGGCGGCAAGGAACCGCGTGGCGCGTGGCGTGCGTGCGCTGGACGAGCTCGCGGTGGGAGGAACGGGCCTAGCACAGGCAGGGGCATTGCATGCGGCCGGGGTGAGGGCAGGCGAGGGCAGCCAGCCACTAGCTTGGCTTGGCACGGGCAGCAGGAATCCCTGGTCACCTGGCCGGCAGCCATGCCTGCCGAGAGAAACAGGGGAGGGGAGGGAGGTAGGAGAGAGGGAAAGAAAAAGGCCGGTTTGAACCAATTTTTCTTTAAATTTTAGTTAAAATTTGAACAAATGACTTAAAAAAGTTGTTTCTCTTGAAAAGTACTACAACTTTTATTTTAACTGAATTTTCAGTTTATACAGAAAATAAATTTTAACAATAGGCGCGAGGCTGCACCATTCAAAATTTACTAGGATTTGAAAGTTTATCATTCCATGATTCCATGATTCAATTTTTTTCAGAAATTGGCTCTACCTTCAACTACACTTTTATAGATCATGATAAGTGAATGGTATGTACATATTTTGTTAGTCATATTTGGGGTTGGTTAAGAAAATTATAAAGGTACCCTACTTGCACACATGCACACGCACATCCATACATACATGCACAAATAGGCATTCGTATAAGAATTGCCTATCTCTAATTTTTCTTGGTCATTATGCATAATGCTATGTTCATGATTTCTTTGCTTAGTGATTTAAACACCTAGGTGTCACAGATGGGCCCAGCCTAGTTCGGCCGACCTGCATAGTTTGGCTGAACCAAGGCAGGCACCTCAGCCGCCCATCCTTGGCAGGCCAGGCGTCTATCTCGCATTAAACTCAAGCTCGGCCATCACGAGGAGTTTTGATCGAAAGAAGTAGGGCTTAGCCATCTCTTTAAAAACCATCCGAAAACCCTTCTTCTTCCTCATTTTTTCCATCTACTCCTGCACCTTCAAACGACCAAGCCCATCTCCACCATCTGCAACCCCTGGTTCGGCCAAACCAAAGGAGGGGCCGCTCAGCCCCCTGTTGATGCGAGTCTTCACCCAGAGGAGAATAGAGGGAGGAGGATCGGGGTCAAATGCTGCATAGACGACGCTCCAGGGAGGTTCTCGAGACTATCACAATCAAGCTCTTTCGAGATGAGAACACTCCGGTTCCAAGATTGAAGCCGGACGAGGAATATGTGGGATCGTTGTTAGACAAATATGGGGATATCATTAGCCACAACTACAGGAGACAAAAGATATCTCCAGATGATCCACCACCGCAGCCATGCCTCAAGATATGGGGAGTATGTCCACCAGCCAAGATGGAAGAAAAAGATAAAGAACCAGCTGATTCCTTGAAGATTTGGTCCAAGGAGGAGCTCACCTTCCTAATAAAGAACATATAGCTGGAAAACACGAAGTTGAGCTGAGCTCTAAAAGAGCAGAATTCGGTAATCACAAATTTATGTAAGGACTTCCGGTTATTCCATAGTGGAGTAAACAATAGTACGAACCGTCTGGCAAAGGCCGTAGGAGAAAGAGGTGACTCGGATGATGGTACATCCGAGGACCTTCCTTAGTTTAGTTTCACCGGGCGCTTAGTTTAGGTTTATTTCCTTTCATTTGCTTTGTTTCATCAGTTTTATTTTCATCATTGTAAGCACCCCAAGTTTGAATTGAATAAAACTTTGGCTCCCCAGTGTTAATGCCGGCAGAGCCCTTTTTGCTTTTACTCTTTTGTTTTGCTTTGATTGAATAAACAGGATTGAAAACAAGTGTAGGGGAGATTCCCATGACATTCTGATGCATACATGCTGAAATCATCCATGCATGACACGTGCACCACGGGGTGGACTCGTACGCTCAGACCGAGCAGGCACATGCCTAGTTCGGTCGAACCCCTAGTTCGGCCGACCCATGGCTGGGCCCACTCGGCCTCATCTCGCTCTAGCCCCTCGGTTTGCACGCTCTCACTCGTTTTCTCCCTGCCCCATGAGTTTTAAACATGAATCTAATGCTCAAATGAAATGGTTAAACTCAAACAAAGGTCGAAGTGCTTAACTTGATGATTCATGCATAAATTTTATTCTCTACCGAACCAGAACTTGTGAACCAAATTTTAGGGAACCTATGATGCTCAAGTTGTTGATCTATGTGATACAGTTTGATGTAAGCTCCTATACCTACTCTACTTGCTTGATTTGGGAATTTTATTTTCAAAAACAAAAATGCTCCATGGTCTGAAATCGCTCATGTCTATCCTACCAAAGCCATATGTTGATATACACTGATACAATACTCTATTCATATGTTTCTTGCTGTTACATTGAGCTTCATCAAATGCGATCCTAATGAGATACTCTTTATTACTCGCTTGATCAAGATCATGTACACGTGCCAACTTCAACACTTGAAGTTAGCCGCCACTCTCCACTAAATAAATGCTCCATTTTCCTCGTGATCACTCTCCAAGAACCCCTGCAAGACCAAGGAAATAAGAAAAGCATGCCAAGAAGCATGATATAAAAAAAGGGAAAGAGAGAGAAAGGTTAGCCATGTCCAAAAAAAAGGAGGGGAAAAGAGAAGGAGATCATACAAAAGGAGTCCAAGTCCACCACTCATCACACATGCACCTTCTTGATCAACTTGTATGATGTATTATCTATATGGATCCAATCTTTGATTTTGCAACAAATGTACAGCAAGTACGTGTCCACAAACTCCCTAGCGAGCCCCACTTCAACCACATACATAAGAGAGAGAGAGAGAAGGACAAAGCTTTGGCGAGATACATGCAAATCAACGACTTAGAGATATCTAAAAATGGTAAAACCATGGAATAATTTCATTTCAAAATCTTTTCCGAAATTCCCAATTCAGCAGCCGAACAAGGAAGGATGTCTGGATCAACACCGTTCCATCCTTCAACCACCTGCAACATCATGGTAGACACTTCAAAGTTCACAAGCAAAGGTAAGGTGTAGAATAACGTTTATGTAGGAATCTTGTCAAGGTAGCCATTCCGCCTTAGTTCTATGCCTTTACTCGAGGATGAGTAAGGACTAAGTGTGGGGGATTTTGTTGATGCTTGTTACAGACCAGTTTTGACCATCAAAATCCTACATAAAGTGGAATAATAATAAAGACCAACACTAGCATAGGGTGTTTAGCTAATGAATTCCACAAGTGCTTGTCTAAATGGATGAAAAGAGCAAGCAAGATCCAAGGTGAAAAAGCGTCGACCAATCAGAACACACCATTCAACCTCACATGGATCAAAGGGCCCACCAGAGCATGCAACCGATGTAGGACAACGCCAATGCATGCACACCTGCATGTCGGACCCACTTACCTGCCACTCAGCTAAGAGGTAGGTCAGTTGGTGGCTTGGCCAGGTTGGCCGAACCAGGCTTGGAGCCACCGACTTACCCTTGCACGTGGCAACTCCTCATTGCTCCTCAAGGTCGATTCAAGGTGGCTCCTGCTGTTTTTCCGGCCGTAGCACCCCTGGACAAAACTATATATATGAGGGGAGGGGCTCCAAATGAAGACACACAACTCACGTTCCTCTCTTGTGCACTCACTTTCATAGCTGAGCTTTAGGCTGCGTTTGGTTCAGCTTTCTAAACCTGCTTCTACTTTCAGAAAGCAGAAGCTGAACCAAAGTGGTTCAGCTTTTCTGCAGCTGCTTTGAAAAAACTGCTTTTCTATAGTACAAATTTGAAAGCATATTGTACCCTACTTTTGCAGCTTTTCCGAATTTATTAAAATTACACACCTACTATTGGTCACATATATACCCATTCAATTTTTTTATATATAAGAAAATAAAGATTTTCATATATAGGAAAATAAAAATAAAAAAGAATAAAAAAGTTAACTCCAAATATTTTTTCATATATATATAAAAATAAAGATTTAAAGGAAAAAGAATTTGGTCATCATAAAGAAATATTATATACTGTCAATTTGCATAAAGACAATATATAACTTTTTCACAGTTGATAACTCACAGCAGTTTGAACCAAACGACTTTCAGCTTTTTCACAGCAGGCATCTCACAGCAGCTTTTTCACAGCAGACATGTGACAACAGCTTTTTCACGGCTCACAACTGAAGCAAACGCACCCTTAGGCTCATTCTAGAGGCTTAGTGCTGCCTAGGTAGTGCTTAGAAAATAGGAAGAGCGTGAGGGGAAGTCGGGGAAGTGCCGGGTTTGTTGGCACTCTTCTCCAACTTGTACCTCTACAGATGCTTATCAATCAAAGTAAGTGTTTGTGACTTATTTTGTGCTTTAGTCTCTTCGTTAAGCTTAACTAATAGTACTAGTTCCTTAGTTGTTTGCAGGATCAATAGTTCACTAGTTTAGTGGATGCTCTAGTCTAAAGCTAAGGCTACAATTAGTAAAAGATAGTGTAGATGTGGTGTCTAGACTAAACTTTACCTGTTGGTTGTGGTATATCCCATGGTTAGATGAGTTAGGTAGCAGGCGGCGACAGCCCTATCTATTCTGCGTAACTCTCCTTTTTCTGGTATATCCCAGTGTCGTATTACTGGAACAAGCAAAGTTTTATTCAGAAGATGCTAGTAGCCTGAAGTAAACATTTAGGACAATTCTATCTTATCTTTGATTCTTAGCCTTAGTAATCCTCTCTACCCATTTCCTCTAGCTAGTGTGGGGTCCTTGGACAAACCTGAACCTTAGAGAATATACACACATTCTTCAGTGGATATGATACCCTAGAATACTCTTAGGTGAAAGCTACAATGGTATCTGTATGCTTGCAGATTTATTTGTGATTGTTAAAATACCCAACAGTTGGATATACCAGGACAAGATGGTAAGAACTTACTTGGAGAGAACATGGGCTGCATTGTGGCGTGGCACAAGCGCTACATATCATTTGATTGAGAGTCTAGTTACCATGATGATGATGATGATGATGCAGATGGAAGAGAGGACCTGCATCCTCCTTCATTAGAGCCTGAAAGGGATCCAAGTCTGCTGCCTCAAAGGGACACAAGCCCGCTGCCTCAAAGGGACCAAAGTTCATCACCACCACCAAAGACTCGAAAGATTAATTCATCTAATAGAAATGGATCATCTCAGAAGAAAGCTTCCGAAGCACCTGCAAAGAAAAAATTGAGTGATAACATAGCACCGGTCCTCAAAGGAAAAGAAAAACCACAGGTCAACAAAGCTGCAGTAGAGCATTTTCTGAAGATGGCTTTGGTTCCACAGACAGGGAATCCGCGAGGTCCGCCGTCAGATTTTGAACGAACTGCCTCCAAATGGTCTGTGCAACAAGCAGGCAAAGCCAAATATCATGCTGATGTTGAATATAAGGCAAGGGCCCAATTTCAAGAAGAGAACAAATTAACAGAGGAAGATCTTAAAAAAAATTGAGGAAGGTCATAGCATTGCACCGCGGCCGTTGCTATGGCCATTTAGGTTGGGGTATGACCTTTGCATCTAGAACAAGTGCCAGCTTTACAAACGAGATTGCGGCAATTACATCAATGGTACAAAAGTCAGGATAGTGAGAGTTTTGGGGCAAGATACAAGCAGGAACATTTTCACAAGGGATAAGACATATTGTGGGTGAGATTCGAGTATCTTTATGAGTTCTACCAGCAGTTTGCCCTTGATGTACACATCCTTGCCTTGTGGTGTCTGTAAGTGTCATCAGTGAATCCCAACATTCGTTTTAATGGTTATGTTTAGCATGTCTAACTTTCTTCTTTTGTAGGATGGAGGTACAAAAATGCAAGGAAAGAGAAATTAATGACATAGGCTTCTTGGATCCTACTTCTATAAATGAAGCTACAGTTGGATTCAGGAGCACCGCTGATGCTGTGTGTGATGCCTTAGTTGATATGCAAGACAAGAAATGTATTCTTCTTTCCTACAACCATCAGTACGTGTATCCCAACTCCTATATATTTCCGTTTAACGATCATAAGAGTAATCTTCATATTGGACATCCTAAATGCAGTAACCATTATATTCTCATTGTGATGAACCTAGACAAGAGCAAGATCCGCATTTTGGATTCCAAAAGACTAAGTTGTGATTTAATCCAGCCTTGCATCGACATGTTAAACAAGTAAACAAAGATAATCAACCTTTCTCTATTATAACTTTGCTAGATACGCACACATCTAATTATATTCATTGTTCCTATTGACACATAGGGCTTTTGCGAAGTATCATAAAAAAAGCAAAGTATATAGACCGTTCTGGATGGATTTCATTGTACTGATGCCAAATATGTCCCGAGGCAGCCTTCGGGCAATGATCACCGCGGGTTCTATGTAATGTATTTTATGCACGTTTACATCGGAGATGATATGACTATCGGTAACCGAAAGGTTAGTAAAACTTGAGTATATGCAATGTGAAAATATGTTTAGTGTTTTAATACATTCTTTCTATTCTCATTCTTTGTTGCATCGTGCAGAGCATGGAACTTTAGAGTAGCTACTAAGTGATATCTTAGCACTTCAAGAGGAGCTTGCTGGATTTATCGTAGACCATGTAGTGAATCCGGGTGCAGAGTTCTGCCTCATCTAGCTCGAAGGATTTTGTTTTAAATTTGTGCATCGTATTATGTATGACTCATGGTATGGACTACGTTTGATGTATGGACTTGTGGTTTCTAATTGACGTATGGACTTGGTGTTTGTAATCGATGTATGAACCCTATGTAAGATTGATTTCTATTTACTATGTGAGATTTGATGTATTTATTATGTGAGAATGGATTGTATGAAATTCTGCAGCCATATAAATTGTATAAAATTATTGAAATGTTGTTTGATTTTTGAAAATGATGCTGGAATAAGCAGCAGTAAAGGATTATCACCGCCGGCCCGTGTTACAAGCCGGCAGTGAAAATGGGTTTAGGGCTAGCGGTGAAAATCATTCTGTAGTATTATATGGTTCTAGAACAAGGGCTTCTAATTTTGGCAAGCATTTTGCAAAATTTCGGTGATCCCTATAGGGTGGATCAACAGTATTCTAATTGATGTCCTATGACACTATTGACCTTAGAGAAAGACAACTATTCTGCCTCTAGTCTCTGGTCTTAGTTATAAGATTATTGCTTGGTGGCAGTGATGTGTTGATCTTCTAGACCCGCTGTTGGGGGAATGACCTTCGGAGCCATGCCGAAGGAGGCATACTAGGAGCCTCGGGGTAGGAAGGTTCCTATACAATATCCCAAGTTGTTGCTCGGTGGTTCGTGTTTTCAGGTTCACCGAAGGTTTGAGTGGTCCGAAGAAGGGTGCATGGAGAGAAGACCAAGCGGGGGCCTAGGAGTGCGGGATTCGTCAAGCCATCCTCAGTCCCAAGGGTCAACGCCAAAGGTTGTTGGTCGGATCGGCATGGCAAGGCTTGATATGGTAGAGCTGGAAAGAAGTGGATGCAGGCCTTCGGGAATGAATTGCTTACAAAGGGCAATGAAGATCTGAATGTGGAGTTCGTTAAAAGCGAGTAGGTCACGAGAAATTACATATAAGCGCTCTGGAATTTTTTTTGGAATGTAGTGGTTGACATGTATTAAGATGTTGCATGAAAATGGCGATTAGTCTCCCAATAAATAGGGAGCTCTTGTAGATGAAAAGATGGCCAATCTGAAGTTATCTCATTTGTTAGCGACTTACCTTACGGTCTTCGTCTTTACTTCCTACTTCCAAGGTACTGGTAGAGGTAGGCATAGAAGAGGGGGGAGGGGCTTGAAGTGTCGTAACCCCTTCATTCCTGTGGGGGTTGATGTGTCGATTCTCAGTCTGAGGTCGTCGTTATCCACCACCACCCACCTCTAGTCTTTGTTGGGGGCAAGACACTTTATTGAAGTTTGAGAGTTAATTATGTAGATGAGAACATTTTGCAAACTTATGGACCTGCCTCTAATTTTGCGAAACATTTTGAAAAATACTTACAAAGACATGATGAGAGCACTATTGTGCAAAAGATAATCTCAAATTTTAGTAAGATTATTGCTTGGCCACACTGATGGTTCATTGTCTTGGCCGCCTCCTTAATCCCGGCCATCAATGAAAGAACATGCAGAAATGATATGGGTTTTGATAACAAAATGAAAGGAATCGGTGCTCGTAGCCTAAGAGGGGGAGGGGATGAATTAGGCAAACTAAAAACCTTAACTTATGGCTCAAACTAGTTTTTACAAAATATAATCTAGAATATGCTATCTAGATATGCAACTATGATTACTCTAGTATGAAACCCTCATCCCAAACAAGTTTTGCAACCTATAGCCAATTCTAGTAAGATACTACACTAAGAAAGTAAAGACACACAAGTTGCAAGTATGAAATGCAGAAACATAAAGGAGGAGATGAGAGGAACCAAACTCTTGATGCAAGGATTTATCCCGTGGTATCGGTAGGCACTAAGCCACCTCTAGTCTACGTTGTTGAAGCACTCACAAAGGGTATTGCTTCCCAGTCACCGTCTCTTCCAGGACTTCTCTTGACTTGCCACAAAGGCTCGGCCACTAAAGCTCACGCCAAGTCCCCTGGTTACCTTGATGCTACCTTCACAACGGAGCTTCCCATGAAGGAGGGTGTCCTCGTCCCCTGCACAAAACCGTCGTCGCCGCTCCACACAAAGCCGGAGGGTCGAAGACTCCAATGGAACGGCACACCGAGATTACAGCTGAGGTTCACTCAAGAACCAACACAAGGCATCTACACCTTACTCTATCACTCTAACTAGAGCTAGCCTAGCACTATCACTAACAAAGCTTGTGCTAAAGTCTAACGATTTGATCAATGAGCTCTTTGGATGGCTTAGAGAACTTCTTTAGAGTAGGGATGCTTCACATGAACTCCAGCAACCTCAAATGACCTAGGGTGAGGCCTTATATAGGCTAGAGATTAACTCCTAGCTGTTGCATGCTTTTTCTCTGAAAAGCTTAAAGCGTCAGTTAAACCGGTCATATGCGTCGGTTTAACTGGTCTCTATGAAGTTGCATGCTAGCCGTTGATCTCCTTTCTGCCACGTCTACTTTTGCTTGCGTCATTGTACTCACGCCTTCAACCGACGCTGACAACTTTTACTGAAGCAGACATCTCCAACTCCAAAAACCATTCTGCAACATTGAAGTAACAAAACACCGACGCCTTCTTTTTAACCGTCGGTTCAACCGGTACTGAAGACACTTTTGCCCAAACCCTTCTGGAGCTTCTGTGCACATCACCAGAGCAATCTGATATTGCATCGACGCCTACTATCCATAGCATCAGTTTAACCAATGGTGCTGAGTTTTCCTGCACTGGATCGCCGCTGCAATTTCCAATGCACCGGTCAGTTCAAATTCCATGCCATCGGTTTAACCGGACAACTATTCCTGCTGCACCCTGCCCAATTCATCGTTGTGGTCAATTGGACACCCAAATATATTCTCTGTTGTTTTTCCCTTCAACTTGGACACCTTGACAGTGATTTGGACACCTTAACTATCAATTGGACTTCATCAATGGGAGTAGGAATTCTACAAATCTTGAGCTCACAAACTTGTTAGTCCCATTGACTATGTTGTCACACAATCACCAAAATCATAATTATGGCCTGGGCTATGTTTCTTATAGAAAAATATTTATATCATTTCCAGGTTATATACTAGATAGATTGTTTATCTGTGCCCTTCCTTGATTATCCTACGCACGCTAGGTTCAAAGGATTTGGTTGTTGCGGGCTGCAGCGTGTCAGAGCTGTCGATCGATACTCATTCATATGTCTTTGTGTACCTAAAATTTTTGTGGTATGTGTAATATTAATTATGTAGGCCAGGAGTTATCTCAAGATGGTTGTATCACTTTAGCTTGTAATTATCTTGATTTCAATAAAAGCTTGTCTTATGAGCTGGTGGGGACGACCAGCAAAGCAGACTTAGTATGAATATCTATCGTAGTAGATTTATTTTTACATTCTTACAAATATTAAGGTGTGTCTTCATAACTTAATAGGACATGAAAAAAACATAGTATGAATATCAAGTATTACATGTTTTACATGTTGTGTCTGCATTAAACTAGCTTCGCCTAATGTAGGTTGCCTAAATGTTGTTCTGTTCATGACTTCGGCACTAGTGAACGAAACACTGTATGCAAGTGAAAAAAAGTTACATGCATCTGTTGCATTCCCATGGTAAACGAATGATAGATAGGTAAGTCCTGGATGACATCCAGCAACAATTGCATGTTCCTAGTAATGAAATTGAACGGACCGAGCTCAAAAACATTATTAATCATCCAGCGCAAATATATATCTTGTACTCTCAAGCCATTGATGCCACTTCAAGGTTCTACGGGTTTTGAACTCAGTAGTCAGTAGCACACTAGCTCTGAACTCTCAGGTATTGGAGGAAACCAGAATTTCACCGTGAGTGTCCAAACTCAAATTTAGCGGATAAACTACCTAGTCATTGAATTCTTGCTTCTATTTAATTTTGGCATGCTTTCCTATATTTCAGGTATGATTTGATTGTACACATATGTGCAACCTCCATGGAGGAAGAGGAGGTAGAGGCTACCATTTGCGCCGACCTTTACACAGTGTTGGATAGCTAGAAATTTTGGATGGCGACCATGGAAAGGTCATCGTCAACAGAGCTTGCTTTGTCCAGTAGAGCATCCACAAGCTACCCCTACCACCTCCTGCACAGCGATGAGATGCCCAGCGTGCACCGGATTTGTGTGCCACATCCTAGCAGGGGATGAGAGGTCACGATTTAGCAGGCCATCCTTCAGATTTTGAGTGTGAGACACAGGTCTTGCACGGGTATGTTTCTGTGTAACCTATTTGCTAAAAACATACTTGCGGTCTTCTTATTAGAAAATTTCGACTGGACTGGTTCAACGTGCTTTGTCAGCATGGATAAAATATGGCATATTGTGCAAAGGTTTCTTTGCAGAAATGCTACACATCACGTGTTAGTATATATTAAAGAGATAATGAGCTAGATGCACCTGTTTCCCTTTAAAATGTAACGTGGCAAGGAAGTTGTGGAGCTAAAATGTGAGCAATAGAGAGTAGAATTGCATGGTTGCCACTGTTTGGAATTTTGTATCCAATAAATAATGTGAGCAATAGAGAGTAGAATTGCATGGTTGTCACTGTTAGGAATTTTGTATCCAATAAATGTGTGAGCATCACAAACTTTTTGTGGGAAGTATATGGACATCAATGCCCAACTGGGAGCTAATGATGCACATCAATGTACCGAATCTGTTGCGGCCAGATTTTATTCCAGGTCACTTAATTATGTTTAATTTGCGACAACTGATGGCTGACTCTTCGATTTAATGGAACCGGGACATTTGAAACAAAAAATTAGAGTCTAAGACTAATCTACTTAACCAATGAAGCAATAAACCATTTCAAAAAATCTTTCGATTCTGAACTTCAGAAATTCCGTGAAAGTTGACGATGGACGCTTCGTCATGAGGAGCATCTGAAAGATATGTCTGCTTTATCGGAATGACCGGGCAGATGAACCAGTGCTGCAACATGGAGTGCCAGTGCCAGCACTGGGCCAAGGTGATGTGGATAATCCATCGGCTTCTCGCCTGCAGGGAAGTTTGTGCACCTGGTAGCTAGCTTCCATCCTCAGCACATAAGCTTGCGAACTAGTGAAGCAATGTCACGGTCCAGATCACCCTTAACTCTGCCCACTTTGTGGCCAGGAAGTAGAGAATGTGTAGTTGCATTTGCTTATATATCATGTATGGTTTGGTGGAGATCCTTGGTCAGATTGCAGCAGATAACTTTAGAATCTTATGACCTTCACAAGGGGTTTAACTCGCTGGTCGTTTGGTGGCATGGTGGATTTGGAAGCATAGGAATGTCTGTCTTTGAGAGTGCATTACCTAATCTCAGTATCATCATGCAAGATATTACAGATGAGGCTGGGTTGTGGCGTATAAGGGGGGACTAGAGGCCTCAGTTGCATAAGGCCATAATTGTAATTGTTTTGATCACTGATCGTAGTCTTTTGCCTCTGGCGAGTCCCCGCATAGTTAACTTCACCCAATAGGGGTTGTATGAGTCTCTCAATGCGCACCCCGAGCGTTCGAGAAAAAAATTAAGACAATGTCCGGAACAAATAGTAGGTTTCAGTGCTTTCTACTGTTCAAAATTTTGGAGTGATGAAATGCGTTCAAAATCATTTCATTGGCTCTTCCAAAATTTGGTCAATTGTATATCAGAATACAAGCAATATCTATTCCTTGTTTTGGAGCACCACTAACAGTGCCCATGAACTCGAATGTTAATGTCAGCCAAACAAAGAAAACCTTTGCCTTGCTTTGCTCACCGAGCTTAAGCAATGCAAATATATATTTCGCATGGCGACACTATTAAAGATGTGAACATATGAACACATTCTTCATTCTCCACACCACAAGCACCATGCAGCACAAGTGAACCTTAAGACTAAGGTGTGGCCACAAGACAATCAAATACAATATTTTTGCTGTTTCACTGTTTGCACCAAATAAATATAAAATATGCATGTCCAGTTTAACCCTTATTAGCCTGCTAGCTGTGTGCTTGGCTTGCTAGTCGTTGCTCTGCTCTGCTAGATGTTGTTCTGTCCTGCTAGTGCTAGCCTGTTGGCTTCATCCTGCTACCTGAAAACAGAGGCAACAAGTCCATCATCAACATGCTCCGTCCATTCGTTTCACTACACACAAATGGACCCTTCCAACAGAAATTTCACAAACATGCTGAATGAAGGTTCCTCAAGCCAACAAGTAGAGGTTGATAGCCAACTCCCCTCATATCAAATTTCCCAGAAGTTTCCATATTGAACACCAAGTGATCTTATGGATCAGGCTTTTGGGGTTACAAAAAGCACAACAATGGACTGCATCTTCAATTTTGTTCAAGGTGCGGGACATTTATATTGCCAGTAGTATCTTCAGGCCTACTGAACAAGATATCCATACTTGGGTAATCTTGATATATTGCATGTACTGGGTCTGGGAAAATTACTTGCCGGGTTGCATGGAAGGGACAATTGACACATGGTGATTATTATGGCATGCCCACTATCAAGCAATTGCTTCAGCCGACATATGAACTTGGCTTGGCATGCCTTTTTTGGTGTTGATGGTTCAAACATGGTATACTATCACCATTGTACTGAAGTGCTACAAGGATACCTATTGTTCAGTTCTATCAGTGGGACAAAAAATAACATGGTATACTATCTAGCTGGCGATATTTATCCAGGATGGGCCACAATTGTTCAAATCAATCACTAGACCTCAAATTGACAAGGCTAAATTGCATGCACAACGTCGAGAATCAGCAGGAAAATATATGGAACGAGCATTTTTGGGGATTTGCAGAAAACATTAGGCCATCACTAGGGATGTAAACAGATCAGATACCTACGCATACAAATATAGTTATTTTCCTTCTTAGGTACGGATCGGATACGGTGTCAAATGTGTCGGATAAGATATAAATGGATAAAAATCTGAGTTTCAGTATTCAGATTCGGATAATACGGTGTCAGATACAGAATATCCAAACTTGGATACGGAAGGATATTTACCCCTCTAAATGAATCTGGATTCGAATATGGACTGATATTATCCGTACCATTTACACCCCTAGCCATCACCTTCATTCAGCATGGTTTTGGGAAAGGGATGAAGTTGACAATATTATGTGTGCATGTGTTATTTCGCACAACTTGATAGTTTAGGGCGAGTGAGTTGTATGGGATACCCGCAGACAACATGTATGAACTTGCAATTTTCTATAGAAATTAGTGGGACCTTTTTTTAACCGGATAGCAATCAGTGGGACTTGACAAGGGCCCAGTTCACGGATTTGCAGAGATCCTAGCGAAAGATATGCACATTTGTCAATGAATAACCCATTAACATCTCAAGGAAGATTTGATGGAGCACATATAGCAAAAATCTGGTGGCCAGCAACAATAAAACTAGAGTTTTTTTGAAAATAATAGAACTAGAGTTTATTAGTTCGTTATGAAAAAGTAAAATACAAGGTTCATAGCAAACTATTAGTTTGTTATGAACCTTGTATTTTACTTTTTCTTAAATCATCTAATATACTTGTATTCCTAACAAAAGTTTATTATGTAGTCATTAGCTTAGAACAAAGAATAGTGATGATGAAGCTCTGTGATCATTTCTACAAACCAAAGTTACAAGAGGTATACATGCCCGAACTCCAAGATGAAAAAGGAGAACTAAGAACCCAGTGAGAAGATGAAAGATTTGTGTAATGACTATGACAGGTATAGGATAAGTGCGCCGCTAAAATTTCACTAGCAACAGGGGTATGCATGGCTTGTTCTGAAACATTCAACGCACCTTGTACACAGCATTCATGTCATTTTCAAATCATTATTGTATCTTACAAATCAATCATGATGCAGCGCAAGGTGATTCATTCCTCCCAAGTTCAGAATACCCCCTAGTATAAGTATCCTTTCAGCTGTTTTTCAACCTAAGATTTTCTTTGATCTCCATTCTTGCATAGAATTGTCTAGAAAATACCTTGTTGCCATGGATTTCTTCCTATCTTTGATGAGCTCTTTTACCGTATCCTCAAACAAGTATATGCCTTAATTCCTTTTAATCTGATTAAGTAGCATGACAACCTGCGAAATCGGTTGCTAGTGTTGTATCATTTTTATTGTACAAACTAATTAGCTAGTCTTTCTGTTCTTCATTGTAACATTCACATGTCATATAGTTCAATTCCTACTATAATTATAGCTCACAATCTAAAAATAAAATAAATTTATTTACCACAGTTGGTTTTGCTCTAACTATGCATTGTACTATTGTTATGCATGGCTACTTATTTTTGTTAGGAAGTTGCATTTTCTGCATAATCTACACTAAAACTGGAACCGCCACACCATGTGGATTGCAATATAGTACAACTAATTACATATTATCACATATAAATATATGTATCATGTCTTGTGTCGATGTTAAGTTGTATGATGACAAGGTTTTACTACGATAATTTCCATGTGTCGCTGTGTCTGCAGGCTAAGGGACATCATCATTTTATTTTTTTGGATGCCATATATGCTTTATTACATTTTGAAGATATTAATGTCCTTAACCAATAATAATATATGCATCAACCGTAAGGCACTAGCTTTGAGTTTGTAAGTGTTGCTTCCACCCAATCAATAGACGTACTTAAACACAATCATGGTTCCATTATCAGCATGGTGGTGTCAAACCACCTCATTGTGCTCTACTTGTGAGTTGTGACCTCCCAATTTCGTAATAATATGCTCATGAACATATTTCATACTAGCATAAGTGCATGTGAATCCTGACAACATGATTTTGATGAGGGCCTTGGCTGGCTCTTTCTCACCATTCTTGTCATAAGAATCCCGTGTTCAGCTCAACATATGTTAAATGACTCGCTTATCAATTTGTGAGGCTAAAATGCATTTTCAACGTTGACCTGTATATCCAACCATGTGTGTGCTTTTTGGCTATGCTTAAGACAAAGTTTGCATAGTACCTAACGAAAATGTATAAATATTACCACAATATTGCGTTATTTCACGATTATGAGAATAGAATGTTAAGTAGTTCACTTCTGGGTTTAAATATTATGTGTTTATAATGAAAGGAGCATAGAGATGAAAGAAAGTATGATATGATTTGCAGTGAAAACAGGGTAGAATTAAGGCTCTGTAATTCAAGTTTCTGACGTTATATATTTGTTTCTCGGCAAGAACCTCATGTATGCAGGCAGCACCTCCCCCGGCCTCTAGTCGCCCGAACAAAGAACATCATCTGCAGTGCACAGGTACCTTCCCTCCATTTAATCTGTATCTATAACTGAGCAGCGGTGATGGAACGACTATATGATTTCACAATCTAACAACATGAGTAAAATCTAGGCAAAAAATTGTCTTGTGTATTTTTTGGCTCATATCATGCACAATTGCCATTGAGGTGGAGATGGCGGGTGTGTTTTTGGTTTGCGAGTGGCGCGTGGTTAGTCGTGGTTCCAACTTTCACATAGTTTTATTTAATGTTTGATTATAGTTTTATTCATGTTTACATGTTAGTTTGTTGGTGAATCAATAGTTTGCAGGAAAAAAATGCCTGATCTGACTGATGCAGGTTTGGAAGTTCATGTATTGAATCCAATCAATCCACTTTTAAACATGTAGAGGTCACAAAAATGAAGACAGAGGAAGAAAGAACGCTGCAAACCGGCTGCTGTCATAGAGTTTGCTGGGATCGATGGCGATCGTACCAATGACAGTATCGGCCTAGGTTGATTCGCTTCATCAAATACAACATGATGGAAGTGGTCCTGGACCGAGATGCTGCACTGCCATACGCCTAATATATTACAAACGAGATCAGATTGTCAAAGAGACAGCACACAACACACAGTAGCCACCGCGCTAGGGTCCCTTCTTCAACTCCACCTAGACATTTTCAATCCATCCTACAACATTCCAATAACTATATATTAGGATTACCAATAGATAGTATTCCTGAAACTCGAGGCTGTAATTGTCGAGGCCATTGCTACAGGCCTCTAGAATGTCTGTTTATCCATTTTTTATATCATGTTTCTCATCCATTTTTCTGCTTTATTTGTTATTTATTTATGCTCGATTATAAGTTAGTTTAGTTCTTGACATCAAGGGATCTTGATGTGGAATTATATGATATATATGAATCAGGGATTCGCTGCAGTGTTTGTATGATTTCTATGTTGTTTCATATCAGGCCCTACCCGCATATCGATAGTGTTGGTACTACACCATATACGCATTCGACTAATCAACTCTATACAAGGGTGAACCAACACTACCACAAAATGCCTTCCCCCTAGGTACAGACTAAACCCTCGGTTGCGCAGCTTCCTTCAGGAGCGTCGTAGAATCCCTCGCATCCGCCGAATAACTCCTGGGATCGGAAACTCTCTCCTGTCGGCTCCAGCTATTGTGGCATCCTTTTCGTGCTAAGATTGAATCTAAAAACCACAAAATTTCCCATTCATGCAGTTGTCTAACAAAATAATTGTATGTTGGTATTAATAATACTCATATTATATGTCTAAGCATTAACAGATCTAGGCACATATATATACATATATGTTGAACTTCATTGCAATTTGCAAAACGTACAACCATTGCATATATTACATAACATAAGTTCAATTCGCTGAAATCAAAAGCACTACACTACTGCTAGTACTACTTTTGATAGCATGACCGATATATTAAAGTATACTGGATCCACACACTAGAGATAGCTAGCTAGACAATGCTTAATTGCTTCTGATGGCTGGTTGGCCTCCGATCTCCTTATCTTGCTGTCTGCCGATGGGTTGGTTGTTCATGAGAGCTTTCAGCCGTTGTGCGGGCGCGGGATGTACTTGCGGAGCCATATCTCGCGGTCGCGTATGAAGATGGCGGCGCGGTCCTCGCCGTTGAGCACCAGGCTCACGAACGCTTCGCTCTTGAAGATGATGCGGCCGTACATGGGCGCCGTGCCCCCGGTCGTCTTCTCCAGCAGGACGCGGACGATGCAGTCGCCCCACTTGCTGCATTTATTTCATGCGTTGTTATTCGATCGATCATGTAAAATCGTTCACATGGAATCATGCATGCATGGATCAATGGATTGGAGGATCCTTACTGCCTGAAATAGTCGAAGATCTCGTCGCGTTCGACGGACTGGCCCCTGGAGAAGGTAATGAACATGGAGCGGCAGTCCTCCGGCACGGTGACCGGGAGGCTGACGTACGGCTCCTCAAGCTCCGGGTGGCGGCCGAGGAGACCCGTCTGGTGGCGGCGGTACAGGCGGTAGAGGCGGTCGTCGAAGATGAGGGTGCCGACGCCGTCGAGGATCTCGGCGACGCCACGCACAATGAGGTCCTGGTTGAAGGCGAAGGAGCCCGGGTCGATGCCGCCGCCGTCCTGGCAGAGTGCGGAGATGAGCGGGGTCGTCGGGAGCAGGAGGCTGTCCTGGTGCAGGCCGTCGAGGACGGCGTTGGCCTCGTGCGCCAGGTGCCCGACGGCGTCCTTGGTCAGGCCCGGGAGGTGGCGCATCACGTGGTGTCGTCCCTGGTCGAGCCACAGGAGGAGGGCCACGGCGTTGCGTGCCAGCTCCGGCTTGCTGCCGATCTCGATGAAACGCTCGTAGGCGACGCGGGCGTTGCTGTAAATGTACAGCATGTCGCGGACGGTGGCAGCCATTGCTGGAACGAAGCAAGCAAGCAATATGCAATGGAGAGTGGATGCTGCAGGATGGCTGGATCGATGGAAGGGAAGAGCTCTGGAGGCCGGGTATTTGTAGGCCGCCGGGGGCGAGGCGACGACGCGTCTCTGAAACTAGAGTAACGAGCTGCCTGGAGGATATTTGGTTAATCGTTTCCTCACTCTTGGGTCAAACCAGCCGCAGCCCAGAATGCAAGCGAAAATTAGGAAAGGAAAGCGCGGGAAAACGGGTGGAAAGCAACCGTTTCAAACGGGCGCCAGGGCTGGGCCAATGGGGGCACGCCACGTCCTAGAAGCTACGCAATAAACCCTCTCAAACGAGCGACCTGATTAAGAAATAAACCCACATATATGCTCTGATATTTTGCGTCCATATTGTCTAGTTTAGCAGACAATGATTGCTGCCTAGAAATGATGCTCTTCAAATTGGACTGCAGTGATGAACATCTAACGCGTCTCCGTTTCATATCTTCTTTTGGCTATGCCTTGTAGTTCCTTGGCATGCAGTCAATGATCACCAAAATTTATCGAGTGAACTCGGTAGTATAGTCATCCATCAAAAGCCCATCCACACAGGCCATGGATGGCAAAAAATGATGACTAGCTAGCTTTGTAATCTACATTCATATGAAGTATTTGTTTAATTTGCGCCTTACATATGCATAGAACCATTATACACATATCATACAGTCTTTAATTAACCACCATTTTCATAAGCAATTCTAATTTCAAATTGGATGGTGAGATCAAGCAAATGGACAGCCTTGATCGTCAAGGGGAAATGAGTGTGATAAACAAACTATGGGCCGTATTTTTTTCTTCTTTTCTACATT
The DNA here is from genome assembly GCF_002211085.1 of Panicum hallii. Lineage (NCBI taxonomy): Eukaryota > Viridiplantae > Streptophyta > Magnoliopsida > Poales > Poaceae > Panicum > Panicum hallii. The sequence continues at coordinate 52,872,544 of NC_038044.1, forward strand.
GTTACACGGAGATCCATAAGAAAATACAAAATAACATATAGCTAGGCTCTAACATGTCCCCAACATATCCATCTCCTATCTACGTATGATACCGCCAGATCCTTGCATCGACGGCAAAGATGGCAGAAGCGAGAACTCCTCTTAGATCTAGAAATAGAACTCCGATCTTAGTAACCATCAACAACTTCCTGTAATTTCCAACAAAAGCATGCAAACCTTTCAATGATAATTAGCCATCTTGTTGTCAGAAATTAAGGAATAGAGAAACTATGGCACTACCTCTTGATTGAAACCAAAAGGACAGGCCAAAACTAAGGCCCCAAATAAGAAAATAAAATAAAATAGTATTGTACTGATAAATACATACCTTCATATAGCTTCTCAGATTAGAGCATATGCAATTTTTTGCCTAAATCTTAACAACCATGGAAGGAAACCTCCCAAAGGATAATCATTTGAAGACACCTACTAGATCTATGAACACGGCGAGTCCACACTCCTTACCACTGGCAACTCCATCGGATCAGGAGGAGGAGACGGGTATGAGGCTCCTGGGATCCAAGCCACAAGAGCCAACATGTGAAGGAGCAAAACCATGACTTTGGTTCACAAAGGTTGGTTCTTATATATATGACTCATTCTTATAACCGCAATAGTTGTCAATTAATCGGTACCTATAGTAACCCATGGACTTTGTGGAAGCCCAAGCATTAAAAAAAGAAGGACATCAAAAGCATAGCCCGAAAATAAGGAAATAAAATACTCAATATAATCTTCATGTGTATAATAAAATATACATTCCTACCTTGTTAGATACCTCGCTAGAGCTGATGCAGTAGTTAGGAATAATTAAAAATATAGAACCTAAATCATCCACTAAATCTTAACAAGCAAGGAAGGGAACCTTACAAAGAGGGTTATTTAGATATGCCTACTAGATCAATGAATTTGAAGATTCACCGGCGGCAAGGTCACTGAATCACGAGGAGGGAGACCAATATGAGGCACCTAGGACTCGAGTTAGAAGAGCCCTCATGTGAAGGAGTGGAACGACCTGAGACTTTAGTTTGCATAGGTTGATTCTTTTATGTATGTGGCACATATTTATAACTGCAATAGCTATCTCAACTATGGTAGATTAGAACACTTAAAAACTATTCACAACCTCCAATCAAAAACTTCCTTAAGATGAACATAAACATATTTATAGAGATGCACCCTAAAGTTTATCGAATTGTAGCTACTCTATTAAAAAAAGAGTTCTTCAACCTATAATAAAGAGATGAGCAAGAGAACACAAACTTGGTACATGGATCTATCCTCAGGTATAATTAGGCAAACTACCATCCATAGTTCACAGAAACTACACATGTTTAGCAAGTGATTAGAGCAAGAATAGGCCTAAAATTTGTTGCTAGTGTGGTTGCCTAAACAAAGGATCAAGGAGTGCTCCAACCTTGTAATCTGGTGTGGGCTGCACATTTGAGCCTTGGTGGCTCATTGCATTGTCAAGTTTGTGGAGTCTCTAAATTGGTGTGGAGGAGCACTGATCGCCCTATGCATGGACTTGGAGACCTTTGCTGTTGTGGCAAAAGCTCCTCCTTAGTGAAATACAATAACAACTGACAAGTTTGAACACAACTCTTGACTAGTAGAATGACAAGAGCACCATTTTGCTACTAATGGCATCAAAGTCCAGACTACACCTTCAAAAGGAATCATCAATTGAATTAGCAAATTGTGAAATCAGCTAATTTTGAATGGTTAGGCTTCACCGCCTAGTAAGTTATGATTTTCGGGGTTGAAATGGATATTGGTAGTGTTCCACACGTTGATAGGATGGGGTTTTTTCTTGATGGAAAGTTCTGATATGTTTTCTCCAAGCCAAGGGGTTAGATGTTTAGAGGGTCAATAATGAAGGTATATATGAAGATAAATTGAAATCAGGGATAGACATTTGGTGCTACCGCTAGAAGTATTTTGTTATCCTCTCTTGAAATTTGTGTTTTTAATCATTTTTATCCTCATAAGAATGCACATGATATTTGGACAAGTATCAATGAAAATATGGAGGCACAATGAATATGTAAAATAAAAAAGACACCATGTTCCCGTTGGGAAAGACAATAAGCCATGCAACTTTCTTATGAAGATGCTAATAATATATACTTATGTTTAACACTATTGTCAACAAGATTCATGGACTGAATGTAATGTAAATCAATTATGGATAATTGATGAGGAAGATAATTTTATCCTTTTACCTAACCAGCTGCAACTTGATCATCTACATTCTCCATTGTAAGAAGACTCACTCAAGCTCAAGTGAAGAGGAGGATGAAGACCGGCCAATCAACTCAAGTAATGAAGATATATATGGACCCCCAATGTGATGTTAATACCGAGTGCACTACGGTGATTCGCTGTGGTATGTGTGATAGTGGTAATCACGTCACAAAGGCATGCCCATATCAAAAGGGTGCCAAACCTACAGCGTTACTGTGTGTCTACGCAGTGGAAGAGCTTGGTTTTTATTATATTCCATTTGAAGGCAAGCAACAGGTGAAATCTGATAACAGATTGGCGGTGGTGAAGGTCACAAAAGGTTCCATGACTGCGGCTCAGGTCGTAGTGGAGCTCGACCGTCTATTACCTAGCTACAAGGGCTCTTGGGTTGTCGAGGAGAAGGGCCAGGACATGTTTACGACCACGTTCCCATCAAGTGATGAATTGCATCGGATGGTACTGTGGGATCCGGTGGTAGCAAAAAATGTGGAAGCCACAATGGAGATAGAGGAAACTATGGATAAAGATATCTACAGGTATGAGATACCGAAAGCTTGGGTTCAGTTCCGAGGCCTCCCCAAAGAGCTTCTGGAATTCCCTATCATCTGGGCAGTAGGTTGCATGCTTGGTGCGACACGGATGGTGGACATGAAATTTACAAATGAGCATAATTTGGCTAGGTTAAAGGTAGCACTGCTAGACCCTGATCTCATCCCAAATTTGGTGAATGTGTTAATCGGCGACTATGTTTACGAGCTACAATTTAGAGTGGAGAATGAAGGGGACGAGAACAATCCTATGCCAATTGACATGGATATTGACCCAGCTGGACATGGTAGTGAGGATAATGGTGGCAACTTAGAGGGGAATGATGGTAAAAAAAATACAGGAGGAAAGGAAAGCAACGCTAGCAGCAACAGTAGTAAGATGGATACTCAAGCTGGAAGCTCCCAAACTGGGCTGTTCAGGCAGTCCACAAACAGAATACAACAGGAACTGTCAATCTAGTGGTGGGCATGTCACCTACTGGTCTGGATGAGTCCTTGGTGGCCAAGCCATTGGTGGCTGGTGTTGATGAAAATGGAAAGAAAAGCCAGCAGCAAACTAAGCCAAAGAACCTCCCGGCCAATTCGTATGCCACTCCTACTCGCAGTAGCAAGAGAAGTGCAGCGACAGCGGATGTTGACTCAGTGGAAAAGGTGTCTAAACTAAAGGCAAAAAAGAACTTGGATGTCCCACAGAACAAAGGTAACGACAATTTAATTTCGTTTACTTCGCTTGATGAGCCTATTGTTCTCTCTAACATTAGTAATGTTGGAATAGCTATAAGTTCTTCTGTTAATGTTGCTCTTTTGTTAGTGATCTTAAAGCCGCTGAGTTGGGTAGGTTAAAGGAATCTGTTAACAAACATAAGGACATTCTAAATGGTACAGAAGAGAATATAGAAAATGTGCAAGAGTTTGATCCTGTTGCTTTGGAAACTTTATGTGGGAACCTAGTAGAGGGTGTGAATGATGTTTACTGTGAGTTAGAACTTGCTCTACAGTCCACATCTCACGGAAAAAAATCAAGTTCCTGTTAGAAGAAAAAAGGATAAAAAAAAGGTTAAACACACGATTTGATAGATCAAGTACAAATGAAAGGAATTTTTGGAATTCTAATGGTTTGGGGGATACAAAAAAATACAAGTTCCTATCAGATCTAACTAAAGAAAAAGGGCTAGACTTTATTTCTCAGACTCGTTTCTCAAAAACTTATGTGCTGGGAAAAAGTTTTCGTGGCATACTAAGCCTCCCAGGGGTCAGTCTGGTGGCATGCTTGTGGGAATTAATTTAGGAACTTTTGACGTGGGGGAAGTAGAGGAAGGAGATTACTTTGTTAGGTTCAAAATTAGAAATAAGGAAGATGGTTTCCAATGGAACCTAGTTTCGATTTATATGGGGCCGCTCAAGATATGAATTTAAGGAGGCTTTTTTAACTGAGTTGGTTCAACTATGTACTAAGGAAACCTTACCTACTATTATAGGTGGTGACTTTAATATCATTAGAGGACCGAACGAAAAGAATAATTAGAATTATAATGATAGGACAGGTGGTCGTTTCTATTTAATGCGATTATTGATGCATTTAATTACAGAGAACTAGTTTTGTCGGGTAGGCAATTTACTTGGTCCAACAATCGGCAAAACCAGACCTTTGAAAAATTAGATAGAGTACTGGCTTGCACGGATTGGGAGTCCAAGTTCCCTCGTACCACTATCCAAGCTTTAACACGAGAGATTTCAGACCATACACCGTTTTTCCTAAATACAGGAGAACCATCTGCTAGTACTGGTCCACCTGTGTTCAAATTCGAATTGGGATGGTTACTACGTGACGGGTTTATGGATATGGTGAGAAGATTGCGTTAATATCTAAGGGGTTGGGCTAAAAATGTGAGTGGTGCATATAAAACGGAGAAGAAAACTTTGCTGGAAAAGCTGGACGAGTTAGATAAAAATGCTGAAACAATGTTGCTAACATCTCAAGAAGTCAATTTGAAACATGTACTAAATGAAAGATTAGCAGAACTTCTGAGGGAAGAACAACTAAAATGGTACCAGCGGGCAAAAACTCAGGACCTTTTAGAAGGTGATGCAAACACTAAATATTTTCAATTAGTGGCTAGCGGAAAACACAGAAAAACAAGGATTTTCCAGCTTGACTAGGAGGAATGTGTGATATGCGGTGATACTGAATTAAAAAAGTATATCACTAAATATTACAAGAACCTTTTTGGACCTTCTGGGGGGACTTCTGTGTCTATGGATGATTCACGTCGTGATGACATCCCACAAGTCTCGAGCGAGGAAAATGAATTACTAACACAAAAGTTCTCTGAAGTAGAGGTGAAGGAAGCAATCTTTCACATGGAGCATAATAAGGCTCCGGGTCCAGATGGTTTCCCTCCTGAGTTCTATCAAGTTTATTGGCACGTTATCAAAGATGACTTGATGGCATTATTTGAGGATTTCCATAATGGTACACTGCCTCTTGAAAGGACCGTGATGTCGCCTAGAGAGGGTTGAATAGGCACACCTACAAATTTTCACTTCAAAGCAACGGATAAAATTCACTACCTTCTAAATCCGGAACTTCCGGGTTAGCAAATCCGGAACTTCCGAATTTGAGCAGGGCAGTAGATGAACTCGGAACTTCCGGATTGTACAAACCGAAACTTTCGGGTTCACACAGAGTAGAGTGAAGACAAACTTCCCGCGACAGCCCACACAATTAGGTGCTCGCCGGGCAACACCTAGCCGTCTAGGAGCCAAAACACACTATTTCGGCCAAACTCAAGTGCTCAAGGTTTGTTGTGCTCTTTAGTGCTCTCAAGCTTTCACTCTCTTAAATCCAACTCAAAGATATTACAAGAATCACACAATCTTACAAAGAGAGGTTGGGGAGAGCTCAACAAGGCTACCAAGGTTTCTTAGGATGACCAGCAAGCAGAAAAAAAATACCTAGAACAACAGCCCACCAAGGAGGGGGCTCAAGGGTATAAATAGTTAGGTCCAAAGAAACTAGCCGTTATGTGACAGTTAGAATCCGGAACTTCCGGATTCCCATACCCAGAACTTCCGAGTTTTCAAACCTACTAGCCGTTAGTGCCACGTATGCAAAATCCGAAACTTTTGGGTTCTCCGAAACTTCTGGGTTGGGAAACCCGGAACTTCTGGATCGCCCCTATTTATTCCACCTAAAGTGCACTTGAGGATTTTGTGTCTCCCTCAGCTTACTTGGGTTACTTGAACACTGAGACTAAACCAAAACACAACGTGATACATCTCTCTTGATAGTACGGCACACCTATACTCAAGATCAAAGATAGATTACATTTCAACCACTTGAGTTTCTCAAAAGTGTACCACGTCGTGCCTTGATCATTCTCAATCTGAGGAGTGCATCCAACTTGGTTTCTATAACTTGAGCACAACTTTCTTGAGCTAGTGACTTGAACCATTATCTTTGAATGAAATTCACTTCTAGTTCAAATCACCATCTTCACAATAAGATTTTAGAATGATTGATATGCTAATATGAATATCATACATGACCAAGATTCTTCAAGTTGAATCAAAGAAAGTTTTTTCACCCTAGCGTTGGTGCCTCGGCACAAACCAATTGCCCTTCGCCAAGCTTAGTCTCTCGAAACACTATCCCGAATTCCAACTCTTCATCCTTGCATCACATAGAGTTTCATATAGATTTGTATCATAATTAAATCATCAATGAAATCTATTCTTCATAATCTTTGCAACTTATATCTTCTATTGATAGATTGTTCATTTCTTCACGAGAAATTCCTTTCTAGTATTATGACTTTGTCAACAAGTTTCATTTGAATATGAGAATAAATAGTTGTCATCAAACACGTGACTCAATTCATATAGTGTTCATTGCTTGTCAATATTGTCACTTTAATCATAGCCTAGTCACATGTCTTGTCATATGAGCCTTTTATCTTTACTTTCAATATCTTTCATCACAAATATTCCATTGATATGACAATCAATTCCTACTCATATGCTCAACAAGAAGATGTCTAGTTCTTTAATCGTGGTGTCATTTAATTCACCAAAACACACTAGGCGCCTAGATGCACTTTCACCTCTCCATATCCTAAACTTCGGGACAATAATTATTTTGCTGCCTAAGACCAATGATGCGAAACAAATTCAACAATATAGGTCTATTTGTTTGTTGAATGTTAGTTTCAAAATATTTACAAAAGTAGCCACGAATAGAATTGTGAAAGTAGCCCAAAAGGTTATTAGACCATCACAAACAACATTCTTACCAGGAATAAATATAATGGAAGGGGCTATTGTACTACATGAGACCTTACATGAACTACATACGAAAAAACAAGATGGGATTATTTTTAAGATTGATTTTGAGAAAGCATATGATAAAGTGAAATGGGATTTCTTACAACAAACTCTTAGAATGAAAGGATTCTTCGATGTTTAGTGCAAATGGATAGAAGCGTTTACAAAAGGAGGGAATGTGGGAATAAAGGTGAATGATCAAATAGGCTCATAGTTCCAAACTAAAAAGGGACTCCGACAAGGTGATCCACTATCACCAATACCATTTAGTATAGTGATCGATATCCTAGCTATCATCATTGCCAGAGCTAAGGAGGATGGGCAAGTGAAAGGGGTTCTACCACACCTAGTAGACGAGGGGCTATCTATATTGCAATACGCAGATAGTACAATTATATTTTTGGACCATGATATTGACAAAGCAAAGAACATCAAACTATTGTTATGTGTCTTTGAACAATTATCTGGTCTTAAAATAAACTTCCATAAAAGTGAGATATTTTGCTTTGGTCGAGCGAAACAACACGAAGTAACGTACTCAAGTCTTTTCGGTTGCAAACTAGGCTCATATCCCTTTCATTACCTAGGAATTCTGATGCATTTTAGAAAGCTTAGCAACAAGGATGGGAAAGTAATTCAGGATAGGATCAAGAAAATGCTGAGGTGTTGGAAAGGCAAGCTTTTGTCTATGGGTGGTAGGTTGGTACTAATTAATTCCATTTTGTTTAGTTTATGGTATCTTTTTTTGAGGTCCCAAGAGGAGTCCTTAAGAAAATTGAGTATTACAGATCAAGGTTTTTCTGGCAAAACGACCAACATAAGAAAAAGTACAGATTAGTTAAGTGGCCTTTGATGTGTCAACCAAAAGAACAAGATGGTTTGGGAATACAAAATCTAGATATTCAAAATAAATGTCTGCTTAGCAAATGGTTGTTTAAACTATGCAATGAAGAGGGAATTTGGCAAGAGTTGTTGAGGAATAAATATCTAAAGAATAAAACTCTAGGGCAAGTCAATAAGAAACCGGGAGATTCGTACTTTTGGACTAGCCTAATGGGGGTGAAGAATAAGTTTCTTAGCTTGGGACGTTTTTCGCTTAAAGATGATTCACAAATAAGATTTTAGGAGGACATATGGCTGGGCGACCAGATATTAAAGTCCTAATTCCCATCTCTATTTAACATTGTTCGCAAACGACATGCTACAGTAGCGGAAGTGTTTAGCAGATCACCACTAAATATCTCCTTTAGGAGAGCTTTAGTGGGGGATAAACTACATGACTGGCTCCGTTTGGTGCCTTCACATGGTCCCTACAAGCTAATGGCTCCTTCACGGTAAACTCCATATATAAAAATCTTGTTAATAGTGGTATAAAGGTTTCACAAGAAATTTGGCATACAAAGATACCTATAAAGATTAAGATTTTTATGTGGTACCTCAAAAAGGGGGTGTTACTTACAAAAGATAATTTAGCTAGGCAAAATTGGATTGGAAGCAAAGTTTGCAACTTCTGTAACCCAGAAGAAAGTATCCAACACCTTTTTTCAATTGCACTTAGAAGAAAGTATCCAACATCTTTTTTCAATTGCAATTACGCTAAATTTTATTCACTTAGTTTTTGGTTTAGCACCACCAAAGAATGTTGATGATTTATTTAATCTTAGGTTAAAACAGGGGGGTCATAAACCAAAACTTCGACAGGCATATCGGCTATGTGTTGGGTTATTTGGCTCTCTAGAAATGATGATGTTTCTAACAAATGTCAACCAAAAACTTTTATGCAGGTTTTATTCAGGGAATGTATTGGCTACGCCATTGGGCGCAGTTGCAGCATAGTGAGGATGATTCAAGCATGTCGCTTGCTAGAGATGTCGGCTCTTTATTTTTTCTCTTCCCATGGATGGCCTTTTAGTTTACGGATTGGCTTTCAATAAGCATGATCTGTACTTTAAACGTTTTGTGTGAAGTGGTGTGGTTGCTACTGCATGTAATAATATTGGTCTGATCCTCTCAATGAGGAGGGTGAAGCCAGATAATGTTTTCCATTATCTAAAAAAAATGGACCCCCAATGTCGCCGTGCTTATTGTTGAATTGTGGGAGTGCGTCAAGAAGATCAATGACAAAGGGTGTTAAATCACTACTGGCGATGGCTCCTAAACATGCTAACACACCAAGAAGAAGAGGGCAAATAACAGCGATAAGGAGAGCCAAGGTGAAGACAAAAAGGCTTTTAACTAGATAATGGCTACTCTAAATAATAATGAAGAATCAAGTGATGAGTCGTCACAATTTCACAATCCGCTCCTCAAAGAAAAGAATATTCCTTAAGCTCGATACTTCACATGTGCCTTATGAGCAAAGATATGAGTCATAGCAATATGATGATGAATCCAACCCCATATCTCCATGTCAAACTAGATTGTTTGAGCTGATTAAAGATCAATAAAAAGCCTTAGTTGGACAAGCAAAATAATTAATAAAATTCAATGCCATTAATGACATTCAAGCTACCTTTGTTACTATTTATGAACAATTGTTTATTAAATTCAATTTGCTTGATAAGAAGCATTATAACTTAAGTCCCTACTCAAGGATATTGAATCTCAACCAAAGGTTGAAAAGAAACCATCTACCTCTTTCATTTCTATCCCAAGCTAGATGCTTCTATGTGTAACAATTCGATTAATATATCTCGCTTACCTCTACGAAATGAAAATTATGTTAAGAATTGATTGGTATGTGGCTTCGGTCTATTCGGTTCTCCACTTCGTGAATCTATCATCGTGTAGGGATTTGGCCGATTTATCGCTGTGCACTTGATTGGGCCCAAGACTCAGTGGATTTTGCTTACCCCTCTTTTTTGAATGATGAAAGGGGTCCGGTGGGTCTACCTCGCTGCACGCCTTCTTCCTCTTGCAGACCAGTCGACGCTATAGGTGCAACAAGCCTGCCACCTTAGGTTTAGAAGTTGGATTACTACACTCCATCAACTGCTACATATATACCCTCGCTTCGTCTGAGATGGCCCTCCTAGATAGCTTATGCTCCCCACTTCAACCTCCACTCAATGAGGTCCCCTCTGCCCCCAAAAACATGTGTCTACGACGCCTCTGCTACCCTTGCTATGGCAAGCTGCACCTCCAGCAATGGCGAGCATGGCTTCTTCATCCCCGCTCTTCCTATGTTCCTTGGCATCATCACCGGCCACGCATCATCATCGCCGGCACGACGTTTGTTCCGTGTCCTGCCCTCGTTTGGGGGGTACAAGTGTATTTTGCCCTCTGCAGAGGGTCTTTTTGTAATCTGGTTGCTGTCTTAATATAATATCTGCTTTTATATTAAAAAAACAAACCTTCAAGAGCAACCACTACATCATCAACAAGAACCATCTGAAGTTGGTTGCTCAAAAGGTTGGAGCAAACAATGGGGATGGAATTGGCAGAATTGGGTACCCAAGCCATCAAAAAGATGGGAGTCTCAAACTGTTTGGGTTCCGAAAGCTCTGTTTGGGTTCCCAAAGAAGCTTAATGCACATAACTCAGGCCGAGTGATTAGGAGACTTGGCTGTTGGCTCCAACATGAAGGTTTAAACATTGTTCACAAGTTTGAGCATGTTGATGAAGAATTTTGATAACTATATACCCCAGATCACCCGTTCCAAACATAATTGAGGTAGTATGTAACTAGATTTCAGTTCATACAATTCTTTTGCATTTTGTACCTATGCTTGTCAGCTCGTCTGGATTGCATACAATTCTTTTGCATCTTGTACCTATACATGTCAAGGTATATAGATTTGCATCTCAACAACATTTCTGAAAAGCCAGCCCCTGCAAAGAACGGAATATTCAGCAAACCATGAATTTCCTGGGTTTAATCCTTCTTATCACAAATGAACCTCCTACAACAAACACCTTTGGCATTACGAACCGATGACAGATAACAGACACCAAATGTCCACCCTACCACAGGGAGCCACCATGGTGAAGGTGTGCTCCAACTCATTTGATGGACGATAGAGCAAATTAATAGTTGTATGTATAAGATTGTAGTGTTCAACAAAGTATACTCAAAACTTCCATTTCTTACTTTGTTTTCTTTGTGGACATGCTTTTCGGCAATGAACATATGTACATCAGTATATACTACTACCAGGGAAGTTGGTAGCTGGATGCCTGCATCAAGGGATGAGCAAAGTATGCACCCAAGGTTAAAGCTGTGATTGCAATGTAAGGTAACCGGAAGAACTCTTTGTAATAATCTTTGGGTAGCTTCTGCCGTCCATCGACAATTGCAGCGAAAGGAACAACACTTGTTCTCTTCTTCAGGACTTCAAACGCTTCACCATAGCGTGATGCCAACCTCCTGTCACCGTTCCAAGCACCAAACAGGTGGTGGCCAACCAGTCCAACGGAGGCTGCGACAGCAACCGAGTTGCCAATCCATAGTGTGTGAGCAAGGCACCAGATTACCTGGCCAACCATCTATGCAATAAACGAAGGCATGCTATAAGTCAAAGGTATAGTAAATCTCTATGCACTTTATAGAAAACTTTCAAAGAACAACCTACCTGTGGATGTCTGGTGATACGCATTATTCCAGTTTCCCACATATGCAACTTGGGCTTGTCTACAGCTGCCACTTCCAATAGATTGAAAGTAGATGGATAAAGAAAGAAGAAAGAGATGAATGATGAGAGCCAAACAAGTTCATGGATGCCAGCGATGCCCTGAACTTGCCACAATTGAATACCGTCATAGCGATGATTTATGAAGTATACCTAACAAGGTACAACAGCGTAATAAGATGCACTGAGATTCAGTTATTGAGGTACCATCTATCTGAAGGAAAGGAATACCAAGTACTCACAATAGTAGTAACTGCTAAAGGCAGTGAGATTCCAGCAAACAGCACACGGAAAGGACGCTCCCCTATTATTTTTTCCCCACTTTCCCGCAGGCTTGCCATACCACTATGGACTACAGCAAAAATGATGGTAAGGAGCAACATAACGACCTGAAATGGAATTGGACATGATCAGGATATTCATCTATTTGATTATTGGCAAATAGTACAACTAACCAATGTAAAATAAAAAGTACCCCCCCCCCCAAATAAAAAAAAACAGTCTATCATATCACCATGGAAGAAAACAAGTTCAATCAATGAAGACAGCAGCAACGCAAAAGAAAACAAAAGAATAAAACAAGAAGTGAAAGAAGGAAATGAGGGAATACAAAATAAGAAGTAAAAGAAGAATACAGATACCTTGAGTATAAAGTCCCAAAACATTGTGAAAAGAACTGTGGTTGTTCCTAAACACTAGAAGGATTAACATGTCAAGAACCACGAAGCTCAAGTTCTGTGCATCTCCAACAAATAACCATCAGGTCTACAGCATTATCAAATGGCCATGGGCAATCCAGGGTAAAATGGATATGGGATGCGGGAGGGAATAGAATGGCCAAACATGACGTGTGTTTGGCTGCAAACAAGAACTGGTGTATCAATACCCTTGCCACTGAGACCCCTACATAATGAGCTTGACTTCTCAATACCATGGGATTAGAGTTACTGTTAGTTTTTGCCCGTTAGATTTTGCCATTGATGTCCAATAACATGGGAGAAATTTTTAGAAATAGCATTTTCTGCCCCTGGATGGAATGGAAGCAAGGGTATTGTTCACCTGATGGCAGCAATCACCCAGGGGAAACAGAAGCAAAAGCAACAGCAGGTGTCAGTTGGTGGATTGTCATGTAACATCACCACTCGGATAGCTGGAACTGTGCCAGGGCGAGAATAAGCGCCCCCCAAGAAGTTGTAGACGTGTGGTTACCATAAGATCACCATGGAGGTGGGGAAGAAGACAGCAGATTTTCAGGAAAACAAGATAGTGGCGTGGTTCTATCATGCCAGCCACCAGCTCAATAAGTGTCGATAACACTACACTAGGCAGGGAGGTCACCACAACTGTGTTGAGGTGAATCCTCAGTAGCAACTCAATCAAAAATAGGAGGAAAAGAGGGGCATGACAAGAGCGCTCTGTAGGTGGCTACTTTTGGAGCAGAAAGAGCACGTGAGAGGAAAAAAAGAACATACTTGATCGGAGAACAGTAGTCTTGGTGAGCAGTGAAGATGAAGCAAGGTGTAGAGATGGGGAAGAGAACAAAGCTTCAAGAGCAGCACAGCCACTTCTACACCCTCACAGACAGAATTAGCAGAAAATCTGAAGCACCAGCGCTTTGCATAATTTTTTGCTATGTTTGCTTTCCCAAAAGAAAAAGGGGGTCATTAACAACTGCCCAAGCCTGAACATTCAAGACGTGCAGGTGCCAGGGCTCAAGCCCTGACTGCCAGGCTATCCCCTTGGTTATTTGCAATGGCATCTGCAAACTGATCTAGATTCAGTGGTACTTGCCTCACTGACACAATTTGAACTCTTTCAAGCATGCTTGCACATAGGAATATCTCTAGCAATCAAATTCTATAAATAAATATCTGGGATTATTTTCTTTGCATTAAAAAAGTTAAGTGGAACAGCCATATTTAGTTTCTAAAAAGTGGAAAATTCAATAAGGTACTTCATGCCAAAAGAATCTTGTATTGAGCAGTTATTATTTCTTTAGCGAGATTGACAGCATTAAGGATCTTCTCTTTCAGATACATTGACAACTGACTTTTGTTTGGAGAAAAAAGATATTGATCATCTACATAGTTACACTACGTGCATACTAATGAATTATCATAACCAGTCTAAGCGGCATGTGCTCCATTATGTAGTGAAGGTCAAGTTTTCAAAGGTTCACACAGATTGCCTCACGACCAGAGTTTCAATAGCCTACGTAATGAGTTCGAGCCATTTAGCTGCATGGAACCCAGCTACCTTCCTTGGTGACAAAGTTGAGCTCATAACTGAGCATAGCTGGTCAGCAACCTTGGTCTTGATTCATATTCCAATCCACTGTTAACTAATTGCCACCGCAAGCTTGTCAAGCACATTGACTAAACAGGGTTTCGTAGCATAAAAAGAAAACATTCAGACATGTTATCAAAGTAAACCGTTTGTGCTTGCATTAAAAATTCTTTGCAACATCAACATTAGCAGACCACTTGAATCCTGGGAGGCATCATTTTAGTTCTTGAAAGTTGTAACCTATATCAGTAACTACATTAGCTAGTATGGAATGGAAGATTCAGGGACGGGCTCCAAGAATCACATTCAAGAGCTATATATGAGCACGAAAAAAGTCTGGTTCGTCGTAAAGGAGGATTCAAAATTGATCTTCCTGTCACAGGCTCACAGCGCATATGAACAGAAAGGACAGTTTTTTTTTATAAGAAACAGAAAGGACTGTTGAATAACAATTAAACTAGTATTAAGCTAACAATGGTCTTAATGGCTCCAACAAAAGCACACCACGCTTATCCATATCCATCGCCAACACTAGAACTGTAGTAGTAGGAAGGAGACTGACACCATAAAATTCAATGCAATCCCCTGAACTTAAGCAAGCCGAAACCCCTGTAACTAAGCAAGCAAGCGCACCTCGTGGCTGTCGGAGACGGAGGCGACGGCGTCGAGGAACCTAGTCCCGACCCCGGTTCCGGGGTCGATCCACAGCACGTTGAGCGCCAAGAGCACCGCGGCGAGTATCGTGGCGAAGTAGGCCCACGACGCGACGCTCTGGTCCCCGAGCCGGAACGCGGCGGAATCCTCCCCCACGAGCCCGGGGCCCTTACCGCCGGCAGCCTCCCCTTCCCCCTCCGCGCCGCCCCCGACGGCCCGGGCGCGGTAGAGTAGGAGGGGGCGGGGGAGAGGGAGGAGCGGCGCCCGGGCTGGGCTCGGGGCGGGGCCGCCGGGCGGCCGCGGGAGGTGGACACGGCGGAGGTGGGAATGGCGGTGGGGGAGGAGGAGAGGCGGTGGAGCGGCGAGGTGGAGGCGGAGGTGGGAGGCCATGGCGGAGGCGAGTGCGCGTGCGAGTGGAGGTGGGGTGGTGGTGGCAGCCGAAATGGGGCGGCGAGGTTTAGAGTGGTGATGGCGGCATCTCGGGGGAAGGGCGGGCGGAGGATGCGGTGCGCGTGGGATTTGGAGGGTGGTGCGGACGTGCCGGCTTATCACGGCGGTAGTGGCAGCGCCCGCGGGGAACTCGGACAAAGAAAATTGTAAAATTGCAGGGATTTGATTTAATACAGTCCCAAACTGATGAGGTTGCCTTGTTTGCTCCAAACACGCGTGGATTGTAGTGAAAAATGAAATGATTTTCACCTCAGTCTCTTAACAAGCTATGTTACTTTTCTTAAAATATAAAAACCATAATCCTAGTTAGTTAACAAATCAAAAAAATATGAAATAAATAACAAATCAAAACTGGCTCTATGCAAAACGAATATAAAAGCTCGATATATCTGAAGTGGTGAATGAATTCTCCATCCAAACAACCAGCTTTGATTGTTTGATTTGTTTCTCTATATTATTGCCCTAATACTTTACTATCGCTTGGGCAACTTGAGTGTTTGATATGTATTACGATGTTAATGTTGGACCTACGGTCAAAAGGTAGTACCTTTATACCGTCTCTGGTGGTGCTTTACACTCGTCTCTGGTGGCGAAGTCGAATCCAGGTAAAAAGGCAGTCTACGCCAACGGGGCAGCAACCCCCTTCATAGAATTTTACATTTTTACTCCAGCAGTGGATACTCAATGGAAGGGGAAAAAACTAGTCTAGAGCAGTTCCCCTCCTAAATCGGAGAGTACTTTTGTATCCCATGCATGGTTGGCTGGTGGGTCTAGTCCATTTTATTTGTCCAGAATCGACTCCAAAACAAGTTTCGGTTTCTTTCTCTTCCACGAATAGCTTTCTCCAATAACAGTTCGACTCCAGGATGTGCCACGTCGGATGAAGATTCGGCCACTGGAGATAGTGGCGGACGTAGGGATTGAATCAAGCTCGGGCAAAATCTAAAACGTCTATCTCTATTCTCTTCTTATCTCTGGCACTTATCTCTGATAGAACGCTTTATCTCTGACAGAACAGAGTTGAGATCACGGAAACCTATTTCACATTTCAGTAGCTCGATTCTTGCAGGTTTTGCATGCCTCTTGCACTCACCGCACCGGAACTTGGGTAGGCGCCCAGCAAGACCGGAGCCAGGGCCCGTGCTGGGCGTGCTGCAGCACGTGCCTGGCCCAACTTATCCATTATAAATCTATAGTATTTAGATTTAAAAACAGTAGCATTCAAGCCTAATTTTATAGCACTTCATCCATTGGTCAGCTCTAGGAGGAAGGTGTTTCTTGCTCCGCATCTGACGCCTAGGGTCTCCGGGTCATGGGTCCGCCCATGACTGGGGAGAAGACCTTAGTAGAACATTGTCTCAGTGAGCTAGTATAAAAGCACATGCAGCAGCGATTCGATGCGTAGGAAAAAAAATATTAGACACATTATGCTCAGAGTCTATTTTTCATAAACCCATTCATACTTCTTTAGTGATGTGTTGCCTACATATAGCTATGACCCATCCCTTCCCTCACTGGATGTGACATCCTTATGTTCCGATGGAGGAACTGGATTCATTCTTTTTACTTGCTATGAACCGATGCGAAGAAATGCGTCAACCCCCACCCCCCACGCCCCCCCCCCCCCCCCGGCGCCCCCCTCCCTCCCTCTCTGCTTTTATATGCTCCAGTGGTCAAAAATTCTATGCTGGGCTATTTGGTTTAGTAGAAACATGTTATCTTCAAAAATTCTATCGCTAACTTTTTTTGCAGGTCATCTTCATGGGTACTTGGATCAAGTGTTGGTCAAGGCTCTCTAAGGAGGAAGAGAGGATCTTCTTGAAGGAAAATTGCCATCGTTTGGAGAGTACTGTCATGGAGATCTTCAACAAATTTGGCTGGAAGTTCAGAAATAGAATCGAGAACTAGAGCCTTGTTTCTTGTTCTTATGTGTTCTGAACTATGTATAATCATTTGAAGCGAGTAGCAGGCTTAGAACTGCATCATGTGTAATCCTTGGCTGCAAGCTTTTCACTCTGTTAGCGGAGGCCGGACGTTCTTTTCCTTAATCTAAAAAAATGCTCCAATGGTCAATTCGACTCATACTGCTGTCACGCCAGACCATGCATGGCCTTTTCTCCCTCACTGGAGATAGCCTAACAACCTTTTACTGGTTCTTGGTGGCAGATTTAATTTTGCAGCCGACGATCACCGCTTGAGGCAAGCGTCCCAACGTTTTACCGCACGCTGGCATTGCAAGAGTAACAGCTAGCTCTCTTCGCTTCATCTTATTTTGCTTTACGTCGAAGAAAATTCTACAGAAAATTTACTTCAATTTTTAGACTTGCTCACTGAAATAGTTGAAGATGCGATGACCACATCAAAAATTATGCAAATGCGATATCACATCAGACCTCAAAGAAACACCAGTAGGACGTAGGAACTAGTCGATTGATGAACAAAATTCATGGTTAGATGAGATGGCTCAGGCCACAACCGAGCTCGGCGTCTCTTATTGAAGAAATAATTCGGTGGGTCATACATAGATTACAATTATTACATAGAAGGCAGGGTATTATTCCCGCTGTTTTGAACATGCAGACTTGCACGAGCAGCACGTCCTGCCCTCATACCCCAATGCCTAAAAAGGAAGAAGAGTGCAAGGAAAGAGAGGAAGAAATGTTGCATCCCCAGTACAGTCAGTTTGGTAAGCTTTGTTCACCGCAGGTCACCTGTATAACTACAACAAAGTGAGTGTATCTTGTGTCTGTGTACGGTACGGATAAATATGAATGGTTACCCCTTTTATTTTTCAGAGGGCAAACGGGCAACAGGGTGGGGTAAGCAAGAACTTTTTCCTGCCTGAATGTGATACATGGCGAAGCACTGGAATGCAGAAGCTCAGAACAGCGGAGGAAGGATGGACGAGGACCTGTACAGCTTCAGCTTTTTGAATGTGTTGGGAGATAATTACTGAAGAGACAAGAATGGGAATAAGCATGAAGGAAGGCTGAGGAGGGCGGCTTATGACGCCTCTCTCTCAGTGCTTCCATTGCCGGAGGGTATTTGCTGGGAATCAGTTTGAGAAATCCTATGAGACCTTCCGGACCCTCCATCGAGCAATCTTTCAGAATGCCCTGGTGAGGATGCCAACTGGTAGTGCATGGTTGGCGCATCACCTGTCGGTGAGGTTGCAGCTGCGTACATAAGGGTTCCCATAGGATGGTCAAATTTGCAATTTGGACCAAACTTGCAGATGCCATAACGAGAATAGAAGGTGCAGACAGGCTCTCCCTGTTACCAGAAAAAAAGGAAAAGGGTGGTTAGCATAACGTCCACAGGTCTTACCTGTAGATAACTTAAACACTCCAAAAAAAAGTGTGAATAACATTAAAAACAGTTCATGTAAAGAACCAAAATCCAGTGACAAACATATACCACATGCACTCAATATTGCTTGTCAAATGCTTGGTATGTCAGGAGCACGACGGAAAGACGACTCGGATCAAGTCGCCGGCAACCTCACGGTGAACACAAACTCAGGCGAACACAGAGGACACGATCTCGTTGGTGCTGTCAACTTACAGCTTTTCCATGATCTATTGCTATGCTTATATAACAGATTACAAGGAAACGAATTTGGCCTTTACAATCAGCCCAAACACAATCATCACAATCACACGACATGTTTCTAAAACAAGCTACTAGCTAAACTAGGAAAAACACTAATCTAGCACCCAAGGTTTATTCTTGACAATCTCCTCCTAAGCCTTGTGGTGCGAACTGTATATATCAATCAGGCCACTCTTAGAACGAAGCTAATGGAACTTGGTCTTGCCGAGCGGCTTTGTCAGAATGTCACCCAGCTGTTCTTCGCTCCTGATGAACTCTACCTCGATCAGACCTGCCTCAACAGACTCCTGGACCAGATGGTACTTCACTTGGATGTACTTACTCTGGCCATGGAGTACTGGATTTTTCATCAAAGCTATGGCGGACTTGTTGTCCACCCTCAGCATTGGTGCTCTTGGTGCTGATCCCTGCACCTCAGCTAGCACTCTGGCTAGCCACAATGCCTGACAAGCAGCATTAGCAGCTGCAATGTATTCCGCCTCGCAGCTTGACTGCGCCACCACCTTCTGCTTCATGGACTGCCAGGTGATTGGGAATGAGCAATGAGCAGGCGCACCGAGTCCAGCCGCGCCACCGGAGCGAACACCTCGTCGTAGTCGATGCCGTGTCGCTGCGCATACCCCTTCACTACGAGGCGCGCCTTGTGCTTGGACACCACCCCGCGCTCGTCCCTTTTCACCTTGAACACCCATTTCAGTCCAATCGCTCGCCGCCCAAGTGGGAGATCAGCGAGAGACCAGGTCTGGTTGTCCTCGATCGCTTCCGTCTCCTCCATCATCGCCTTCCTCCAGCTTGGGCTGCGCTCTACCTCAGCGAACGAGGCTGGCTCGTTGGAGCTTACAGCGTGCAGCTCCTCCATCAGCAGTGCTCGTGGCACGAACCTTGTTGGCAACAATGACCCGAGGATGTTGTCGAGCTTGCGAAACCGGAGCGGAGCATCTTCATCATGTTCGACGTCCAGGTGGTCGTCACCGCCGGCTGGTGGCGAGGCGAACTCCACTGCCTGCGTACTGCCGGTCCCTCCTGGTGCCTCTCCTGCAGTGGCGTGCGGCGATAGTGGCGGGGTCGTGTCGCCGTCTGCAGGAGCCTCCCCAGGTGCCTCGACAGCGCCCTCAGCTGCCAAAGGTCCCTGGCTCATGCTGGAGTATTCCACCATGAACACGTCGACGCTGCCACCCGCTGCGCCGGAGTTGCCGCAGGTGCCCTAGTCCCACTGGGCTTGTTCGTCGAAGACGACGTCCCGCGTCACATGGACAATCTTGGTGACGGGGTCGTAGGCGCGGTACGCCTTTGTTCCGCGCTCATAGCCGATGAAGATCATCTTGCGGCCTCGATCTTCCAGCTTCGTCGGGTGAGGCCATGTGTTGCGGACGTAGACAATGCAGCCGAACGTCTTGAGATGGTGCACGGCCGGCTTCTTCCCGTGCCATGCCTCAAACGGCGTCATGCCGCCCACGCTCTTCGTCAGGCACCTGTTCAGCACATATACCGCCGTGCTTACCGCTTCGCCCCAGAACCAGCCGGGCAGTCCCTTCGCCTTGAGCATGCTCCTCGCCGCCGCCACTACAGTCCCGTTCCGGCGCTCCACCACACCGTTCTATTGTGGACTGTAGGGCGCGGTGTGCTGCCGGTGAACGCCGTCCGCCGCGCAGTACTCCGCGAACTCGATCGAGGTAAATTCACCCCCTCGATCAGTTCGGAGCGCCCTGAGCTTGACTCCAGACTCACCCTCTGTCCACGCCTGGATCTCCTTGATAGCAGCCGCAACACGATCCTTTGAAGGAATCGCGGCTACCCACATGTATCTGCTCAAATCGTCCACCAGCAACAAGAAGTACCTGTTGCCCCTTGGCGTTGCCGGCATGATAGGACCGCACAGGTCCCCGTGCACTAGCTCCAGGCGTTCCCGCGCGCGGTATTCTGCTTGCGCCGAGAAGGAGGT
Organism: Panicum hallii; assembly: GCF_002211085.1. Taxonomy (NCBI): domain Eukaryota; kingdom Viridiplantae; phylum Streptophyta; class Magnoliopsida; order Poales; family Poaceae; genus Panicum; species Panicum hallii. The sequence goes on from NC_038044.1 coordinate 52,893,273, forward strand.
GCGCCTCTGCTTGCCTGCCTGGCAAGCCTCGCAGACCCGCTCCACCTGGCCAAGCTCCGGCAGCCCTCGAACCAGCTTTTCCCAAGCCAGCTTCCGGAGCGCCGCCATGTTGACATGGCTGAAACGCTCATGCCAGCGCCACGCCACCTCGTCATCACGTCCGCGCACCGCCAGGCACACAGGCTGTGCCATCCTGATGCGGATCAGGTACAGCCGGTTCTCCCATGGCACCCTCGCCAGCAGTTGACCGCCGGGCTCCCGAATCCTCATGACCCCATCGTCAATCTTGATCTTGTACCCGACCTCGTCGAGCTGTCCGATGCTCACGATGTTCGTCGTCAGCCGAGGGATGAAGTAGACCCCGTCAAACGAGCGAAGCTCACCGTTCTTGCACACGAATGTGACCGTGCCGCGGCCTTCGATTGGCGCCGCCGAGTCGTCTCCGAAGCGTACGGTGCCCAGCACCGCCGTGTCCAGCTTGGCGAAGGTGACCCTGGACCCGGACATGTGGTTAGTTGCCCCGGTGTCCAGGACCCACGTCTCTGCCTCATGCTCCGTCTCCTCTCCAAACTGGGCGAAGACTTTTTGCTCCCGGATCTCAATCTGAGACCCGGATCCCGCTCCCGATGCCTCATGTCTGTCGCCGTCATGCGCCTGCCCCGCCCTCTACAGCGGCAGGACAGCACGCGGCAGTGGGACCACCGTCGAGGATGTGGCCGCCGGCGACCTGTGTGGTGCTGCTGTGGTGGATCACGGCGGCGGCGGATGGGGAATGATTGGGGAGGCCCTGACGAGAAGGAGCGACGCCTCCTCATCTTCCTGGACCACGTGGGCTTGCTCCTTCTTGGGCCGTGATGGGCATTCACGAGCCCAATGTCCCATCTTTCCGCATCTCCTGCACTCATCACCAGTGGGCTTACCACGACCCACTTGACGAGCGGCCTCCACGCCCACGCCCTCGCCCTCGTCTTCCTCCTCCGCGACGCCCCGAGCCGCCGCTGGTTCTGCCGCCAGAGTGGTTTTCCGCCTCCCTCGCCTTTCGCCGGGCATCCCACTCCTCCGTGAGGTAGAGGCGCCCGTCGTGCTGCAGCGACCCTGGAGCCTCCTCGAAGGCGTCCTCCACCGCCTTCAATCGCCCCACCAGATCCGAGACGGTGAGGGTCGATACGTCGAGGAGCGTGGTGATCGAGAGAACGATCTGCCTGAAGCGCTGAGGAATGCTTCGGACGAACTTCTCGACGACCTTCTTCTCGTCCACTAGGTCACCGAGCGTGGTGAGGGTCGCCGCCATGCCATTAAGGCGCAACGCGTAGACCTCAACGGACTCGCCGTCGCCGAACGTCGCCAACTCGAACTTTCGCCGGAGTTGTACCGCGGCTGCCTTTTTGACACGGTCGCTGCCGACCCTCATGTCAGAGATGGTCTTCCAGGCCTCCTTCGCTGTGTCCTTGCCGACGATGGAGGGCACCATCTCCGACAGCACCGCGCTGCAAAGAGCCTCAATCGCCATCATCTCATCGTGCTCATCAGCGCCCACTTTCTCGACGACGTGCCAGAGCGACCTCGCCTTCAACTTCACCTTCATCAGCAGCGCCCAATCGGAGTAATTGGTCTTGGTAAGGACGGGATAGCTACTCCCGCCGTTCACCTCACGAATCACCCGCTGGATCACAACGGCATTGCTGGTAGAGCCGTCGCCGAGCTTCTTCTCTTCATCCATCACTCCCCGGTCTGGAAACCGGCTCTGGTACCAATTGTTAGGAGCACGACGGAAAGACGACTCGGATCAAGTCGCCGGCAACCTCACGGTGAACACAAACTCAGGCGAACACAGAGGACACGATCTCGTTGGTGCTGTCAACTTACAGCTTTTCCATGATCTATTGCTATGCTTATATAACAGATTACAAGGAAACGAATTTGGCCTTTACAATCAGCCCAAACACAATCATCACAATCACACGATATGTTTCTAAAACAAGCTACTAGCTAAACTAGGAAAAACACTAATCTAGCACCCAAGGTTTATCCTTGACATGGTAGACATGAGAGAATGGAGAATATAAATGGCAACAGACTCATAGAACTGGCATTTAGAGGAATGGTTGAACAAATTGCTACTACACTAATATGGAACATGCGATAAATCAGTCTATAAAAAACTGAGTTAGGCAGTATGATAAGCTCATAAACATCCTAAATCTTAGGTGCGGATTTGATAGGCTAATGGAGATCTCTTTCTTTTCTTTTTTTACTGAAAGTAGCTTCTTGTTAAGTTTTGCCTTCCTAGATTTCTGCAAGCTATTTCAAGTTCTTCACTAATTTCAGAAAAATAACACAGCTTAGAAAATCTATCTATATGCAGAGATTATAAAAGTTGTTTTGCATCTCTACTTTCTTTGCCTTAACTTCATTTAGCACGATGTCAAAGCTGTTCATCTTCACATTATCATCATTTCATATAATAAAGGCCCAAGCAAACTTTGCTGAACATCTGATCCATGAGAAAGTTTTCACTTGTTAGTTGTCAACACTTTCTTAAAGAGTCAGTCCTGAAAATCGTATCATTTACCCAAGCTACAAGGGCTAGAACATACACACAGGAAATTTGTCTTAAAATATTTTATCAAGTGGAATCAGTTTCATAATTTCTGCTGGGTGAAACCAACATGGAAAAACAACATTACCGGGTGAAGTGGAAGACCTAATGGACTCAATGCACAGTTTGGAGCAGGAATCAGCCGCTCCTTAGGGTGATTAAACTTGCAAACAGCACCAAACTTGCAGTCTCCGGTTTTCATATAGAACTGACACTCAGGCTGGTCAGGTCTCTCAGGAAATATGTTCTCTCCTTGTACTGCATAAAGTCCAACAGGAACAGAACCTGCTTGGTATGATGGATACATTCCATGTTCACCCATACCAGTTGTTTCACTTTGATGTGAGCTAGCATAGTATTGAGTCGTTCCAGGTGTTCGTTGTTGGTCATCTGGAGAAGATGAGCCCATTTGTGCCTAACAGACATAAATAAAATGCTGATCACGTATAAGTTCCATAAGACAAATACCAAATAAAACTGATAGTAAAAAATAATTGTATTACAGATGTCCTGAAAATGATATTGCACATGGCATGGAATTGCTTTTGATCACAAGGTAAAGGTTCATTAGAAGTATCAACTGACACTTATCTGCAATTCAAGTCAGGAAGTAGGGATGTACACAAGAAGGTTTCAGTAAGTCAGGCCAGTTGGAAGACCCAACTGCAACACACTAGATGGGATAGGCTCAGTTCGACAGGTTGGGAATGGGCGATAAATAGGTTGGATTAGGTAGGTTGCACGAGTCAAACATTTTGATTGTAACAGTAGAGTGGGATAGTTCAGTGCATGTTAAGTAAGGTAGGATGGAGGTACTCACTCCTAGATAGAAAATAAAAATCATTGTCTCTGATGCACTGGAGGTCGACTAGTAAACAAGGCTAGTATAATGCATGACAAATAGTGGCTGAGTTGTGGTGCATGATGAGCATTACACAGTAAAATGCCTTGTTACATGCTGCCTTTGGTATCGGTACCACTGTGTTAGAATAATAAATATGGAGGGAACACATATTATGCATTAACATAGATCAACAGCATACAGGTTTGACAAAAAAAGGAAGCTATTGAAGTATGAAGAGAAAGGGTTGAAGGACATACAGCATAAGGATTCCACCCTGGAACTTGAACAAGGCCCTGGGGAACAATCACTTGTGCATAGCCTGAATGACCAGGCCACCGAGGACTTGCAATAAATGATGCAGATCTTGACAAAGTCCAATTAGTAACAGCCCCAGGATATGTATGTTGACCAGGAGAGGTTGCAGATTGCCCAGGTGAATAAATAGAGCCACGTACAGCAACCATCGTATTGGAGGGCGGTGGATGATGAAATTTACATGTGCTCGCAAATTTGCACTGCCCTGTTCTCAAATAATAAGCACATTCCTTCTCATTCTGCAGTAATAAACTGCAAGTAAATAAAAGCTAATCACGCAGACAAGCTAAGAGATTTCAGGCAATTATTGTTAACAACGAGCAATTGATCAACAACCAAAAACAAAGGAATTTTAGAACAGACCGGCCTTATTGGGTAACCTAGAACATTCAACTGTACTCGTGTTGCAATCGCAGCCTTTTCTCTGGGGTGATGAAACTTGCATGTTGCTCCAAACTTGCATGTCCCAGTCTTCAGATAATACTGTAAATGAATCGATATTAAAATTTGTAGGACCATAGTTCATCTAGGCCCAGATTGAAACACCAGCCCAATCAAAATAGTAGTTAAAACAATGTAGAAGATTGGATGTTTCATAAGTTTAAAACCTGAAGTCCAATTTTAACTCATAGCAATGAAATGTAAATAAAAAACATATGCCCACAGAGAGAGGGAAAAAAGTGTGGGCAGATAGACTAAAATGGATTAGGAATTCTACAAAGAGGGAATGATTTATAGAGTTGTAGGCTTAAACAGAAGAACATAAAGAGGCATGTTATGATAATTTTCATAAAGCTAAGCTGAACAAAATTTAGATCATTGGGTCATGGCATCTGATTAACACCGAATCTATACCTATAAGAATTATTAGGAGCTTGGCTAAAAAAACTTGAACAAGTAAATGATCATGCCATTCACCCACAACTTAGGTCAACTCTTCAGGTTACATCTACCAAGAAACATGGTAGTGCAGCTTTGAGAAAGGAAAACATGGATACAATGGATACTTCTCAGAATGTCATTATTTAAAGCTATTTTCTGTAGACTAAGCAGGGAAATCAAGCAAAACGTCTGCCTGCCTGCCATATATAACATAAGATTGACGATCACCATCAAAAATATTTGATTCTGGAAACTGGCTAATTTTATGATAAATCGTACATCACATGGTTTCGAAAATTTAAATGAAGAGAAAATGATGATCTAACAGCTACTTAATAACTAAAAACTCACTTGACACTCTGGTTGACCAACTCTATAAGGATACTCCCCTTTCATCCTTGCAGCGGCAACAGCCTAATTTAACCAAAAGTAACTGAAGTCAAGACCAGAATTAAAATCAAGCAGTAAGTAACATTTGATAAAACTATATGCCCTTAAATAGAATAAAAGCTACCAAAAATTTCGCATATATTTAAAATGTAGGCAGCTGCATCAAGCATAGAATAAAGAAAAGAAAGGAAAATCGTAAGCTAGAGTACTTTGTGTTATGAGAATAGCAAAATTGCCCATGCATTCAATGGCACAAGAAATCAAACAATTACATACTTCATGTGAGATGGTGTCACGGAGGATGTACAAATGACAAAATATGTAGATCATTAATGTTATGTGCAAATAAAATAAGACAGCCAGCAAAATTCCCAACAATCAGACTCAGGGGCAAGGATGGGTAAATAATGCGAAGTTTATGGGCAGATCACCACCACCACCAACTCAAATGTTTTAAGTAGTAAAGATAAAGCTATTTGGCAGATCACAGAAAATATGGCAGGCTGAATGCATCAAATAAAACTATTATCTTCATTATAAGAGTGCACCAGTTAAGCCATGTAAGTCATAACCATCGAATATCAGATAGAACATGTTAAATGAGTAACAGAAAAAAGAAAATGATGCATTGCAACATCACCTTGCATTCTTAAGGTGAACATAAGGAAAATTATTTCACAAAAATTCATTACTGGTCAAATTATATGGCCTCATTCTAGCCCTTTACGGTAATAGACAGAATTCCAGATCACAAATTCAAGGTTCATTTGTAAGCGTAACAAATGAAGGAAAGACAGATTTAGTTTAGGTCTATCCACAGCACTGAATTCAGTTGAATTTGCATTTTCCAACACTAAGGTATCATGCTTTAGTATGTCACCTCCTTAACAAACTAAATATCAGTAGAAATAATCAAACTTGACAACTATTTTGTTGCTCTAATTAATTTAGTTAAGATACTTGGTTTCTTCGGAATATGGTAGAAAGTTGGAAGAATCTATAAAGCTCTCAAGAGACTCATACAGAAGTGTTAACTTATGAGCCTACATAGCAATGGCCAAAGGGGGAGGATGAATGGAAACTATTGACATCATGACACATTAGAAGTAAACTTCCAGCAATTGTAGTACAATAATGTATAGAAATGACAACAAATTTCAATATATTACAGACAAAGATATAGTTTGAAGCTACCAGCTTCCTGTTTGGCGGGTGATTGAACTTGCACGTTGCCCCAAATCTACAAAGTCCAGTCCTCATATAATAACTACAGTCTGGTTCTCCAATTCTCTCAGGGAAGGGACCATGTTCCATAGATTCTCCTCCTCCTAAAGTCATTTGCCACATGGCCTCTGCAACCATTAAGAATTTGCTTTAGCAACTAGCTACCACTCTACATATTCACATTAAGACTCCATGCTTAAGAAGAATTAAGCTGAAAACTACATCAACATGTGGCAAAGAAGCCAAGCAACTCTGCATAAACACTTCCAGTGATAATACTAGCGTACAGCCATCTATTTCCAAACTCAATCGGAAGTTCATATCTTTTTACCAGATTTGTATAAAATGTTGTCCAACATGCTAGTCAACAATGCATTGACATTTTTGGAAGGCATTGTTATGAAATTTCCTTTGTTTCATTGAAAAGATGTAATAGCACATTGAAACAGGTACATCTAATTTATTAGTCTGGCATCCACTACTTATACTGAAATGGAAAAAGGGATACTATAGGCAAGAAAAGTGCATGGCACCAACACATGTCAAGTGCACTAAACAGACAAATAATCAACCTGCCTAAAGGTCTTGACTTTTCCTCCAGAAGATAAAGAAGCATGTCAGTATGCCACCAATTTGGTCAGATGCTAGACTAAAATGAAAAATATTTCTGCTTCAGAAAGAATGGCAATGCTTCTTTGAAACCTTTTCAAACCCAAACCGACCTGGTTTGACCAATATGGAGCACAGATGATAGAGAGCACTTCTCATTCAGTGGTGGCCACAAAAACAGTTGAGCCCACTCATGCGCCTACCAATTTCTAGAAAGGCTAACAAGTGAAAGTGCAACTGATAATCAGAAGCAAAAGCACCTGCACAAGCAAACTAAACCCAACTCAACTCTGTCCAGAAAGATAATAATAACAGAAACTTGGTTCTGAGCACTCAGAGCTTCATAACGCAACTGAGACAAGCAGTCCTCCCAATGCTTGAAGCAGAAGCAAATTACCATCTCATCCAACAGCTGAAAAGGCAGGGTACACCATGCCCTCTAAGTGGAGGGCAAAAGTAAATCCACCAAAGGGTGACACCTTTAACTAAAAGTCAAGCATCTGTCTGTCTGTCCCCTAATTCTTCAAACTGGAACTGTAACCAAACACATTTCAGTATTTATTACTTCCTTCTTTCAGCAATCAAACGAGGAGTGCAGACCTCTGCTTTTCCCAGGATTCCCATGCTTACAGGTGCATGCCTAAGTGTTACTACCTTGAACCCAAGGGGCGCGGATGAGAAAAGCATAGAAGAATTAAAATTTTATAACCCCGACCTACCACGATGATCGCAAATATACAGCATTGAAGCCACCGACACAGAAGAAAAGACAACCGAGAGGCCGAGACAACGCGAAGCGACGATCACGAACTAAGCATCGCCCATCTTAACCCGCCGAATTCCAATCCAGTCCAGCTTGCACCTTCCGCTCGAACCCCGAAACTAGCAATGCCAGAGCACCACACGCGCAGCGGTACGGGACCGTCGCAAGCGCGCGCCGATCCCCAAGGCCGTTTGGCCCAATTCCAGCCCCGATTTCAGCGGAATTCTCCGCGACCAAGCCGTGAACTAATCGCCTGCAGCCTCACGATTGGCGACACGCATCGAGCTCCACGGCACGGCGACCCCACCCGCTCCCCTGCACCGACCCCGCTCCCTGCCCCGCGCGCGCGACATTGCACCGTCGGCGCCGCGGCACCCCGGCGATGGCACGGGGGAGAGGGGGGCCAGGCCCCCACGGCAGGAACAAGAGTAGTAGTAACCGGCGCTCACCTTCCGCGGCCCCATGGTGGTGGGGCCCGATCGCGACGCCCGCCGGGGAGGAGGAGCCCTCCCCGCCCCCGGTTCCCCCGCCGCCGCCGGCCGCTCCAGCTCCCGCCGCCGCCATCAGGGCCTCCCCGGCATCAGATCAGAGGGCGCCGCGAGGGGGGAGGCAGAGTGGAGTGGGGGAGAAGCGACGCGAGGCGAGAGGAGGAGAGGAGCCAAGCCAAGCGGCAGGCGTCCGTCCATCCCCGGCTCGGACAGCCAGTCGTTTTTGTTCCGCGCCCACCTGCACCTCCCCCGTTTCTCACCCGCGCGCCCCCGCGACCGCAACCGAAACCACCCGCGGGCGCAAAATCCCAGGCGCACCCCGGCTGCGCACACAGCCACGCAGCAGGGATGGGGGCAGCTGCAGAAAAAAAACTTCATTTATGCCACACCAACGAACGAACTAAATTGAAAGCGCATTGTTGGCTGTCCGTTTTGGACGTAGCTCCATTTTTGACAACCAGAAATATCTTTATTGTAGGCCAACTGATATTTCAAAATCGAGATGCATTGAATTGCTAAGTCTGCGGATCAAAATTTGAGATAGATTGTATTGATGCGGTGGTGCAGCAGAACTGCGTTGGCGGTGGTGTGTTGCTTGAGTGGAGCACTTATTGTGTGGATGGATGCCATGATTGTGATGCCACTAAGCCCTTGTTGGCTACATTTGTGCCACACGGTGGCTACCCATGATATGGTTGGATATGGTAGTGAGTTAAAGAAAAAGGGAGAGCAAAGTTACAAGGTATGAGCTTTGTATGGATTTCCACTATTTTTAGTGGAGTTTAATAGTGTTGGCCTGGTTCAGATAAAAAGGTAGAACTATCTATTATTATAAACTAGTGAATCATATATTTTCTATGTATTACTCTATTTCGAGTTAGGTCGTATTACCCTATCTATTATAAACAATGAGAGGGGTGTCCTTTGATGCGGAAAAAATAGGGTACGTTTGAAAAAAAATATAGCACAACTTTTATTTATAGTTCTTGTATGAAAGGTTAATATTAGACTCGACACTTTTTCAGACCATGCTCCAAGAAAAAGCTCGGCTAATTTCGGGCATAAAATTCATACCCACTCTTGTCCCGTGGCAATTTCGGCCTAATTTTTTGGGCCAGGTCCGGGTCGGGCTCAGGATTCCCAACTCCTTTTTTTGTTAGAAAATAATTGAATTAAATTATCGTTTCAAATCAAGTTTCTCTAGCTAAGCTCGACACTACATAAATGTGAACGAGCCAAAACCCAGCAGACTAGGGTCGGGCCGAGACCACAAACCGGACCTCAAATGCTCAGGTCTTGTCTATATGAACATAAATCCTTCTTGGCAGCTCAAATTTATTGCCAACCAAGTAAAATCATATGAATGAATGAGATGTGGGCATATAATGATCATCTAGGCATGCCTAAAACAAGTTTTAATATAACCCAATTGAATTAAATTATACTTAGACAAGTACATTTTCAGGAGTAAAACTCTTTTCATATACATGATATGATCTTTATGAATATAAATATTTTTTATTTGTATAAGTCAAACAATTTTAACTGCCAATTATAATGATTTACAATATAAAAATAATGTTCCTAGATTTATCATGGGACCAACTCTCATAATATATAACTCCTTCTATTTGAGATAGTTTATTTTTATACAAACTATTGATGAAAAGTTTAAAATGTTTGACTTAAGATAAACCTAAAAGTGTTTATATATGTGGATCCATCAAACTTTTTGTTGGCTTTTTTGTTTGATCGATCAAACGAGAAAGTCTTCTATCAACTAACAAAGCAACGCCGTGTATGCTAAGCCATCGGCATCCTATGCATGACAGGGAAACAGTGATGATGCTGTACAATGTGCTTGGGAATCTATCACTATCTGATTATGTGAAACTCGCTTTAGGCTAATAAGTATGGACTGCAACTTCCCTCTTGATTATTTAGCTTCACAAATTCAGTAGCATGTAGGTATAGGCGGCACATTTTATATGTCGGACGTTAAGCCTGATGAATGTCTTAGCTAATTCCCAACAACACGACCTTTTCCTTCTTGCAACTAACGGCTCATGCCAAAGGTGTTTGTGGAATGGCGACGTACGCATGGTTGAAGTTAAGAGATAATATTCCGCGGAGCCCAGCTTGCGTGCAGGTTTTTGGAAATGGACTTGCTCCATATAAGATGGCTTATATCTTGCTTAAATTTGGACTAGGGTTTGTGACCCCGGATTTCATTGGGATTACCCTAAAACTGATGGTTTTATGTGGATGTTCATATCAAAGGTGTTCGTGGATTTCCATAACACCGATGGTTCATCTGACAAGTAGGAGCGGCGGTAAGGTGGCGGGGCACACATGGTGCCAGCTCTAGTGATGCACAACCAGTAGTAGGGAACCAAGCCGTGCATGACTATTGAAAATGTTTGTTAGTTGATAGAAGTAGTCACAGGAGAGACGGATGGACAAGATGCGATGGAACTGATTATAAGAACTGAATCAAAGTTCAAAAGATGTGAAGCATCCCACAGCATCTCATTGAATGGAGAGGAGGGATGTCGATGGGCCTCATTGGTGTTGTTTTATGTCTCACTACAGCTAAGGAAATCGCCGACGAGGTGGTAGAAGGCAGAGTAGGGTACCTGCTAGCTTGTTGTTTTGGTTGATGGTGGCAGATGGAAACGAATGAACATAGGGGGCTCTGCATGTTTTGAGACATAAGGCTAATCTGGACTGTTGGACCAATATCAATAAAATTTAACTTAAAGATAAGAAAAATCGAAATCACTAATTAAAAAAATAGTTTAGATGTAATAGTTTATGTTTTTCATATGCAAACCGCCTATAATAAAAGATTAGAACTAGAAGCGTTTCGATTTGTAAAACAAATAGGCTATAATAGCTGCCTTTGCCATAAATAAAGCTGAAAATGCAAGAAAATAATTACACATTTGCCATAACTTTGAACCAAGAAGAGGTATTTATCCTACAAGAAAAAGTGACATTTGATTTCTCATGAATTTTCTTACATAGTACAGTGATTTTCATTTTTTATTTTACATAACGGCACTCGTTTGGCCTTTTTCGGGTGTGCGCTTAGCAATAGAGCCGCCCATCGCCACCACGCGAAAAACGCTCGCGCGGAGCCGCGGACGCGCCGAGGACCTCACCGTTATGCCAGACCGTGGTAAAGCAGCAGCCTGCAGCCAGCTACACACCATAGAGGCATCCCAGTTCCCACCACGTCAACCGCCGCTCGAACCCCGCGCGTCCGATCTCGGATCGACGGCCGCGGGCGACGCCCCCCCCCCAACCCAGAGCCAAACGTCGCTGCCGCCGCCCGCCACGCCCGCGGCGCGTGCTCGCGGCTGACGTGGCCGGGACGCGATGCGGGGCACGCAGCGAAGGGGGCAAGTGGGGCACGTTAAAAGCAGCCGGGGGCCCACCCGGGCGTCCCGCGGAGGGGAACCCACGACTGCACCGCGCGCCTCCACCGACGGGTGCCGTCTCGGCTCACTGACCGCAGGACCCGCGTTTTTCTGGGTCCACCGTTCAGCGCCTGCTTTGGTTCGTGAGGGAGTGAGGTTGCGGAGGTCCCGTCAGTTGGGTTTAAAGGACGGCGGTGAGAGGGCCACGTGGCGGCTAGGCGGAGGGGCCCCCCGGCGACGCTTGCTGCTGCCGCTGCTCCAGTGCTGTTGCGCGCGGCCGCACGGGTGCGCGTGCGTGCTCCACAGTCCGCACCGACGCGCACGTGAGGCTCCGTTTAGATTGCAAAACTTTATAACATTTGGAACTGTAGCGTTTTCGTTTGTATTTGACAAATTTTATCTAATTATGGACTAACTAGGCTTAAAAGATTCGTCTCGTAATGTATAATTAAACTGTGCAATTAGTTATTTTTTTTACATACATTTACTGCTCCATGCATGGGTCCCAAAATTGATGTGATGGAGAGAGAGTGTAAAAATTATAACATTTTGAGTGCATCTAAACAAAGCGTAAATATGCCACGGACAGGTAGGGCTGGCGCTGATGTGGAAACGGGACGTCTATGGGACCAGCGTACTTCACATACCCACGTACCCACCTCCGTGCGGAATATATATTTCGAAAAAGTTTTTGCTGGGCAGATGACATGACACATGTGACACATCCAAGAATTAAACTAGAGACAACTGGATCTCTACCATTAATAAAAGATCTAAATTTTAGAAACTACAATTCTGTTGGCGTCAAAATTTTGCAAGCATGAGTAATGGGAGAGGAGAGTCCCGTCGGAAGCCGATAAAGGGTTTGGAAGAAGGTGATGGTGCGTTTGGGTTAAAGTTGTTAAAAATATCTACCAAAGATGGGTTAAAGTCGTTTAATCTCTTGCTGGTTCTTAATAGATTTCACAATTTATCCAGTGATGGCTCTACTTAACCTTTTCCTGCAGAGACCGTATAGCCAATCTCTCCTTTGATTATCGCTACCACCATCAAGTTATCCACGATCTTGGACTCCGTTGCGATGGTCAGATTGGCTGGTTTGCTTGAGCTATCGTTGTTATCTCAGACTGTCTCGGTTAAGTATGATCCTTGAGTAATGATGCTGGATCAAGTTTTATTGGTTAGATCTATCTGTTGTTTAGTGGTGGCATGATTGAGATGTCATAATGGTTTCAATTGGCCTCATGGATGATCATGGGCTTAATAATGCTAAGAATAGATTCACCAATATAATTCAGTGTATCGGTTAGTCATATTCAGTTTGTCGTCCTGCTGTTAACGCCGTCTCAGCTAAGTCTGATCCGACTAATGGTGATGATGGATTTAGTATGATTTAACGCATGTTTTTCATTATGAGGTTTTTATTCTTAATCCGACTTCATTGTAGAATCAGCTTTGTTGCCGACGTGTGGATACATGTATCGGACGTCCTGGCTGATAGTTTCTTAGAACCCTTCGGAATCCCAGCCGAGCGTTCCTTGTTGTTTTACTAATTAAATTTCTTTTTCCTTATCAATTGTAGGTTAAATTGAATGACACGTCCCGGACCTTATTTGCAGGATCTGCACCGGAAATAAGCAGAGCTCTCAGATCTTAGCGTGTCGTGCTCCGCAAGACTCACCGTCCAATTTTGACGGTAGTAGATTCAAAGATTGAGTTATAGAATTTTACTATCGGAAGGTTACTCCGTTATTATTTCCTTCTACCATAGGTTAGTCCGTTATTTCCTTCTACCGTTCCACGTTAAATACCGATAACAAAAAAAAAACTCTCATACTCATCGAGCCCAAATACACGCACGCACCCCAAGCCAAAACACAAGGAACCAAGATAAGCATAATCTTGCTGCTGTCAATCTCATGAATAATCATGGCACCCACGGAGCTGTACTCATGCTCGTGCATGGCCACCTTCTCCTTGGCGCCCATGGGAAGTGATCCTCTCATCCTTGTCATGCCTACGCGGCCACAGACACGGGGATCAACCGATGCACGGCGAGGCCCTTGGCGGCCTCATGGTGCGGGAATGCACGATGCGTGGCTAGGAGTATAATCCATTGATGTTGTAGAGGTGAGCACAATCCAGATTGACTAGTACACGGTGAGGCCCTCGGTGTCATAGTGGTGCGGGAACACGCAGAGCGTATGGGCTAGGAGCACGAATCCATCTGCGTTGTAGAGGTGGAGCGTGCTGACATCGCAAGCAACGACGAGGTTCCACGGAAAGGGCCTCGCGAGTAGAAAGTGAGCACGGAGATGGCATCGGAGGGATCTAGCGAGTCGAGATAATCAACAACCACTGTGTAATAAAGTAACAAAAAAATATCTCCATTAAAGACGTGGAATTAATACATGTATGTGATTTATAATTAGAGACGCTCGTCAACTACCCGTATCTCTGAGGTGATGGTCATCCGCGGCGGTATACGTGACGTGTATCTGATATTGATCATCAGAGACACGTGTAGAGAAAACACGTCTATAATTACTTAGGAATTTATTAGAGACATGTCTTAACTAAACACATCTCATATCAGAGACGCGGTTTTTTCACCCGCGTCTCTGATTATGCTCCATCGCTACTTCATCCAGACGACGCTCTTTCTTCTTCCGTACACCCGACCACGCTGTCCTTGGCGGTGGCGCCCCTCCACGTCGCCCCCGGCAACGCTACCCACCCCTCCAAGATGCCCCTGCGGCGGAGCTGCCCGTCCTTCCACGTCGTCCCGCGGCGGCGCTAGCTGCCCAGCCATCCCTGCACGCAGCCTTTCCATCCTCATGCTGCGCAGCACCGGTAGCGCCGTGAGCACATCTTCGCTGCAGCGCGCACCGGCAGTGCTGTTTGTTTTCCGCCGCCCGAGTCCTCAGCTCGCCACACCACTTCATACCTGCACCCATCGCAGCAGCCGTGCTAGCCGGTGAGCTTCCTCCCCCGCACTCCTCTTGCGCTCGTGCCTGTTTGGCTTTGCAGGGTGATCGATGCTGACAGTTCTTTGGACAGGCTGTTGTGGCAGAAGAAAAGGGCTTAGATCAAGCAGTAGATGAATTTCCATGGAAGGTTTCGGTAAACCTTGAAGTATTATTATTAGTAAACCTTGAAGAATTTGTAATGGACGATGTGCTCCAGTGCCTCGGCGGCTCCTCTCTGCTTCTTGCAGGCCGGCTGCTTTCGCCTCCTCTACAGCTAGCAGCGCGTGCATCTCCTCTTTTGCTATCAAGATCAAGGCTTTTGCTATCATCTCCTCTGCTGCTCTTTTTTGATATCAGTAAGAACCTCTAAAGCTGGTACTTCTGTGTCTTTATTTTGCTCTAGTACAAGTTGGAAGTAATCTTCTGCAGATACAATAATCAAGGCTCAAATTCATGCAGGAATACACTGGCACTGCACTGGAGCTGCTGCACTGGCACAATATCTCTTTTCCTCGCTCTGTTCTTGTGTTTTGTGTTGAAGCTATAGTCTGTTGAGAAGCCAAGGTGTGGTATTTCTATGAGTTACAACTTGAACTGATTCGCTTCAGAACCTGCATGCTACATTTCTGTGCCTTGTGGTATTTCTATGAGTTTTTGTTAGCTCATGCAAAATAGAGGAGTAATTGTCATTACACCCTTAACTCATTTAGAGTGTTCTTATTTTTATTTTGCTGTCAAAAGAAATCATTACTACACTGCTTATCCTACTATGTTTTGTATTCTACTACAGCTCTCTGCATTGCTTGAATTTACTCATGTATAGATAAGTTATGTATCTGAATTTTTTCCCCTTTCATGATTGAGGTTCTTTTATTAACTAACATGTATAAATGTTTTGTTGCTTAATTATGTAGATTGAGTGATGTGAACTAGGGTTTCTGATCTTCCGAAAGGTTCTGTTAACTCTCGATTTGGTGGATTCACGACACAATTCGAGCCGGCTTCTGAACAACACGTTCCGAACCCCGCAATCGCAGCACCACATCTCCTCAGGTTATTGACCAGTGTTGGCACGGCCGACCTTGCCAAGAAGGCTAATCCTTGCTTGCGAATCGAAGAACACAAGCAAGAACAAGAAAGAATGCAACTAAAATTGCAGATGTATGATTTACTCACGAAGTTGGGGTCTCACAAACTGACGAACGGCGAAACTGTTCTCGACAGAATAATCTAAGC
Source organism: Panicum hallii (assembly GCF_002211085.1). Classification (NCBI taxonomy): domain Eukaryota; kingdom Viridiplantae; phylum Streptophyta; class Magnoliopsida; order Poales; family Poaceae; genus Panicum; species Panicum hallii. The sequence continues at coordinate 52,909,014 of NC_038044.1, forward strand.
AAAACTCAAACCCTAACTTGGAAGAATCTACTGAATATAAAGTGTTTAGGGGCGTGCAAGATCCCTGGACGCACCCCTAATGGGCTCCAATACGATACACGGGCCAACAACCCAAAAGATGGCGACGCAGTACCGAGACAGATTCTGAACATCCACTTGATTCGACGATTCCCGTTGACTCAGGCATCATTTGGTTCATGACCCAGTGCTATTGGAAGCTCCATGAAAATATCTTTCCAAACATATGTGGAACGTCGAAATTGGATTCCGTATGTGGCTTGGATGTCCAATCTAAGGCAGACTACTTCTAGACTCCGAGGTGGACTCGAAGTTGAGTTGTATTGGGCCTCCAAGTGTCTTGGACGTCCCTTGCTGAAATTGTCTGACTCCAAACTCCTCTCCATGTATCCCCTGGTCCTCTCCTTCGTTCCAAATCAAAATATAATCACTAGGTAGTAATCTATTCTCAAAATCATAAAAGGAAGTGCTTAGGAACGAGCTCACCTGTAAATTCAATTGTCTCGCGCGAGCTCCAGTGATTGGACCTTGAATGTTCAGCGAAGTGTTGTGTGCATCCGAAATAGTGATGTCCTCATTATCCTCCCCCTCTTGAATTGAAGTCGTTCTTGACTCAAGCGCATCTTCTACCCCAAGTAAGGCCTCAAATCTGAAATGTTAAAGGTAGGACTAACCCCGAACTCGGGAGGCAACTCAAGTTTATAAGTATTATCATTAATCTTCTCAATTATTTTGAAAGGACCATCAGCTCTCGGCATTAACTTTGACTTCCTCAAATCTGGAAAACGATCCTTTCTCAAGTGCAACTACACTAAATCACCATGTTCAAGTTTAACATCTCATTTACCTTTACTACCAGCTACTTTATATTTTTCAGTCATCTTTTTGATGTTGTGCTTAGTTGTTTCATGAATTTTCAAAATAAAATCAGCATGTTCTTTAGCATCACTAGGAATTCTCTCACTAGTAGCCAAACGTAGAATATCAATAGGAGCACGGGGATTAAAATCATACACTACCCGAAAAGGACTTACCTTTGTAGTAGATTGCGTTGCCCGATTGTATGCAAATTCCACATGAGCTAAATATTCTTCCCACGTATTCAAATTCTTCTTCAAAACAGCTCCCAACATGGCGCCCAAAGTACGGTTCACCACCTCTGTTTGACCGTCAGGTTGTGGATGACAAGTGGTAGAAAATAATAATTTTGTATCCAACTTGTTCCACAAAGTACGCCAAAAGTGACTCAAAAATTTTGCATCACGATCTGAAACAATAGTAGCAGGCATACCATGCAAACGTTCAATCTCTTTGAAAAAGAGGTTAGCAATATGAGTAGCACCATCACTTTTATGACATGGCATAAATTGTGCCATCTTAGAAAATCGATCCACTACAACAAAAATGCTATCCCTCCCTCTCTTAGTCCTAGGTAATCCCAACAGAAAGTCCATAGAAATATCTGCCCAAGGAATAGAAGGAACAGGAAGAGGCATATAAACCATGTGGATTCAACCGAGACTTAGCTTTTTGACATGTCGTGCAGCGAGCAACGAACCACTCAACATCTCTCCTCATCTTGGGCCAAGAGAAGTGGGAGGCCAAAACATCCTCCGTCTTCTTAGCTCCAAAATGCCCCGTCAATCCTCCTCCATGCGCTTCCTGCATCAACAAAAGATGAACGGAACCAACTGGAATGCACAGGCGGTTAGCTCTAAATACAAATCCATCATTGATCACAAACTTGTTCCATGTACGTCCCTCTTTACAATTCAGCAACATATCATTAAAATTAGGATCAAGCGCATATTGGTCTTTTATTGATTCAAGTCCAAAAATCCTACAATCAAGTTGGGACAGCAATGTATATCCTCTAGACAAAGCATCGACAATCACACTATCCTTCCCTTTCTTATGTTTGATGATGTAAGGAAAAAATTTGAAAAACTGGACCTATTTAGCATATCTACGGTTCAGATTATTTTGTGAACGAAGATACTTAAGCGATTCATGATCAGAATGTATAACAAATTCTTTAGGCCACAAATAATGACGCCAGGTCTCTAAAGAATTTACAAGAGCATACAATTCCTTATCATACGTAGAATAATTTAGAACAAAACCGTGCAATTTCTCGCTAAAGTATGCAACAGATTTACCATCTTGCATCAAAACACCACCAATGCCCACTCCACTAGCATCACATACAAGCTCAAAAGTCTTACCAACACTTGAAAGTTGCAGCAATGGTGCGTGCGTAAGCTTGCCCTTCAAAGTGGCAAAGGACTCCTCTTGTGCTTTTCCCCAATGAAACACCATACCTTTCTTCATCAACTCGTGCAACGGCGCAGCAATAGTGCTGAAATCTTTGATGAAGCAGCGATAGAAACTTGCAAGACCGAGAAAACTTCTCACCTGTGTGATGGTTTGGGGTAGTGGCCAGCTCTCAATGGCTTCAATTTTCTTCTCATCCACCTCAATTCCCTGTGGAGTAACAATATAGCCAAGGAAAGAAACTCTATCGGTGCAAAAGATGCACTTCTCAAGGTTAGCAAACAAACGTGCATGTCTCAAAGTATTAAAAATAACACGTAAATGATCCATATGTTCAACCAAAGACTTGCTGTAAATTAATATATCATCAAAGTAAACCACCACAAATCGACCAATGAAGGCTCTCAAAACCTCATTCATCAAATGCATGAAAGTACTAGGTGCATTAGTTAAACCGAAAGGCATTACTAACCACTCATACAACCCGAATTTTATTTTAAAAGCTGTTTTCCATTCATCTCCAAGTTTCATCCTTATTTGGTGGTAACCACTACGCAAGTCAATCTTTGTGAAAATTATAGAGCCACACAATTCATCAAGCATGTCGTCTAGCCTAGGAATAGGATGACGATATCAAATAGTAATATTATTGATGGCTCTGCAATCAACACATATACGCCAAGTACCATCTTTCTTAGGAACCAAAAGCACAGGAACAACACAAGGACTAAGACTCTCACGTACATACCCACGGTCCAAAAGGCCTTGGACTTGTCGCTGAATTTCCTTAGTCTACTCGGGTTGGTTCTGTAAGTAGCACGGTTTGGCAAAGTGGCTCCCGGAATCAAATCAATTTGATGCTCTATCCCTCTCATAGGTTGTAGCTCCAGGGGTATCTCAGTTGGAAAAACATCCTCATACTCATGTAAAATGTTAGTGACAGCAGGAGGCAAAGATCTAGCAATATCATCAAGTAAAAACAAGGCTCGTTTGCATATCAAAGCATAGCATATATCTTCATTAGAAATTTCAGCGAGGTCACATTTTGTTGCAAGCATAACTCCCCCCTTTAATTTAATATCCTCGGCCTTTGAATTAGGTGGGGGAATTCTCCTTTTTAGGTGGGAAAACAGAATTAGCAACTTGCTGGTTTTCAGATTTAACATTGTTCGAACTAGCAGCTCTTTTCTTATCAGCTTGTACAATTTTAGGAGGGGTCAAAGGGACCAAAGTATTTTTTTTCCTTTATGCATAAAAGTGTACTTGTTACTCCTACCATGGTGTGTAGCATCATTATCATGTTCCCAAGGACGACCCAACAAAAATGAATAAGCTTGCATAGGTACCACATCATAATCAACAAAATCAGTATAGGCACCAATGGAAAAGAAAACTCTGCAATTTTTTATTACCTTAGCTTTTCCAGAATCATTAAACCACTGAATATGGTATGGATATGGATGCGGTCGTGTGGTCAAGCAAAGCTTTGTGACCAAATCTGAACTCACCAAGTTGTTTCAGCTTCCTCCATCAATAATCACACGTGCACGATAGTTCTTGATGACAAAGAAAATCTAGAACAAGTTGTGGCGCTGTAGCCTTTCAGGCTGCTGAATTTGCGTGCTGAGCACACACTGAACAGTGATGTTCATGCAACCCGAAGTATCTCCACCACTAAGGACATGGTCCTCGGCGTCATTGGCAGCAATATCATCATCATCATCATCTTCTTCTTCTATGTCAGGGGTACTGATGTAACCTCCATCTTCTATCGCCAGATATGCCCGCTGACTTGGGCAATCCTTCTTCACGTGGCAATCCCATGGCAGCGATGGCACTGAATGCCAAAAATGCATCCCGTTGAGGCAACGGACGAGGAACTTTGGGCAGGAACCTGCAATGAATTTTTACCTGAATCTGCAGCATGTGTGGAAGGCTTGTTTGGTGCAGCAGGAACGCCACTCGTGGTAGGTCGTTTGGCTGCTGATGTGGGCGTCTGAAAGCTGGAGGGCTTGGCCGGTCCCGAATGCAATGGCTTATGCGGCGCAAAGGATGTCCGGACGTTGGTCTTGTTCTGCTGCTCGTGCCCCTGCAATTCCTTCTCTGCAAGCATAGCACACTGGAACAACTGGTTGATAGTATTAAATTCTTTATAGTCAACAATGTTCGAAATTTCCTTCCTCAAATCAGAATAGAACCAACAAATAGAATTCTTAGTTCTCTCCACTATGCTACAACGCATCAAACCTTTTTGAAGCTCACCATAGTAGTCCTGCATAGATTTATCTCCCTGTTCTAAGCGCATCAATTTCTTACGCAGATCTCTAGTATAAGATGGTGGAACAAATCTATCACGCATAGTAACCTTAAGTTCTTCCCATGTACCAGGTGAACTGCCCTCTATAGCTAAATCAGTCCACCAAATGATTGCAAAGTCTTTAAATTCACTATTGGCTTGTCTAACTCTATGTTGCTAAGGAATAAGGGGGCACTAAATTTTTGCTCTACTATCATCTCCCAATCAAGATATCCCTCAGCATCATAATATCCCGAAAAAGAAGGTATGGTAAATTTAATCTTAGCATAAGAAGGTATGGTAAATTTAATCTTAGCATAAGGATCATCAGGACCACGATTACGATTACCAGTACACCCATACTTGTGGTGTTGTTGCGAAGACAACATCGTAGCCACGCCTGTCGTGTAGCTACGTGATCTATATTACCATGGGCATCATACACCTCGTCCTCGGGGTGTCCGGTGTCTTAATAAGTCAGTTGACGAGTTTCCAGTGCTAGCAAGCCTGTCGGCTAGCGTGGATACCCTCCTGTCCAACCTCTCAATGATGTCGCCGAGCTTGAGTTCAATGAATGCATCGGTGACGGCCTTGACGACCGTCTCCTTCATATCTTTCTGAGCATTGTCTACAGCAGACTGTAGTTGCTCTTGTCTGACACACTCGTTGAAATCCTTAGGAGTGTTATTTTCATTGTCACTTGGCATTGTAGACACAAGAATAGTAACACACGGTAAAGGTTATCCCTAATAATCTACTATGCAGGGGTAGTGGTGCCTCTCAATAAACACAGCAAAAAGGAAACACCTTACCAAGCTCTTACAAGGTTCTTACCAGCAAGATAAAGGATACCTGGGAGATGTAGGCCACGAATGCAAGGGTCAAAAACTTGTGTTATCCAGAAGTAATACATGGAGCTATAGGAAGGCCAAGTATGTGAGTGGACACAATTCAATACCAGATAGCAGTGCTGAATAAATGTCCGAATTGCTTGTACTTAGTTGCTGGTCTACTCATATCCTTATAACACCTTGTGTCAACAAGTAAGGAGCAAAAAAAACAATGAAGATCAGCAACGACACGATATTAGCAAGTAACCAACAGCGCACAGGATATCAGCAAGTGTATCCTCTCTATGTGCCTCCTGTTTTATCTTTTAGCACTACTAGAAATCAATTTTTTTTCTTTTATTTTTATGATATTTTTTCAACCAGGAGCATGATAATAAGAACACCACAAGTATCAGCTCAATCTGACGTAAGATGTGATCTGTAAAAAATCACGAGCTTTCTTTAAAACGGGTGCTGGAACTTCTAAGCAAAACAGACAATCTTCTGAATTTTTTTGGGAATTCTGAAATCACCAAATCCAGCAAAGCCAGGGAATTGTATGTGGAAAATTTCACAAGGAAAATTTGAAAAAAAATAACACCTCAATCGGAGTTCCGAGTGAAAAGTTATGCCTATTTTAAGGAGGACCCTCCGTATTAGGTTTTTGTTGAGGTCGAAACTGGATCGGATGGATAAATATGGTGGCAGCGGATGGGGATCACACGACTGAACTTAGACGTGAAGTAAATCAGCAATAAAAATATGAAATAGGATACAAACTCAATACTACAGACTCTGAAACAGAGTTATGCAAAGGCTAAAAAGGGTCTAGGATAGGGAAAACCTAACGACTAAATTTTTTTGGCTTTTCTGTGGACTCTAGGATGAAAGTGAAAACACATGAACTAGGTTAAGGGGGAATCCGATGGTGATCTAGAAACTTTGATACCAACTGATGTGAACTAGGATAGGGTTCCCGATCTTCCGAAAGGTTCTGTTAACTCTCGATTTGGTGGATTCGCGACACAATTCGAGCCAGCTTCTGAACAACACGTTCCGAACCCCGCAATCGTAGCACCACATCTCGTCAGGTTATCGACCAGTGTTGCACGGCCAACCTTGTGAAGAAGGCTAATCCTTTCTTGTGAATTGAAGAACACAAGTAAGAACAAGGAAGAATGCAACCAAAATTGCAGATGTATGATTAACTCACGAAGTTGGGGTCTCACAAACCAACGAACGGTGAAACTTTTCTTGACAAAATAATCTAAGCAAAATCCCAACCCTAACTTGGGTGACTCTTCTTAATATAAAGTGTTTAGGGGTGTGCAAAACCCCTGGACACACCCCTGATGGGCTCCAATAGGATACACGGTCCAACAGCCCAAAAGACCGCGGCGCAGCACCGAGATAGATTCTGAACGTCCACTTGATTCGACGATTCCCGTTGACTCAGGCATCATTTGGTCATGGGCCCGGTGCCATTGGAAGCTCCATGAAAATAGTTTTTCCAACCATATGTGGAACGTCGAAATCGGACTCCGTACGTGGCTTGGGTGTCCAATCTAAGGCAGACTGCTCCTGGACTCCGTGGTGGACTCAAAGTTGAGTTGTATTGGGCCTCCAAGTGTCTTGGATGTCCCTTGCTGACCTTGTCTGACTCCAAGCTCCTCTCCACACATCCCCTGGTCCTCTCCTTCGTTAGGTAGTAATCTATTCTCAAAATCATAAAAGGAAGTGCTTAGGAACGAGCTCACCTGTAAATTCAATTGTCTCGCGCGAGCTCTAGTGATTGGACCATGAATGTTCAACGGAGTGTTGTGTGTATCCGAAGGAGTGATGTCCTCATCATTGAGGACTGATCATGGATGCATCTTAAGAACCCTACTTTCAAAGAGTACTTAAATGGTCTAAAGTCATTCAGCGCAAGTCTGCTATGTGTTGTGCATGCATTGATTGTCAGAATGATAGAAGGTTCTGAAAGGATCTTAGTGATGCCTAAGGGGCTGAATAGGCATATCTAAAAATTTCTGAAAAATCCTTCGTAACAATTAAATCTATCGGAACTTCTGATGAAATGAAGTTCTATGCGAAATTCTAAATTAAGCTCGAAATTGTAGAACCTAGTTGAATCAAATGATCACCATTGATGCTAGGAGACCTCTGCAAGTGTTCTTTGCAAGAAGAACAACTCGAGAACGTAGATCGGGATAAAATAAATTCTAGGTCAACAAGAACTAGATAAAAGTAATAAGCACAATGAACAAGAGATTTATTTTTCGAAGTTCACTCCCACTAAGGAAGCTATGTCTCTGTTGAGGAGCTCACAAAGAGCCGAGTTTTCCACTAACCCTTTACCTTACTCAATCAACCACAAAGGAGGATTGAGTTACTTACTATGAAATCCATAAAGGATGGGTAATACAAACTTTCTGGGGTGCATGCATACGAGAGCACGCTCAACCGGGTGACACCTAACCGTCTAGAAGCAAGCTTCAAGAGTAACTAATGAGAATCGATGGATGAAGATGCTTCAAGTGATCTTAGGATGAACTTGGCTGCCTTCTCACTCAAATACTCAAGTCTCACACCTCAATCTTGCTCTCGCCCAAGCCCTAGCTCAAATCGATTCAAGGATTAGCTCTTGGAGGGATTGGGAAAGTGTTTTGGAAGCTCAAGGAGGTGTGTTCTTCGTGTTAGGTCAGTAGCAAATGAAGGAGGGGCTGAGGGAGTATAAATACCCGAGCCCCAAAAACTAGCCGTTAGTGTGCTGGTTAAGTGATTGTCAGAACTTCCGATCCAGGGTCGGAACTTCTAACCCTATTAAAAATAGCCGGCTGAGGACCCCCTATCGGAACTATCAAGCAAGTTCTGGAGGCGAATCACCACTTTTGGGACACAGAGTGCAACGAAAGAGTTGGTTGAGCATCTTGTAGTAAGGTGTCAACCCATGAATTGTCCCAAACTTGATGTCACCATAAGCGTTGTCATACATGAAGTGAAGCTCTCCATCATCTAAAACATTTTCCATTTCATGTATCTTCTCCCTTGTAAGATCTTTGCTTGGGAATCCAAGAATGGTTGCAAAGTCAACATATCCAACTGATTAAGGCTTGCGTTGAATTGTCTAATGGAAGGTCTTGCTCGAGCGGTTGACATAGAGAGTGGCATAGAACTGGGCCACGACCTCCTCATTTCAATCACAGTTGAAGGACATAATTGATGTGAGATTCATTCTTCTACAAGCATCTTTGGCTTCCTTTACCACCAGCAAGTCAATGTCCAACAAGTAGTCCCATTTGATGGACTTCATCTTAGTGGTAGGATGGGATTTGCTGAGAATCATTGAGTCATACAAATCTGTGTGAAAGTTCATCAAAAAACGAACATCCCCTTGCTGCTCCTTGGCATACCGAGAGGGATCGTCATACCTCAAAGCATAAAGATCATGCTTGCCTTGGTGTAGTCTGTTGGACGAACCCCATTGTACTGCATACCAGTTTGCCTAATAGGTCCCTGCATCTGAATGATGATTCGCTCAAGATATTCCAATGATTCCCCTGCATCTGCCATATGAGAGACTGGAGCGGAGGCACGCTTTATGCGAGGGCGATTGCCTTGACTCGAAATTCCTTGAGGATTTGGTCTCCCACGACCACGAGAGCACAAAGGAACCTTGGCAATTGCCTTTCTCTTTGCCATGCAATGAACAACCAGTGATGCTTCCCGGTTGCCTCGGAATCAGAAGATGGTGAAGAATCAATATCCAAAGTTGCTACCCTCTTTTTCTCTCTCTTTTCATGAGCCATCTGAGAAATATATATGTTGGAAATTAGGATGGAATTGAAAAGTAGAATCAAGAGAGCTAGAATTGGGTGACTCAGGCGCCTGTAGGAAGTTCCGACCCTAGGTCGGAAGTTCTGACAGACCCTAAGCCAAGCCAATAATCCATGACAAAAGATTGAGCCCACCAAACTTGACAAGATTCTAGACATGAGTTCTAGGATGTATTTAGAAGTCATCCCCTAAAGCAAATCATCTAACTCCGTCTACATTGAGAGGTCGGTCGATGGGATTTTTGAATGAAATACCTTGAAGATTTCCCACACGAATCTGAGAGAAGATGATGGGGATCGGATCTTTCGAGGAGTGGAGAATCCAAAGAAACACCAAGCAACGAAATCCCATGGTTGATTCTTGAAATCCCCTTAAGAGTTTGAGAGAGGAGAGGAGAGGGTGTCGGTGGTATGAATGAAGTGGTGTTAGGGTTTGAAGGGGGTCAACGGGTATATATAGGTCCATATGATTTGTCGGAAGTTCCGACGAATAAAAGAATTCGAACCCGAGGACCTTGGTCGAAAATTTTTTGATACTTCCGAGGGTCGTTGGAAGTTTCGATGAACATTGGGTTTGTCTCCCGAGGACCCTTGGCTGGGCAGGGGTGGTGCAGGAGGAGGCAACCAGGGGAAAGGGTGCGGCACAGGGGGAAGACGCTGGGGAGGCTGGCAGGGGGTGGCGGCGCTGTAGAAGAGGCGCATAAAGGGGCGACGGCGCTCCTGGTGGCGCACGGACTCGGGCTGGCGGCAGTGATGCAGGGGGGCTAGCGTGCAGCACAGGGGCATGCGGGGGAGGGAAGGCGCGCAGGGGGCCAGGGGACGGCGATGCTCTCTCACGCGGCAGGGACGACGCAGCTATGGCGGTGCACAATGGTTGGGGGGCGACGGGGAGACGCAAGCGGAACGAGGCAGGGCGCTGGCTGTGCAGGAGCCAGAGGGAAGGGCGAGAAGCTCACCACAAACTCGAAAGGCGTCATCGGTAGAAGGTCGGACAGCCTGTAGACAGCGGCGGTGAGCTAGGGTTTTGGTGGCACAGGGCAGCTTGGGTGCGAGGCTACTGGCGGCTTTTGCTGCGTTTGTTGCATGGAGGAGCTGCGGGGCACGGGGCGCATTTAAATAGGCCTGGAGATCTCGTGCTAGGCTCAGACTCAGACGAGGATAAGGACACGGCAGCGGCAGCGCCGGAGTCCGGCTCGGTGACGGGAAGAAGATGACTGACACGCAGGGCCCACCTGTCAGTGGTAGCGAGCGCGCGCACGACATGGGCTGGACGCGGTAGCGGTGCGGGCTAGTTGATGTGCTGTGGCCCAAGTGGCGAAAGCAGGGGGGCGCGGGCGACGCGAGGCACATGGGCCGGAGCGGCATGCTGGCGTTGCGTCCCAGGCGGGAAAGGAAGGCGCGCGCGTGAACTCGATCGTTGGGTCGGGCCGGTGGGCTCGGCCCAAAGAATTTGATTTCTTTTTTTTCTTTCTGAATATATTTTCTGTACACAAACCAATCCAGAAAATTCCAGATAATGTTTTTAAAGCACGAAAATTTGGGACACGAGGAATCCAAATAAAATATTTGGGACTCATGAAAAAGATTTTAGAGCCTTCCAAACAAATATGGACCTAGTTCTAGGATAAATGAAAATAATTGCCAGAAAAATTCTAGAAAATTCTCGGGAAACCCTATTTATAGATGAACACATTCTAAAAGATACTCACATCCTAAAATTAAATATTTTAGGGTGTGACAATGTGCAATAAGTCAAGCTAAGTTACGAGAATCCAAGATATTTAGTTCATTGCTCAAAGCACAAAACCTTTGCTCATCTAAAGGCTTTGTGAAGATATCGGCAAGTTGCCGTTCGGTGCTCACATGTCATAAAGCAATATCTCCCTTAGGCTCATGATCCCGTAAGAAGTGATGTCGTCTATCTATGTGCTTTGTTCGGGAGTGTTGCACCAGGTAGCTAGCTTGATAGCACTCTTATTGTCACACAAGAGTGGTATCTTACTAAACTCACAACTGAAGTCACTCAAGGTTTGCTTCATCCATAAAAGTTGGGCACAACAAGCACCCGTTGTAACATATTCCGCTTCCGCGGTGGAAAGAGTAACCGAATTCTGTTTCTTAGAGATCCAAGACATTAGGGACCATCCAAGGAATTGGGAGTCCCTGTTATACTCTTTCTATCTACCTTGCAACCAGCATAATCTGAATCGGAATAGCCAAGTAGGTCGAAAGTGGAGCCTTTGGGATACCACAAACCAAGGTTAGGTTGTATACTAAATATCTCAAAATTCTCTTAACAACCATTAAATGATATTTTTTAGGATTGGCTTGAAATCTTGCACACATGCACACACTAAGCATAATATCGGGCCTAGATGCACAAAGATAAAAAAGAGATCCAATGATGGAGCGATATACCTTTTGATCAACCAACTTCCCTTCTACGTTGAGATCAGGATGACAATTTAATGCCATGGGTGTCTTGATGGGCTTAGCATCGACCATGACAAACTTCTTGAGCATATCCTTTATATAGTTGGTTTGACATATGAAAGTCCATTCCTTCATTTGCTTGACTTGAATCCAAGAAAGAACTTCACTTCACCTATCATAGACATCTCAAATCTCTTGGTCATGATCCTACTCAATTCCTTACAAAACTTTTTATCAGTAGAACCAAATATAATGTTATTGATATATATATTTGGAAAACAAAAATATCCTTATTAACTTTGTGACATATGAAAGTCCATTCCTTCATTTGCTTGACTTTAATCCAAGGAAGAACTTCACTTCACCTATCATAGACATCTCAAATCTCTTGGTCATGATCCTACTCAATTCCTCACAAAACTTTTTATCAGTAGAATCGGCTTTGCCCATGACAAAGTCATTCTTGAGAAGAAAATTTGTAAGACATTTATACCATGCTCTAGGAGCTTGCTTATGCTCATAAAGCGCCTTATGGAGCTTGTACACATGAATTGGACATTTTGGATCTTCAAAGCCCGACGGTTGTTCTACATACACCAACTCGGATAGGGGACCGTTCAAGAATGCACTTTTCACATCCATTTGAAAAAGCTTGAAATCATGGTGAGTAGCATAGGTTAGTAAAATACGAATTGACTCAAGCCTTGCTACGGTTGCTTAGGTTTCACCAAAATCCAAACCTTCAATTTGGGTGAAACCTTGTGAAACTAACCTTGCTTTGTTTCTTGTGATGACACCATGTTCATCTTTCTTATTTTGGAAAACCCACTTGGTGCCAATCACATTTTGCCTTGGTCTTTCAACCAACTCCCAGACCTTATTTCTTATGAAGTTGTTTAACTGTTCTTGCATGGTAGTTACCCAATCTGGATCATCAAGTACTTCATCTACCTTGAGAGGTTCCAAAGAGGAGACAAATGAGTAATGTCCACAAAAGGATGCTAAACGTGAATGAGTAGTTAACCCTCTTTGAATACTTCCAAGGATGTTGTCAACAAGATGATCTCATTGAACACTTTGATGAACTCTTGGATGAGGCACTTGTGATTAAGGTTGAATTGGTTCATCATCATCATCATCATCTTCAACTTGTGGTGCATCTACTTGAGCTTCTCCCGCTCCCTTGATCAATGCCATGAACTTGATTGTCACCATGAACTTGACTTTGATCTTGAAGTTGTTGAGAGCTTGGTGGTTCAACTCTTTTAGATGATGAAGCCAACTAGTCATAGTCGATTGATGAAGCAACATGTTGACCGCACATCCTTCTTGAGAAGATGCCATCAGGCATTGGAGGGGACTCAAATTGCATGAACTCCTGGTATACAGGAGTCGCGCTTCGTAACCCAAATAGGAGTCGGGTACACTCTTCCCCCAGATCGGATTCCATCCGACCTAAGAAGTCCTAGTGCAGTACGAGTCGAAGTCGCGTCGAGAGGGGACTCTTCCTCGATCTCCTTGGTTAGGTCAGGGAGTATGGAAGCGAGGCCCCTTCAGTAACATAGAGTACTAGTCGGGAACTAGTAAACGGAGCGATACTGGAAATATGGGAGCGAGGCCCCTTCAGTAACATAGAGTACTAGTCGAGAACTAGTAAATTGAGTGTTACTGGAAGTATGGGAGCAAGGCCCATTCAGTAACATAGAGTACTAGTTGGGAACTAGTAAACGGAGCGTTACTGGAAGTACGGGAGTGAGGTCCCTTCAGTAACATAGAGTACTAATCTAGAACTAGTAAACAAAGTGGAAGTATGGGAGCGAGGCCCCCTCAGTAACATAGAGTACTAGTAGAAAACTAGTAAACTGAGCGTTATTGGAAGTATGGGAGCGAGGCCCCTTCAGTAACATAGAGTAGTCAAAAACTAGTAAATGGAGCGTTACTGGAAGTATGGGAGTGAGGCCCCCTTAGTAACATAGAGTACTAGTTGGGAACTAGTAAACTGAGCATTACTGAAAGTATGGGAGTGAGACCCTTTCAATAACATAGAGTACTAGTCGGGAACCAGTAAACAGAGCGTTACTGGAAGTATGGGAGCAAGGCGCCTTTAGTAATATAGAGTACTAGCCGAGAACTAGTAAACTAAATGTTACTAGAAGTATGGGAGTAAGGCCCCTTCAGTAAGCTAGAGTACTAGTCGGAAACTAGTAAACTGAGTGTTACTAGAAGTATTTGATAGATAATCACGTAGATGCTTTATTTGGCTAATTAATGGGTTCCACTAGTCATTGCAAACGAGGCGACTACTTTTGATAGTCGCATGGCGCTGTGACAGGGTTCCCTGAGCTTAGCCTTGAAGAAATTGAATCATTTTGTTCTTTCCCGGGCCTATCCCCGCTGGCCCTATCCTTAGCCCCAGATCATTGGTAAAAAAGGCTCGTGACATGAGGAATAGGTGATAAGAGATCGGCTGGAAAAAGGTTGCACTAATTAAATTGGACATTCATTGGGCACATCTGAGAGTAGTATACTGAGGAAGTCATGATTAACCCGAATAATAAACATAAATGGCGATCCTGACTATGTGGTAAACATGGATGCTTTTAGGTTTACGGAACCCCTTGTTTCGAGATATAGTCCAAAAATAATGGTTGAACAAACAAACCACCTAAAAGATTCTCAGAAAACCTCCTTGAATCGGGTACTTAATTTATAAATAAATCATTATTCGGGTAGTCCCATCGCCTTTCTACATAGTCTTTGTTGAGTGGCGGAGCTCGCAGGGCCCTCCGAAGGCTTTGACATTCGAAGGTGGAATGCTTGCTCTTCGGGTGCCATGAGCATCGCTTGTGGATAGACTCCTCGAATTGTTCCTTTGAGCTGAGGGTTTTCTTTCTTTGGGTTGGTTGTTCCCTGAATTCTAGCTTGTGTTTCCAAGTTGTACATAGGTAGTCGAGGGTGATATGATACGTGGTAGGGCTGTAGGCCTCCATCTCATCACGCTCTTGCTACCTGGCAATGATGACCTTGCGGGTGTTCCGGCCGGCGTTGATGATAGTGCGGAGGTCCCTTGTGGAGCAGTCGTAGAGGTTGCCAGGCTGATGTTGGTGCTGTTCTGGTATATGCTGCCTGCGCGTGGCACACTTGGCATTTCTGAGTTTTTGCTGCTCTTTTTGGACGTCTTCTTCATCTTCGATCTTCGCGTTTCGCATAGTGTCGAGAGCATAAACAGGTACAACGTGATGGGCGAATGCCCTAGCTGCGTCTGTGTCACACCCGATTTATAAAGAACATAAATCGAGCAATCATATATGCGCCAGGATCAAGTCACACATATATACAACAGAATCATCAAGATATCATAACACATATCACGTATAACAATAATATAAATCGTAAATAAATCGTAAAGGAATTATTTTATTACAACCGAATCAAGAATCGGTTCAAGAGTTGCGGAAGCGTAAAAGAGATACATGAAGATTAGGGCGCCACAGGGACGTCGACTGGGAGACAAACGCCTAGAAGTCGTCGAAGCCACTGACGTAGTCCTCCACGTTGCCGGGCACTGAGCAGCAGTCGAAGATATCCAAGAGAACATAAGAGTAGAGAGGCAAGTGTGAGTACAAACTAGTACTCAACAAGTATAACACAAACTATGAGGCTCTAAGGTTGGCTGACTCAACTGCATTAGCTTTTAGTCTTGGCAAATTTTATTAAAACTATTTACTACAAATGGATGAGTTACCATAACCCAGATTGCATAAGAAATTAGTCAATATTAGTTAAGAACTACTGAGAACCATCCGAACCAAAACCACCCGGGGAACCTCCCTAATCAAAGGTCGATAACCCCACTAATCAGACGGAGGATCTGGGCCGCTCATGACTATGAGCACAGCTGATATATCAGTTTTACACTCTCGAGAGGTTGCACAACTTTACCCACAAGTCGTGAGCTACGCTAGTTGTTCATCACACTTCCTTAGGTGAGATGGCTAGCAAGCACACTACGAGACCGTTACAAAGGACACGTTGGTAAGGTGTAACCGCTAAGGATTCTGGATCAGCGACGATGGGGCCCACCTCCGGGGGTACAAGCACACAGCACAGACCAAGCCGGAGGAGCAGGGACCATTGAAGCTTACCACCCCTCTTGCCCACGCAGGTAAGTTACTCCCGAACCAACACGACCTAATTAGTAAGTCAAGACCGTCCCATTCCAGTCTTGTGGTTGCGCGGTTGTCCCAGGTTGTCGCTCTATGAACCGGTCCTTATGGAGAGTGGCCAACCAAGCATTAAGCACCGTGCTGGCCCCCTAAACCATGTTTCTAACAAAAACATATTTTAAGAAAATGTGAGCCACTCAAGCACACAGCACAGAGGGCCACTCTCAGGATTAAGTTGCATAAGACCATTAATCAAATTAATTAAAAAGGACCAACATATGTGAGAGCGCAGCACCTAGCAAAACTAACCACAATGCAACCCAAGGATAAATATATAAGGATAAAGGTGGCTAGGAAATCCTTATAGGTATACAGAATTAAAATGCAGTATGAAATTGTATTTAAAGGTGATAGGATGTTCATGTTATACTTGCCTTACTCGTACTCTCCTGGCTGCTGCTCGAACTGCTCGGAAGATGGCTGCTCCTGGTACTCGTCCAAAGGCTCCGCGTCTACTCCGATCATCAAGCATAGCCCACACATACACACATGCACAACCAATAGCAAACTATAAGAAAACAGTACACCAATACAATAGAACAGCACACCAAACTAACCTAGAACTATTCTACGTGTTACAACGATCGCGTGGACATAAAGAACACCTAAAACGGATCTAAGACGCGAAAACTACGCTTGAAACAAAATCCAGGGACCTATCTGCGAGAAAAACTGAACCACAGGGGGGTTCTGGACAAAAACCAGGGACCTCAACGTAATTAAAGGGTAGATACAGGGGCTAGCACGTAAAAACCTGGGGCTTGGACGGCGGCCACTAAAACTGGAAAGCTCAGGGGTCTACACGAGTAAAACAGGACTTGACTGCAAATAGTTTTGAACTAAGGGTGGACCGCGGGTTGATTTCCCGAAAGGGCAGGGACTCTTTAGCAAAACGAGCGAGCCGAACCGGTACGCTTTAACCTGGGCCGCCGGATCTAACATCTACAGCCCAGATTAGATCCTAACAGCGAAGGGGTACGCGCGCCTAACAGCCGTTGGATCTTGATCCTACGCTCCGGACCCTCTCTTACCTCGGCTCCAATATGGTGCGCTAGATCGAAGATGGACGGCTCAGATTCAATCACAGGGGCGAACCGGTACGCACGATTTGGGTCCCTCGGATCTCGAACTCATGGCTCAGATCTGCCTCGAGCTCGATCTAATCTCACGCGCTCAACACCGATCGGACGGCTCAGGGGAAAAGGGGGGCCCGGGGCGGCGATTGCTCGCCGGCGACCACTCCCGCGGCGGCGACTCGCCGGAGATGGCCGATCTCGGCCTTCCGGGCCCTATTTCGGACGGGATCAGGCCCGGGAGGATGCTTGCGACACGCGTAATCCACCTGGGCAGTTGGCGCAGGTCCGCGAGGGTCGCAACGGCTCACGCCACGGCAAGGGCGGCTCGGGTCGACAGAGCTCGCCGGCGTGCGCGCGATCCCGTGCCTACGGTGGCCTACGATCCTCGACAGCTAGCGCTAAAGGTCCGGGGAAAGTTGTGGTGCTCACCAAGGTGTGGAACAGTCTGGAACGCGGCGGCGTGATGACCTCGACGACGGGCCGGCGGTGGAGGCGATCGGGGCTCGTGGGAGGTGCGGCTGCCGAGGGTCTCCGAGCTCCTGATCACCGGAAACCGACGCGTGGAGGTCCTGCGAAGGCGTGTAGGGGGGTCAGCTCGGCCCATAGCCTACCGGCGGTGAGCAATTGCCCGCGGCGGTGGCGTGCGGCTTACCTGAACCCGAGCAGCGGGAGGGGCAGCTGCAGAGGCGGCGGTGATTGGGGCTCGCGTGCTTCAGAGGGTTAGGGTCCAGGGGTGTGTGAGGGGGCCAAATAAGGGCCGGGCGGAGGCTGGGCGTGCGTGCCCGCTGCGGGCGCGGAAAGCGCGGCGGGGACCGTGGCGCACGGAGGAAACGGATCGGCTCAACGGACCCGCGCGACACTGGCTCGGGTGGCGAAGGTTCTAGAGAGGAGGGGGAAGCTCGGTCGCGGGCCAGAATGCGGCCTCGGGTGCAGGGCAGAGGGGTGGACCCAAGGTGCAGAAGCGCGGCCGGCGGGGACGGAAACAGAGGAAGGGGAATCGGGTGTTGGGAGGAAGGAGAAAGGGGAGGCGCCAACGGGTGGGGTCGGGCGGTCAGTGGGAGAGAAGAGAGGGCGCGGGCTGAGGGGGAACTGGGCCGGGGCGCGGCCCACGCGAGAGAGGGGAAGGAAAGGGGCCCGAGGGGGAGAGAGGGGGAGAAGTGAGTGTGCCGGGCTGGTAGAGGATTTGGGCTGCCTTCTCCTTTTTCTTCTTCTTTCCTTTTCCTCTTCTATACTCAAACTACTCAAACAAAACTATTTGAATTCAAACAAATTCGAATTCAAACCTTATAAACTCAACACAAGGAAAACAATGCTCCAGCATGAATGCACAAACATGTTGACCTTACAATAAATTTTATTTTCTTGTGTTGTAAAATTACTTTAAATGCAAGACAAATTAGAGAAAATCCTGGAAATTTTATTTAAGCCCAAATAAATTCCTTAAAATTTGGAAAAATTACCTTAGGGTGTTACAAACCTACCCCCCTTACCGGAATCTCGTCCCGAGATTCGAAAAGGCTAGCTAGCAAAGAGATCGGGGTATGTCTTCCTCAGCTCATCTTCTCGCTCCCAAGTAGCCTCATCCTCCGTGTGGTGACTCCACTGAACACGGCACATCTTGATCCTCTTGTTTCTGGTAACTCTCTTAGATGTCTCCAGAATTTTCACCGGATGCTCGGTGTTGGTCAGATCCTCCTGCACGTCCAACCCTTCTAGCGGTGCTTGCTCTTCCGGCACCCTCAAGCACCTCTTCAGCTGAGACACGTGGAACACATCGTGCACTCCTGAGAGGTTGGGAGGCAACTCCAAACGATATGCCACCTCACCTTTCCGTTCCAACACCTTGAACGGACCATTGTATCGAGGGGCTAGCTTCCCTCTTACGTTAAACCTACGGATTCCTCTCATCGGCGAGACCTTCAGGTACACATGGTCACCCACTGCAAAGGTCAAATCTCGACGACGAACATCCGTGTAGCTCTTCTGGCGAGTCTGAGCGACCCTCAGATTCTCTCACACCTGCTGTACCAGCTGTTCTGCCTCTTCGACAATATCCGGACCAAATACCTACCTCTCGCCAATCTGATCCCAATACAGCGGAGTCCTGCATTTCCGACCATACAGGGCCTCGAAAGGAGATTTCTTCAGACTGGCCTGATAGCTATTGTTATACGAAAACTCTGCATACGGCAGGCATTTATCCCAGCTGGTACCATACTGAATAGCACAGGCTCGAAGCATATCCTCCAACACTTGGTTGGTCCTTTCTGTCTGCCCATCTGTCTGAGGATGATAAGCGGTACTGAAGCGCAGCTTCGTATCCAACAAATCATGCAACTGCTCCCAGAACTGTGAAGTGAACTGAGACCCTCGATCAGATATGATCTTCTTAGGAACACCATGCAGACAGACAATCCTGGAGATATACAACTCTTCGAGTCTAGCGCCGGAGTAAGTAGTGTTCACCGGGATAAAGTGGGCAACCTTCGTCAACCGATCCACTACTACCCATATGGAGTTGTACCCTTTCTGGGTACGAGGCAATCCAACAATGAAGTCCATGGTGATCTCCTCCCATTTCCACTCTGGGATCTTCAAGGGCTGCAACAAACCTGCAGGTCTCTGATGCTCTGCCTTGACACGCTGACAAGTTTCACAGATGGCCACGTACTCCGCAACGGAACGCTTCATTCCATACCACCAGAATCGTTCCTTGAGGTCATAATACATCTTCGTGCTGCCCGGATGGATAGAATACGCGGTATCATGAGCCTCACTCAGAATCAACTTCTAGAGATCTGCTACATCCGGCACACATATACGACTCTTGTACCACAAGGTACCCTGATCATCCTCTCTGAAATGAGGTGCCTTGCCAACCTTGAGCAACTCGCGGATCTCCCGTAGCTTCTTATCATCTTTCTGATGCTGCCTGATCTCCGCCTCTAGAGTGGGTTCTGCCTCGAATGACGCACTCGAGGTATGATGCAAGAAACTCAGGCTCAACTGCTCAAAGTCCTCGCATAACTCCTGAGGCATCTGAAAAGCCACGGCCATGTTAACATAACTCTTCCTGCTCAGAGCATCTGCTACAACGTTGGCCTTGCCTGGATGATAGTGAATCTCCAGGTCATAATCTTTGACTAACTCTAGCCATCTTCTCTGCCGCATGTTCAGCTCACTCTGAGTGAAAATGTACTTGAGACTCTTGTGATCGGTGTAAATGTCACACCTCTGCCCAAACAAGTAATGCCTCCATATCTTCAGAGCATGCACAACTGCGGCTAACTCCAGGTCATGAGTGGGATAATTCAGTTCGTGCCGGCGCAACTGCCGCGAAGCATAAGCTATCACTCTACCTTCCTGCATCAGGACGCAACCACGACCATCCTTCGAAGCATCACAATACACTGTGAACCTCTTGCTCTGGTCGGGCAGAGTAAGGACTGGCGCCGTAGTCAACCTCTTTTTTAGCTCCGCGAAGGCCTTCTGACGCTCATCAGTCCACGAGAAATCCACACCCTTCTCCAGCAAGGAAGTCAAAGGCTTCGCAATCTTGGAGAAATTCTCAATGAACCTCCGATAATATCCTGCTAAGCCCAGAAAAGAGCGGACTTCCTTCACCGTCTGTGGTACAACCCAGTCAAGCACATCCTTCACCTTCCCGGGGTCCACAGCAATACCTCCCTTGGAGATGACATGACCGAGGAAAGGAACCTCGTCAATCCAAAATTCGCACTTGCTGAGCTTGGCATACAGCTTGTGCACTCTGAGCCTCTGCAACACAAGCCTCAGATGTTTCTCATGCTCTGCTTCGGACTTGGAATATATCAGGATATCGTCAATGAATATCACCACAAAGGTGTCCAGATAATCCATGAAAACCTTGTTCATCGGATGCATGAAGAAAGCCGGAGCATTGGTCAAGCCAAAGGACATGACCGTATACTCGTATAGCCCATACTTGCAGGTGAATGCCGTCTTCTGGATATCCTCAGGATGAATCTTCAGCTGGTGATAACCTGAACGCAGATCAATCTTCGAGAATACGCAAGCACCCTGAAGCTGATCAAAGAGATCCTCAATACGGGGCAATGGATGCTTGTTCTTGATGGTGACTGCATTCAGATCCCGATAATCGACGCACATCCTCTTCGCACCATCCTTCTTCTCTACAAGCAATACAGGGAAAGCCCAAGGAGAGAAACTGCGACGGATATAGCCCTTGGCTAGCAACTCGTCGATAGTCTTCTTAACTTCTTCATGTTCAACGGGTGCCATACGATAGGGCCTCTTAGCTATAGGAGCTGTGCCAGGCAAGAGATCAATAGAAAACTCAATGTCGCGATCAGGCAGCATACCTGGCAAATCATCCGGAAAGACATCCAGGAATTCAGACACCACGCGAATACCATCCGTGGGTCTAGCCTCCATCTGATGAAGAAATCCCGAAGGCTCTGTAGCACCGACAGTGATCTCCTGACCATCTGGTGCTGATAAAAGAACAGTCCTCTGAGCACAATCTATCCGGACTCCCCACTTAGCGAGAGTCTCCATCCCGAGAATCACATCAATGCCCTTGGTGTCCAGCACCATCAGATTTGCACTGAAATCTACCCCCTTATGACAACACTGACTGTGGGACAGAAGATATGAGACCTCAACTGCCCTCCCGGTGAAGATACTAACATGCACCTCTTTAATGTGCTAGTAGGAATACCATGATGCTCAACAAAAGACTAAGTGATGAAAGAATGCGTAGCACCAGTATCAAAAAGCACTGTAGCAGGATGGGTGTTGACCATAAACGTACCAATAACCACGTTAGGAGCCTCGGCCGCTGACTCGGCCGTCACGTGGTTCACCCTGCCCTGAGCTGGGGCCTTGGGCTGAGCTGGACGTCCCTGCTGCCCTGACTGTGCCTTCCGGGGACAAACGTTGGCGTAGTGTCCCGGCTCGCCACAGTGAAAGCACACCCGTGGGAGTGCTGGAGCCTGCTGCCCGGCAGGAGGAGTAGGCACTCCCTACCTCGGAGCTGGTGGAGCCGGAGGCGCTGGAAGCCTCTGACCCTGTCTTACCTGCTGCGAAGGATGAGGAGGAAACTGCTGCCGCTGCTGGTACTGCTGGGGCGGCCTCTGCTGCTGTGGAGGCTGATATCGGGGACGAGTGTTGCTGCCCGACGAGGATGGAGCCATCTTCCTCTTCTTATCCTCAATCTCCCGGCGCTTACGCTCGGTGTTGAGGGCAGCATCAACCAGGTGGTTGAAGTTGTCGAAGCGGTGGTTCAGCAGCGCATACTGGATGTGATCATCCAGTCCCTCCTTGAAATACTCCTGCTTATCGCTATCACGGGCGACGTCAGCAGGGGCATAACGGGCCAGCTGAAGTAAACGGTCACGGTATTCCATCACCGTCATGGATCCCTGAAATAACGAACACAGATAGCAAGGATAGAAATCGCTCAATGTGTCAGGCTTACGAAGGAGATCAAGGATAGATCGAAGCTCAAAAGAAATTCCAGGGACTCCCATTTAATTTTACCTGCTTAAGGGCACGGAACTCCTTCTGCTTCATTTTCATAATCCCATCAGGAATATGGTGGCTTCTGAAGCGCTCACGGAACTGGACCCAGGTGAGAGAGTCGCGGTCCTGAGCCGGGTAGGACTCCCACCAGTCAAGAGCTGAGCCTCGCAGCTGCCCTGCTGCGTAAAGGACTCGCTCACGGTCGTCGCACTGAGCGACTACCAACTGGCGCTCCACCGAGCGAAGCCAATCGTCCGCCTGGAGTGGGTCCGTGGCGTGAGAGAAGGTCGGAGGATGACCTCTCAGGAAATCCGCACGCCTGTCACGGGGCTGAGGCGGTGGAGGAGGCGGTGGCTGAGTATGAATCTGCTGCAGAGCCTGAACGGTATTGTTTAGGGTAGCCATCATCTGCATCTGGAGCTGGAAGAACTGCTCCGGGGTCAGTGGTGGCGGCATCGGCAGCGGCTGACCAGTACTCTAGTTGTTCTGCTCCTGCTGGTCAGAACCGGAACCGGTGCGCCTGGTGTTCACCATCTGATTGCAACAAACGAAATTTTTATGAGAACGAGATATTGTGCAGCTGCGGAAATGAAACTTCAGAAGGATATGACAGAGAGAAAAAGAATGTAGGTTTTACCCCCAATGTTCTAACTCGATTTTATTATTTAGTTCAAGTTGGGTTAGGGTCAATTTGCATGAACAAGTTTAACTACTAGACTATGCAATCAACCAAAAATCGAAATCAAACATTTGCACAATAACAAACATTCAATATGCACAACTTAGTCGAGTTTATCACACCACTCGACTAACACACTCGTTCTAGCGTATTTTCATCGGGACAACCTAAACTTATAGCTTATAGGGTTAGACTACTCAGGCCAGCGTCTACGGAAAACTCAAGCTATTTTACAGAAGAGACAGAGGAGAGATAGCAAATCAAGGGCTTAAGACTCAAGGAATAGAAGTAGGAAATGATGTTTGAAGATTTGCGGAAGTAAGGCAAGAGAAAAGAAGTTCTAAAGTCGACCAATTCTATCTAGGCTTCGTCCTACAGTCGATATGGCTCTGATACCAATCCTGTCACACCCGATTTATAAAGAACATAAATCGAGCAATCATATATGCGCCAGGATCAAGTCACGCATATATACAACAGAATCATCAAGATATCATAACACATATCACGTATAACAATAATATAAATCGTAAATAAATCGTAAAGGAATTATTTTATTACAATCGAATCAAAAATCGGTTCAAGAGTTGCGGAAGCGTAAAAGAGATACATGAAGAGTAGGGCGCTACAGGGACATCGACTGGGAGACAAACGCCTAGAAGTCGTCGAAGCCGCTGACGTAGTCCTCCACGTTGCCGGGCACTGAGCAGCAGTCGAAGATATCCAAGAGAACGGAAGAGTAGAGAGGCAAGTGTGAGTACAAACTAGTACTCAACAAGTATAACACAAACTATGAGGCTCTAAGGTTGGCTGACTCAACTGCATTAGCTTTTAGTCTTGGCAAATTTTACTAAAACTATTTACTACAAATGGATGAGTTACCATAACCCAGATTGCATAAGAAATTAGTCAATATTAGTTAAGAACTACTGAGAACCATCCGAACCAAAACCACCCGGGGAACCTCCCTAATCAAAGGTTGATAACCCCACTAATCAGACGGAGGATCTGGGCCGCTCATGACTGTGAGCACAGCTGATATATCAGTTTTACACTCTCGAGAGGTTGCACAACTTTACCCACAAGTCGTGAGCTACGCTAGTTGTTCATCACACTTCCTTAGGTGAGATGGCTAGCAAGCACACTACGAGACCGTTACAAAGGACACGTTGGTAAGGTGTAACCGCTAAGGATTCTGGATCAGCGACGATGGGGCCCACCTCCGGGGGTACAAGCGCACAGCACAGACCAAGTCGGAGGAGCAGGGACCATTGAAGCTTACCACCCCTCTTGCCCACGCAGGTAAGTTACTCCCGAACCAACACGACCTAATTAGTAAGTCAAGACCGTCCCATTCCAGTCTTGTGGTTGCGCGGTTGTCCCAGGTTGTCGCTCTATGAACCGGTCCTTATGGAGAGTGGCCAACCAAGCACTAAGCACCGTGCTGGCCCCCTAAACCATGTTTCTAACAAAAACATATTTTAAGAAAACGTGAGCCACTCAAGCACACAGCACAGAGAGCCACTCTCAGGATTAAGTTGCATAAGACCATTAATCAAATTAATTAAAAAGGACCAACATATGTGAGAGCGCAGCACCTAGCAAAACTAACCACAATGCAACCCAAGGATAAATATATAAGGATAAAGGTGGCTAGGAAATCCTTATAGGTATACAGAATTAAAATGCAGTATGAAATTGTATTTAAAGGTGATAGGATGTTCATGTTATACTTGCCTTCCTCGTACTCTCCTGGCTGCTGCTCGAACTGCTCGGAAGATGGCTACTCCTGGTACTCGTCCAAAGGCTCCGCGTCTACTCACGATCATCAAGCATAGCCCACACATACACACATGCACAACCAATAGCAAACTATAAGAAAACAGTACACCAATACAATAGAACAGCACACCAAACTAACCTAGAACTATTCTACGCGTTACAACGATCGCGTGGATATAAAGAACACCTAAAACGGATCTAAGACGCGAAAACTACGCTTGAAACAAAATCCAGGGACCTATCTACGAGAAAAACTGAACCACAGGGGGGTTCTGGACAAAAACCAGGGACCTCAACGTAATTAAAGGGTAGACACAGGGGCTAGCACGTAAAAACCCGGGGCTTGGACGGCGGCCACTAAAACTGGAAAGCTCAGGGGTCTACACGAGTAAAACAGGACTTGAGTGCAAATAGTTTTGAACTAAGGGTGGACCGCGGGTTGATTTCCCGAAAGGGCAGGGACTCTTTAGCAAAACGAGCGAGCCGAACCGGTACGCTTTAACCTGGGCCGCCGGATCTAACATCTACAGCCCAGATTAGATCCTAATAGCGAAGGGGTACGCGCGCCTAACAGCCGTTGGATCTTGATCCTACGCTCCGGACCCTCTCTTACCTCGGCTCCAATATGGTGCGCTAGATCGAAGACGGACGGCTCAGATTCAATCACAGGGGTGAACCGGTACGCACGATTTGGGTCCCTCGGATCTCAATCTCACGGCTCAGATCTGCCTCGAGCTCGATCTAATCTCACGCGCTCAACACCGATTGGACGGCTCAGGGGAAAAGGGGGGCCCGGGGCGGCGATTGCTCGCCGGCGACCACTCCCGCGGCGGCAACTCGCCAGAGATGGCCGATCTCGGCCTTCCGGGCCCTATTTCGGACGGGATCAGGCCCGGGAGGATGCTTGCGACACGCGTAATCCACCTGGGCAGTTGGCGCAGGTCCACAGGGGTCGCAACGGCTCACGCCACGGCAAGGGCGGCTCGGGTCGACAGAGCTCGCTGGCGTGCGCGCGGTCCCGTGCCTACGGTGGCCTACGATCCTCGACAGCTAGCGCTAAAGGTCCGGGGGAAAGTTGTGGTGCTCACCAAGGTGCGGAACAGTCTGGAACGCGGCGGCGTGATGACCTCGACGGCGGGTCGGCGGTGGAGGCGATCGGGGCTCGTGGGAGGGGCGTCTGCCGAGGGTCTCCGAGCTCCTGATCACCGGAAACCGACGCGTGGAGGTCCTGCGAAGGCGTGTAGGGGGGTCAGCTTGGCCCATAGCCTACCGGCGGTGAGCAATTGCCCGCGGCGGCGGCGTGCGGCTTACCTGAACCCGAGCGGCGGGAGGGGCAGCTGCAGAGGTGGCGGTGACTGGGGCTCGCGTGCTTCAGAGTGTTAGGGTCCAGGGGTGTGTGAGGGGGCCATATAAGGGCCGGGCGGAGGTTGGTTGTGCGTGCCCGCGGCGGGCGCGGAAAGCGCGGCGGGGACCGTGGCGCGCGGAGGAAACGGATCGGCTCAACGGACCCGCGCGACACTGGCTCGGGTGGCGAAGGTTCTAGAGAGGAGGGGGAAGCTCAGTCGTGGGCCAGAATGCGGGCTCGGGTGTAGGGCAGAGGGGTGGACCCAAGGTGCAGAAGCGCGGCCGGCGGGGAAGGAAACAGAGGAGGGGGAATCGGGCGTTGGGAGGAAGGAGAAAGGGGAGGCGCCGACGGGTGGGGTCGGGCGGTCAGTGGGAGAGAAGAGAGGGCGCGGGCTGAGGGGGAACTGGGCCAGGGCGCGGCCCACGTGAGAGAGGGGAAGGAAAGGGGCCCGAGGGGGAGAGAGGGGGAGAAGTGAGTGTGCCGGGCTGGTAGAGGATTTGGGCTGCCTTCTCCTCTTTCTTCTTCTTTCCTTTTCCTCTTCTATACTCAAACTACTCAAACAAAACTATTTGAATTCAAACAAATTCGAATTCAAACCTTATAAACTCAACACAAGGAAAACAATGCTCCAGCATAAATGCACAAACATGTTGACCTTACAATAAATTTTATTTTCTTGTGTTGTAAAATTACTTTAAATGCAAGAAAAATTAGAGAAAATCCTGGAAATTTTATTTAAGCCCAAATAAATTCCTTAAAATTTGGGAAAATTACCTTAGGGTGTTACAGTCTGGGTCTGGACCGGATTTGTCGGAGATGTAGTCATCATCGTTAGGGTGTTATAGTGGGAGGTCTGCCTTCTTGGAACGGGAGTTCACCAGAGTCAATAATGGATCGTGGTGGGCTTGATTTGAGAAATTTGGAGGGCTTTATGCCCTTCCAATGCTCGAGCCTGCCCGACCGAGTTGATCCTCTTGCCAGACTTTGGCGGCTGCCTATTATAGGTGTTGCGTGAGTAGCCAAATCCGAATGGTTGTCGTGAATGGTAGTCCCCCGACGTCCGGTGGCTTCTTATTCTCCGAGTTGTAGTAGGGGATTGAAAACCTCTTCTAATGCGGAGAGGGTCTTGGGTAGGACCACCTCAGATCGAATTGGACTTGGTCTGGGGGTTTTGAGTTTGCCAATGAAGTTGTCAAAATCGTGATCGAATGCCTTCGGCTCCCTGGGATTGATGCGCTGAAGAGTGGTTTCTGCGAGATTGATGCACTCTATCATACCTTGGTCGACTCGGTCAATGCCGGAGAAGATGTCGCCGGTGGTGACAGGAGGATAGTGAGGAGTCTCAGGGTGGTTCCATGTCGAGGGCGCCGTTCAGACTGATGGAGAGCGGCTTCCACGAGGTTGCTGCATTCGGCGATGCCGTCATCCACCTAATCTATCCCGGCAATTAGATCGTCAGGATTGATCGATGGGCAAGGGTTTACCTTGATATGACTTGCGTAGCTTCCAATTAGATCGGAAAGTTTGATCCCGCCGAGATCATCAGCAAGATTGGTGTGACACCCTATGTGGCAGCACCAATCTGAATTACACCGGCTCAAGTACGCGAGTCCTCTCTTGAGGGCTACCTCATGCTTCAAACGGTATAATCCCTTGGCCTGTCGGGTAACGTCCTGATAAACCACCGAAAGCAGGATCAAACAAGGTACCTCACACGAAGGCGAGTCCAGAGATATAAATGCCATTACACTTTACATCACAGGCAGGTTTATTACAAAAGTATACAAAGCATCATTAGTTCCCAGTGAAGGGAGATTATTACAAAACAGTTTAAGTTTTAAGTCAACGCAGCGGAGTTTGAAAGCATAGACACTGTACACGTCGTTATTACAGATATCATGCTAGCCCTGGCATGATATCATTCGGCGGAATCTGTGTTGGCCGGGAACGGATCCCACTCCACGGACCAACCATCAGGCAAGGGGTAGGGCCACGGTGTAATGAAAGCTGGTTCATCAATGAGATTACCTGAAGTAAATAGTTACAAAGCAAGATTGAGTATGCTAATACTCAGCAAGACTTACCCGCTCATGGTATACTTAGCCATGTACCTAGACTTATGCAGGCTTTTCAGGTTTTGGTTAGAGTTTTCAGCTGAAAAGCAACAAAGAGTAGATCCTTAATTTCAACTTTTAGTTTTCAGAATTCTTGTTGATTAACCATTCTAGGTAAGCACCTATATCTACTCAAACATGGTAGTATCTTTAATCAAATCATCATCTTTGGCAATCACATAGTTGCTCTTGTTACTCTATGTGGCAAAGGGATTAAGCAGTCTCAATCTCCGCGAGAAACGGACGATTCCTGAATCGAATTTCAAACCTTGCAAGGGTAAACCTAACACACACGCTTGGAACACCAAAGGGTCATTCCGAAGCAACCGTTTGCCTTTCATTCCGACTCGGGGATCAGATCCACCACAAGCGACTGTAGGACCATATGCACTTCCAAAGTGCAGGGCGTACGTCTGTAGCGCGACTACAAAACCCGTACTCCTGGTTGCCCAGCAACACGTATTCCTACACGTCGAACCAAGTAACCAAAAGAACCAAATACATGTGGTGGGGGGTATGTCCACTCCTCGGGCCGATTGGTTACTAGGCTTACCGCTTACCATATTTCATGGCATGTGGCTAGTACTTTCAAACGCTTAACCACCGCTACCACACACTGCGGCCTTATCCAGTTCAACAACACAGACGGGGTATCATCTCAAATATGATACTCCACATAATTCCCGTCCGTCATCCTTATAGTGATAACAGTAATGTAAACAGTACAGTTCCTATATCATGCGAGTGACAGGGAATCACCCGACTTCTACCGGTCCTATAAGTAGAGCAGCTATTCGGACTCAAGTTCTAGTGTTCAATACATCGGTTCCTGAAATTATGCAACTAAGGTTTCCAAACAACTCCTAAGAACTTAATGCATAAAGATATATATAAATAGTATAGTTTGCAGTGTAAATAAAGTAGGGGTTATGTCCGGGGCTTGCCTTCTTGCGTAGGATTGGGGGCAGTAGGGTCAAAGTTGTCCAAACTTTGGTTCGGAGCTTTAGTTAAACCTTCGATGATGTTCCCGGGGTCTTCGGCTGGTTCTACGCCTTGTTCCAGAACCACTTCGTAATCGCCGTCAGCGAGAGTAATCGAGTCTACATGATATGCAAAACTATAAGTTAAGGAATGCACATTCTTTTATGTTATTTCACAATAAAGTTGCAATCCAAGAAAAGTAGAAATTTCTTATTCTATGTATCTTTTAGTTCTGCACTGGGCAGTCATTTATTGAGTATTAACTATTTTATCTAGATACATTAAACAGCAGGGTTAATTATACTAAGTATTGAACTAATGGCATGGGATAACAGGTTGGGGTGGTTCCTAACAACTATATTAAATAGCTTTATTCATTGACTACACCAATTATTTACATGAATCTCATGTTAATGTTAAATTATGTACTTATTATAACATGTTCAATTTGTTTTAGTTGTTTTCCACCTAATCTTAGGTTGGGAATTTAGTAACAGACTACACTATTATAGAACAGTACTAGAAAATGTTTTCATGATTTCAGAGCATTTGAATTTATGATGTTAATTAATTATACAAGAATTATCTTTAAGTTCAAACCTAAATTCATAACTTGAGCTACACCCTGCTACTAGTCCTAATATTTTTATCATGGATTACACATGTAAAAAGGAAGCTAGGGTATAAATTTGAGGTACAAGCATTAACAGAAGCATCTTGAATTAAAGTTTAAACATTTCATCAATATTTAACTAAGACACTCAAACTTCATAGCTACAAAGCAATACTGAATCTATAAAATTTACACAAGGCTAAACAACAGATGCACAACCCATGTTTCAAAAATCAGCTACTGCATTATTCTAGAACTTCAGATGTAAATAGGTCACTCATTTCCTAATGTTTTACTTAATTCAAAAACTACACACATACAGTATATGATCACTAAACAAAACTTGTAAAAAATGACTTAAGGATTCAAACAGAATTTATTTGGCATTTTTCTGATTTTTCTACGATTTTCTAAACATTTTTGAACTTCACTAATTTGAAAAAGAGGGATGGACTGGAACTTTGCAGATAAGACCCTAGAAGAAATCAAAAGCTTGCAATGTGGCTCCTGGCCGGAGTCAGAGCAGGGGAAGGGATTTTGACCGTCGATTCCGGCGAAGCTCGTCGCCGGTGGCGGGGGAGAAGAGGGGGAAAAGCATGAGGGGGTAAAGGGCGACCTTCTGGAGGTCTTGGGTGGGGTCGGAGAGGTCCGTGGGGGCCTGCCCAAGGCGAGGCAGAGGCGGCGGCCGGGGAGAACGGCGCGGCGGCGCTCCGGTGTTCGAGCGTGGAAGGGGGGGTGGCCGGGAAGCTGCGCGAGGATGAGGTATAGCTGAAGACGGGGTCAGCGCAGGCGGAGCAGCCGTGGGGGAGTGGGGCGACGGTGAGCTCGAGCTCGCCGGCGTTCGGGTGGCAATGGCGGTGGCGTTCTGAGGCGTCGGAGTGGAGAAGAAAGGAAAGAACGCGAGCACTAGCTTTGCGGGGTATTCGTAGTGCTCATGCATGCGCAAAAATGAGGACCGGGCTCTGATTTGGGGCTTGCCACGGTGATGGCTCGGTGGCGGCCGAGCGGCGGTGGCGCGCGCGTGGTGAGCTCAGGAGAAGCTAGGGGGGGAGGGGAGTAGAGGTGGGGGAGGCAGAGGGCGACGCGTGGGCACGTCCAGGAGCTGGAGGTGGAGCTTGGGTGCTGCATCGGCGGTGAGCGGCGGCAGGGGCGAAGCACTGCCGGCGGCAGGAAACAGAGCAGGGCCACGTGCGGGAGGAAGAAGAAGAGAGGGGAGAGGTCCGGGGGACTTGTTTGCGATTTCCAAAAAGTTCAAGTACCTCTTGGTAAACTAAGATTTCTCACTGCTACAAAGGTCAAATGGGAAAATGCTCAACATGAAAGTTGTAGAGTTTCTCAAACTCTACAACATTGTCTTAGGGCTCAAGTTCAGAAAATCAAAGTTTACAACTCTTTAGGTTAAGTTTATGAATAAAGGTAGAATTTGAATTACTTTTGTCTTTATTCAAATAAATTTGATCAAATTTTGGGTATGTTTACAAATTTTCCTGGAATGTCATGATTACTTGTATTTTTACATATTGGTCCTTAAGTAAACCTGAATTTTACTTTCATATTTCAATCATTTCACATGTAAGCCCTTAGAGTGTTGTTTAATCACACATAGGTCCCTAGTTTCACACAAAGGTCTATTTTTCTTAGATTTTAACCTATCTTTTACACTTTCTTCCCTATGGTCAATTAAATTTGACACTTAGTATTATATTTACCCAGTTACACTCAAAAGCCTATATATATTTCATAAATTACAAATATACCCCTAGTTCTCTGTACAACTTATATACACCATAGCATGCATACAACTCACTAATTCTAATGTCTATATCTGTAGTTACCTGAATGTTACAGCCTTCCCCCCTAAAAAGAATCTCATCCCGAGATTCCGAAGCTGAATAGAATCAGACAATTAAATTTGCGGATTGGCTTGAAGGAAATTTGGAAAATTTCGTTGAGGATAAGATTCTGTCTCCCAAGTTGCTTCTTCTTCGGTGTGATGATCCCATAAGATTTTATACATCTTAACTGTCCTTCTTCTGGTGAGCCTTTCCTTGGTATCCAAAATTCGAATAGGTTGCTCGATGTAAGATAGATCGGGTGCAATCTCAATGGCACAGGTCTCCACGATTTCTGTGGGTACTTTGACACATTTCTTAAGCTGAGAGACATGGAAAACATTGTGAATAGCAGCCAATTGAGATGGAAGGCAAATTTTGTAAGCCACTGGGCCACAAACATTGAGGATTTCGAAGGGTCCGACATATCGGGGTGCTAATTTCCTTTGTATACCGAAACGTTGGACACCTTTGGTAGGAGATACTCGGAGATAGACAAAATCTCCTACTTGGAATTGTAGAGGTTTTCTTCTCTTATCTGCGTAGCTTTTCTGTCTGGACTGAGCTGTTTTAAGATTGGATTGAATAATGTTAACCTTATCTTCGGCTTCAATGACTAGGTCTGGTCCGAAGATTTTGCGTTCACCGGTTTCAGACCAACTCAAAGGAGTTCGACATCTTCGACCGCATAACGCTTCAAAAGGAGCCATTTGAAGACTAGCTTGATAACTGTTATTGTAAGAGAATTCAGCTAGAGCAAGGCACTTGTCCCAGCTTGTACCATAGTGAATAATACAAGCTCAGAGCATGTCTTCAAGGATTTGGTTAACTCGCTCAGTTTGTCCATCAGTCTGGGGATGATATGTAGAACTTCGAATCAGTTTAGTTCCTAGAGCTGATTGTAATTGTTCCCAAAAACGTGCAATAAGTTGGGGCCCTCGATCAGAGATAATGGTTTTTGGAACCCCATGCAATCGAACAATTTGATCCAGATAGACTTCGGCATACTTCTTAGCAGAGTAAGTGGTATGCACAGGGAGGAAATGAGCTATTTTAGTAAGCCTATCGATAATTACCCATATGGAGTCATGTTTTTGGAAGGTGTTAGGAAGACCAACAATGAAATCCATACTAATGTCTTCCCATTTCCATGACGGAATAGGTAGTGGTTGAAGTGTACCAGAAGCTTTTAAGTGGCTAGCTTTGACTCTCTGGCAAGTATCACACTCAGATACATATTTGGCAATTTCTCTTTTCATTCTGGTCCACCAAAAATGTTGTCGTAGATCTTGATACATTTTGATGCTACCAGGATGAATAGAGAATTTGGATAGATGGGCTTCATCAAGGATTTGTCTACGCAGTGGATGATCTTTAGGTACAACAATGCGATTGTTGAACCATAGGACTCCTTGATGATCGGTGTGAAAACACTTATATTTGGCTTCTTCCAGAGATAGCTTTGATTTGATGATTTTGATACCCTCATCATGTAGTTGCGACATGATGATTCTATCTTGCAGAGTAGACTCAATGAATAGCAGATTCAGACTACCTTGAGGAATGATCTCTAGATTGAGTTTCCTCATTTGATGGCAAAGAGTGTCACGAAAGGTTGATATGGATAAGCAGTGACAATGTGCCTTGCGGCTATGTGCATCCGCAACCACATTGGCTTTGCCCGGATGGTAGTGTACCTCAAGGTCCTAGTCTTTGATCAATTCCAACCAACGCCTTTGCCTCATATTTAGGTCAGCTTGAGTGAAAATATACTTGAGGCTCTTATGGTCAGTGTAGATATTACACTTAGCACCCATAAGATGATGTCTCCAGATCTTGAGAGCATGGATAACTGAGGCTAATTCAAGATCATGTGTCGGATAGTTTTGCTCATGAGTCCGAAGTGCTCTTAATGCATAGGCAATGACCCGATTGTTTTGCATAAGGACACAACCAAGGCCAATTCCGGAAGCATCACAATAGACATCAAAAGGTTGAGTGCTATCTGGCTGAGCTAGCACTGGAGCAGTTGTTAGGAGTTTTCTCAAGGTATGGAACGCTTTATCACACTTGTCGTCCCAGCAGAATTTAACTTCTTTCTTTAATAGCTCAGTCATAGGTTTAGCTATCTTGGAAAAGTCAGGAATGAATCGGCGATAGTATCCCGCCAATCCAAGAAAACTTCAAATTTGATGGACTGAAGTTGGAGGGTTCCAGTCCATAACCTCCTGGACTTTGGTTGGATCAACTAATACGCCTTCATTAGAGATAGTGTGTCCCAAAAATTTCACACTATCCAGCCAAAATTCACACTTCGAGAATTTGGCATAAAGGTGATGATCACGTAGTCGTTGAAGGACGACACGTAAATGATTAGCATGGTCCTCTTTAGTTTTGGTGTATATCAGAATGTCATTAATAAAGACCACGACAAATTTGTCAAGTTCCGGCATAAAGACTGAATTCATGAGATACATGAAATATGCCGGTGCATTAGTAAGTCCAAAAGACGTAACCAGATATTCATATAATCCATATCTGGTGGAGAAAGCCGTCTTTGGTATGTCACAAGACTTGATTTTGATCTGATGATAACCAGAGCGCAAGTCGATCTTGGACAAGATCTTAGCTCCAGCTAATTGATCAAATAGTATGTCAATGCGGGGAAGAGGGTACTTGTTTTTGATAGTAACCGCATTGAGTGGACGATAGTCAACACATAATCTTAGGCTATTGTCTTTCTTCTTGACAAAGAGAGCAGGACAACCCCAAGGTGAGGCACTTGGGCGTATATAACCCTTATCAAGAAGATCTTGGAGTTGGATTT